>NC_035170.2:24256189-24928689 GCF_001659605.2 Manihot esculenta
ACCCATATGAATGCTCTCGCTCATGACAACATCCTAAACTTCATCAAACTTTAACTTCTCAGACCCATGTGAACTACTAATTGCAGAAACAACAGTATCCCACGACTCAAGTGGAGAGGATAATAAAATTAGGGCTCTTATTTCATCATCAAAATTAATCTTGATAGAGCTTAATTTGTTAATATGGTTCATAATAGATTCACTTTCAGAAATCTCCAAATTAAACAAATGACGCATCAAATATACCTTGTTAATAGCCAATGGTTTCTCATACATGTTCGCTAGAGCTACCAGAAATCCTACAGTCGTTATCTCCTTAACAATATTGAAAGCAACATTTTCTTGCCAATATTAAACGGATCAACCCAAGTGCCTTTCGATTCTTCAAATCCCAAACTTCCTATTTCATAGTTTCTGGCTTCTCCCTTGAAAGGAGTTTATGGAGGTTATTCTGTTATAGATAATCTTCAATCTGCATCTTCTAGAAATCAAAATATGTTCCATCGAAATTCTCAATTCGAATCTTCAGGCTTTCTATTGTCTTTTCAGATTGTAGCGATACAAACCAAAAGCTCTAATACTAGTTGTTAAGAATCGAACAATTACACAATCTAAAAATAATCACAAAAAGAAATCAATACACAGATTTAACGTGGTTCATCAATTTGGCTACGTCTACGGTGGTTAGAGTTTTCTTATTTCTCTGTGAGTTTTTGAATAAAATATAGTAGAAGTGTTATATATTTATATGTTCAGGAAAAATACAAAAAGACAAAATAGTTCTAAAAAAATTCGCGACCATGGGATATGGTGTACAATTCGTAATACATTATTAGATTTCATATCCTAACAAGAAGATGGGTTCATTCATTTAGATCAGAAGAGAGAGGGTCAATGATGGTATCCTTTGCTTTCCATAAAGGCAAAAACACGTTCCTTCATTGTTCAACTGCTAGATCTCTTATTACATAATATGGTGATGAAATTATGCAATATGGACTCGATACTACTTTACAGACTAATATTCCATGGGAGCATCCAAGAAAGTGGAATTTGGGATGCGAAGGAGGCTTTCTTTCTCTTGACCAATACTAGACACAATCCTTTTTAAACCTGATGTTGAAGGTGCAAGGTTGATTATCAGCAGGTTCTTGATCGTCAAAGGCGAGTTGAAGCCATGGTGGTGAAGGATTGGGATTGCACTTGCTTGGTTCTACTCTACAGAACTTAGTCATAGACCCAGAAAAGATTTTTTGGATAAGGGGTGGTTTGCCTTTCTATTAGGTAAATAAGTTGCTGTGGAAGATCATGCCATAGCTTTGGAGTTTTGGCTTTTTTGTTACATGATGATTTGAGCTGGTTTTTGCATTTATTCTTCTCCTTCCTTACCATAGCTGCAGAGAAATGTGTGTGAGAGAGAACGGGCCAATGTTATGTGTTGATAGAAGAGGTGTTAAGATTTGATTATAAAATCATAAGTGTTGGTTTAGTTCCTGGTTTAATTCCTAATATTGTGTTATTGTTAGTAGTGGCAAATAAAACCATATCTGCTGCAGATTAGTTGCAGATTTTTAGGCCATTTAGTTTTGTTCAGTTTACTTTGTAATGCCTATAAAAGGCTTTGTTTTTGTAATACCCGGCTAGACTCCGGTATCGGAATTCCTACCGTTCGGTGGAATCTCGGATGTCGGAAGCCTCTAGTAGGGTAGAATCATGTTTTCATAAAATGTTTTAAGGTATTTCATGGTTTTAAGTAAAATGGAAATGAGTTTTTGCATGAAAACAACCTTGAAGGAAAACTCAGGTTCGGCTGCCGAACCTCAAGTTCGGCCGCCGAACATGCATGCCTTCGGGAGCGCCTTTAGGCCCCCGAAAGCATAAGTGAGGAAAGTCTAGGTTCGGCCGCCGAACCTCAAGTTCGACCGCCGAACATGGCATGCATGCGGAGGCACGTTCGGCCCCCGAACGTGGCCTGGCCAGCCAGTATAAAAGGGTCCCTTAGCCGAAAACGGGCGAGCTTTTTTCCCCATTTCCGGCCAAGGTGAGTTCTCCGCCACCCCTCACCGATCTTGAGTCTTTTTCTTCAGATCTTTCAAGTTTTTCACTAGTTTTCATCTTGTTTTGAAGATTTCTGAGTTTTGAGCAAGTTTTGGGAGCTTTGAGGTTCAAGAACTCAAAATCTTCCACCTCCGAGTTTAGGACGTCTAACCCTCGATCTTCAAGAGGTAAGAGTCGATCTCTAGCTTACATTATGTTTTAAACAAGTTTTATGCTAGATCTATGGGGTAGAATGCATGTTTAGCTCATGGTTAGGTTTATGGGTTTTATATGTGTTTATGGACAATGTGAGTTGCTTGTGTGTTGTAGTTGGGGTTTTTGATGGTTTGATGCCCCTAGGAACTTGTATGCTTGTGTATGAGTGTTGTAGAATAGGTTTATGCATGTTTGGATGAGATTGGAGGCACAAATGCATAGGGGAGCTGAGTTTCTGCCATTCTGGGCGAAACAAGGTTCGGCAGCCAAAGGAACTTTCGGCCGCCGAACATGCTTGTGGAGGCAGCCTTCGGCTGCCGAAGCTTGCCCCCGAAAGGAGACTTTCGTCTCTGTCTGGGACTTTCGGCCGCCGAAGGTGCCGCCGAACATGCATGAGTTTCGCCTCTGTCTGGGAGTTTCGGCCGCCGAAGGTGCCGCCGAACCTGCCTGACTTTCGGCTCTGGAGGGACTTTCGGCCGCCGAACCTGCCGCCGAAAGTGCCCTGTCCAGCCCTTCCTTGCATGTTTTTCTATGATTATTCCATGATGTTTTAGGGGGTTTTTGGGGAATAGTTTAGAGTTATGTTCAGGTATGTTTGGTCCCTCATTTGAGTCCACCTGTGTAGGTTCGGACCCGAGGAACCAAGGACCCCAGCAGTGAGTCTGTTGCCCCAGTGTCTGGTCAGAGCTATCCAGAGGTGAGTGGAATAACTTATTATGTTTTAAAGCAAAGCATGAACTTTTTAGCATGTTTCACGCATCATGAATGCCATGTGATGAATTAGGTTGCTTGCATTAGAATTCACGAATATGTTGCATTGCATATTTTTATGTTGATGTGGATGAATGTTGGATGATCCATAGCCCTCGATCTATGATATGACGATGTGATATGTACGGTACGGAAAGTAAGACCAGTGGGACCCATTCTACGTTCGCTGGCACTATGTAAGAGAAAGACCAGGACCCATTCTACGTTCTGGCACAGTTGGACACTGTTATGTTATGATATGTAAGGGAAAGACCAGGACTCATTCTACGTTCTGGCACAGTTGGACCATGTAGAGGGCTATTGGTGACAAGTTCATCCTTGATGTGATTAGCTGTGATGTGATGCATTCCATGATCCATATGATTTAAATGTTTTTATTATTCTGCTCACTGGGCTCTAGTAGCTCATCCCTCTCCCCCTTTTTCCCAGGATTGCAGGTACAGGGTAGACCAGGAAGTTTACAAGAGTAATAAAGTCTGATGTATGTAATAGATAGTGTGGACATGATAATTGTATAAATGTTATGTAAAAGTACAGTTTCAGTCATGTAATGATATTGAGGATTAGATATTGTGCTTGACATTGTGTATGAGGTATCCCTCTTATCCCTCTTATTACATGATCAAAATGTTTTATTATGTTCATGAAAGCCAACTCATCTTATGATGTATCGCCCATTGGGGCATTGATGAGATCCCACAGAGGGATCATGATTATGATTATGAGTATGTTCAGGTTGAGTTGGATGTATGAAAGAAAAGTTTTAAATTTTTTATGTATGTTGTTGATCATGTATGGGATTATACAGGTTTACAGGTTTCATGTTAGGCTTGCTACGGGTCCCGGCGGCCTTATGCCGACCTGGATCCTAGCGCCGGTAGCGGTCTGATTTTCGGGTCGTTACAGAATGGTATCAGAGCCCTAGGTTCATAGGATCGGACCTAGAGTGTCGGGCTCATAGATGTTCTAGAAGGTCAAGCACAATAGGAAGATCATGTCCACTAGGATAGAATGTGGAGTCCTGTCTTGTATGATGATGTGAAATGCCATGATTATATACATGTGCATTGATGCTATGATATGAATGACGTATATGTGATGAGGGTTCATGTGTTCCCACATGAACCATATGATGCTAATGTTTGTATGATGTGTACTGTTTTTCAGAAAACAGGATGAGAGGAACTCGTCGATCTGCACGATTGACTGGAGTGCCACCTGAGGATGAAGGCACGAGCGCCCGTCCTCCTACGTTGCCTAGGGCAATGTCTTGTAGAGCCAACAGAGAAAGAGTGTCAAGGGACCCTAGAAGGTCTTTTGATGCTAGCAGAAGGGGGACAGATAGAGGAGGAAGTTCTTCAGATGTGAGGGAGGTTATGGAAGAGGATCAGAGGAGGGATGGGAACCTGGATGTGAGCATGGAGGAAGAAGGGACAGGGGAGTCTCAGGGAGGTGTTCAGGCCTCGGGGTATGGTTTTCCACCCCATTATCCACCCTTTCCACAGGGTTCAGGGTATCCGATGGGAGGCACATCGGATTACTCCAGCTTTAACCCCTACCCTACCTACATGCCTTATCCACCTTTCTATCCACCTTACACACAGTACCCAGCTTATCCACCCTCACCCTTCTATCCAAACCCGGCAAACCCCACCTCGGGGAATGCTGCGCCCCCACCTCCACCACCTACAGAACCAGCAGCCCCAGTTACTCAACCTCCTAGACCTAGCTCAGTTGATGGGAGCAAAGTAAAGATGACAGATTACCTCAAGCTGGATGCCCCCAAATACAAGTCAGGGGATGACCCCTTTGAATATCTGAGAGTAGTGAAGACAATAACTGATGAGCTAGGGGCGAGTGATAGCAGGGCCATTCAGATGGCAGGGTTCACTTTAAAGTGCAAGAAGGCACGGGAATGGTTCAAGTGTTATGTGGACCCGAGACTAGACGGTATGACATGGGAGGAATTTGCGAATGAGTTCGCTGGATGGGCTTTTCCAGACAGTTCCAGAGAACTGAAGATGATTGAGTTTGAGCAACTGAGGCAGACAGAGCACATGAGCATGGAGGAGTTCACAGATAAATTCTTGGAGCTATTGCCTTTTTCAGGGCAAGCTCTAGATTCAGACACAAAGAAAGCCAAGAGGTATGTTATGAAGCTGCATTCCAGGTACTCCTCGTTGATTCAGTCAGTTGAGAGGGAAAGTTTCCACACTGTGGTGGATATGGCTCGAAGAATGGAGGCAAGTGCTATAGTTGAGGGGTCAGTGAAGCAGTCAGTGACCCAGTCTTCAGGGGTTAAGACCCCAGGCAGAGGAGGGCCAGGTCTCTCTTCTCAGAGCTCAAGTAAGAAGAGGTGGGATAATACCACCAAGAAGCCGAAGAAGAATAAGTTTTGGAATAAGCTGAAATCCGGTCTAGGTTTTGGCGGTGGCTCGAGTTCAGGCTCAGATGGTACAGAATGCCAGAGATGTGGAAGGCCGCACAGGGGAGTGTGTCGAGCTGGGACTAATGCATGTTTCAGATATGGACAGGAGGGACACATAGCTCGGGAGTGTCCTAGAGCGCCTTTTATGGGCCAGCCCCAGCAGACAGCTTCTGGTAGTGTGGCACAGCCAGCAGTTCCAGCCACAACTCAGGGCAGTGGCAGAGGTAGAGGGAGAGGGGCAGCCTCTTCTTCTGGTTCCCAAGGTGAAGGTCCATCAGCTCCAGCCAGGATCTTCACCATGACTCAGCAGGAGGCTAACACATCCAACACCGTGGTGTCAGGTAATCTCGTCATTGGGTGTTCTGATGTGTATGCATTAATGGACCCGGGTGCATCTCATTCATTTATTGCTCCGAGAGCCGTTGAGAGGTTGGGTCTGATAATCTCTGGGTTAGAGTGTCCCCTATGGGTCAGTGGACCCAAGTGTGACCCGTCAGTGGCAGTGTCAGTCTGCCAGTACAGTCCAGTTTTTGTTGAGGGAAGATGCCTCTCCGCCGACCTTGTGGTTCTAGATTTGACAGACTTTGACGTCATTCTAGGGATGGATTGGCTATCTACCCATGGTGCTACCTTGGATTGCAGGGACAAGGTAGTCAGGTTCAGAGATCAGAACGGGTCAGAGGTCGTCTTCAGAGGAGACAAGAGGGGTACACCTAGAGGTTTGATATCAGCTCTTCAGGCTCGTAGGTTGCTTAGGAAGGGATGTCAGGGGTACTTAGCTCATGTGAGAGAGCTAGACAGTCAGGTCAGGGAGCCAGCCTCGGTGCCAGTTGTCAGAGAGTTTCAGGATGTCTTTCCAGACGAGCTTCCAGGTTTACCACCTGCTAGGGAGATAGAGTTCGAGATAGAGTTGGTGCCTGGAACTAGACCGATCTCTATCCCTCCCTACAGGATGGCCCCAGCCGAGTTGAAGGAATTGAAAGAGCAGTTGCAAGAGCTAGTAGAAAAGGGCTTCATCCGACAGAGTACCTCACCTTGGGGTGCTCCGGTCTTGGTTGTGAGAAAGAAGGATGGATCCCTCATACTTTGTATCGACTACAGGCAGTTGAACAAAGTCACTACCAAAAATAGGTACCCTCTGCCAAGGATCGATGATCTATTTGACCAGCTAGCTGGAGCGGGTTGTTTCTCCAAAATAGATCTAAGATCGGGGTACCATCAGCTAAGAATAAGGGATGAGGATGTGCCGAAGACAGCCTTCAGGACCAGATATGGGCATTTTGAGTTCCTTGTAATGCCGTTCGGGTTAACCAACGCCCCTGCAGCATTCATGGATCTCATGAACAGAGTGTTTAGCCAATACCTGGATCACTTTGTTATTGTCTTCATAGATGATATCTTAGTGTATTCCAGGAATGCAGAGGAGCATGCCCATCATCTGCGGTTGGTCTTGCAGACTTTGAGGGAACATGGCTTGTATGCCAAGTTCTCTAAGTGTGAGTTCTGGCTGAGGAGCATTTCGTTCTTGGGGCATGTGGTGTCAGAAAATGGTATAGAGGTAGACCCCAAGAAGACAGAAACTGTGGCTAACTGGCCTAGACCCACTTCAGTGACGGAGATCAGGAGTTTCTTGGGTTTGGCAGGTTACTACAGGAGGTTCGTTCAGGACTTCTCAAGGATTGCAGCTCCTCTGACCAGACTAACCAGGAAGAATCAGAAGTTTCTGTGGACCGACCAGTGCGAAGAGAGTTTTGAAGAGCTTAAGAAGAGGTTGACTTCAGCACCAGTTTTAGCTCTGCCATCTAGTGATGAGGACTTTACAGTCTTTTGTGATGCGTCCCGTGTGGGACTGGGTTGTGTACTGATGCAGAATGAGAGGGTGATCGCTTATGCTTCTAGACAGCTGAAGAAGCATGAGTTGAATTACCCCACACATGACCTGGAGATGGCAGCAGTAATCTTTGCACTCAAGATGTGGAGGCACTACCTCTATGGGGTTAAATGTGAGATCTTCACAGATCATAAAAGCCAGCAGTACATCCTGAGTCAAAGAGATTTGAACTTGAGACAGAGGAGATGGGTAGAGCTGCTGAGTGACTATGATTGCAAGATTCAGTATCATCCGGGTAAGGCGAATGTCGTGGCAGACGCCCTAAGCCGGAAGTCACTAGGCAGTCTATCCCACATCACGGCAGAGAGGAGACCAGTGGTGAAGGAGTTTTACAAGCTCATTGATGAAGGTCTACAGATGGAGTTGTCTGGTACAGGTGCCTTGGTGGCCCAGATGAGAGTGACACCCGTGTTTCTGGAGCAGGTGGCTCAGAAACAGCATGAGGACCCGGAGTTAGTGAAGATTGCTAGGACTGTTCAGTCAGGCAATGATAGTGAGTTCAGATTCGACAGCAAGGGGATCCTCCGCTATGGGAGCAGACTATGTGTACCAGATGACATAGGGCTAAAAGGAGACATTATGAGAGAGGCTCATAATGCAAGGTACAGCATTCATCCCGGAGCCACCAAGATGTATCAAGATTTGAAGAAAGTTTATTGGTGGCCAGCGATGAAGAAAGAAGTGGCACAGTTTGTGTCAGCCTGCGAAGTGTGTCAGAGGGTGAAGCTTGAACATCAGAAGCCGACTGGAATGCTTAACCCGCTACCTATTCCAGAATGGAAATGGGAAAATATAGCTATGGACTTCGTAGTGGGGTTACCGGCGACGTCCAACAGATTGGACTCCATATGGGTGATTGTGGACAGACTCACCAAATCTGCTCACTTCATTCCTGTCAGGAGTGGCTATTCTGTGGACAAGTTGGCGCAGGTGTATGTTGATGAGATCGTCAGGCTGCATGGGGTTCCTGTTTCTATAGTGTCAGATAGAGGGCCCCAGTTCACCTCCAGATTTTGGCGGAGTCTGCAGAATGCCATGGGTACTAGGTTGGATTTCAGTACTGCCTTCCACCCACAGACGGACGGACAATCAGAAAGGACCATCCAGACCATAGAGGATATGCTCAGAATGTGTGCGCTGGACTTTGGCAGTTCTTGGAGGCAGCATCTACCTTTGGTGGAGTTTGCCTACAATAACAGCCATCATGCTAGCATCGGGATGGCTCCATACGAAGCTTTATATGGAAGGAAGTGCAGATCACCTGTTTGCTGGGAAGATGTTGGAGAAAAGGCCTTGGCAGGGCCTGAGCTAGTTGAGGTTACCAGCAGAGTAGTACCCATAATCAGAGAGAGAATCAAGACTGCTGCAAGCAGACAGAAGAGTTATGCAGACATCCGCAGAAGACAGGTAGAGTTTCAGGAGGGGGATCTGGTATTGCTCAAGGTGTCTCTTATGAAAGGAGTGGTTCGCTTCGGAAAGAAAGGTAAATTAGCTCCACGATACATCGGGCCCTTCGAAATCTTGCAAAAGATAGGGAATGTGTCGTACAAGCTGGATTTACCTGCTTCAATGGAAAGAATCCATCCGGTTTTCCATGTTTTGATGTTGAGGAAGTTTGTGTCAGATCCGAGCAAGGTTCTTAGTGAGCCTGATGTGGAGGTCCAAGAGGATCTCACCTATGTTGAACAGCCAGTACGGATCATAGACACCTAGATCAGAAAGTTAAGGAACAAGGAAATCCCGATGGTGAAAGTCCTGTGGATCCACCACAATTTGGAGGAATGCACTTGGGAGACACGGGAGTCTATGCTCCAGCAGTACCCTCATCTCTTTTAAGGTTAGATCTCTATGTGTTTATGTGTTATGTATGTATGTTATGTTTTATGCCATGCTATGTGCTAGTTGAGGAACATTCGGGGACGAATGTTCTTAAGGGGGGGAGAATGTAATACCCGGCTAGACTCCGGTATCGGAATTCCTACCGTTCGGTGGAATCTCGGATGTCGGAAGCCTCTAGTAGGGTAGAATCATGTTTTCATAAAATGTTTTAAGGTATTTCATGGTTTTAAGTAAAATGGAAATGAGTTTTTGCATGAAAACAACCTTGAAGGAAAACTCAGGTTCGGCCGCCGAACCTCAAGTTCGGCCGCCGAACATGCATGCCTTCGGGAGCGCCTTTAGGCCCCCGAAAGCATAAGTGAGGAAAGTCCAGGTTCAGCCGCCGAACCTCAAGTTCGGCCGCCGAACATGGCATGCATGCGGAGGCACGTTCGGCCCCCGAACGTGGCCTGGCCAGCCACTATAAAAGGGTCCCTTAGCCGAAAACGGGCGAGCTTTTTTCCCCATTTCCGGCCAAGGTGAGTTCTTCGCCACCCCTCACCGATCTTGAGTCTTTTCCTTCAGATCTTTCAAGTTTTTCACTAGTTTTCATCTTGTTTTGAAGATTTTCGAGTTTTGAGCAAGTTTTGGGAGCTTTGAGGTTCAAGAACTCAAAATCTTCCACCTCCGAGTTTAGGACGTCTCACCCTCGATCTTCAAGAGGTAAGAGTCGATCTCTAGCTTACATTATGTTTTAAACAAGTTTTATGCTAGATCTATGGGGTAGAATGCATGTTTAGCTCATGGTTAGGTTTATGGGTTTTATATGTGTTTATGGACAATGTGAGTTGCTTGTGTGTTGTAGTTGGGGTTTTTGATGGTTTGATGCCCCTAGGAACTTGTATGCTTGTGTATGAGTGTTGTAGAATAGGTTTATGCATGTTTGGATGAGATTGGAGGCACAAATGCATAGGGGAGCTGAGTTTCTGCCATTTTGGGCGAAACCAGGTTCAGCAGCCGAAGGAACTTTCGGCCGCCGAACATGCTTGTGGAGGCAGCCTTCGGCTGCCGAAGCTTGCCCCCGAAAGGAGACTTTCGTCTCTGTCTGGGACTTTCGGCCGCCGAAGGTGCCGCCGAACATGCATGAGTTTCGCCTCTGTCTGGGAGTTTCGGCCGCCGAAGGTGCCGCCGAACCTGCCTGACTTTCGGCTCTGGAGGGACTTTCGGCCGCCGAACCTGCCGCCGAAAGTGCCCTGTCCAGCCCTTCCTTGCATGTTTTTCTATGATTATTCCATGATGTTTTAGGGGGTTTTGGGGGAATAGTTTAGAGTTATGTTCAGGTATGTTTGGTCCCTCATTTGAGTCCACCTGTGTAGGTTCGGACCCGAGGAACCAAGGACCCCAGCAGTGAGTCTGTTGCCCCAGTGTCTGGTCAGAGCTATCTAGAGGTGAGTGGAATAACTTATTATGTTTTAAAGCAAAGAATGAACTTTTTAGCATGTTTCACGCATCATGAATGCCATGTGATGAATTAGGTTGCTTGCATTAGAATTCACGAATATGTTGCATTGCATATTTTTATGTTGATGTGGATGAATGTTGGATGATCCATAGCCCTCGATCTATGATATGACGATGTGATATGTACGGTACGGAAAGTAAGACCAGTGGGACCCATTCTACGTTCGCTGGCACTATGTAAGAGAAAGACCAGGACCCATTCTACGTTCTGGCACAGTTGGACACTGTTATGTTATGATATGTAAGGGAAAGACCAGGACCCATTCTACGTTCTGGCACAGTTGGACCATGTAGAGGGCTATTGGTGACAAGTTCATCCTTGATGTGATTAGCTGTGATGTGATGCATTCCATGATCCATATGATTTAAATGTTTTTATTATTCTGCTCACTGGGCTCTAGTAGCTCATCCCTCTCCCCCTTTTTCCCAGGATTGCAGGTACAGGGTAGACCAGGAAGTTTACAAGAGTAATAAAGTCTGATGTATGTAATAGATAGTGTGGACATGATAATTGTATAAATGTTATGTAAAAGTACAGTTTCAGTCATGTAATGATATTGAAGATTAGATATTGTGCTTGACATTGTGTATGAGGTATCCCTCTTGACATTGCTTCACACAAACCTTTCAAATGGCAGTAAATAGCACTGCTACTTCCATCCAACCTTTAATTTGTTCCTTCAACAGTGTGAATTATGAATTTTGGGCGATATAAAAATGCGAACCATGTTTATTTCGCAGGAATTGTGGGAGCTAGTTGAGAACGGGGTTCCAAATGATGAGCAAAAGCTAAAAGAAAACAGAAAAAGGGACGTAAAAGCTCTGTTCTTCCTCTAATAAGCTATATCGGAAGAGATTTTTTTAGGTATTTCAACAGCGGAAACTTCTAAGGAAGCATGGCAGATTCTAAAAATTGAATTTTAAGATTGCTCAAAGGTAATCACTGTGAAACTTCAATCTCTCCGTAGATCATTTGAAACACTACAAATGAGTGATTCTGAGTCTGTTCACGCATATTTATCAAGAACTTCTAAAATTTTCTCTCAAATGAAAGCATATGGTGAAAAAATCACTGATGAGACTGTGGTTTTAAAACTATTGAGGAGTCTAACTCCCAAATTTGATCATGTGGTTGCTGCAATAGAGGAGTCGAAAGACTTATCTTCTTATTCTTTTAATGATTTAATGGGTTCTTTACAAGCTCATGAATGACGGATAAATAAATCATCAATGAGAATTGAAGAAAAAGAATTTCAAGTGAAAGGAGAGTCCTCTCACAGTGGTTATTGTGGTGGTTATCGTGGTCAAGGTCGCGACAGCAGCAACCGTGGACGAGGACGTTCTGGAGAATAACTGCATTATGGAAGTTATGTAATCAAATGCTGGTATTGTGATAAACCAGGCAACAGAGAAGCTGATTATTTGGCCAAGCAAAGGGATGAAGAAAAGCAAAAGAATGAAGGAAAGCATGCCAATGTTGCTGAAGAAGAAGAGGAACTAGAAGAGAGTATGTTGTTTATGGCTCATGCTATCGATAAAATTGTTGTTGATGCTAATGCTGTTTGGTTTTTGGACAGTGGGTGTTCTAATCACATGTCAGGTACAAAGCAATTGTTTAAAAAGCTTGATGAGAAAGAGAAATCAACAATTCGGCTAGGTGATGACAAGGTGATTCAAGTGGAAGGAAAATGTACAATTGCCATCAATACTCGTCACAATAAAACCAAACTCTTAAATGATGTGCAATATGCTCCTAATTTGGCTTATAATCTGTTAAGTATTGGACACTTGATGACTAGTGGATACAAAATTGTGTTTGATGATAACTCATGTAGCATTGTGGATAAGAAAACTGGTCTTACCATTGTTAATGTTCCAATGGCTCAAAACAAAATGTTTCCATTGGATGCTTCCATTGAAAATGGTGCTCTTACTGTTAGTAAAATTGATGAATCTACTTTGTGGCATCTGTGTTATGGGCATTTGCATTAAAAGAGGGTTGAAGTTGTTGAGTCAACAAAATATGGTTAATGGGTTATCCAATGTTGAATCTATGGATTTTTGTGAGGGAAGTGTTTTGGGTAAACTAATTAAGAAATCATTTCCCATAGGAATGTCATGGAGAGCTGATGGTTGTCTTGAATTGATACATGCATATTTATGTAGACTCATGCAAACTGAATCTTTTGGTGGTAGTCAGTATTTCTTTTTACTTATTGATGACTATAGCCGTATGAACAGGGTTTATTTCTTGAAGTGTAAATTTGAAGCTCTCGTCACTTTTAAGAAATTTAAAAGCCTGGTAGAAAATCAGCATGATAGCAGTATCAAATGTCTTCGGATTGACAGAGGTGGTGAATTTAATTCTATTGAGTTTTATGTTGCGAAGAAAATGGCATTCAAAGGGAGCTTACTACACCGTACACACCAGAGTAGAATGGTATTGTTGAGAGGAAGAATCGAACTGTTATGGAGATAGCCAGAAGCTTACTCAAAGTCAAAGGCCTTCCAAATTCATTTTGGGTTGAAGCCGTCGTAACTGCAGTGTATCTTTTGAATATTTCTCCAACGAGGGCTATCATGAATGAAATTCCATATGAAGCATGGAGAGATAAAAAAACCACGTGTAAGTCACTTAAGAATTTTTTGTCGCATGGCATATGCTTTTGGAATGATAGAGAATGAAGCTACTGATTTTTGTGAACCTACTAATTCTTCACCATCAAATGATGTTGCTAATTTTTCATCATCAAATTCAGCAAGTACCGACTCATCAAGTCCAACCAGCTCAAAATCTTCCAGTCCAATCAACTCAAACTCTTCATCATCAACTGAAACTCCTCTAAGGAAGACCCGATCCTTAGAAGAAATATATGAAACTTGTTCTTTTGCTTTGAATGTTTCAAATTCAATTTTCTATAAAGAGGCAGCAGCAATGGAAGAATGGAAAAATGCTATGAATGAAGAAATGGCTTCAATTCAGAAAAATCAGACTTGGGAGTTGGTGGATTTACTGAAAGGGAAGAATATTATCGATCTCAAATGGATTTTCAAAACCAAGTATCATGTTGATGGAAGTAAGCAAAAGCATAAAGCACGGCTTATAGTAAAGGGATATGCCCAACAACGAGGTATCAACTATGAAGAAACATTCTCACCAGTTGCACGCCTTGAAACTATAACATTATTGCTTGCTTTAGCTTCTCAATTATCCCTTCCTGTCTTTCCTTCTTGAACGGAGATCTATAAGGGGAAGAAGTTTATGTTTCTCAACCTGAGGGCTTTGTTGAAAATTGTCATGAGGATAAAGTTTTTAGATTGGGAAAAGTTCTCTACGGGCTTAAGCAAGCACTCGAGCCTGGTATAGTAAAATTGACAGCTATTTTTGTGAAATGATTTTGTTAAAAGTGAAAATGAGCCCACTTTATACTTGAAAAGAGAAGGAAAAGCTGGATTTTTGGTTGTGTGTTTACGTTGATGACATAATTTATTTTGGGTCCAATGATTGTCTTATTGCTGATTTTATGTCTTCTATGATAAGAAATTTTGAGATGACAGATTTGGGGTTATTACAATATTTTCTTAGGCTTGAGATGAAACAATGTGCAGATGGAATATTTGTTAGACAATAAAAATATACAAGTGATTTGCTTAAGAAATTCAACATGACAAAATGCAACGTGACTGTAACTCCGATGAATTTGAATGAAAAACTATAAGCTGAAGATGGGACAGAGAAGGCTGATGCAACTTATTTTCGGAGGATGATTGGTGGACTGAACTATTTGTCTCATACATGAACTGATATCGCCTTTTCTGTTAGTGTCTTATCCAGGTTTATGCACAATCCAACAAAAGCATCATCTTGGAGTAGCAAAAAGAGTATTACGATATGTTGCTGGAACTATTAATTTTAGAATTTCATATACTACGGTATCAAATTTCAAATTATTTGGCTACATTGATAGTGATTGGATGATAGAAATAGTACATCAGGTTATACTTTCAGTCTTGGTTCAAGTGCCATCTCATGGAGCTCAAAGAAGCAGGATATTATTGCTTTGTCATCTTTAGAAACGGAATATATTGCTGCAACTTCTACAGCATGTCAACCTATGTGGCTTAGGTGAGTCTTGGTTGACTTGGGTCAAGAGCAAGTGGCGGCAACTAAAATTTATTGTGGTAACAAATGCACAATAGCAATGACAAAGAACCCAGCTTTCCACAGCAGAACAAAGCACATTGAAACTCGACACCATTTCATTCGAAGGTTGGTTACAAATGGAGAAATAGAGCTAAAATTTTGTGATACTAATGATCAAGTTGTAGACTTATTCACTAAGTCTTTATCTCAGCCGAAACATATTTATTCTGGACAACAATTGGGCATCAGTGATTTTGAATCAAGAGGGCATGTTAAGATTTGATTACATAGTTTCTAGTTTAATTCCTAATATTATATTATTATTAGTAGTGGCAAATAAAATCATATCTACTGCAGATTAACTACATAATTTTAAACCATTTAGTCCTGTTTAGTTTATTTTGTAATACCTATAAAAGATTTTATTTTCTTTTTCTATTAAAATTAAAATATAAATCCACTTTCTTTTTTATGTTTCTGATTTCTTTTTATCTTTATTAAGACCAACAGGAGGAAGAAATAAAGATCAACACGCGTGATCTCCAAGCTCAATAATGTTGGTACAGAAAAATGTGCTAAGTTGAGCTCTTGGGCAACAAGTTTCTTTAATTTTTTATAATATCCTTGTTTCTCTCACACACTCTTATTCACAGGCAATATACACATACAGAAAGGAAAGTCTACGCTGTGTTAAGAATTTCGTATGTTAAAAAAAGAATGGGAAATGGAAGGAAAGCAAGGTTGGCCATTGGAGCACATGAACAAAAGCTTCCCTTTCATCAGGGAAGACCCTTGGCAATACATCAGTGTAGTAATAAAAAAATTTACTTAAAATAAAATAATCAAAACATAATAAATTTTAATTGTTGATTAAAATTTTAACATATAAATGGCATTAATAAGTATGTCATGGTCGGTGCCCCATTTCATGTTGTATTTATATTAAATTCAATTATACAATAAAATTAAATAAAAATTAATAAATGTGTAGTTTTTACTAATAATTGATGTTTTGGAGAAATTAAAATTACAGGAAAGATATTATTAGATATAAATTTATTTGACTCTAAAAAGATTTAAAAATAAAAAATAGTTAATATAAATTATTATTATAATCAATTAATTTGTTTCAAAATAGCTTTATAGAATATAACGAGATAACTTTATTTTAATAAATTATTTGTTTCAATTTATTCACTTTCATTTTTCTGATACAACATTATCACAAGAAACCAAATTTAGAAATTTTTTTTTTAAATAAAGAAATTTATTCTATTAGCATTGCTTCGTCCCAAGCTGGAAATTCGCTGAAGCTATTGATGGTAGATGTTTCCATGTCATAGACCCACCAACCATCAACTTTGCCCTGAGTGAAATACACACAATTTTTCCTGCATCCCACTTCGCTTGCTGACACAGACATACAGCAATTACCACCCACAAACAACGTTCGATCGCTGCCTAGGTTTTCCTTCTTAACCCATGTGAGCTTAGCAGTATCAAGTTGGTAAACTTCCAGACAATCCACTACCTTAATACACTTTCTGGAGATGAGGAACACTAGTAGAATCTTCCCTTCTGATTCCATCAAGCATTCTCTAAAATGCATCGACAGGACAGAAGGAACAGCTCTTTTCTTGCCCAGTGCTGTGATGCTGAGATCAGAATCAATGTCTTCTATAACTGCTAGAGTTCCCTGCAAACTCAAAGCATAGAACTTTTCCTTACACCAGATGCCATTTGTAAATTGTAGCAGGCTGGAACTGGAACAATGGGGATCAACAATATTGCTATCTTTTTTTATCCATTCTCTTCCTTCCGATATTCTGTAGAAGGCGAAAGCTGGATTACTGATGCCTGTCAATACCATCACTATACATTTATTTTTTCTGTTACCCGTCCTCGGCGGCGACGACAAAGCAGCAGATAAAAATGGAACCTTAGGATCCCATTCTGGGATATGCCAGTAACTCCACCATGATAATGTAATAGGATCGCACAATGAATAATCTGAATCTCCTTTTGCCACAAGTAATCCATGGGAGCATCCAAGAATATGGTAAGCTGGAAGTACACACCTTTCTTTTCTCCAGTAACAGAAGAAACCCATTTTAAATGGGATGTTGAAAGTGTGAGTTTCCTTATGTTGACTTCTATAATCGCTGGAGAGTTCAAGCCATGGCGGTCTTGAATTTGGTCTGCATTTGTTTGGCTCTACTCTCCATGATTTGGTGACGCCCTTTGAACAAATTTGATACTTTAGAGAGGACTTTCTTGCTATGAGGTAGATGAGTTGGTGTGGAAGATCCGGCCATAACTTAGAATTGTTGGGTTGTTCGTCAGTTGATTTGAATTGTCTTCTGCTCTTCTTCTCATTCTTCTTGTTTTCTTTTCCCCCCATTGTCAATCCAGGCAAAAATTAATTTCCTGATATTAATTCAGGTTACAGAATCAACAAATGAAGAGAGAAAGGGTGAGGTTTCATCTGTTGAAAGGGGAAAATAAGGATCAGCATACGTGATCTCCAAGCTCAATACTGTATCAGATGTACAAAAACTCTGCTGAGTGATGAGTTGATATCTTGGCCAACAAGTTCCTCCCAACAACCTTAACTGCTAAGAAAAAAAAACGAGTTAATAATTTTATATGTCAAACAGGTGGCGAAAATGGTGGTAGCCATAGGCATTAAGGAAGAAAAGTTGGGCACTCCACCGCCAAAAATTATTCCGTGTACAACCATTTATTACGTTAGAATATATGAAATATATTATTAGGAGTAACTAGCGGACACAACTATTTGATTTAAATTGAAAAATTAATCGAATTAAATTAATTTAAAATTTTAATTTAATTTTTTTAATTTTTAATTTTAAAATTTTTAATTTTAAAATTTTTAATTATTTTAATTTAATTTAATTTTAATAAAAAAATTAAAAAAATCAAATCGGATCGATTAGTGATAATAATATATTATTTTTAATAATATAAAAATATTATATTATATTAAAATTAAAATATTTTAATTAAATTTTAAAATATTAAAAATAAAATATAAAAAACAAAAAATTTATTAAAAATTTAAACCGATGAAATTGAATCAAATCGAATTAAATTAAATCGGTTTAATTTAATTTAATTTTTAATCAAAATCAATTCGATTTAATTTTCATAAATATTAAAATTTTAATTTTTAATTTATTTAATTTGCTTTGATTTTAAATCGAATGTACGGAATACTTAGAATAATAATAATAATACAACCATTATAACTATCAACGGTATCTTAATTAATCCTAACAGAGACGAAGACCCAAAACAAAGATGTTGATAATGATTATTGCGTATGCTAATTATTTTAAGAAAAAAGCGATTTTTTATTTTGATAAATTAATTATATCAAAAACTAAATTAAATTTCAAACTTTCACCATGTGTTATTATTAATTAATTAATTAAAATTATACTCACTCAATCTCATAATTTTTATAAATTTTATTTTTCTACATATATTATAAAACTTCTTTAATAAATTATTAAAAATTACTAAATAATTTGAACATTTTGAATTAAATAGAAAATAGATTTAAAGTTATTTATATTAGTTTTAACATAAATTATTAAAAAGTATTAAATAATTTAGAGTATTTTAAGTCAAATAAAAAATAAATCTAAAAGTTATTTCTATCAGTTTAAATTGAGTTTAAAATATAATTTTTTTATTAATTTTTTAATTATACTTATCTTTAAAATATTAAATTTTATTGAATATTAAAAATTATTTTGAGAGATTTCTTAAAAATAAATAAGATTATGATACTAAATTTATATGTTAATATAATATTAAAAAAAATTATAAAAGGGAAAGATTAATATTTTATTATACTGATTTTTTTTTAAAAAAAAAAAAAGAAATGTCTTGTTGTGTATGTATGGGTTTGTTTTTTTGAAACATATGTATATCACCTTTTGTTACTTATTTAATAATTTATAAAATAATTGCTTTTACAATAAATAATTTCTTTTACATAATATTAAATAATAAAATATATAAATTATTTTCTGCAAAATAAGGTAATTTTTTTCTTAGAAAAAATCATAGACACTATGAAACAGATATTTCACCAATAGATTGCAAACCAAAAAGCAAAAATAATAATAATAATTCTTATACCATTGGGTTCAATTTTCGTTCTCATTTTTTATACTTTTATTAGAGGCAATTTCAACTATTAATTTCAATTCTAATTGGTCAAATAAAAATTATAAAATTTGAAATAAATTTACAACCGACACGTAATTATTGATTTGTGATAGAATCTATATGAAACTAACCATATGATGATATTATAAAATTTTTCATATTACGTTTTTGATCTACAAATATGTATTTTATAACATTATCATTGTATGTAAAAGCCAATTTTCTCTTTTTGAAATTTGGTTCGAAATCGGCGGAATACGGTAAATCGAAATTGTATATAATAGTCCGTACGAAATTATTAAATATTTTGAATTAATCATTTGGAATGAGATGAAAATAAAAGTTATTTAGATCAATTTGGAACGGACTATTGGTTAGAAATCAACTTTATAATTTTTTACATAGAAATTTATTCCAGTAGCATTAGTTCATCCCAATCTGAAATTTGTTTGAGCTATCGATGGTAGCAGTTTCCATGTCATAGATCCACCAACCATCAACTTTGCCCTGAGTGAAATACACACAATTTCTCCTGCATCCCACTTCGCTTGCTGACACAGACATACAGCAATTACCACCCACAAACAACGTTCGATCGCTGCCTAGGTTTTCCTTCTTAACCCATGTGAGCTTAGCAGTATCAAGTTGGTAAACTTCCACACAATCCACTACCTTAATGCTCTTTCTGGAGATGAGGAACACTAGTAGAATCTTGCCTTCTGATTCCATCAAGCATTCTCTAAAATGCATAGACGAGACAGAAGGAACAGCTCTTTTCTTGCCCAAAGCTGTGATTCTGAGATCAGAATCAATGTCTTCTATAACTGTTAGAGTTCCCTGCAAACTCAAAGCATAGAATTTTTCCTTATACCAGATGCCATTTGTAAATTGTAGCAGGCTGGAACTGGAACAATGGGGATCAACGATATTGCTATCTTTTTTTATCCATTCTCCTCTTGATTCCCATATTCTGTAGAAGGCGAAAGCTGGATTTGCAATGCCTGTCAATACCATAATTGTACATTTATCTTTCCTATTATCTTTCCACCTCCGCGGCGGCGAGGAGGACAAAGCAGCGCATATTAATGGAACCTTAGCATCCCATAATGGAGTTTGCCAATATGAGGACCAAATCGGATCGTGGATTGAAGCTCCTTTTGACACTAGGACACCATGGGAACAGCCAAGAACGTGGAACTGGTAAGCTGGATGGGCAGCCGCAGGCCAGCTTCGTCTCCTGACCCGGTAGAAACCCCTTCTAAACGGTATGTTGAGAGTGTGAGGTTCTTTATGGTTATGGTGATTTTCATAATCGCTGGAGAGTTCAAGCCATGGTGGCCTGGGATTTGGTCTGCATTTGCTTGGTTCTTCTCTCCATGATTTGGTCACGCCCTCTGAAGAAATTTGATGGATCAGTGAAAACTTTCTTGCTAAGAGGTCGATGAGATGGTGAGGGAGATCCGGCCATAACTTTGCATTGTGGGGTTCTCTGTCTGTTGATTTGAGTTGTCTTTCGCTCTGCTTAGTCTTCTTGTTTTCTTTGCCCTCCATTGTTGAAGGCAAGAAATTTTCCTGACATTAGTTCAGTTTGCTGACCTAGAATCCAAAACATATAAACATCTCCTTGCGTAGCCTCCAAGGGTTAATTATCAATACATCAATAAATAAATATTTTTTATGAAAATTTTCCACTAAACAAATTAAGAAACAGAAATTTTATTTTTTTATTTTTTTTAAAAAAACAACGACATTGACTTTTTAATTTAAGAAAAAAAGAACCATTTAAAAAAAGTCATATAGCAATACTAATATTTAATGAAAGAAGTTTTAATCTGATCAATATTTAACAAATTGAAGAGGAATTTTTTGAATGGGAGAGAAGCAATTTGTGAGAAGTAGAATATTTCATAGGATGGGACTAACCATCCTATTTGGTTTTAGACTTTATATATAATGACCTGATGACCTAATGATTGTCTGATAATCTAATGACCTGATAACTGATTAACGATCTAACGATCTGATGACCAACCAAATGATCAACTGACGTCTGATAACCGACCTGATGACTTGACAGCCTGACGATCTGATTAACTGAGTGGTATTGTTTTAAGTACTATTTTGTAAATGGACTTTGTTAGGACTAGATTATTTAGCTTGAATTTTTTAAGAACTCTCCCCAAACCATGAAGGATCTCGTAGATAGTTTCATATATACGGCTTCTTCGAGAGATTTGTGGTGTTATCACAGAGAGATTTGGGGAGAGTAATAGTTCTCAGATCTATGAATTACATAAACAGATCTCTCTCATTTCTCAAGAAAATTCTTCCGTTTCAGTTTATGTTACCCGTCTAAAAAGATTATGTGATGAGTTAGGATCAATAGAAAATTTTATCTCCATGTTCCTGTGGAGCGTCCAAAACCATTGATGATATGAACAATAGGAATAGACTTATGCAATTCTTGATGGGACTAAATGAGAATTTTGATTTTTTGAGGGATCAAGTTTTAGTTCTGGATTCATTGCCTTTGATAAACAGAGTATACTCTATGACCCTTAAGCAAGAATCTCAAAAGGAGATTCTAAGTAAAAGAAACTCTATGTCAATTAAAATCTTGGTGTTGCTTAATCAGTCACAAGGACAGTTACAGAAAGTTAAACAAAAGAAATATAATCCAAAGAAAAGACACTGTAGTCATTGCAACATGGATGGTCATGTTAGGAATGCTTGTTTTAAACTAATAGGATATCTAGACTAGTTTAAGAACAAAACCAAGATTGGAGGGCAACCTGCAAGTCAAGATAGAGATAGAAACACTAGAAAAAAACTTGTGGCCATAACTAAGGGCCTTGAGTATCAGAAAGACAGTCCTCTTGATATAGTACATGGTAATACTAAAATTGATGAGATTGGTGCAACTTTGAGTACTCTTCAACAGGAGTTCTCAATGCTAGTGAAAGGAAAAGCAGCCTTAACAACTACAATTGTTGATATGAGTTCAATACTTATTGAAGGCTCGGATTGTGGTTCATACTCTTTTGCTGGTAATTGCAGTTCTGCTAATACTTGAAATAATAAAATGCATGATAATATAACTTAGATATTAGATACTGGTGCAACTGACTATATATCACCAAATAAATATTTATTTAGTAGTTTATTTAGACTTCAAAAGTGTGTGTCTGTTCACTTGCCCAATAAAAATATAGCTAGAGTAACATATGCTAGCTCAATTTTTTTATCTGATTTTATTACTTTAAGATATGTGCTCTACATTCCAAATTTTAATTACAATATCTTTTTTATTAGCAATTTGATAAATATAGCAAGGTCTTATTGTTTTTTCATACTCATAATTACTTTGTACAGGACCCTTTGATTGAAAGAGTGGTGACTGTAGGAAAGGAAGATGGGGTTTATATAAAATAAATCAAAAGAGTTTTAATACATCATAGGTTTATTATATTTTGTCTATAATGTTGGAAAGAATCTTCTGTCATAGTTGGAAAGAATCTTCTGTCATAATTGTAAATAAATCAGTGATCAAGTCTTACCATTTTAGCATAGCATGATTCTAGGACATAATTGAGGGCACAATCAAACGCCTAATTGTTCATATTATGTACTATATAAACTCTGTAACTTACTACACAAGAGGTAAGAAAATAAAAACAGTTTTCTTCCTATAATCTCAAGATGGTATCAGAGCAGGTTTCGGTCTAAAAATATAGCCGTCCTACAATAATCCTTTACCAGATACCTTTCCCAACTTCTTTCTCTCACCAAAACAACAATGGCCGACCTCCCCAGCCCGGTTGACCAATCCCAGGCAATAATTGATCCAATAGCAGACCTGTCACAAAAACTATTCCAGTTAATTCAGAATAGCCAAGATGGAAATCAGAAATCAGTGAACCAATTCACTCTTGATTCAGCACAGCCACCGTCCGACATAAAATTGAATGATTCCAATTATGTTGTCTGGACAAAGATGATGGAGATGTTTATCACGGCGCTACAAGGAGCCGCAAAAGGAGGAGGCACGGGTGTCCCTTATGATCGGGAAGGAGGTATTTTAGGGTTAGAAAGGAGGGCAAATGACCTTTCTACCCCTGTCTCTTTAAATAAATCTAAATGTGCCTCTACTTATTTTAATTCTTGTAAAATTAAATCCCTGGTCTCGGATATTTTAGATAAGTCTGTTTGTAATCCCAAAACTGAATCGTTAGCCCTTAATTCTATCGGTCATGCTAACAAGGTACAAAATACTAGTGGGTGGATATTTGATTCAGGAGCCACAGACACTATGACTAATGATTCTTCAGATTTTGTTGTGTCAGCCCCACCCTCTAAATCCAATATTCTAAACACTACCGGTGGCTCCTTTCCGATCATCGGTGGTGGTACCGTTTCTATAACCCCCACTTTAAATATCTCCAACAGCCTCTATGTACCTTCCTTATCTTGCAAATTACTCTCTATCAGTCAGATCACCAAATAGTTAAATTGCAGAGTACTCATGTATCCTCATTTTTGTGTTTTGCAGGATATTCATACGGGTACGGTACTGGGCCGTGGTACTGAGAAAGATGGACTGTACTATGTGGAGGAGGTCTCAAGTATTGGGTCAACTCATTTAGCTCAAGGGTCCTCAACCCAACAATTATGGCTCTGGCATCGGCGCTACGGCCATCCCTCAAGTGATTATCTTCGTACTTTGTTTCCTGAGTTTAAATCCATTGACATTCCAGTTTGTACTTCATGCGTGCTTGCTAAGAGTCATAAGAGTACTTATCATATATCCACAAATAAATCTGATACTCCCTTCTCAATAATACACTCTGATGTATGGGGGCCTGCCCCGAAAACTGTCTCCTCTGATTATAGATACTTTGTGACTTTTATTGATGATTGCACTCGTGTTACTTGGATTTACCTGTTAAAACAAAAAAGTGAAGTGGTTGAGAAATTCTGTGATTTTTTTCGCATGATTAAAACCCAATTTCACAGGACCATTCAAGTCCTCCGATCTGACAATGGGAGGGAATTTGTCAATAACCATCTCCAAGCCTTTTTCCGGGATAATGGGATCCTTCACCAAACTACTTGTCCTTATACACCACAGCAAAATGGGGTTGCTGAAAGGAAAAATCGACATATCCTTGAAACTGCCCGAGCCCTATTGTTTAAAGCCCAAGTTCCTCCTAAGTTTTGGTCTGAAGCAATTGCCACATCCATTTACCTCATCAATCGACTTCCATCTCGCATCCTTAATTTCCAATCTCCCTTGCATACCTTGTCCTCTCATCACACCATCCCTTCCCATCTCAACCTTCCACCTAAAATCTTTGGTTGCACAGTTTATATTCACATTCCTAAAACACACCGCACTAAACTTGATCCATGTGCTCTTAAGTGTGTTTTCTTTGGTTATGGTGTCCATAAAAAGGGCTATCGGTGTTTTGACCCAATCTCTAAACGGCTCTTCACTACCATGGACTGCACCTTTCTGGAAGAGGAATATTTTTTTTCCTCGCCAACTAGCAGTGAGGGGGAGACAACGGCACAATCACCATCACTGCCAAATTGGCTTAGTTAGAGGGGGCCAGAACTTGATTGTTCTTCTCTTCCGGAGTCTACACCAGAACTGGGAGACACTGACCATTTAGTACAGTCCTCGGTCTCAACGTCACAACCAGAACCTGACACCGTAGAATATCCTGACGAACACACAACTGAGGTATGTGAATCTGAACTTTCCCCTATTTCTAATAACCTTACCACTGAACCCATTTCCCTTGAGGTTCCTGAAAGAGGCCAATATGTTCTACCCCCTCGGAATAATAGAGGAATTCCACCCAGGAGATATGATCCAGAATTCGAGGCAGCCAGGTCCAGATACCCTGTGGCGAACATTACCAAAGGAGAAAGACTATCACCTCAGTTGGTCAACCTACAGAAAAACATTTGCTCAGAATGGATACCAAAGGATGCCACAGAGGCCCAGAAGGACAAAAGATGGGTTGAGGCGATGGAGACCGAGATGGATGCCCTGGAGAAAAACAAGACCTGGGAAAAATGCTGGCTACCCAAGGGAAAACGACCAGTGGGATGCAAATGGGTGTTTACCATAAAGTATAAGTCAGACGGAATGGTGGACAGATATAAAGCTAGACTTGTAGCAAAAGGATATACTCAGACTTATGGAGTTGACTATTCTGAAACATTCTCTCCAGTAGCAAAAATTGATACAATACGGGTCCTATTCTCTCTAGCTGCAAACCTAGACTGGCCACTTCACCAATTTGATGTGAAAAATGCTTTCTTACATGGTGATCTGGAGGAGGAAGTATACATGGATGCTCCACCGGGGTTCATGAGTGGATATAGAAGGGGAGAAGTGTGTCGATTAAGGCGAGCCTTGTATGGGTTGAAACAGTCACCCAGAGCATGGTTTGGGAGATTTACTCAAGCAATGAAGAAAAATGGATATCGGCAGAGTAACTCCGATCACACTCTATTCTTAAAGAGGCAAGGAAGGAAGATCACGTATTTGATTATATACGTGGATGACATGATTATAACTGGAGACGATGTGGATGAAATCAAACAACTGAGGGACAACTTATTCCAAGAATTTGAGATGAAAGACCTGGGGATGCTAAAATATTTTCTTGGAATCGAAGTTCTCAGGTCAAACCAGGGAATTCTGATATCATAGAGAAAGTACATTCTTGATCTGTTAACTGAAATAGGAATGATAGATTGCAAACCAGTCGATACTCCGGTAATGGTCAATCACGAGTTGAGCAAGGACTCAAAAGAAGGACCCACAGACAGGGGGAGGTACCAGAGACTGGTAGGAAAACTGATTTATTTATCACACACCAGACCAGACGTGGCATATGCTGTGAGTTTAGTAAGTCAGTTCATGCATGATCCAAAACAAGACCATATAGAGGCAGCATTGAGAATCGTTCGATATCTGAAAGGAACAGCTGGGATGGGCATGTTGTTCAAAAAGAATGGTCATTTCAGTATCAGTGGATATATGGACGCAAGTTGGGCAGGAGATCTCTCCGACAGACGATCTACTTCAGGATACTTTACCTTTGTCGGAGGAAATTTGGTAACGTGGAAAAGTAAGAAATAGAAGGTGGTGGCACTGTCAAGTGCTGAAGCAGAATTCAGGGGAATAGCAAAAGGACTGGCAGAACTCCTATGGATCAGAAAGTTGATGTTTGAGCTTTGATTCCCATCAAAGGATGCAGCTGAACTTCGTTGTGACAACAAGGCGGCAATAAGTATTTCTGAAAATTCAGTTCAGCATAACCGAACAAAATATGTTGAAATAGACCGACATTTCATCAAAGAAAAGTTGGACAGTGGTCTGATATCTTTACCGTTTGTCCGATCAGAGGATCAATGGGCGGACATCCTAACCAAAGTAGTAGCGGGACGAATATTCCATGAGGTTTTGGGCAAGTTGGGTATGCTAGATCCACATGAACCAACTTGAGGGGGAGTGTTGGAAAGAATCTTCTGTCATAATTGTAAATAAATCAGTGATCAAGTCTTACCATTTTAGCATAGCATGATTCTAGGACATAATTGAGGGCACAATCAAAGGCCTAATTGTTCATATTATATACTATATAAACTCTGTAACTTACTACACAAGAGGTAAGAAAATAAAAACAGTTTTCTTCCTATAATCTCAAGATATAATGTTACATACTATTCCTTCTTTTCAATCATTTGTAAATACCATGCTTTCTTTTTTCATATTAATAAAGAAAGCCTTAATAATGTATCATATGAATCTGCTTACATGTTTAGTATTCAGGATATTCATGAAAGACTTGGACATATTTTTGTTGACAAACTAAGACACATTAATGTAATTAGACATGATGAGAATGGAAATTTACAATGTGAAATTTTTCATTTAGCTAAACAACCTAGGGGCTTTATAGAGAGGAATCCTTAATTGGAGCTATATATTATTTCACTATTATTGATGATCACACTAGGACTACTTGGACTTTTATGATACAATTCAAAGGTTAAAGTATACATTTTCTGTCCAGATTCTTAAAGCTAATTAAGAATCAATTCAAGATTAAAGCCAAAATTATAAGAACCGATAACGGGTATGAATTCTTGAGCAAAGAATGCCAAAAAAATTTTTAGAATAAGGGTATTATCCATCAAAGGTCTTGTCCTTACACTCTCCAACAAAATGTAATGGTGGAAAGGAAATATAGATATCTCCTAGACACTGCCAGGGTCTTAAGACTTCAAGGTAACACACTAAAAAAATTTTGGTCAGAATATATCCTAACAACCACTTATCCCATAAATAGAATGTCTATTGCAAGTCTTAACTGGCAAAGTCCTCATGAAAGATTGTTCAAAAGGATTTCAGATTATACACACCTCAGTAAATTTGGTCATTTATATTTTGCTACTAAAATTAATCTCCATAAGGATAAATTTGAGCCAAGATTTGTTAGAGCAATTATGATAGGATATGCAGGGACACATAAGGCTTACAAACTCTATGATTTACAGACAAATAACACCCTAATTAGCAGGGATGTAATTTTTTGTGAAAGTATCTTCCCTTATGCCCATAATACAGACTTAAATTCATCTTGTGTGGTTCCTATTGCCATTCCTAAGCCTGATGTTATAGATAAGGTCATTATACCCTCAGTTCCTACTTCAATACCCAACCAAAGCAATTTAAATTCATCTCATCATACTGAACCTTCTGTTTCTCCTATGGAGATAAGAAAGTGCACTAGAACTATTCGCAAACCAACTTGGTTACAAGACTTTATTAGTTTTGCTTCTAACTCATCACTGAACCTTCTGTTTCTTCTATGAAGATAAGAAGGTCCACTAGAACTATTCGCAAACCAGTTTGGTTACAAAACTTTGTTAGTTTTGCTTCTAACTCATCATAGAATGTTTATAAAGTGTGTTTTAAACCACATCATCAATCTTTTGATCATAATATAGCTGATGTTAATGAGCCCAATATATATGCACAGGCATCTCTTGATAATAGGTGGACTGTTGCTATGCAGCAAGAATTGCTGGCTTTAGAAAAAAATCATACTTGGGTTTTTGTTGTCTTACCTAAAGGAAAAAAGGTCATTGAGAATAAATGGGTTTATAAAGTGAAGTATAAACCTACTGGTGAGGTAGAAAGACTTTAGGGTCATTTAATAGCCAAGAGCTACAATCAAATTGATGGTCTGGACTTTAAAGACAGATTCTCCCCTATTGCAAAACTTACAACTGTTAGAATTTTAATTACTTTAGCTACTGCAAAGCAATGGGCTATTTTTTAGCTCGACATTAATAATGTTTTTCTCCATGGCTTTTTGAATGAGATGGTTTACATGTTACCTCCTTAAGGGTATCATAAGGCCTTACCGAGGTTTGCTTGTTTAAAAAATCCCTTTATAGTTTGAAACAAGTCTCCATGCAGTGGAATATTGAATTCACTAGCTTCCTCAAATCTTTGGGGTTCAAACAGTCTTCACATGATCACTACCTATTCATTAAGCAATCTGGAGACTCTTTTATGGCTCTCTTAATATATGTTGATGATGTCATTGTGATAGACACTTCTCTTGATAATATTACTGCTGTTAAAACTGCTTTGCATAATAAGTTCACTATGAAAGATTTGGGACATCTTAAATATTTTTTTGGACTTGAAATAACTCGGTTTGATCAAACCACTATTCTTAGTCAGGCAAAGCTTATTACTGATTTGTTGAGTGATGCTGGTATGTTGTACTATAAACCTGCTTTGTTTCCTCTACCTAGAGGTTTACATTTATCACCATATATAGGTGACCTCTTACTGAACCAAATTGTTATCGAAGACTTATTGGAAGACTCATGTATGTTAATCGCACTAGGCCCGATATTAGCTATGTTGTACAACATCTCAGCCAGTTTTTGGCTGCCCTTAAAAGGTCTCATTGGGAGGAAGCTATGCATGTTTTACGATATCTGAAAGCTACTATTACCACTGGTCTTTACTTTCTTGTTAATTATGATTTTCAAGTCACTGCATATTGTGACTCAGATTGGGCATGTTGTTGCTTTTCTAGGAAATCTCTAACTAGGTTTGAGATCTTTCTTAGGTTCTCCTTGATTTTCTAAAAAATAAAAAAGCAATCTACAGTTTTCAAATCCTCAACTTAGGTAGAGTATAGGGTCATGGCTGCAATAGTTTGTGAATTGCTTTGGATTACATCTATTTTATGATATTTGCAGGTTTTAGTTAGTTATCTAGTTCAACTTCATTGTGACAATAAGGCAGCTCTTCAAATTGAGCTAATTCAGTTTTCCATGAAAGGACCAAATACATCGATATTGACGGTCATATTGTATGAGAACAGCTTCACAAGGTTTTTTTAATTACTTTTCATGTATCAAGTCAAGTTTAAATAGTAGACCTATTTACTAAACCTTTTTCAGCTGCCTTACACCAACACTTTTACTCCATGTTGTCTCTGGTACCTATCCCAACTCCAACTTGAAGATGGTGTAAAAGAATATGAATAACAACCTAATGACCTAACGACTTAATGACTGACTGACGATCTAATGACCGACCTAATGACATGATGATCTAATAACCGACTGACGACTTGACGACCTAACAATCTGACTAACTGAGTTATATTATTTTAAATACTATTTTGTAAGTGGATTTTGTTAGGACCGTATTGTTGTAACTTGAATTATTTAAATACTCTTGAGTTATTTTATTTTATGGACCGTGCATTGCACGTCAAATGGACTTATAGATTTAATATAAATAGTCTCTTTTATACAGGACTAAATCATATCAATATATCTGTAACAGCCCGGAAATCCGGACCGCTACCGGCGCTAGGATCCAGGTCGGCGTAAGGCCGCCGGGACCCGTAGCAAGCCTGACATATAACCTGTAAACCTGTAAATCCCATACATGATCAAACAAGCTCAAAGAATCTGTGAACATACTCATATATCAATCAAGCTCAACCTGTACATTACATAATCATAAACATAAACCACCACTGGAGCCCTCATCAAATGCTCCAATGGGGTATCTCATCATACATTAAGCTTGGGCTATCATGAACATCATAAACGTATCTCTGGATCATGTATATAAGAGGGACAACTGTACGTATAGGGTCAAGCACTTTTCTAATACTCAATATCATTCATAACATTACATAACTGTTCTAAACCCTTACATTACATCAAAATACATTTGTCATGTCCACAATCTAACTATTACATAAACATACTTCAAAGCTCTGGCTAACCTCCTGGTCTACCCTGTACCTGCACATCTGGGGTTAGGGGAGAGGGGTGAGCTACAAAGCCCAGTGAGCAGAATAGAGAAAACATATATTAAAATTTCATGCTTTCATGAAATGCAACACATCACAAACATATCACATAAGGATGGTATTGTCACCTCTAGTCCTCTACATTCCAAAGTGCCGGGACGTAGAATGGGTACAACCGGACTTCCTCTTACTATAACATAACATAACATTCCAATATGCCAGGGACGTAGAATGGGTACAACCTGGTCTTTCTCTTACTCTGGCCGGGACGTAGAATGGGTACAACCGGCAACCATACCATAACATGCCTCATCATAACATATCAAGGACTAAAGGATCATTCAATGCCCATCCACAACATCATCAAGTATGCAATGCAACATATTCGTGGAATCTAATGCAAACAACCTAAAATATCACATAACATTCATGATGCATGGGTCATGCTCAAAATTCATATTTCATAACTTTTAAAACTTAAGGTTTATTCCACTCACCTCTGGCTAGCTCTGACAAACTCTATAGCAGCTGGCTCACTGCGGGGGTTCTCGGTTCCTCAGGTCCGAACCTACACAGGTGGACTCAAATGAGGGACCAAACATATATAAACATAACTCTAATATACTCCCCAAAAACCCCCCCAAAACATCATGAAATAATCATAGAAATACATGCATGAAATGGCTGAACAGGGCACTTTCGGCGGCAGGTTCGGCGGCCGAAAGTCCCTCCAGAGCCGAAAGTCAGGCACTTTCGGCGACACCTTCGGCGGCCGAAAGTCCCAGACAGATCCGAAAGTCCTCTTTCGGGGGCAAGCTTCGGCAGCCGAAAGCTGCCTCCACAAAAGGGTTCGGCGGCCGAAAGTCCCTTCGGCGGCCGAACCTGAGCTTCTCCCGAATGGCAGAAACTCAGCTCTCCTATGCACATTTCGCCTCCCAAGCTCAAATCATGCATACCACTCAACCAAAACATGCATACAAGCTCCTAGGGGCCTCAAACAAACATATACCCCAACTACAACACTTCAAACATACTCAAACATGCCACATTGTTCACAAATCACATAAAACCTAACATAGCTCAACTAACTTAAACATGCATTTCTACCCCATAAAACTTCATAAAACTTATTTAAAACATACTATGAGTTTAAGATCGGCTCTTACCTCTTGAAGATCGAGAGAGAGACGACCTAAACTCGGAGATCCAAGCAAAGGAGCTCCTAAGTTCCCAAAGCTCCAAAACTTGTTTTAAAAGCTCAAAACTTGCAATGTGAGGTTAAAACTCAAGAAAAATGGAGGAGATTTGAAGAAAGAACACAAGATCTGGGGAGAGGGAGGTCGGAAGCTAGCTGTGGCCGAAAATGGGAGAAAGCTCGCCCATTTCGGCTAAGTGCCCCTTTTAAAGTGGCTGGCCAGACCACGTTCGGGGGCCGAAAGTGCCTCCGCATGCATGCCATGTTCGGAGGCCGAACTTGAGTTTCGGCGGCCGAACCTGGACTTCCCTCGCTCATGCTTTCGGGGGCCTAACGTGCCTCCAAAACGTATGCAAGTTCGGCGGCCGAACTTGACTTTCGGCGGCCGAACCTGGGTTTTCCTCCAAAGACTTTTCATGCGAAACTCATTTAATTTCATACTTAAAAACATTAAAAATACATGAAAACATTCTATAAAAACATGATGTTACCCTTCTAGAGGTTTCCGACATCCAAATCCCACCGGGCGGTAGGAATTCCGATGTCGGAGTCTAGCCGGGTATTACATTCTCCCCCCCTTAAGAACATTCATCCCCGAATGTTCCTCAACTAGGACATGCATAACATAAAACATAACATACATACACAACATATAAACACATAGAGATCTAACCTTAAAAGAGATGAGGGTACTGCTGGAGCATGGACTCCCGTGTCTCCCAAGTGCATTCTTCTATATTGTGGTGGTTCCAAAGGACTTTCAGCATCGGGATTTCCTTGTTCCTCAACTTTCTGATCTGAGTGTCAAGAATCCGCACTGGCTGCTCTACATAGGTGAGATCCTTTTGGATCTCTACATCAGGCTCACTAAGAACCTTGCCCGGATCTGACACAAACTTCCTCAACATAGAAACATGGAAAACCGGATGGATTCTTGCCATTGAAGCAGGTAAATCCAGCTTGTACGATACATTCCCAATCCTTTGCAGGACTTCAAAGGGTCCGATGTACCGTGGAGCCAGCTTACCTTTCTTCCCGAACCGAACCACTCCTTTCATCGGAGACACCTTAAGCAATACCAGATCCCCCTCCTGAAACTCTACCTGTCTTCTGCGGATGTCTGCATAACTCTTCTGTCGGCTTGTAGCAGTCTTGATCCTTTCTCTGATGATGGGCACCACCCTGCTGGTGATCTCTACTAACTCAGGCCCTGCCAAGGCCTTCTCTCCAACTTCCTCCCAGCAAACAGGTGACCTGCACTTCCTTCCATACAAAGCTTCATATGGAGCCATCCCGATGCTAGCATGATGGCTGTTATTGTAGGCAAACTCCACCAAAGGTAGATGCTGCCTCTAAGAACCGCCAAAGTCCAGCACACACATTCTAAGCATATCCTCGATAGTCTGGATGGTCCTCTCCGACTGTCCATCAGTCTAGGGATGGAAGGCAGTACTGAAATCTAACCTGGTACCCATAGCACTCTGCAGACTCCGCCAAAACCTGGAGGTGAACTGGGGCCCTCTGTCTGACACTATTGAAACAGGAACCCCATGCAGCCTGACAATCTCATCTACATACACCTGCGCCAACTTGTCCACAGAATAGCCACTCCTGACAGGGATGAAGTGAGCAGATTTGGTGAGTCTGTCCACAATCACCCATATGGAGTCCAATCTGTTGGACGTCGCCGGTAACCCCACTACGAAGTCCATAGCAATATTCTCCCATTTCCACTCTGGAATCGGCAGTGGGTTCAACATTCCAGCCGGCTTCTGATGTTCCAGCTTCACCCTCTGGCATACTTCGCAGGCTGACACGAACTGTGCCACTTCCCTCTTCATAGCTGGCCACCAATACACTCTCTTCAAATCTTGATACATCTTGGTGGCTCCAGGGTGAACACTGTACCTGACATTATGAGCCTCTCTCATAATGTCTCCCTTTAGCCCTATGTCATCTGGTACGCATAGTCTGCTCCCATAGCGGAGGATCCCCTTACTGTCGAATCTGAACTCACTATCTTTGCCTGACTGAACAGTCCTGGCAATCTTCACTAACTCTGGGTCCTCATGTTGTTTCTGAGCCACCTGCTCCAGAAACACGGGTGCCACTCTCATCTGTGCAATCAAAGCACCTGTACCAAACAACTCCAACTGTAGACCTTCATTCAAGAGCTTATAAAACTCCTTCACCACCGGTCTCCTCTCTGCCGTGATGTGGGATAGACTGCCAAGTGATTTCCGGCTTAAGGCGTCAGCTACTACATTAGCCTTACCCGGATGGTACTGGATCTTGCAATCATAGTCACTGAGCAACTCTACCCATCTTCTCTGTCTCAAATTCAGCTCTCTCTGACTCAAAATGTGCTGCAGGCTCTTATGATCTGTAAAGATCTCACATTTTACCCCATAGAGGTAGTGCCTCCACATCTTGAGTGCAAAGATAACCGCTGCCATCTCAAGATCGTGTGTGGGGTAATTCAACTCATGCCTCTTTAGCTGTCTAGAAGCATAAGCGATCACCCTACCATTTTGCATCAACACACAACCCAAGCCTACTCTGGATGCATCACAAAACACTGTGAAGTCCTCATTGCTGGTTGGCAGAGCTAACACTGGTGCTGAAGTCAACCTCTTCTTGAGCTCCTCAAAGCTTTCCTCACATTGGTCGGTCCATACGAACCTCTGATTCTTCCTGGTCAATCTAGTTAGAGGAGCTGCAATTTTGGAGAAGTCCTGAATGAACCTCCTGTAATAACCAGCCAAACCCAAGAAACTTCTGATCTCTGTCACTGAGGTGGGTCTAGGCCAGTTAGTTACAGCCTCTATCTTCTTGGGGTCTATTTCAATTCCGTTCTCTGACACTACATGCCCCAAGAATGAGATGCTCCTCAACCAGAACTCACACTTGGAGAACTTGGCATACAAGCCATGTTCCCTCAAGTTCTGTAGAACTATCCTCAGATGATGGGCATGCTCCTCTGCATTCTTGGAATACACTAAGATATCATCTATGAAGACAATAACAAAGTGATCCAGGTACTGTCTAAACACTCGGTTCATGAGGTCCATGAATGCTGCAGGGGCGTTGGTTAACCCGAACGGCATCACAAGGAACTCATAGTGCCCATATCTGGTCCTGAAAGCTGTTTTTGGTACATCCTCTTCTCTGATCCTCAGCTGATGGTACCCTGATCTCAGATCTATCTTGGAGAAACAACCCGCTCCTGCTAGCTGGTCGAATAGATCGTCGATCATTGGCAATGGGTACTTATTCTTGGTAGTGACTTTGTTCAACTATCTGTAGTCGATACAAAGTCTGAGGGATTCATCCTTCTTCTTTACAAAGAGCACTGGAGCACCCCAAGGCGAGGTACTCGGTCGGATGAAGCCCTTATCTACCAGATCTTGCAACTGTTCTTTCAACTCTTTCAACTCAGCTGGGGTCATCCTGTAGGGAGGGATAGAGATCGGTCTAGTTTCAGGCATCAATTCAATCTCGAACTCTATCTCCCTAGCAGGTGGTAAACCTGGCAGTTCGTCTGGGAAAACATCTAAGAATTCTCTGACCACTGGCACTGAGGCGGGCTCTCTAACTTGACTGTCTAGCTCTCTGACATGAGCTAGAAAACCCTGACATCCCCTCCTAAGCAACCTATGAGCCTGAAGAGCTGATATCAGACCTCTAGGTGTGCCCCTTTTGTCTCCTCTGAAGACAACCTCTGACCCATCCTGACATCTGAACTTAACTACCTTGTCCCTGCAGTCCAAGGTAGCACCATGGGTAGATAGCCAATCCATCCTGTAACACCCTTTACCCTATCAAATGTAGATAAAGCAAGGTCTGTCACAAACGATACCTTTTATACATATCAAGACTAAACAATTTTCTTTATCTGTAACTACCAAGTTTTAGATAGTCCAAGTAAATTGTATAAAGCGATTAAGGTAAATGTTTAAACCAAAATTTTTGTTAAAGGATGATGTGTCACCTAATTATGCATGAAAGAATGACAAAGCAAAATAGAAAAAGTGGCTGTCTTCTTTCTTCCTTCCCATTGCCGTAGGTCATCCATTTTGTTAAAATAAAATGCTTTGCTTGTCTTTCTCCCACCAAAGCTAAGCTAAACCTCACCAAAGCCAAGCCAAAGCTCACCAAATCAGCTTCTTTCTTTAACCAAAATTCATACTAAGATCAAGAGCTAAAGGAATAGCCATATAGTGAAAGAATTGAAGAAGAAAAGTTTAGGGTTCCATATGCACCAAGCTTGACAATCAAAGGTGAGCTTAGAAATGAGTAGGCAATAGCATCATCTCATTTCTTCATGCATAAATTTGAATTATAAAGCTTTAATTTATAGTTTATTCAATCCTTCCCTAAGATATAAATTGACATAGGTGAAGGAACATCAAAGGGAAAGGAGATAGCTAGAGATTAGAAGAGGAAAAGAAAAGAAGAATTCAAGAAAGGTTTGGTGTTTTAATGATTTTCTGTTTTCCTTTGATTCTGCCATGAATAAGTGAAATTAGGGGTTGATTTTACTTGCTGGAAATGTTGCTTTGATTGTATAAATATGTTATATGAATGTTAAAATGATGTTTGAAAGGTTTAGAGTAAAGAAATTTAACATGGGAGCTAAAAGTGTAAATCTGGCAGAATAGGTTGTAACAGGACAGCTTGTAGTACTAACTTCATAACTTATTGTGTCTCTATTGAAATTAGGCCTAAGATATACCAAATGAAAGCTAAGACAAATATCTAAAATTTTCATGAATTGACCAAATTCGGAATCTATAGGTAAGATGATGAAAATGGCAAGTGAACTTAAACTGGATACAGTGGTAGTACATCCGGAACAGAGTTTATTGAGTATACCATAACTAATTATGTACTCAGTGAAATTTGTTAATACCAGTGCCAAATGAATCTTAAGAAGTATACCTAAAACTTTTTAGAAGACACTTAAGCTTGAATTTGTATGGAAATGCATGAATCTGATAAGTTTTGTGATACTATAAACAAGTACCAATACTGGACTGATTAAGACCTTATTGAGCAGCTTGTAAAGAAAAATTCATAACTTAAGCTAGGATGATCAGATTTTTATGAACCATACCTTGTTGGAAATATAAGACATAAATGTACATTTCTTATGAAGAAACTGAAGTCAAATTGTAACTCTAATCTGCTTGAAAAGTTTATGCAATATATGGCAGAATGTAGTTTTCTATATTGAAATGCTAAGTCAATAAAGTTTTGCACTATTTGCCATGAGTTTTCCATATTGTAAACCTTGGCATACATTTAGTCTTTAAAAGTCCTTTTCACTTAAGCAAGCATGACGGATGTGAACAAGCACCTCAAGCAAGCACGTCGGGAAACCCTAAGCACCTCCTTTTCGGGACTCATTCCCGACTCGCTAATCATACTGTCTGCTTTATTTCTGGATATGTCTGTTTCTTTATTTGAGTTTTCTATGAGTCAGTTATTAGCAGATTAGAGTTAAGTTAGCACCTCCCCTAATGCCACTTACTATAGTAGTGAAATAGCCTAACTCATACCTAATGATGGCACCACTCTAGCTATGGGTTTGAGGATGTTACACATCCCTAGAATGACGTCAAAGTCTGTCAAATCTAGAACCACAAGGTCGGCGGACAAGCATCTTCCCTCTACAAAAACTGGACTACACTGGCAGACTGACTCTGCAATTGACGGGTCACACTTGGGTCCACTGACCCATAGGGGACACTCTAACTCAGAGACCATCAACCCTAACCTCTGAACGGCTCTCGGAGCAATAAAAGAATGAGATGCACCCGGGTCCATTAATGCATACACATCAGAACACCCAATGACGAGATTACCTGACACCACGGTGTTGGATGTGTTAGCCTCCTACTGTGTCATGGTGAAGATCCTTGCTGAAGCTGACGAACCCTCACCTCTGAACCCTGCTGAAGAAGAGGCTGATCCTCTCCCTCTGCCTCTGCCACTGGCCTGTGTAGCAGCTGGAGCTACTGGCTGCGCCACACTACCTGATGCTGTCTGCGGAGGCTGTGCCGTATGAACTGTCTTAGGACACTCCCATGACATATGTCCCTCTTGCCCACATCTGTAGCAGGCTGTTGTCTCAAACCGGCACACCCCCCAGTGTTGCCTACCACATTTCGCACAAACAGCGTTATCTGCACCAGAGCTCGAACCACTTCCTAATCCCAGACCTGATTTAATCTTGCTCCAAAACTTATTCTTCTTTGATTTCCTGGTGGTGTTACTCCACTTCTTACTACTTGAACTAAGAGAAGAGGGGTCTATCTTTCCCCCACTTGGGGTCTTGAACCCAGAAGGCTGTGCCACTGACTGCTTGACTTTTCCCTCGATGATAGCACTAGCCTCCATCCTCCTGGTCATATCCACTATGGCGTGAAAACTCTCTCTATCTGCTGACTGTATCAAGGAGGAATACCTGGAATGGAGCTTCATGATATACCTCCTTGACTTCTTCTGGTCTGTGTCCAAGCTCTGCCCAGCAAATGGTAGCAACTCCATAAACCTGTCAGTATATTCATCTACACTCATATCATCAGTTTGTCTCAACTGCTCGAACTCAATCATCTTCAGCTCTCTGGAGCTTTCAGGGAAAGCCCATCCCGCAAACTCGTTGGTAAACTCCTCCCAAGACATACTGTCCACCCTAGGGTTCACATAGTTCTTAAACCATTCACGGGCCTTCTTACATTTTAATGTGAATCCAGCCATCTGAATGACTCTACTGTCATCCGCCCCTATCTCATCTGTTTTCACCTTGACTCTCTCAAGATAAACAAACGGGTCATCACCAGTTTCAAACTGCGGGGCACCCAACTTCATGTAGTCGGTCATCTTAACCTTGCCCCCTCCAGATGAGCTAGGTTGAGGTATTTGGGTTTCTGGGACAGTAGGTGCTGCTGGTGGTGGAGAAGGTGCAGCATCCCCCGGGGTAGGGTGTGCTGTACCTGGGTAATATGGTGGAGGTGGGTACATAGGGTACTGTGAGTATGGTGGGTATGGCATCTGAGAGTGATAAGGGTTAAAACTGGGGTAATCCGATGTACCTCCCATCGAATACCCGGGGCTATGAGAAAAGGGTGGGTAGTAAGGTGGCTGAACAAATCCCGAGGCCTGAGTGCCTCCTTGGGACTCTCCCGCTCCCTCTTCCGACATACTCACTCCAAGACTGCTGTCCCTCCTCTGATCCACATCCATCTGATCCCCCAACTCCTCTGACATACCGCCCTGTACTGTTCCTCTTACTGATCGGCTTCTACCCAGATCCAAAGACCTTCTAGGGTCTCTCACTGCTCTTTCTCTGCTAGACCTACTAGACATTGCCCTAGGCAATGCTGGAGGACGGGCATCAGTGCCCTCGTCCTGAGGTGGCACTCCAGTCAATCTTGCGGATCGACGAGTTCCTCTCATCCTGTTTTCTGAAAGACAGCACACATGGCACAAACATTAGCATCGTATGGTTCATGTGAAAACACATGAACCTGCATCACAAACATAGCATACATATCATAGCATCAATGCACATGCATATAATCATGGCATTTCACATCATCATACAAGACAGGACTCTACATCCTATCCTAGTGGACATGACCTTTCCTATTGTGCTTGACCTCCTATAACCTCTATGAGCCCAACACTCTAGGTCCGACCATATGAACCTAGGCTGCTCTGATACCACTCTGTAACAGCCCGGAAATCCGGACCGCTACCGGCGCTAGGATCCAAATCGGCGTAAGGCCGCCGGGACCCGTAGCAAGCCTGACATATAACCTGTAAACCTGTAAATCCCATACATGATCAAACAAGCTCAAAGAATCTGTGAACATACTCATATATCAACCAAGCTCAACCTGTACATTACATAATCATAAACATAAACCACCACTGGAGCCCTCATCAAATGCTCCAATGAGGTATCTCATCATACATTAAGCTTGGGCTATCATGAACATCATAAACGTATCTCTGGATCATGTATATAAGAGGGACAACTGTACGTATAGGGTCAATCACTTTTCTAATACTCAATATCATTCATAACATTACATAACTGTTCTAAACCCTTACATTACATCAAAATACATTTGTCATGTCCACAATCTAACTATTACATAAACATACTTAAAGCTCTGGCTAACCTCCTGGTCTACCCTGTACCTGCACATCTGGGGTTAGGGGAGAGGGGTGAGCTACAAAGCCCAGTGAGCAGAATAGAGAAAACATATATTAAAATTTCATGCTTTCATGAAATGCAACACATCACAAACATATCACATAAGGATGGTATTGTCACCTCTAGTCCTCTACATTCCAAAGTGCCGGGACGTAGAATGGGTACAACCGGACTTCCTCTTACTATAACATAACATAACATTCCAATATGGCAGGGACGTAGAATGGGTACAACCTGGTCTTTCTCTTACTCTGGCCGGGACGTAGAATGGGTACAACCGGCAACCATACCATAACATGCCTCATTATAACATATCAAGGACTAAAGGATCATTCAATGCCCATCCACAACATCATCAAGTATGCAATGCAACATATTCGTGAAATCTAATGGAAACAACCTAAAATATCACATAACATTCATGATGCATGGGTCATGCTCAAAATTCATATTTCATAACTTTTAAAACTGAAGGTTTATTCCACTCACCTCTGGCTAGCTCTGACAAACTCTATAGCAGCTGGCTCACTGCGGGGGTCCTCGGTTCCTCGGGTCCGAACCTACACAGGTGGACTCCAATGAGGGACCAAACATACATAAACATAACTCTAATATACTCCCCAAAAACCCCCCAAAACATCATGAAATAATCATAGAAATACTTGCATGAAATGGCTGAACAGGGCACTTTCGGCGGCAGGTTCGGCGGCCGAAAGTCCCTCCAGAGCCAAAAGTCAGGCACTTTCGGCGGCACCTTCGGCGGCCGAAAGTCCCAGACAGATCCGAAAGTCCTCTTTCGGGGGCAAGCTTCGGCAGCCGAAAGCTGCCTCCACAAGAGGGTTCGGCGGCCGAAAGTCCCTTCGGCGGCCGAACCTGAGCTTCTCCCGAATGGCAGAAACTCAGCTCTCCTATGCACATTTCGCCTCCCAAGCTCAAATCATGCATACCACTCAACCAAAACATGCATACAAGCTCCTAGGGGCCTCAAACAAACATATACCCCAACTACAACACTTCAAACATACTCAAACATGCCACATTGTTCACAAATCACATAAAACCTAACATAGCTCAACTAACTTAAACATGCATTTCTACCCCATAAAACTTCATAAAACTTATTTAAAACATACTATGAGTTTAAGATCGGCTCTTACCTCTTGAAGATCGAGAGAGAGACGACCTAAACTCGGAGATCCAAGCAAAGGAGCTCCTGAGTTCCCAAAGCTCCAAAACTTGTTTTAAAAGCTCAAAACTTGCAATGTGAGGTTAAAACTCAAGAAAAATGGAGGAGATTTGAAGAAAGAACACAAGATCTGGGGAGAGGGAGGTCGGAAGCTAGCTGTGGCCGAAAATGGGAGAAAGCTCGCCCATTTCGGCTAAGTGCCCCTTTTATAGTGGCTGGCCAGACCACGTTCGGGGGCCGAAAGTGCCTCCGCATGCATGCCATGTTCGGCGGCCGAACCTGGACTTCCCTCGCTCATGCTTTCGGGGGCCTAACGTGCCTCCAAAACGTATGCAAGTTCGGCGGCCGAACTTGACTTTCGGCGGCCGAACCTGGGTTTTCCTCCAAAGACTTTTCATGCAAAACTCATTTAATTTCATACTTAAAAACATTAAAAATACATGAAAACATTCTATAAAAACATGATGTTACCCTTCTAGAGGTTTCCGACATCCAAATCCCACCGGGCGGTAGGAATTCCGATGTCGGAGTCTAACCGGGTATTACAATATCTTAATTATTATTCATTTCTAATATATATATATATATATATATATATATATATATATATAATTACTAGCATCGGATTAGCCCTTTAATAGCTAAAGTAAATAATGAAATTAGGGGTATTACATAGTGAATAATAAAGTATTAAAATATTACTCTATCCATCTCATTATTTTTTCTGCTTTATTTTTTTCATATATATTGCAGTCTTAAATTTAATTAATTTGAGTCTTAAATTTAATTAATTTGAATTATGAGATGTATAATATCTCTATTTCACACGATCTTCATTGTAATAAGTTGTAAAATACGTGATCCAAAATACACATTCGAAGAAAGTAATTAATAAACAAAGGGGATCCAGACGGCATCGTTTCTGGAAACGCGGATAGAAATATAGAGACAATGGGCAAAGACGACGAATGGAAAAGAAAATTACACATAGGTCTCGCAGATACAAGAGAGAGAATGGGTTGAGGTTCATGTGTTGAAAGAGGAAGCAAATAAAGAGAAGCATGCGTTGTTTTGCTCTGCAAGCAATATGCAAAGTGCTGAGTTGACCTCTTGGGCAACAAGTTACTTGTAATACCTTTGTTTCTCTTCCACTTGTCTGCTGACTCCAATTGCCAAAAATACATAAAGTCTAATGATGAAATTACAGAGGAAAATGGTGGTGGGTTTTTAATAAGTTTTCCAATCGCCAAATGGAAGAGAAGAAAGCTTGAGATGTAAAACATAATGTTACATCAAGAAAAACAACTGCCTAAATAAATCAATCCTCTGCTGTTGGGTCAATCCAAAGTTGGGATTTTGAAGGAGTAGAGATGACTGCTGTTTCCATGTCATATACACACCAACCATCAGCAGAGAAAGGTGTATAGTACACACAATTTCTCCTGCATCTAACTTTGCTTGCTAACACAGACATATAACAATTGATACCCAAAATCAATGTTCGATTCCCAAAACTCTCCTTCTTAATCCATCTGAGATTATCAACATCAAGCTTGTAAATTTCCACATAATCAACCACCTTAATAGTATCTCTGGAGACTAGAAAGACTAGCAAAATCTCCCCTTCTGACTGAATCATACATTCTCTGAAATGTTTACACGTAACAGAAGGAACGGCTCTTTTGTTACCCAAAGCTGTGATCCTGAGATCAGAATCAATTTCTTCTATTACTGCAAGAGTTCCCTGCAAACTCAAAGCATAAAACTTTTGCTTGAACCAAATGCCACTGGTGAATCGCAGAAGATGGGATCGTTCATTCGGATCAGAACAGTGAGGATCAATGATGGTGCTGTCTTTTTTAATCCATTGTCCAGTTCCCTTCCACGTTCTGTAGAAAGCAAAAGCTGGACGAGCAATGCCTGTCAAATAAATCAAAGTGCATTTATTTTCGGGATGAGGACTTTGATATGAAGCAGCATATAGCACTGGATACTTGACATCCCACAGAGCGAAACCCATCTTTCCATCAACTGCCAACTCTCTTTTTGCTAAACAAGGAGATGGGTTTCTGTAAGATGAAATTGATAGCTGTTGACACAGCAGTACTCCATGGAAGCATCCAAGAAACTGGGACTTGCAGCGTATATGAAGCTCTTCTCTCCAACACCAGAGACACGCCTCTTTAAATCTAACGTCGAAGCTGTAAATTTGGATATCAGCAGGTTCTTGATCATCAAAGGTGAGTTGAAGCCATGGTGGTGCAGGATTGGGATTGCACTTGCTTGGTAGTCGCCATGATTTGGTGACGGCCCTGGAAAAGGTTTTGTTTTGACTTAGTGGGGGCTGCTGTTCTATTAGGTAAATGAGTTGCGGGGGAAGATAAGGCCAAAGCTTTGGAGCGTTGGCTTCTTTGCTGGTGTATGATGATTTGAGCTGGCTTTTAATCTTCTTCTTTTCCTTTCTTGCCATAGCTGCAATCAAATGTGTGAGAGAGAATGGGTTGAGGTTCATGTGTTGAAAGATGAGGCAAATAACGATAAGCATACGTGATCTCCAAGCTCATCAATGTTCTACAGTACAAACATATGCAAAGTGCTGAGTTGACCCCTTGGGCAGCAAGTTACTTCTAACACCTTGTTTTCTCTTTCTCTATAACATTTTTCAAAAATTTACTATTATTACGAAAAATTCATTAATTGATTTTTAAATTTTAATAAAAAAATTATTAATTAATTTTTTAATTTTAAAAAATATATTAAAATATTTTTTAATTTTTTTTAAAAAATTATTAATTAGTCATTTATTTGAACTATTAAGTGTTTTAATAATTCTTATAATATGTAAAAATACATTTCATAAGATTTTTGAAAATTTTAAGAATATTTTAATATATTTTTTAAAATTAAAAAATTAATTAATAAATTTTTCTATATCACAAATTTCAAATGTTAATTTTCAAAATTTTATCATATAATTATATATACAAATTATAATAAACTTTCTGCTCTTATTTAATTTGACTAATTTTGTAAGAATTTAAAAATTAAAAAAAATGTTTTAAAAAATTTTTATTTTTAACAAAATTAATAAAATAAAATTTAATTCTCTTAAATTCTGATAAGAATTGATTTTGAATTAAAAATAAATCTTATAAAAATTTATAAAAAATAATTTTATTTAAATCTATTTACATCAAAATTACTTAATTAGATCTTAAAAGTCCTTTTTTTTCCTTTTTTTTATGTTTTTATTTTTTGTTTATTTTATTTAATTTTAAATTTTGTTTCTTTTAATTTTAAATTTAATTTTTTATTTTTAATTGATAGTTACTCTTTAAAAATTAATTTAATTTTAATATTGACTGTTAATATTTAATACATTTATAATTAATATTAAGAAATTTATTATATTATTTTATTAATTTAAAAAATCTTAATTTATATAGTAAAAAGTTATGTATAAAATTCAGATTTTAAATAAAATTAATTACCAAAAGAATTTATCATTTGCAAATTATTATAATTACATTCAATATTAATTAAATTTTAAATTTTATATATTATTCCAAATATATTTACCGTTAGTTTTTATGGTTAGTGTCTAACAGAATTGCCCCATCATAATTAGTGTCTAACGGAATTGCTCCATCATAGCTGTGTGATCGATCACGTCATCACCATATCATACTGCGACTTTAACAAATTTTGAGATATAATTAATAAAAATTTTAAAAATTTAAGATGTAATCATAAATTTTTTTAAAGTTTAGAATTTATTAATTATTTTATTTAAAATTAAAATTTATAATTTTTTAATTATTATTTTATATTAATTGAATTTCAAATTAATCCACCTCCTAAATTATTTTTTTATAAAATTTACACTAAATATTATTATAATTTAAAAAATACATAATTAACGATATAAATTTTTTTTTTTCAAATGAAGAACGGGGATTGAATCTGAGATATTTCAGATTCACTCGAATGTACTTACCACCAGACTAAATTTTTGAGTGCAACAATATAAATATTTTATTATGATATAATTTTAACTATAAAAAATAATTTATTTTTAAGAACATTTTGAACATTGTCTCATACAATTAATGAAAAATTAACAAATAAAAATAATTTTCAACTTGTCAAAAGAAAATAATTAAGAAAAATTAATTGATTAATTAATAATGATCTTCTTCATTTAGCCTTGGAAGTGCATCGATGAGGTATATAATCTCCACTAGATTTTTGAAATCTAAGCTGACATTCCAAGTGACAACGAAATCTAATCGACCCAAGAATCCCAACTTTCCATCTAGCTCTCACATTCCCTTTCAAATCAAACCTAACTTCATCTTCATTCAAGAACACATCCACATCCTTCATTTGCTCTGGATTCAACGGTATTGAATCTGAAGTAGCCACAAAATTAAAATCCACCGAGCTGTTCTTCCTCACCTCGTAGTGTTCCGCCACCAGTTTTGCTATCTCTAACCCATCAAAAATCAGCGTCAGCTTCATGTCGGAAAGGCTCGCATGAGCTCTGGTGTTGTCGTTTTCCGACCGGACAATGATCATTACTTGGGTTACTAGAACACCCGCTAAGTCGTATTGGAAGAGGTTCAGGTGAGCGTCGACTATGCTAATGACTGGGATTCTTGGGTGATATAGTAAATAACCCACAAACACCACTACACCGCCGATGATTGCTCCGACGGCTAGGAAGGAGCAAATGACGGCGGTGCACCACCATAAAGGGTGGGTTCCTTTGGGTTCGTGGAGTTGGTGCTTGTCGCGCATTGAAGGTGGAATAATTGGCAATCTAGAGAGGACATTGGGTGAATTAATGGGTTGAAGGATTTGGTTCTTGGAGTCTGATTTGTGGGTGAGGTTTGGTATCTTCTTTCCCTTGTTTTAAAGCATTTCTCATGTGTTAAATAAATCAAAATTAAAATTTAAGTATTTTTAAAAGCAATTAAATTAAATTAGAAGAGAAATTGATCTGATGTAATTTGATTTATTTAATCAGTTAATTTTTTTATCTTTTTATATTTATTTTTAATATTTTAAAATTTAGTTAAAATACTTTAATCTCAATTAAAATTTATCTTTTTTATATTATTAAAATGATATAATATTATAAATAATCGATTTGATTTAATTTTTTTATTAAAATTGAATCAAATTAAATAACTGAATTATATAAATTTAAAATCGAATCGAATTGAAAAAATATAAATAAATTATTTCAATTCAATTAATTATTTCAATTTGAATTGAATATAATTTATTTCTAATTATTATAAAAATACAAGATGAAAAATATAAATAAATTGAGTTTTATGTACACAATAGCATAAGCCTGTGTGTTAAGGAATTCTTTATTGGATTTCTGCTTTATATTCTTCCTTTTCTGTTGTTTCTCTCTAAGGAAAATATACCAAACTTGCATTGTTATTTACTAATTCTTCCCTTTTTCTGTGCTTCTAATTAAATAAGCACTTACTTTGCAATATCTTACATAGTTTATGGAATATTTTATTGCTAAGCGAATTTTGACCTAATTCACTTGATTAATTTTTTTATCGGTAAGTAGAAGTACTTAGGGGAGAAGACGAATCGACTTGATTAATTAAGTTGCATTTTTTCACTAAAAAAATCGTGTCACATTAAGAAATTATTATTTATTAAAACTATTAATTTTATCCTTTTTATTTTACTGATGACCGGTGAGATGCGGAGATAACTGGAATAGCGATGATTTCTTAAGATTTTGAGAAAAATCTTTTATATAGTAATACTATTTAAAATAGACAGTGAGGTATAATCATAATACTGGACTATGTAATATGAATTTAATAAACTAATATGCGATCTAACCCATATATAAAGAAAGGCCGAATAATCATGATATCCAAATTTAAAGAAAAAAAAAAAGATTTGACACTTTAGGATTTATCGATTTTAGGTCGGACAAGACTTAGGTTCCATAAGAAAATTATCGTTAGTAACTATAATCTAGCAAATTCTTTTCACGTCTGCGATCACGAAATTTCCGATCAATCAGCCGATAAAAATCTTTTACCAACGAGTTGGCCACATCGTTACTAGATTATCAAGAAATACTATATTTATATCCACTTTCTTACAATATAAAAGGAAAATAATCACAGAGGTAAATGTACGCTATTCTGGAACACTATTCAAGTTCGAAACAGTTCATTGCATTCTCCTGATTCCACAGTATACTGATTTGAGTGTCAGAGTGACTATTATGCACCCACCACCACCTCACATTCTCTTCGTTGTAGGTTTAGCCAATTACAACACAACTCTGTTCCAGCCACGTCATCATTTTATTTTCAGTAATATCATTTGGTTCCATTATCGAGAATTTCATTGAATTCTCTCTATTCATTTAGGTTAAAATCGGTCTCTTATCCCTTTTCTCTCAAAAAGAAATCTCTCTTTTATCTTTAGAAATGGCCAACAATTCACAAGCTGTTACTAAGATTGATACCAAATGAGAATGTTATCGTTTCTTGCACTCTTGGTAGTGGACAAAATATACCCCTTATTATCAAAGAGGCAAATTTCAGCAATTTGGATATCGAGCAAATACTCTAGTACGTTAGAAGGTTGTAGGTTATTTTCGAACAATATAAAACTCAGGAAGAGGCATCACTCATGGCTTCTAAGGAGAGGGAAGAAGTTTCCGTAGAGACCTTAAGGACTTGGACAAAGTAATCCAGACTCAGTTTAAAGAGAAGGACAAGTTCGAGAAAGAGGAGCCATCAGATGATGTTCCCAAGGACACGGGCTGGAAGCTGGTACAGACTGCCCAAATATGCTAGAAAGGATGGGAAGATAATAAAAGGATGGGTTAGAAGTAAGGCCAAAAGCGAGAGAAGCAAGGATATGGAGAAATCACAAAAGTTACCCGGTCTCCCAAGAAAGAAATGGTCGAGGTAAGTATAAGAAGTATACCCTATTGAACGGCTTACAAACACATATTCTAAAGTAGATTAAGAAAAATGACAAGAGGATCAGGTGGCCTTTTGAACTCAATACTAAAAAAGCCGAAAAACGAGACAGGATTAGATACTGCCATTTTCATAAAGACCACAAATATATAACGGAGGAGTGTCGGCAATTGAAAAATGAGATCGAAAGTTTAGTAGAGAATGGAACACTTCGAAAATTTATCAAAAAGAGTAAAAAAGATAAAAGGCCCGAGCTCAATGTAACAATTTCCAAAACCACCACTGATAGTGAACCAACCTGTAAGGGATTTATTCATGTAATTGCAGGAGAACTGAGTGTTAATAGAGAAGACAATGAGAATATCGCAGATGTTCAGCTTTTGGATCCAACTCCGAGTTTTGAAATTGGTCAAGTTAGACGATCGAGTCTTCTATTTTATTCTTAAAAAAATATTTGTGATTTATGAAAATGTTATAAAACTAAGATTAGGGGTGAGCATTCAGTCACTTCAATTCAAAATCGAACCGAACCAAATAAACTAAAAACTAAAATTTTAGTATTTATAAAAATCGAACCGAACTGATTTTGATCAGAAACCGAATCAAATCGAACTGATCCGATTTGATTCGATTCGATTTGATCGGTTTGAATTTTTAATAATTTTTTTTATTTTTTACACTTTATTTTTAATATTTTAAAATTTAATTGAAATATTTTAACTTTAATATGATCTAATCTCTCTATATTATTGAAAATAATATATTATTATTAGTAATCGATTCAGTTTGATTTTTTTAATTTTTTTTCTGATCAAAACTGAACCGATTTGAAATAACTAAAATTTTTAAAATTAAAAATTAAATTGAATCAAAATGAATAAAAAATCGAATCGAATTTTTAAATTAATTTGATTCAGTCTATTTTTTCGGTTTGAACTGAATACTGCTCACCCCTAACTAAGATGCATTCTTCAAGCTTCTTTGATAGGAAAATGAGAATCGTTAGATAGATGAAAGCGTGGAAACAAGAACAAAGGCATAAGGCAATTGCCAGATCATTTGAGCATGGGTCCGGCATTATAATCCAAGTGTTGGTCCCACATTATAATCCGGGCGTTGGTCTCGCATTATAATCCTGGCGTTGGTCCATAAAAATAAATTCATAAAAGGCCACAAGGCCATCTGAGCATGGGTCCGGCAGATAATCCCAGCATGGGTCCCACATGATAATCTGGGTGTTGATCCGCAGAAACAAATTCATAAAAGACCACAAGGTCATTCGGGCATGGGTCCCGCAAATAATCCGAGCATGGATTCTACAGATAATCCAAGCATAGGTCTCGCATTATAATCCGAACGTTGGTCCTCAGAAACAAATTTAGAAAAGGCCACAAGGCCATCCGGGCATGGGACTCGTAAGACAAGGCATTTGATGCTAGGCCTCAAGGCAGGTACATGATAGGGCAACCTACTGGGTGTTAGTCCCACTTCTTGAGAATTTTCTAAAGCAATTGATGCCAGGCCTCAAGGCGGGTACATGCCAGGCCGACCTTCTAGGTGTTAGTCCCGCATAATGAGAAAATTATAAGGCAGTTAATGCCAGACCTCAAGGCGGGTACACGTCAGACCGACCTACCGGGTGTTAGTCCCGCATCATGAGAAGATTTTAAAGCAGTTGATGTCGGGCTTCAAGATGGGTACACGCCAGGTCGACCTTCCGGGTTTTAGTCCCGCATCATAAGAAGATTATAAGGCATTTGATGCCAGACCTCAAGACAGGTATATGTCAGGCCGACCTACCTAGTATTAGTCTCGCTTCATGAGAAGTTTCTAAGACAATTGATGCCGAGCCTCAAGGCGGGTACACGCTAGGCCAACCTACCGAGTGTTAGTCACGCTTCATGAGAAGTTTCTAAAGCAGTTGATGCTAGGCCTCAAGGTGGATACATACCAGATTGACCTTTCGGGTGTTAGTCCTGCATCATGAGAAGATTCTAAGGCAATTGATGCAAGGCCTCAAGATGGGTATATGCCAGACCGACCTATCGGGTGTTAGTTCCGCTTCAAGAAAAGTTTCTAAGGCAGTTGATTATAGGCCTCAAGGCGGGGTACACACTAGGCCGAACTTTCGGGTGTTAGTCCTGCACCATAAAAAGATTCTAAGGTAGTGATGCCAGGCCTCAAAGCAGGTACATGCCAAGCCGACCTACCGTGTGTTAGTCCCGCTTCAAGAAAAATTTCTAAGGTAGTTGATACTAGGCCTCAAGGTGGATACACGCCAGGTGGACCTTCCGAGTGTTAGTCCCGCATCACGAGAAGATTCTAAAGCAGTTGATGTCAGGCCTTAAGGTAGGTACACGCCAGACTGACCTACATGGTGTTAGTCCCGCTTCATGAGAAATTTCTAAGGCATTTGATGTTAGAAAGCTCACCAGGGCCAAAAAATTACTTGGAAGCTCGTCAAGGCTAGGAAAAGCCAAGAGAGCTAGAAAAACGCTTGGAAGCTCGCAAAGGCATTTGATGCCAGAAAAGTTGTCAGGGCTAGAGAAAGTCCAAAAGCACACCAGGGCTGAAAAATGCCCGAAAGCTCATAAAAGCTAGAAAAGCCAAGGAGTTCGTAGGGCTAGAAAAACGTCCGAAAGCTCGCAAAAGTATTTGATGCTAGAAAGCTCGTCAGGGATAGAGAAAGCCCGAATGCATGCTAGGGCTGGAAAATGTTCGAAAGCTCGTAAAAGTTAGAAAAGTCAAGGAGCTCGTAAAGGCTAGAAAAATGCCCAGAAGCTCGCAAAGGCATTTGATGCCAAAAAGCTCGTCAGGACTGGAGAAAGCCTAAAAGCACGTCAGGGCTGAAAAATGCCTAGAAGCTCGTAAAAGCTAGAAAAGCCAAGGAGCTCGTAAAGGCTAGAAAAATGCTCGAAAACTTACAAACACATTTAATGCCAGAAAGCTTGTCAAGGCTCGAGAAAGCTGAAAGCACGCCAGGGCTGAAAAATGCTCGGAAGCTCATAAAAGCTAGAAAGCCAAAGAGCTTGTAAGGGTTAGAAAAACGCCCGGAAGCTCGCAAAGGCATTTGATGCCAGAAAGCTCATCAGGGCTAGAGAAAGCCCGAAAGCACGTTAGGGCTGAAAAATGCCCGAAAATTCATAAAGGTTAGAAAAGGCTAAGAAGCTCGCAAGGGTTAGAAAAATGTCTAGAAGCTCACAAAGGTATTTCATGCTAGAAAGCTAGTCAGGGCTAGAGAAAGCACAGAAGGGTTAGAAAAATGTCCAGAAGCTCACAAAGGTATTTGATGCTAGAAAGCTCGTCAGGGTTAGAGAAAGTACAGAAGCATGTCAGTGCTAGAGAAAGTTCAGAAGCACGTCGGGGTGAAAAATATCCGAAAACTTATCAAGGCATTATTATGTCACTCAGATCTATTTTTGTCAAGACAAGATCTTAAATTTGACTGGTCGGTAGAGCAAGCAAGAAGAAAGTAATGACATCATGCGCTTAGTCCGGATAAATAAGTCTCATAACCTAGATCATGAAAACAACTGTCACTTTCAAATCTAAATAATAGAAGACCAGCAGGGGAACTTTGATGTTATATGAGACTCGTCTAAAGTAGACAGTGAGCTGTTACCATAAGATTGGGCCACGTGGCAAGGATTTGATAAACCAATATGCGGTCCCACTTGTAGAAAGGAAGGCTCAGAGGACCATGGTGTCCGGATCCAAAGAGAAAAGGAGACCCATGAGTTTCAGGATAGGTCGGCTCAGGTCGAACATGACTCACCCTCATAACTTCAGAGCTCCACAAGGAAGTTACCATTAACAACTACAATATAACAGATCCCCTTCACGCCTGCGATCATGGGATTCCCGACCAATTAGTCGGTGAAGATCCTTTATCAACGAGCCGGCCATATCATTATCGGATTATCAAGAAATACTATATTTATACTCACCTTCTTATAGTATAACAGGGTAACGGTCATAGAGGCAAATGTACGCTATTTTGGAACACTACTCAAGTTCTAAGGAGTTCATTGCATTCTTCCGAATCCATAGTATACTGACTTAAGTCTTAGAGTGGTTACCGTGGGCACCCACCACCATCTCACATTCTCTTTCTTGTAGGTTTAGCCAATCACAAAACAATTCTGTTTCGGCCACGTCATCATTTTATTTTCAACAACATTAGATAATAAATGAGAGTAGTAATGGAGTTGTGTTTATCCTTAAAAAGGCTAAGGTTTGATTGTAGGAAATTAATGGAGATTTCAAAAGATAAAGTGTTATCTTTTTTCTTGGCAGAGATATATATACCTACATCTTGATATGTCCCTTCAGAGGAGACAATTGCATTTTTTATAGATTTTTCAGACAATTCATTAATAATGGGTAGTTGACTCATCAATGTTTAGTCAGCTTAAACCATACCACGCTTGATACACATATTATATCTAGGTCATCATAACACACACATTTAAGATATCATATGAAAGTCAGAGGTGGAAAGCTAAGGCTCAATAAGCTGGAACTATGAGGGTCTAGTGGATTCGTGATAAGGCTATGGACCTTATAGGTTGTGCACTTTGTAAGCCTAATCGAGATTAATAAGTCCTCAGATTGATAATTAATAAATTTAGCATATGTGTCTTAATTTATGAGAAACTCATATTTTATATGTTATCATTTATAAATATATTATCTCTGTTTTTTACTTTTTTAAGTTTCTCAATTCAGTCCATATGAAGTAAAATTTATAATAGTTTCAAGACTTTAATAAAATAGTGATATAATTGTGTTTTTCAAATTATAAATTCAAATTAACACTTTAAAATTGTATTTGGTATTAAAAATAAACAAGATAAAAATATATGAATAGACTAATATATTTTTTAGAATAGAATGATTAAATAATTAATTTAATTAAAATTGGAAACTTAAACAAAGTTTCCTTTTCTAAAATAATTAATTCTCGGATAATCTAAATTAGGTCTTTGACAAGGGTTGTAACCCATTTCTGGATTCGCTTAATAAGGTTGCAACTAAATTATTCATCATTTAAATAATAAAAAAAATTATAAATTTTATTAAATCTCTATATTATGTTATAAATTACTTGTTAAAAAATTATTCGATCTCCATACCGTATCCCTGAAACTTTTCCCGAGTCAGAATAGTCGACTTGGCACCCCCTCGGACTTTTCGCCTATATTTCGATTCCCGATATTCTCTCACTCCCACACTCGCAAGCACGCTCTTTATCTCCATCTACTATGTGCGCCCATTGCCTACTTGCTCTCATATGGAAGGTGAATTGTGTTGCAAACTTCCAGTTCTATATGTAATTCCATCTTTAGTATCTGATACAAAGAAATTTATTAACTCTTTCCATTTTGATCTGTTTTCAATTACTTATTTTCTCTGCTCTGTCATTCAATAATCCCCACCCTTTCATGGGCACACCTTGTTTCATTTCTTATTGTACAAACGGAACAAGAAACTTTGCTAGGTACCCACATGCAAATTTTGGGTAATTTTTGTTTTTGGGTTGTTGTTTGCTCTGCTATCGAGTTGCACAAGAGAATTTTGCAGGATATTTTGTGGTTGTTTCTGATGGATTTTGCTTCATTGTTGAAGCTTTTAAATCGAAGCAGTGAATTGAAAGGTGGGTTTCTGGTGCTTGGCTGTTTCTCACCGGCTTCTAATGTTTTTGGGTTGTTGTTGATGTTTGGTCTGGGGTTAAAGTTGTTGCAATTTACGTGGCAGGGGAAGGATTTTATTCAGTTTTTATGTGAGATTAGAAGGAAACCAGGCGATAAAAAATATGGGTTTTGTTCAAAAAAGGGATTAGATAAAGTATGTAATTCGAAGACGATGACTTGCAAGAGTAGTTCGTTGAAATTGTTGGTAAGCAATGAGCCTTTGGAACCAGATACTGTTGCTCTTGATGATGACGATTATGGAAGAGAATGTGATGATGATTATGGAAGAAAATATTGTATTGAAGATGAGGAGTTTGATGTAATTTCACTGAGGAGATTGGTCAAAATCGAGAGGTATAGAGCAGAAATGGCTTATGCAGAACTTGAGAAGGAGAGAATGGCTTCTGAATCTGCAGCTGGTGAAGCAATGACAATGATATTGCGGCTTCAAAACGAGAAGAGTTCATTACAAATTGAAGCCAATCAGCAACGTAGATTGGTAGAGCAAAAGGAAGAATATTATCAACAAATGATTCAATCATTGCAATGGAATTTAATGAAATATATGGAGGGTGATGAAGTGGATCAATTTCAAGGATCTTATGCCAGTTTGAGTTTTGATATTGATTCCACCATGGAAGTTGGCACTGAAGATGTGCAAACAGATGCAGTTGAATAGCCATCTGAAAAAAACAGGTTCAGTTGAAATTGGACCCTGAAGTTAGTAGCATATGAATCTGGTTGATCAAAGTTTGTTAAGCTTTTGCTTCTCTGATATCCATCTATGTAAATGCATTTATGCAAGGAAGCACTAGAAATTAAACATTAAAGCCAGATTTTACTTTGCAGTGGACTTTCCTCCTATCCATTGGAAATCAAATTTCTCTCTTTCTCCTCTTCTCTCTCTAATTTTTGTTTTCCAAACAAAGGAAATGGTAGAAATTCAATTTCTTTTCTTTCCCCTCTCTCATTTCCCTCTATCCAAACAAGCATTAGGCTTTCATCTCTGGCTTTCTGTGTTGTATTAGTTTTTCAAACCTTAGGCTTTCCTCTGGATTTCTGTGTGGTAAGAATTTTTGTGCATTAGTTGTTCCTCAGGTTTTTGCTTGCATAAATAGATTTAAATGGAAACCTTGGCTTGATAAGATATGGATGTGTTCTGTACTATCTCAGAATCAAAGTAACTTTCATTGGATTCCTGGCTACCTTTTGAAGTTCAGATTTGTTCTACTACTGAGGAATTTTTTTCTTTATGGATTTTGGGGGATGTTGATGCTGTTAAGGAAAAACTGTAGGGATATATCTTTATGAACTGGAATTGCAGAATGGGATTTTTCTGATGGTAGTGATTGAAATAGTAAATTTTAGGAAAAATCTATGCATTAAAAAGGTTTTTTAGTTATGGAAAATCTTAATTTTAGTAACTATTATAAAAAAAGGTCTAAACTGAGTTGATATGGGGGACTGATTAATAAAAGTTTTTACAAAATTGAACTGCTGAATTTTTTTTAAATTAAATAATAAAATATTTAACTATTAAAATTATTAGATCGACTAATTAAAAATTTTTTTAAAATTTTAATAATATTAAAATATATATTTTAAAAGACCTGTTTGTAAAAAAAATTACATTTATAGTAAAAATTTTTAATTTTAAATAAAAATTCAAATTTTTAATATATTATAATTGTAATATATTTTTAAATTTATAGTAAAAATTTTTAATTTTAAATAAAAAAATCTAATTTTTTAAATATATTATAACTGTAATATATTTTTAAATTAATTTTAATCAAATTTAAATTAATTTACCTGTGAACACCTTAAATCATAATTTTTACGATATAAATAATTTATTAACGTATTTTAAAACTATATAAAATATTGATTAAGATTTTAAACTCTAAAATTATTTAAAATTTTAAATGAAATTTTTATTTAAATAAGAAAAAATTAAATATCAAATTATTTATTTAATAAAAATAATAACATATGAGTTAAATTTAATTAAAATTAATTTAAAAAATTACTATAATTATAATAAATTTAAAAATTAAAAATTTTTAATAAAAAATTAACAAGATATAAATATAAAAAATCATAAAATTATAATTTTTTAACCTTTTTTTATTTACCTCTTTTTGTCTCTGAGTTGTAATTTCTCCTTTTTTATTACTTCTCCCCAATAAAGGTCGGCTCCGAAGCCAATTCAGCAGCCTGTTGTAATTAATCTCTTTGGTAAGCCAGAAATCGAAGTTTGATTGGAGTTTGCACATATGCGCACAAAAGCTTAACTAAGCATTAAAGCAGTGTATAAAAAATCGAGTATGATAATAAGTATCTTCCATGTCGGCTTCAAGGAAATCTGCTGTTTACTATAAGTCAATCAGTACTATAAAATTTCTTTATAATTTTTAAATTTTAAATTTATCAAAAGATTATCAAAAATATTTTTAAAACAATAGCAAAATTAAAAATTTATGCTTAATTTGGCTTCTGAATTTTGAGCTAAATTAGGGTTTTCCATTAACTAGTATAAATTTAATCATTTTTAAATAAAAAAATGACTTAATATTCATAAGTCCATTTCAGATTTAATAATTAAAAAAAGAAAAAAAATCCTCAAACTCAGGACCTCAACTGTTCTGAGTAGAATATGATGAAATTTTAATTAAATTAAAATTGTTAATTGTCAATTGTCAATGACCTGTTTGTTTCAAACACATTCAAGCTCCGTTCAGCTCCGCACTTCTAATCTTTCATTAGCTCTCGATATCCTGTAGCCAAACACGAACCTCAGTTCGCTAGACTAGCAGATTACACCATGTTTCAATTCTCCCTCCCTGAAGAGGGTTTCCGTTCCTCTGGCGGACGCATCACTGAACTATAGAGAATCAAAAGCCCTATACTTGCCTGACGCCTGTTTCTCGTTTTGCCGGCCGATCGTTGGTCTCGGTATGCATCTGCTCCTGCTTTTACCGTTAATATTTTTCCATTTTGGTCCGGTAAAGAATTATGGAAAGAAAAGGAAAAAAAAATTGAAATGTCAAATTGTTTTTCTTCTTACTAGAAAAAGCATGTTCATTTTTTACATATAAATTTATTAGGTAAGTAACAGTTATGGGTCACATTCAATTTTTATTTTTATTTTTTTTCTAAATTTCATTTGGGCCTTGCAATTATTGTCTACTTAATTGAGAGCATAGTTTTTTTCAAGCTGTGTTTGCATTTTTTTTCCTTTCCTTCTGGATGGATAATTAGGATTGCAGAGGGCTATTGTGTGTTTTTTCCCCTTTCCTGGAGTGCGAGTAAAGCTACACTATTGACTGGTTACTTAGAGGGTGGAGAAAAAAAGAAAGAAAGAAACCAAATTAGTGTGATGATATGGCAATTGAGAGAGGAATTTCTTTCCTTTCTATTATTTGTGATTATGCTAATTATCTTGTTGACAAGGCATGGGTCTCTAAGCAATTGTGATGACCTTATCATTTAGTAATTGAAAAAAGGAGTAAATTGGTTGTGGAATTTTAGGAGTCTATTTGCCCTTCAAATTGAAAGCAAATTGGCTTGAAGAGGAGAATAAAGACACCCTTTTCTGATGTATAGTTCTACTTTTGCTTGCTTATGCTGGGAATTCATGTTTGTATCTATTTTATGGGAGCATAAGTAAGTGCGTAACAGTATTAATGACAAAAGGGAATCTATCTTCATAGTAGTTACTCCTAAGTTGGGGGATTGCATATTTTATTCTCAACCAAGCACTGCCCATCTTTGTTAGTTATTGTCAACTTTGTGAATATAGTGACATTTTGATTAGCTTAGAATTCATTTCAGTCTTTTCTTTGGACTACAGAAGACATAGAATGATCAGAAAGTAAATTTAAAAAACTTTCTGACTGTGATCTCAGATTATGAAAGAAGAGGTCGCTTCTTGAAGTAAAATAAATAACTAGGGGCCCTTAGGGAAGAGCAGGAGAGAAAGAAGAAGTAATGCCATTGCTTGAAACAAAGAGAAAATTAGGGTGAGTTAATTTCATCTCCGGGAGAGAGAAGGTGGTGTCAGATGGGAGGTAATACCTTCAAATGCTACCAGAGCCTGGATCGAATGTTGATTTATATATGTGGTTAAGTCATAATGACAACCTCAGGCTAGCTTGATAATTCTCTGTAATTAGTAAATTGCTGAGTTGTGATATTTGTATTTTTCTTTTATGGCTGAACTGCAGTTGCTGATTTGGCCCCCAATAAAAGATATAGGCATAATCAAACAGATGATTCGAGATACGAATAAGGTGTTTAATGCAGGACTACTTATTTAACAATGGACATTGAAAGTAGTGAAGAGATGAATGAACACCCTCAAATGCTTCCACCTCCACCTGGAACATTTGTAGATCGTGAAGAACTTATACAACATGTTGGAGATTTTGCTGTATCTCAGGGATATGTAGTAACTATTAAGCAATCTAAGAGAGATAGAGTAGTGATCCTTGGATGTGACAGAGGAGGTGTTTATCGTAATAGGCGGAAGGCTATTGATGAATCCACTGCGGATTGTAGCCGCAAAAGAAAAACTGGTTCTCGGCTTACCAACTGTCCTTTTGAGGTTGTGGGTAAGAAAGATGATGGATTGTGGGTACTTACTGTAAAAAATGAAACTCACAATCATGAGCCTCTAAAGGACATTTCAGAACATCCTTCTGCCCGTCGCTTCTCAGAAGGTGAAGTTCAGTTAATTAAAGAGATGACTGAAGCTGGACTAAAACCTCGCCAAATCCTGAAGAGATTGAGACAAAGCAACCCAGATCTTCTGTCCACTCCAAAGCATGTGTACAATGTTAAAGCTAAACTCCGACAAGGAAATATGACAGGTGGTGCTATTTTTCCTATTATTTAATCATCAAGCATCTGTTCTTTATTCCCTTGCATTCATCTTCAGTAGAGGTGGTTACTATTTTAAATTTTTATTTGCTGTAGTAAGACAATTCAGGTCTTTGAGACCTGAGAAATCTGCTGCAAGGAAAAATTATCTCTCAGTTACAGAGCCATCCTGGAGGCAGCGCTGTCCCACAGTAAGTTCTAGTGAAATGTAGCATATCATGGATAAAAAACTCATCCCAAATGCTAAGAGTTAGATGAAATATAAGAAATATTGATATCTCTCTGACACTTACATGTGCGGCACGCGCATACACACACTCCTTCCAGAAGGTTTTTGTTGTTATGCTGGATTTTAATCTATTGACTAATGTCTCCAGAGGGTTCCCAATCTCATTGGAGGTAAATTTGTTGATTCACAGTCTTTTGCGTCTATTGATGTCATAAATCCCGTAAGTGTAGATAATGCCTTGAAAAATTCATTCATTTATTCCTCACTGTTATCAATTCACAAATTCAATAATTACTTAGTTATTCCTTACAATTATTTGTGGATATATGACAGGCAACCCAACAAGTTGTTTCTCAAGTTCCTTTGACCACGAATGAGGAATTCAGAGCTGCAGTATTTGCAGCAAAGCGGGCATTTCCATCGTGGAGAAGCACACCAATTACCACCCGTCAACGAATCATGTTCAAGTTCCAAGAGCTTATACAGAGAGACATTGTAAATTTTAGAATTTTACGTACTTTAGCTTGCAATAAACGGTTGATACGTGCTAAAATATTTTTTTTCCTAGGATAAGCTGTCTATGACCATTACTATTGAACATGGAAAGTCTTTAAAAGATGCATATGCTGATGTGTCACGAGGGCTAGGTTAGTGTTTTCATTTATTTACTGTCTATGAACAATCTTGTTTGTGATGCTTGTGCTCAATGAAGTATTGGATGTTCCCTCATAGAGGTGGTGGAACATGCTTGTGGATTGGCAACCCTGCAAATCGGAGAGTTTGTTTCCAACATGTCTAATGGAATTGATACCTACAGCATTAGAGAGCCACTTGGTGTTTGTGCTGGAATTTGCTCATTTGAGTTTCCTGCTATGATCCCACTGTGGGTAAGACTATTATACTCATACATTTTGTTATTAATCGTTCCATGATCTGGCCATAATATTAACTTAGATCATGTGACACATGGGACTGTAATGGTCTCTGTAACTTATGATCTTGAGACATAAACAATGTGATGATGGCTAAAATGGACAAAAAGACCATAATTTGAATAGTCCTATTAGCCCGTCTTGTGATTTTTTAGTATTGTTGCCTTTTCATCATATAGTTGCATTTAAGCTTTTGTCAGTTGATCAAGAAAAATGATAAGAAATTTATGTAATATGTTTCTGAGGCTTAATTATATTCTTTCTCTGTTTCAAATTTGTTTATTGGCAGATGTTTCCTGTTGCTGTCACCTGTGGCAATACTTTTATTCTAAAGCCATCAGAAAAGGATCCAGGTTATAGCTAGAGAGATTCCTCATACTATATTCATATCTTATTATTCATGCCATGTTTTATGAAAGTATTATAGTAAAAGCATTTAACTAGTATAATTGGTTTTATGAGTTCTTTGATGAGGAATTATCTAATGCATGACATTGCAGCAAATATGAAGGAGAATTTGTTGGATTTTAAACCTGATCAAGCTTTTGACTTTGATTTCCATTTTGCAAAGAAAATTGCTGCTTCTTGAAAAGTGTACTTTTCTTCTTTACTAGCCTCGGCATGTCAAGCTAGATGTCTGACCTTGTGGCAAGACATCACTTTTGTTTTTTTTTTTCCTTTTACTCTCCATCTCTATGTGGTGCTCCCTTCTCTTTTTAGTTGATCAAGTATATTTATCTGCGTGGAGTTCCTAACATGGAGCAAAAGAAAGTTACTAAAAGTAGGAAGCATTTTGAGTCTTCATGAAGTGGGATTATCTTATTTTCTCTATTAGTATTTGTGAACTTAATAAAACGGGACCTAAGAAATTTGTTAGAGAGTAGGTATAATTTTGACTCTCCACCATGTGGAGTGGAACTATATTCTGAATTAGTTATTATGTTCTTCCAAACAAAATATTTGAAAGAGTAGAAAGAAAAAAATGAAAAAAGAAAAATAAGGAGGAACTTTTTACTGAATTAGTCATTATGCTCTTCCAAACAAATATCTGTAAGAATTAAAAGAAAAAGAAAAGAAAAATATTGGTTCAGCTGCCAAGAACGGAGGTCAGTAAGGATTTAGCATCTTTCTTTTATAAGAAGTTGCAACTTGTTTTTGAATTGCACGCTTCTGTGTTCAATATTACAAAATAAATAAATAAATAAAATGTTGTCTCATGTTATTGCAGGGGCTTCTATGATGCTGGCAGAGTTAGCTATGGAAGCTGGTTTGCCTAATGGTGTCTTAAACATTGTCCATGGCACCAATGTAAGTTTTCACTTTGTTTTATAATTTAGCATGGGGTTTTGCTTTGTCCTTAAGATTTCACCAATGTATTTTCCTTTGCCAAACCATGTGAGTGCACTGAAAGATTAAAGTACAACTGACACCATTTATTTCCTTCCCTTTACCATGTACACACATGTCAAAGCATTGAACATTTATATTTATATTTTGAGAATGTTTGTGTTAACATTAAAATTCTTCAACTGAATCCGTTTGGTGCATTCCTTATCTGCTTTTTTGTAGTGTTTCTTAATGATTTTTCTTTTTCATTTTTCAGTTCTCATTTTCTTATGTTGCTGTGGTGCAGGATATAATTAATGCTATTTGTGATGATGACGATATTAAAGCTATTTCATTCGTCGGTCCAAACTTAGTAAGTAATTTACAATTGCAGATTTGATACAAGTTGCTGAATTATATCTCTATCTGGTGCATATGATTATACCAATTGCCCAATTTTAATTTCAGCACATGCATCCTGAGGTTTTTGTGTACCTTGGTGGAGTATGATAAAACTTCATGTGTTACTAGATTTGCTGAACATTACTGGTTTATTTATTTATTTCCTACCTTATTGAGATTCTGGGGTCAAAATTACAATCTGCATACAGTCTCATATGGATCCTATGTTAAAAGTTAAAACAGGTAGTCTCTCAAGAAGTAAAAGTTTTTCTTTTGGCCAAATGAATGAACCTTTTCCACTATGGGGAAAACCTATTGAACCCTAATGTCATTTTGACTGATCAAGTCTCCGAGTTTTATTCTTGAAATGGGGAAGTGCAATGTTTCCAACTCAGCATATTGTTTAGCCTCACACCTTAATGCATTTAACAACCAGTTTTCATAAAAAGAAAAATGCATGCTACATTAGCCTTTGGCCCTTTTTGTCTCTTATTATCTCCCTCTGTGCATTTCCATTTTTCTATGTTGAGATTCATGAACATTTTGTTGATGAGAGTGATAATTACAAGCCCCACCTACCTTTGTTTTTATCTGATTGGATCTTCAAGAATGCAGAAGACATAATTCATCTCCTTCAGTATTGATTCTGAAGGATCCATGGTATGATACATTTTACATCTGATAGTTACTAGAAAGCTATATCAGGACAAAACCAGACATCTGTTTGAGATGGCAGTTTATGTGGGTGCCTCATTGGTTGAAGTTGTGGTTGTACCTGTGACTCTGATGGGGATAGGTAGGATAGATGAAATGATGGTCAGTGGTGTTTGGTTTGAAGTTTACTGGAGGATTTTCTTGCATGAGGAAATAATCTTCTCCTTTTTGTCAAGCTGGTAATGAGAGTGACCCTTAATTTTTAACTTCATATTAAGTTCTATTTTCACTTATATTGTATGTCTTTATATGAATAATATATTCTTTGCTTATGAAATGGATTCTTGTGTTCTATGATTAACATGGAAAATGAATGATAGAATCACTTGCCAATGGTCATATGACAAACGAGGCAAGAGCAATTACATTACAGGATGCTGAACATGTCATGTCTATTTAGAGCACATCCTTCTCAGATCTCATGTCCAAAACCTCAGATAATGTTTCTTTGCCTTTGTATGATACTGCAGATATGTTACTTTGATTTCACTGGTTTGCCCTCTATGTGTTCATTGTTCCACTTCTTAAATTTCTCTAAATCTCTCTCCTCTGAAGGATCATGTTTTTCACTGCATCCTTGGTTTGTGACTGCTTAAGCATCTTTCGTGTAAATTATTGAAAAAATATGGAGGGGACCTACCCTAGTGGGCCGTCTCATTGCAACGTGGTTATTTTTGTCTGTGTTATTTTTGGCATTCTCATCCTTATATGCTTTTTGGCTTTGGCTTTTGATTTGATATTTTTGTTGATGGGGAATTACATTTATTGTTGTACTGTTCTTTTAGGCCGGCACATATGTGTATGCAAGGGCATTGGCTAAAGAAAAACGTATCCAGGTAACTTCCACTTCATCTGACTATAATAAATTTCTAGTTCATTTATGGAGCGAGACATTTTACTGTAAGTGCTATGTGGATGTGAATTGGCTGGCTGATTGGTTTTCTTCAGTCCAATGTTGGAGCAAAAAATCACGCAGTTGTCATGCCTGATGCAAGCGTGGATGCCACTTTAAATGCTCTAGTTGCTGCTGGCTTTGGTGGTGCAGGACAAAAGTGCATGGCCCTAAGCACAATTGTCTTTGTTGGAGGCCTAAGTCCATGGTATCATATTTGTGTTTAATTTCAATAATTTCTGTATGGCTTATTTGCACCTTGAACAGTGTATCCAAATCCTATCATCTAGTGGACAATGATTCTTATGGTTTGTTATTCTTCCAAGATTTTGCTCTTGAGAAGCACATGTGTTGTGCATTTGTAATTTTTCCCTTAAGAAAAATCTCATTATGTAGCTAGGTGCCTAGCCACCGTTCCAAGTTGTTGCAACATGTTGCTTTTGGTAAATCAATACATTCATAACATATACTTACAGTATAGAGCATTTTTGTAAGAGATTGAAATATTGAGACATATTTTGGATTCGACATGATATTTGAGGAATTAATTGAATTTTTTTTTTTCTTAGACCTAGTATAAATTAAGCAAAAATGTTTTTTTTTCTTTCAAGAACAAAGTTCTACCAAAGAGAACCACTCCTGTGGTTATGGCTTAGATATGGATAAAAAAGGTTAAAATATGATATCCAAATTTATTTGATTTTGTGAAATTGATATCTCATCCTTTTAGAAGTTTTCTAACTTCTCTTTTCCCCATTGATCACAAATGAAATTGCAAGAATAGTGATTTCTAAAATTAAATAACAAAGTTGCTGCTTAAAAATGAGTTTGCTATCACCTTTTGCTAGGGAAGAGAAACTGACATCGTGTGCTAAAGCACTTTATGTAACTGCTGGGACAGAACCTGATGCAGATCTTGGTCCAGTTATTAGCAAGCAGGTGTGTACTTTAATCAATTTCCTCACCAATCAGTATTGCGATTCTAAATTGAAATAATGAATTGCAAGTAATTGTATTTTTATGATTGGATATTATTATATCCGGGGTGTTTTTCTGAAGGAAACTAATTTTCTACTGTTTTTAGGCATATGAGTGGCAGCTTTTTGGGTAATATGCATTCTTCATATGTACACGTCCTGCCTACTTATGGGTGTTATTTCTAAATATTCTTTATTTACAGGAAAAAGAACGAATATGCATGTTAATTCAAACAAGCATTGACAGTGGTGCAAAACTAGTTCTCGATGGAAGAAACATTCTGGTATCTGGTTTAATGTTCTTTTACCAATCTTGCCTGTTATTACTATAAAATCTTCCTTCAATTTCATGACTTCATATGATCCTAATTTAACCCATAAGGCCACAACCCGCTCCCCCCCCACCCCCACCCCCCCAAAAAAAAAGAAAGGAAAAAAACACACACATGGGGCTCTTGTCCTTTTAGGATCTGTTGTTTGAGTTCATTGAAGACACAAAAGCTGACAAATTTCAATTAATAGTTGATAGGCTCATTCCTCTGAACTATGATGGACGGGAATAACGCTATTTATGTTGAAATTGGTTTAATGTTATGAATGGAATTGCTTTTCTAATTGAAAATCAGTTGGAATGAGATTTGCATAATTTGGAAAATTTGAGAAGCAGGGGCTGGGGCATTAGAGCTTCTAATTTTGATAGTGGTGACAGGAGTTATTTTCGGTGTTTGATTGATGTTGTTTTTCCCAGGCTTCACCAATATTTTAAGTTTAGATTAAAATTTATATTGATTGTGGTCAAGCAACAATTTATGATTCCAAAGCATTATGGGTAGGTAACAACAACAACAATTAACCTTAATCACAAACAAAGAGAAATAAAAATAAAAGCATGGGCTTTTGTTTTAAATGAAAGGATAAATTACAAATTAATGTAAAAGTTACGGAGATTAGGAGAATAAAACATATTCTTAGTTGTTAATGATGTCTGATGAAAAGACTCATATGTGGATGTAGCATGATCCATTCAATGCATGTGTGATGTGGCATGGACCTTCGGTTGAGGTCCCCCCTTAGGGCATGCCCCATGGACTGATCCTTCGAGATTTCAGATGGATGCGTGTGTGGACTTATATATCATTAAAGAGTTTTGTCAAAATTGTCATGGTTTTAACTCGGATTCAATGGTTGCGGTTTGTCAAAATTGTCATGTGTGTGTCTGTCTTTTGATAAAAAAAAAATCCATTTAATGATGGAGACCATAAAGGGAAACTACCAAGTAGGAAATGATGACTGAAAATACTGCTTGGTTTACTTTCTAAACTAGGAGATTTTGGATGGCTCTTTGTATTCCATGGAAAGAATGTAGGCATTGGAATTGTGACTCATAATAAACGTGAAGATGCTGAAGCCAAATTATCTCAGCTTTTTTCTGCTGGACATGCTCAATGATTTTCCCAATATCTGGAGCCCTATTCTGTATATCATGAGATGGGTGGAAGTAGATGTCTTAATATAGTTTAAGAAAATGGATATACCTTATTTTCATCAAAGTCTTTAATGCGTACTACTGGGTGGGTTGTTTTGGGTTGTGGGTGGGGCGGACCTGCAGTAGTTTCTATTCCTCATCTTCCGCCTTTGTATTCAATTTTCTGCTGATGAGTTTGGTTGTTGTGCTGTGGTTTATATAGTAAGTGGCTTATTCATAATCATGTTTCTGCTTTGGATGATTATAGGATCCAGGATGGCCTATTTTGTGATATTTAATTATTTGTGGATCACTGCCAGGTTCCTGGATATGAAAATGGGAACTTCATGGGCCCTACCATCTTGTCTGATGTCACAGTCAATATGGAATGTTACAAGGTAGTTAATGCTTGTGTGTGGAAATGATCTTGGATGATTCCTGATAAGCATAAACTTCCTCATAAGCTTCATGACACTCCATGCTGACTTGTGCAGGAGGAAATCTTTGGTCCTGTTCTTCTTTGTATGCAGGTTTGCCGCTTGTTCATCTGTCTATTTATTCAACTAGAAGTTTGTTGAGGACATAACATATATTTTTCTTGTTCTCAGGCCGATACCATTGAAGACGCCATAAATACTGTTAATAGAAATAAGTATTCTTAACTTTTATCTTCCTTTCATCCTCCATAGATAATTGAAAGTTTTGAAGTAATCTTTCATGTTTTCATCCGGTTATCCTCTCACAGATACAGCAATGGAGCTTCTATATTTACTGCATCTGGTGTAACTGCAAGGAAATTTCAAACAGAAATTGAGGTTGGGCAGGTAAAGTGGCATTGTGAACCTTGTAACAAGGTTGCTTTTTTATGGTAAAAATTAGGATGTATAATTAAATGCAGTCTTCATATATAGAAATCGACTTTGTTTAATTTTAGAGTTTCCGCATTTTGCTTCCCTGTTTCCATTGATGTTGCAACATGAAATGAACTGGGTTTTTTCAGATTGGCATTAATGTTCCGATCTCAGTCCCTCTGCCATTCTCTTCATTTATTAGCTCCAAGCCATCCTTTGCTGGAGATGTCAACTTCGATGGTATATATACATCCTCCGAAAAGTCTCTATTTGTTCTTCGATGGAGAATTTGATATTAAACGGAATAGGCATTGTTAATTTCCAAGGTTGAAAATAAGTCGTTTGCTGCAGGAAAAGCTGGAATTCAATTTTACACCCAAGTTAAAACAGTAACTCAACAATGGAAAGATTTACTTGGTGAAGATGTTTCAGCTGCAGCATTGCCAAGCTCTTAAAGATCATACCATAGATAGGTCTTCAAACAGAGGAGGTAGGCCGAGCGAAATAGAGTAGGCAAAAATTGCAGGATGATTGCCCTTTGGTTGCTTTGGACTGCAGGAAATCATAAGCTTTAGTCATATTGCTTTCCTCTTTTACCTCCTTGGATCTTTGTTCTGTGGGAGGTCTGCGCGCAGGTGCACGTTGCGTGCGCCTGCTATGTTGCTTCCTTTAATCTCCGGGTTCGATGGGCATAGAACAAATGAAATAGAAACCTGATCACAAGTGGTGGTCCGTGTGATCCCTTGTCTGTTGTTGGATATGTGTGTGTGTGTGTTTATTGGTAGGAAGATCGAAAATAGAGGTAACAGAGGAATAAGCAGAGTTCAGTGTTTTTGTGACTACTGACCATAGAAGGTTTGATGAATTTTCATACCAAACCAAATGAAAGAATGTATAAATTAACTATTTGTTTAGAATAGATGATTTGCAAGAAAAAAAATTTTTAATTGAATTATTGTACAATCATGTATAATTTTTATTTAATTTTATTTTTGTTTGAATTATTTTTAAAAATAAAAGTAAAAAAGGACAAAGTTTTGTTATCCTAAATATCAAAATTGATTTTTTTCATTTTTTTTTTTAAATAGAAATACTTGATGATTGGTTCACATAAATATTGAAATGTCATTCGCGAAGCCATCTTGGCAGTATGGCATATTGTATAAGTTTCAGTAGGGCTGTGTAATCGGTCGGTTCGGTTTCAAATCAAATCAAATCGAAAAAATTAAAAATTGAATTATAAAAATATTAAAACTTAATTATAAAAATATAATCGAATCGAATCAAACTGATAAAAATTGGTTCGGTTTAGTTTGATTCAAATTGAAATTTGTAATTTTTTTTAATTTTCTGTTTTTAATTTCAGTAGAATAATTTAATAAATATTTTACATAAATTTATCAATAAATATTGTTTGAATATATAATAATAATATTTAAAATATTCATAAAAATCTATATAAAATTTAAAAATATATATAAAATCAGTATTTCTATGTATAAAATTGGTTTTTAGATTTTTCGGTTATTTAACACGTTTAAACTGAATTGAATCGAAAATCGAATAAATTGAAAAATACTAATCGAATCGAATCGAATCTTATAATTAATTGAATCATTAAATCAAAATTGATCAGTTCGGTTCGATTTTTCGATTCAGACCGATTTATGCTCTCCCCTATTCCAAATCTCACACTCGGTCAACATTCCATCGCTTTAATTCAAATTAAATTAAATAAATTAAAAATTAAAATTTTAATATTTATGAAATTGAATCAAATTGATTTTAAATTAAATATTTAACTTTTAATATTTAAATTATATAAATAAAAATGACACAGTTGAAAAAATAAACTTAGAAAACAAAATTACAAAAAATTGAAAAATTAAATGCCGAAATTATAAGTTTTGAATGTGCTAAATCTAATACTCAAATCTCAATCAACTGATTCTAAATTAAATATTTTCACTTACCATTTTAAGAAAAAAGGTTAAATAATTTTTTTAATAATTACTTCATGAACATTATCAAACAAACTTAAAATAGAAGTGTTAAACTTTTTTTTTATTATTATTTTCAAAATATTTTTCATAGAAAATATCTTTCAAACGAAATAATTTATTTTTTATTATTTAATTTTAATTTAAAAATAAAATATATTAATAAATTTATATATAATTTTTTTAATAAAAGTCACAATATATAAAAAAACTTACTCTTTTAAAATGAGGAAATCAATTTTTTTAAAATAATTTAATTTTTTCTTTTAATTAAAAAATTATTTTTCATTAACTAAATTTTTAAAATATATTAAACATCAGAAAATATAAAAAATTTTGTATTTATATTTTGTATTTATTTTTATAAATACTAAAATATCAATTTAATTTAAATTAATTTTTATTCAAAATTCATTCATTTTTACAAATATTAAAATATCGATTTTCGATTTATAACGAACCGGTGTATGTATTATTTCTAAATTAATCAAACTAACCATTCTTGGATAAGTATGAACTGTGAACCTACATTGTCCTGACTAGGAAAAATATTTATTAATCCCTCAAATTAACATCAACTTTGAATATCTACCGTCAGATGATTTCTCAGCCCAATCCAACGGTCAGATTCTAGTAAATCACTCTCACAGAACTACACTTCTCTTCTCCATCTCTCTCTCTCAACGGAAATAGAATCTTCAAATCAGGGGGAGAAAGAGAGGCAGAGGAGGAAAGAGCAAAGAGATGCTGCTTCAATTTTCAATTCGGCGAGGTACTGAAGCTTTTGATCAAGTAGTTATTGAATTTTGAGTAAGAAAATGATAATGAACTCTGATTTTGTGTGTATTTATCTGTTTTCAGTGAGAAATCTGAGGGCCTTGAGTTCTCAGATCCTTGCTTTGAGGTCCTTTAATTTATCTACTGCTACTCAGCCTTCTTCCAGCCAGCGAAAACCTCTGGTAATATTTTCATACATGTTTATACAATATAAATCCTCAGGTAGTGGATGATTGGAAATAAGAGTATTATTGGCAGCTTGGTTACTGAGAAAGTGCAAGGAAATGAAAAGAAACTCAGTTTATTTGTTTATTTAGTTTTCTCTATCTCATTTTGGAAGTCCTTCATAGAAAATATCTCGTTGTAGTCGAGTACTTTCTGAATTAAGTTCTTTCAAACAGATCCATTTCATTTATGGTTCGATAGATTTGGATTAAGCTGAATTTTTTTTTCTTCGGAGAAATTCTAATGAGCCATTTTGTTTTCTTAATGGAGTTGTTCATTGAGAGTATAAGAACTTAAAGCAGAAACATAATTTATGTGTAATGTTAACTTTTTCCACCTCCTTCTGAATTTCACGTTGTAGCAAGATCTTTTTTGACTAGTGTATTTTTGTGCGATAAATAGAGCTGAAATTTGAAAAGCAATTTATGATTAAACTATTAAGTGCGATTTTTTCTCTCCATGGAAGTTGAATTCAAAGTTTAATATTTTTGGCTGAGTGTCATGAAAATATTTACTCGGATTAATTTGAAGTCATAGAGACTTGTAATTATAAGGAAAATTTTCATTGCAAAAACAATCTTTTAAAAATTTTTCTTAGTTAAAAGCCAAACACAAAGTTTATTCCGCAGCCTTAAGATTGGTGCTATTGGAATATTAATTTGATGGGAGTTTTTGTACCAATTAAGTGATAATTAATTGTATCAGAGGGTACCAAATTTCATTGGAGGGACATTTGTTGATTCGCAATCATCTACAGCCATTGATGTGATAAACCCTGTGAGTTCTTGGAACTTTGCTTTTTGTGTTACATCAAATATAATTCTTCTTGGATTCTGATTGATTTCTTTTTTGGTGATAGGCAACACAAGAAGTTGTATCACAAGTTCCTTTGACTACAAATAAAGAGTTCAAAGCTGCAGTGTCTGCAGCAAAAGAGGCTTTTCCATCTTGGCGTAACACACCAGTGACAACCCGCCAACGCATTATGTTCAAGCTCCAGGAGCTTATTCGTAGAGACATTGTAAGCATGCATTTTTTGTCTTCTTGCCTTCTTGCATTGGATTTTATCATTTTACATACAAAACATTTTTTGATTAACAGAATCCTCACTTCTTGTAGGATAAGCTTGCGATGAATATTACTACCGAACAGGGGAAGACTTTGAAGGATGCACATGGTGATGTGTTCCGTGGCCTTGGTTAGTTCATATTCCATCATGGCTTTTGTTTGAGAAGTTTTTGTGTTGATAAATTATTGAACTTAATTGTTGATTTCCTCTGTATGTGCTTTCATTTCTCGTATAGAGGTGGTGGAGCATGCTTGTGGAATGGCAACCCTACAAATGGGAGAGTATGTGCCTAATGTGTCAAATGGAATTGATACCTATAGTGTTAGAGAGCCACTTGGTGTGTGTGCTGGGATTTGCCCTTTCAATTTTCCTGCAATGATTCCTCTATGGGTAAAGCATTCTATATTCTTATTAATTATTTGCATTTTTATTGACTTTTGCATTCCTAACATTACTTTTAACTCTGATCGTTCCTTAATTTTGTGTTATAGTACTTGAACATCTGGAAGCTGTGAGGCTGAAATTTAAATTTTTTGTTTAACATGAGTCAGAACAGTTAAATATTCTAATTTTTTTGTTTCATATTGTGTTTTTAATTGTCATGAGGAGGCAAAAAATTAGCTGGCTTTATGGCTATCAACAATCAACCTTTTTCAGTTTCCAAACAAAAGGAAAAGAAACATTTTTAGTTTTATTTTTATTGCAGATGTTCCCTCTTGCTGTTACGTGTGGTAATACCTTTGTCTTAAAGCCATCAGAGAAAGATCCAGGTGAGTGTTTACTTGTTAATATTGTAAAGCATTATCTCTCTCACGGGAGTACAGCAATTAGATAATGGGAAGAAAAATGACAGAAATACCATTATATAGACTTGTTAGGGCCTAGGGGTTGGTTACTAAAAGTATAGCGTCCAATGTGCATTTTAGGCACATGAGATTGAGAGGGGTTGGATTTGCCACAGTTGTGATATCTCATCCTTCTATACTAATAGTGCTTGGAGGGTAGGACTTTATACTGTAATGTGTTTACTCCAATTGCATTTAGTGCTAATCACTTATTGTTCTATCAATAATAATTGTCCATTTAAAGTCCTTGAAAATGTTTCTGATATTCATAACTTCCCCTCGTATAACAAAGGCTTTTTTACTACTTTCACTGATATAACTTGGAATATTATTATTGAAAGGCCTGGCAAATTCTGGGCTGGAGAACAAACGTTATGGCTGGAGGGAGTATCTATTGCTTTTCTACTAATTAAGTTGCATATTCTGCACATTCTATTGCTACATGTTTGCAAACCATTTCTGGAAAAAATTGCAGCAAATAATCTGTAGTGCTGTTTGGAATTGTTTCTATTTTTATATGTTTAGGAATCAGGAAAGACATTACTGATTTTTTTGGTATTTTAAACCAGATAGTTTCATAAGTACCTTTACTGTCTACTTTTCTGATCTGTAGCACCTGAACTTGGACAGGTTTTGAAAGTGGTTGTCTTGGTTATACCATTTTTATGTTCTTTTCCTTGAGATTTATTTGGTTAAATTTGTGACCTGGAAAAATTAAAATTAATTTCTACTTTTCTCTTAACTATAACTATAATTTTATTTTTTGGTGTTTTTCCAGGGGCTTCTATAATGCTTGCAGAGTTAGCAATGGAAGCTGGTCTGCCCAATGGTGTCTTAAACATTGTTCATGGCACCAATGTATGCTGCTTCTAAACAATAAGCTTATCTTCACTTATTCAGCTCTTTGAATCTTCATTGGCTTTTATCTTTTCCTTTGAAAATGCACTGAAGAACGTACTGAATATTTTAATTGCATCTTTAAGGAGTTTATGTTTTCTATTGACTGACTTGTTATCATGTCTGCATTATTACGTAGATACAAAATCCCTGCAAAGAGTCATGTTTGCTCTAGATATTGTATCATAAGACATGAACTTACAATTTCTGGTAATCGGTGGTAATTAATGTTATCGTTTAGAAAATTTGTTTTGCTAATGTGTTTCAAATTTTGGACAGGATATTGTTAATGCTATTTGTGATGATGAAAACATCAGAGCTATATCTTTTGTTGGTTCCAATGTTGTAAGTTACTCATGCTGTTTGTTTCCAGATTCCAGTTCCTATGCGATTTTTTTATGTATATACCATCGCAAATTTTGCAAGTTGGGAATCCCAAGAGCATGCTTGTGGAAGATTTCCAAAAGCAGAAAATTTTTAAAATTATGTTTAATGAACACATTATTCTTAGAATTCACTAGTCCAAGCTTAAGTAGAGTTTAAACAATCAATGTTCATGAGCTCTGTATTTCCAACATTAAGAAACAGTGCTACATTTTCCTTGTATAAGCACACTTCTGCATTTTCAATACACAAAATGAAGTCACAACTGAGAGTCTAGGTTTCTTGAAGGAAATTTGTCTCAAATATTGATATAGCATTCATTGCCTGATAGCAGCAATCTTAATACTCTATTCATCTTATGAAATGTGTAATATTTTTTTTAATGAATAAGCAAGCTCTTAACTGGTTGTGCAGCATAGTTGGTCAGACTGCCTTTCATTTATTTATTTATTTCATTTACAATTTGTTATTTGTATTATAGCTTCATCTCACTTTTACAATTTGTTGCTATGTCCAAAGGCTGGCATGCACATATATGCAAGAGCATCAGCCAAAGGGAAACGTGTTCAGGTAATTGCACTTTATTTTTTTTCCTGGTAACCGTCCAGTATCTTTGGGACAATATGATTGCTTTGCAATGCTTGATGTTTGGCTTTGTAATTATTTTGTCCAGTCCAACATGGGAGCCAAAAATCATGCAATTGTCTTGCCTGACGCAAACATGGATGCTGCTTTAAATGCCCTAGTTGCTGCTGGTTTTGGTGCTGCTGGACAACGGTGCATGGCACTGAGCACAGTAGTTTTTGTTGGAGATTCACAACAATGGTATTATGTTTTTCCCCCTTTGTCCTTTTCATTTTTCTTTTGTATTTTACTAGGAAACTTAAAGTAGGCTATCAATTATGGTATTGTAGTATAACAGCAAGTTTTTTCCATGTCTTCCAGGGAGAATAAACTGGTGGAACGTGCAAAAGCTCTGAAAGTAAATGCTGGCACGGTGCCTGATGCAGACTTGGGTCCAGTGATCAGCAAACAGGTACAGTACATGTTTCAATAATCTTTCCAGTAGATTCCCCAACTACTACTTCAGATGATAAAAGAATGTGAACAAAAGTTGCCTTAATTCTGCATATGCAGGCGAAAGAACGAATACACAGATTAATTCAAAGTGGTGTTGAAAGTGGAGCCAGACTACTGCTTGATGGAAGAAATATAGTGGTACCTTGATTTAATTTTCTGCGTCATTATCTTGTTGCTAGCACCAGATACAGAATTGCTGATGAGTATGGGGTAATATCCTGTTTCTGGTGAGGATAATACTGAATACACAACTTCCAGACCTCAGGATTATTGCAGGAAATTATGGTGTAATAAGTGTGGAAAACAGTAAGGGACAACCATAATCATTTGTTATAGGATGTCTGAAAAATTGACTTGATGCTTTGCTTTCCCTGTAATTATGGTACCTTTGATCCTTGATGGAGTCGTCCACATGACAGATTTTTCATCTTTTTTTATAAAGGGGAAATGGTCTACTTACCAATTTTTTGATGTTTTCTATTTAACTAGGTCCCAGGGTATGAGCAAGGCAATTTTATTGGACCTACTATCTTATCAGGTGTCACAGCTGATATGGAGTGCTACAAGGTACCATTCATGCTTTTGAGTAAACTGGACTTCAGAAACCTCTTTACTTTCAATTGGGTAGAAATACATGGACCTCAAGAGTTTATAAAGATTGACTTCTACTCATTACCTTTGCAGGAGGAAATCTTTGGGCCAGTTCTCCTATGCATGGAGGTTAGATGGAGGACTCATTTTTTTCCTCTGGCAACTAGGCTTTGATTGGATGATTGGGATTTATTAATATCTTTCCCTTTTTATTATTCTTTGTTTTAACCCTCAGGCTGATAGCTTTGAAGAAGCCATCGATATTGTCAACAGAAATAAGTATAGTCTCAACTATGACTTCCTTGGCGTGTAAATTATCATTTTCTTTGCATCTGGTCTCTTTATGTGTAGTAATACTGATGTTGCAGATACGGCAATGGAGCTGCCATATTTACTACATCTGGTGCAGCCGCGAGGAAATTCCAGACTGAGATAGAGGCAGGGCAGGTAAAGCTGAAGACCATAGTATTATGAGAACAATAGTGGAAACCACAACAATATAATCAGATTGAACTGACACCATTATCATGAACTTTTGACAGAAATAGGAAAATTTTTATAGTAACATCAAACCAAGGGTTTAACTGAACATTTTATCAAATAATAAAAACATGACTTACTAAGAGAGTTAGTGGTCAGTCAAATAGCATATTATACATGTAATGTAAATCTAATAATTTGAAGTTAGAAAGAAAATAGGCTATGCAAAGTACAATTAAACACTTGCCAAAAATTCATTTGTCTACAAAGCTTATAGCTGAAAATTGAAGTCAAATACTAAGATTTTTGGTGTCAAAATAAGTTGTTTGAGGTTAGGAAAGAAAAGGTTGCTGACAACTTAAAATGGTGCACTCTATAATGATAAATATGGGCATTTGGCAGTGCTCCTTGTGATTCCTAAACACAGCAACAATTTGGAGAGTCCGATTTGTTGGGCAAGAGCCCATTTCACTGATTTGTTGTTGAAATAACTTGCCTTGCTTGAATTTATCTGAATCTGAGTTTATTGTGAAAGTTCTTTCTCGCTTAACTTGATTAAATATGAGCATTTGTTTGATGTGATTTATTTTTATGCAGGTTGGCATCAATGTACCTATACCAGTTCCGTTGCCCTTTTTCTCATTCACTGGCTCCAAGGCATCTTTTGCAGGAGATCTTAATTTCTATGGTAATATTGCACTCTCTACATTGCTTCTTCCTCTTTCTTTTGGGGTGGGGTGGTCGTGCCGCACAACATTATTGTTGAATTTACTAAAGAAAAAAAGTTTGAATGAATTGCAGGAAAGGCTGGAGTAAACTTTTTCACCCAGATCAAAACAATAACTCAACAATGGAAGGATTTACCTGCAGGGAGTGGAGTTTCCTTGGCAATGCCAACATCACAGAAGATCTAGTGTGTTGTAATTCTCATCTGTAACTTCCTATAACTGGCTTTGAGCCTTCAATAAAAATAGCAAGCAATCTTTTGGAGGACAGTAATTTACAATCAGATCCTTCTCTATGCTGTTTTTTTTCTTTTTGGTAGTAACAATGGGTGGGTTTGGCGGGCAGGGCCTTAGACCTAGAGGCCTTTTTGGTTTTTGCATATAGGCTTCTGAAATTTGTCATCTTTTCCTTTCTCTTATTCTTTGAACCCTAGGGAAACAATTGTTTATTGTTAAGGTCCCATTTATTAGAAGGAAGGAAGAGAGTGAGAGTAAAAACTCATGAATGAAAAATACTTTTCCAATTAAAAGAAAGTTACTTTTGAGGATGATAAGCAGTAAAAAATATTTTCTTTTTATATTTTGAGAATTTTATAAATACAATTAAACTTTTTTTTTTGAATCAATAATCTTATAAAAATTTAATTCAATTAATTTTTTAATGATAATGTTAAGAATGGTTAAATTCAATTCTTTTTAACCAAAAAGTTAAATTATGCAATAATTTTCATAATAAGATACAAATTGGACAAAGTGGCCGAATCACCCGTGGTTACTAAACAGGACTTGTCTCTTTAAGAAAGATCACCTGAATTAATTGTTATATATCTTGAATTTACACTCAAAAGCGATGTCGATAACTTGATAGCATGTTAATAGATAGTCTTATCTGTATAGTCTATAGAGAGGAATAAAGATCAGATTCATATCTCTATTGAAAATGTGTATGCCTCTCCATAACCAATTTGCCTCATCCACAAGACCTTCCTTTCAGAATTGCCCATAATGGAATATATTCCCTTTGCCATCCTTTTTTTTTTTTTAAATAATATTCCTTATAAGCTAAGAAAATAGTAGCATTCTTGTAAAGAAAAAAGAAAAAGTAGTAGCATTGAGAGCTAATACAAAAACTCATAAGATAAATGTAGCTTAATAAAGTATAGGACTTCTTAATTATGATGGAGCAATTTCATTATTTTTGTATGTGTAAATTTGACCTTATATGAAAGTAAAGGAGTATAAAATCACTTAAGCTACTCAGTTTGGTCAATTAAGAAACAAAACACTAAATTTCAAAATTCTGGATTTAAACCATCACCTCGTTTAGTCGTGTAATGTTTTCTTAAAGGCTTTTAAATACTATAAAAAAGTATTGGTAGAAAAAGAAGAGCATAAAATCTGATGACCTGAGATTCAAATCTAGAAGAGAGTCGTGTTTTGGTCTGGGTAAGCTCTCTTTTTCTGATTCACCCCTTTCTTCCTTATGTCCCTTTCCTTTTATTTTTTAGTGACGTGTTATTATTATTATCATGTAGGACCGTATGTACAGATGTTCTCTTTTTTCCATTGCCAGACGATTATTCAATTCTCTCCGGTGTCTGTATGGGTCTGATCCTGAATGCATAGGGATTTATAGGTCTACTGACCCATCAAATCGTGTAAACTGGATTTTGACTTATCATATCCTAACCGTGTTAGGTCAAACCTCTTAGTCTGGAATTCGAGCCGCGCTTAAAAAAGTAGACCGATATATTAGATTGTCATAAAGTTTTGCCTTGACTCTCTCTTATGGGTCTAGTAAAAAACGAGCATCCGAGATCCAACTTTTATAAAAATCTAATAAAGGTGAGTATGGTGGAGTTTCTAGTTTTGATGTCAAAGTGTAAAGTCTGTCTGTCCTCTCTGATTCTTATTCTCTCTAGTGGCAATATCAATCCATTTCAGTGCACCTACTCAAGTCCATGTCCTTCATTGACTTTCTTTTCTATGTAGCTGACTTCATTTTTTATGAGTTTAAAAATATGGAAGAAAATTTTTATCTTTTGGTCCTCGAGTTTAGAGTGTTGTTCAATTTTATCCGGAATAAGCTTTAGGCTCAATGACCTTTTATTGATAATAATAAAATAATACAGTTTTTTTTTTAAAATGTCGTTTCTGATTTAGATTTTTAGAATCAAGTCTCTTTTTTTTTTTTTTTTTTTTTTGGATTTATAGTAGTTTTGCTTCATTTGGGAGATTCAAATTTTAGGTTTGTATATTTCATTTGTTGGGTTTAAATTGCAATTTCTAAGTATTTTGTTCTTCACAATATATGGGTTTATTGTTATTTATTTTTCTATTTTGTTCTGATAGAAAGTAATAAGTATTTTTAATATTTCCAAGTATAAAATTAATATGTATTTTTCATATTTAAACTAAAATTGAAAGATAGGTACAATCTTGGCGAAATTGGATATCAAACAAGAATTCAGGATTAAAAATGGATTTTTTTTTCTTCCTTAGAAATGTATCATATACTTTATCTATTTTCCATTTTAATTCTTTCGTATTATTATTAATATTTCTGCATGAAAACTCTTTGACATGGAGCAACTATGTAACGACCCCAAAATGGACCGTCACTGGCGCTAGGATTCAGGTCGGCTTAAGGCCGCCAGAACCCGTAGCAAGCCTGCTATACTCTCTGTGTACCTGTAAACCTCATACATGATCATACATTTTCTGTGAAAATAAAAACTCTTTTCTGAACCAAGGCTTAACCTGTGCATGCACTATCTCTGTACTCTGTACTCATGTACTCTGTACTCTGTATCCCTGACTAGAGCTTGCTCTAGATGGGTTAACTCATACCTGTTAAGCCTGGTTTTCACATACAGGAAAACATATATACATATACAGATCATGTACAAAACATACATTACTACGTCAAGCACATTTCTAACTGTATACACAACTATTACATCTCTTTCATATTACATGTCCACTCTAAGTTATTACAAATCTCTTTACTCTTTCTGTACTCTGCTGAACTGTCCCTGTACCCTGTACACTGAACCTGCAAAACTGGGGTTAAGGGAGTGGGATGAGCTCTATAGCCCAGTGAGTAGAACAGTAAAACATCTCAGTAAAATATGATCTCATGGAATGCATCACAGCACAGACAAGCCACATCAAGAGTAAACCTGTCACCACATAGTCCCAGTAACTCTGTGCCAGGGCGTAGAATCGAGCACCTGGTCTTCCTGTCATATATGTATATGTGTATATAACACCTCTGTACTTACCATTGCCAGGGCGTAGTCAAAGGCTCCTGGACTTTACTATATACCTGCCAGGGCGTAGTCAAAGGCTCCTGGACTTCTCTATACCTGCCAGGGCGTAGTCAAAGGCTCCTGGACTTCCTGTCTGAGACTATTGGATCATTCAGCATTTACCCACATCATCAAATAACGATGCAATGCAACATATTCGTGGATACTAATGCAATCAACCTATAGTAGAATCATGATGCATGAGATATGCGAAAACATTCCATTGTGCAAGTAAAAGAGTTAAGTTTAGTTCCACTCACCTCTGGCTATCTGGACTGACTGACTCTGCAGGTTCTGAAACTCTGGAGCAGTACTCACTGCTGCTCTCTCTGGTTCCTCTGGTCTGTACCTATACAGATGGACTCAAATGAGGGACCAAACAAGCTTATGAATAACTCTCTTAAACTCCCCAAGAATCCCCTTAAACTCACTCAACTATTCATGCAAAGCATGCAAAAGAAAGCTGGACAGGATACTTGTAACGACCCGGAAATCCGACCCGTTACCGGCGCTAGGATCCAGGTCAGCTTAAGGCCGCCGGGACCCGTAGCAAGCCTACATACCTCCTGAAAACCTGTGGAATCCCATACATAACAACATATACATGATCTGTAAAAATTTTTCTTTTCTCTTATCCAAGCAAAACCTGTGCATGCACAAAATCATACATAAACCCCACACTGGAGTCCTCATCAAATACTCCAATGGGGTATCATCATCATACATATCAGCTTGGATAATCATGGTCATTAACATCATTACTCATTAAACACTCTGTACATAATGGGGATTCACACACCTCTAGGTCAAGCACTACTATAATCCTCAATACATCATCAAATCATTCATTACATTACATGGTCATAAATACTCGTTACATCATGTTCATGTCCACTACTATCTATTACAACATACATGACTGAACTTCACTCTAGCCGACCTCCTGATCTATCCTGTACCTGCAACTCTGGGGATAAAGGGAGTGGGGTGAGCTACTAGAGCCCAGTGAGCAGAATAATAAAACATCAATTTAAATCATGCTTTCATGTATGCGCCATAACACAAACATTTCACAACAAGGATGAACTTGTCACCATTTAGCCCCTATCTTTCTTACTTATACATGCCGGGGGCGTAGAGCCGTAGCAGGCACACCCGGACTTCCATAATCTGTCATAGTGCCAGGGGCGTAGAGCCGTAGCAGGCACACCTGGACTCACATAGGCCATCATGACATACAAGGGCTAATGGATCATTCAACATTCATCCACATCAACAACAAAGTATGCAATGCAACATATTCGTGAATTCTAATGCAAACAACCTAATATATCTCATGGCATTCATGATGCGTGAATCATGCTAAAACATTTCATTAATTTGCTTTAAAACTTAAAGTTTATTCCACTCACCTCTGGCTAGCTCTGAAGAGACTCTGAAGCAGCTGGCTCACTGCTGGGGGTCTCGGTTCCTCGGGTCCGAACCTGCATGACTTTCGGCTGCAGAGGGACTTTCGGCCGCCGAACCTGCCGCAGAAAGTGCCCTGTTCAGCCATTTCTTGCATGTTTTCATGTGATGTTTTCAGGATGTTTTAGGGGGTTTTTGGGGAGTATTTTAGAGTCATATTCAGGTATGTTTGGTCCAGAGGTGAGTGGAATAAACTTTAAGTTTTAAAGCAAATTAATGAAATGTTTTAGCATGATTCACGCATCATGAATGCCATGAGATATATTAGGTTGTTTGCATTAGAATTCACGAATATGTTGCATTGCATACTTTGTTGTTGATGTGGATGAATGTTGAATGATCCATTAGCCCTTGTATGTCATGATGGCCTATGTGAGTCCAGGTGTGCCTGCTACGGCTCTACGCCCCTGGCACTATGACAGATTATGGAAGTCCGGGTGTGCCTGCTACGGCTCTACGCCCCCGGCATGTATAAGTAAGAAAGATAGGGGCTAAATGGTGACAAGTTCATCCTTGTTGTGAAATGTTTGTGTTATGGCGCATACATGAAAGCATGATTTAAATTGATGTTTTATTATTCTGCTCACTGGGCTCTAGTAGCTCACCCCACTCCCTTTATCCCCAGAGTTGCAGGTACAGGATAGATCAGGAGGTCGGCTAGAGTGAAGTTCAGTCATGTATGTTGTAATAGATAGTAGTGGACATGAACATGATGTAACGAGTATTTATGACCATGTAATGTAATGAATGATTTGATGATGTATTGAGGATTATAGTAGTGCTTGACCTAGAGGTGTGTGAATCCCCATTATGTACAGAGTGTTTAATGAGTAATGATGTTAATGACCATGATTATCCAAGCTGATATGTATGATGATGATACCCCATTGGAGTATTTGATGAGGACTCCAGTGTGGGGTTTATGTATGATTTTGTGCATGCACAGGTTTTGCTTGGATAAGAGAAAAGAAAATTTTTTACAGATCATGTATATGTTGTTATGTATGGGATTCCACAGGTTTTTAGGAGGTATGTAGGCTTGCTACGGGTCCCGGCGGCCTTAAGCCGACCTGGATCCTAGCGCCGGTAACGGGTCGGATTTCCGGGTCGTTACAATACTTTCGGCGGCAGGTTCGGCGGCCGAAAGTCCTCTTTAGAGACGAAACTCAAGCACCTTCGGCGGCCGAATCTCAAGCTTCGGCGGCCGAACCCTTTCGGGGGCAAGTTTCGAGGGCCAAAAGGCACTCCAGAGACGAAAGTCTCTAACCTTCGGCGGCACCTTCGGCGGCCGAATCCCCCAAACAGAGCCGAACATGTAAAACTCGCGGGGTAAGCTGTGGCAGCCTAAGCCACCATGCAAGAGGTTCGGCGGCCGAATGAACCTTCGGCTGCCGAATCTGAGTTCATCCAGAACTCAGCCCCGACGGCAAACAAGCTCCTCCATCCCTTCAATCTCGCAAAACAGGCAAACTTCAACTCCTCAACACACATATACTCATGTATATGTACAAAGGGTCCAAAACTACCTAAAAACCCCAACAAACACATCAACCAGAACACATAATCATGCTTACAAGCTAAACCATCAAAAACACCCTTTGTCACCTAAGCATGCATTCTCTACCCAAATCTACAGAAAACTTCTGTCAAACAGTAAAACATGTTCACGATCTTCACTTACCTCCTGTAAACAAGAAGATGAACGATCTGAACAAAGAAAAGAGATCAACTTCTCGTCAAACTCCTAAACTCTCAAACCTAAGCTTTTTCACTTCAAAACCTTCAAAAACTTTTGGAAACCAACAAAACAATACACTTTTGCAGGAGCTGTACAAACATAGGAGACGTGGCCAAGCTTCTGGACAGGGTTTGGAGCCAACACCTGTCCAAAATGCTGACTAAGGAATGCTCAATAGTTGGCTAGCCAACTCAGCTTCGGCTGCCGAATCGCATGCAAAACCATGCAACATTCGGGGGCCGAACCTGAACTTCGAAAGCCGAACATTGGGCACTTTCGGCGGCCGAACTTACCTTCGGCGACCGAACCTGGCAAAAAGTCTCCATAGACTTTTCTCTTCACAACTCAAACCAACTCAAACCAAGTCAACTAAAAACCTTAAAACACATCATAACACTGTAGGAAAACATAAATCCTACCCTTCTATAGCATTTCGACACCCCGGACTCCACCGGACGACAGGAATTCCGGTGCCGGATACCAAACTAGTTTTGGACTTTACAGCTGATTTGGACTGGATTTAACTTTTACTGCCGATATCCGATAGAAACCCATGATAGCTTTTCACAAAGAAAATTTTGAGACGAACGACTTTCAAAAGTGTGACGAGAGCCGCAGGCCTATCACAAAGTTCGATATGAAAATTCTTTCGTTTAAAGATCAATTTTGTATTTTAATTATTTTTTTTAAATATTTTAAGTATTTTAGTAATTTTTCATATTATAGTTTTGTTTTTAGGATTTTGACCATTAGAAACTCACTTTTTAATTTTTGAGAAATTTCAATAAGACTTTTCGTCTTTTAACCTATTTTTTTCTCTTATTTCGTTTTAGTCAAATGATATTGGTTAAAACTTCTGACGGAGTCTAAATAGTTCTTTATCACTTTTAAAACAAATGGATCGGGCAAGTGATTCTTAGAACAAATGGATCGGGCAAGTGATCCTTGGCTACGACAAAATTCTTATCTTCATGTAAGGCTTCTCTTCGTCTCCAATTTTCATCTCCAAATGCATATATTAATCATCCCCACCAAGAAGCATAGAAGCAACGTAAGGCCTTATTGGTGGGGGAAGAAGAGAAGAGGAAAGAAGAGAAGGTGTAGCATGAAAAATAAGAGGCTGTCAAATTAGCCAAGGTGACTGCCTGAAACCTACACTCAAGGGCTGCATTCGTATACCAGCAACCCTAGTATGGGCAGGAGCAGGCAAGTCATCCTTGGCTATCAAACAACACTCTTATCTTCATCTTACACATCTCTTCTTCTTGATCATTTCTTGCTTTATTTGCTCAATTGGGAATGCCATTTTCTATGCTTTGAGTTCTCTATTTATAGCCTTTGAAAGAATAAATTTTTGGCTTTCTGGCTGAGATGACTTTGACAAACCATGCATCTTAATAATCAATTTCCCTCATCCATATCCATAACTTTATATTTGCCATAGAGATATCCATAATGGAATATATTCGCTTTTGTTGGTCAGGAAAAATCATGAAGAATTTAAAAGAAAGTGTAAAATTTAAAAGTAGAGCGCTTCTCACTAAGAAAACACATATAATTTTAAATTATTGTAAAACTGTTATTTTAGGTATTAAAATAATAATTTCATAATTATCGTTAGCATACTATTGTCTAAATCTTAAAATGGAATAATATGTATTAAGTGAGATTAATAATTTGATTTTTATGAATAAACAAAATGCTTACATTTTATATAAATGGGATTTAATTTGAATTATATAATATATTTATTTCATGATTCCAATGGAACACCAATATGCCGTAGGAACAAAAGTCAAAAGCCAATTTGCCACTATAAGGAAAAGTTTTCTTCTGAATTCTGGTTGACTTTTCACTTTGGGAAAGGTCGTTGTAAACGAATTTGATTATGGTAGGGTTGGGTTGTAGGTTAATTTCAATTTAATTTGATTTGGAAATTAAATTTTAAAATAAAAAAAATAAATAGAACAATCGTTTAAATGCAATTATATTAAATTAAATTAATTTAATTTCATTCGATATTATAGTTTTAAACTTTAATTTGAGCTTTTTCTTTAATTTATTTTATATTTATTTTTTTCAAATTAATTAGAAAGAGACTATAACTTTTTAATCTTTAAATTATAAAATGAGGTTATTTTAAAGAATTTCAATTTTATCGTTATCATTTGATTTTTTATTTTATTTTTTTGGTTGTTTATATTTTCCTCTATTCGTTTTTAGACAAGGAGAGTTAGTTCTTAGTTTGTTACTGCCATCATTTCCTGAATCCCTCACTGTGAATGGATATGCTGGCTGTTTGTTTTCTTTTTTTTTTGTTTATTGTTCTGTTATTTGTTTTGTGTGTTTTTAGAATTTTAGCGCTGATCTTGTGAGAGATTCACTGTTTGTTGGATCTGTTTCACCGGGATTTCAACTGGTGCTTTTGATGTAGAAGATAACTGTTTGCGTGATGTTGGTATTCCTAAGATCACACTAATACATTCGGTGGTCACGCTCCCATCATATTTGGTTGCGTTTTATTATATTTTCTCTCTCAATCGTCTCTGTCAATGCTTTTGTATGATTTTTTTTGTGAATTTATTTGCTTGTTCCGGTCTCAACTTTAACATTAAAAAAATAGTGCCAACGAATAAGTGCTTATTAGTAAAATTGATGGACTTGCTTTTGATTTTAATTTTAATTTTGATTATAAGTATTTAATTAAAGTTTTGATTTTAATTTTAATTTTGATTTGTATAATTTTGATTATAAGTATTTAATTAATTTATTATTAATCGAAAGAAGAAAAAATTTGTCCTTTAATTATTACGGTAAGAAATGCTAAAATTAACAACAAAATTTATTTAATAAAAAATATAAAATTTATTATTATAAATTTATTTCAGCAATAAATAAATTATTGTATGTTATTAATATAAAATTATAGTTACGAGCATTTTGTAATAAATTTGTAATTGCTCATAAAAAATTAATTTCTAATAACAATAAATATTACTGTAATGTCTATAATTTTTATAATTAATATATCTTTTTATATATTATTAGTAAAAAATATTTTTTTATATATTAATTTTTATAACTGCAAAATTAACATTGTAATAAAATTTTTATGATTAATTTTAATATTTTATAGTGTATTTTTATATAAATTTTTATGAATTATTATTAAATTTTTTATAAATAAAATGTTCGAAATACCTTTTTAAAAATAATTTAAAAGTCGTTTATATTTCGATTATAATTAAATGATCTCTTTAGATTTTTGTTGAATTTACTCATATAAGTGATGATCTGAGATCCAATAGAATAGGGTTTTATAAGGGTTTTTGTATTGAAAAATAAACTTAAACTTTCTGGGGAGGGGTTCCCCTTTTATCCATTTCGCTATGCTTGCTGGTGACGTGTAAAGGCCTCTCCATGATTGGGACACGCGTCTCTGACATACAGATTCGGGCGTACGAGGGTATCAGCCGCCTGCTCCATGCGTAACGGCCTCTGATTCTCCTCGTGCGTACGCTCGAGCGGATCTGCTAGGCTGTCTGAGTATGGCTCTGGATACTGGGCTGGGCCGAGAGTCGGGCCGGACGCTGATCCTGAGAGGAGAGGGCCTGCTGGTCGCGGACTGGGCCGATCTGAGTGAAGAAGCTTGGTTGAGCCTGGCCTTGAAGGTTGAATGAGCCAGGCTTGTTGTGCATATCAGGTGCGTGGGCCTCTGCGTTATGGGCCTTGGGCTGTGGTCAAGCCCCTGATCCGGGGTAAAGAAATCCAGCGGTCATTAATTGCCCCTTCACCTTCTCGGTAGTTATTGCTCCCACTGCCGAGGGGGTGAATATCAAGAACCATTATGACCGCGCCTGTTCGTGTTCAGGTGCCTTAATAACATCCTTTCATCTTTCTGTCGTTGTGCAGTTTCTGAATCCTATATGCTCTTTCCCCTTTCTGGCTTTTCTCCATTCTTCGTGTTCTTCGCTGTCTTTGCTTTCCTGTCATCATTATCTGGACATGTCCTTTCTTTCCTTTTCCATGACTATCTTTTAAAATTCTGACACCGTTAGCTTAGAGTCTAGCATAGTTCTGCCCCGTGCTAAGGCCTCAGGCTCCGGGTATATATCAACGCTAACTTTTCTTCATTCTCAAATCCTCTGCTGGGACAAGAGGTTCTTCCTTTCCGTTTCTCTGTCTGCTTCTTTCCTCCATCGAGATTGGTCTGATTGTTCTGTTTTATCTGCAAAGGATCCATTTGACGCCTTCTTCAAACGGAATGAGGTGAGCTTGAGTTTGTATTGCTTTGTTGCCCCAGAGGTTTGTTTTAATCTTGCTTTTATCATCTTGATGGAGAATTGTTTCTGACTTGTCTCTATTTTGAAACTTTTTGCAGTACCTGAGATAAGAATGGGTCAGTTCAAAATTCTTGAAAATTTGATGTTACCTCTAAGGAGTCTGGACGGTGCTTTGGAGATCCTTCTGGTAGGGCGGCCGATGGGTGGGAATATTCGGCAAGCTGCTGAGACTGTTTTACCCAGGTCGTCTGGCCGGCCTCCTCCTCTGTTTGTTGTCCGGGCTCCAAAGAGGTTCTGGGCTGTTGGGGAGTTTGCTCTAACTTTGCCTTCCCTCAAGAGGGAGAAAGAAATTTCTCCGATGCCCCTGTTATCTTCTTTTGATATAAATGGAAGTGGCGAGAAAGATCAGCTTATTGTTTCCTTCAGTGTGGGGTGCTTACGTTATGAGGGACTAAGATCAGCTGCACTCAGTCAAGTCTCCAGCGATTTCTTCGAATGTATGCTTTGTGATCTCTTCGGTGCCGTAACTCGAAGACTTATGTTTTTCATGTGTGGTGCACGGCCGGCATATAATATCCGAGCTTGTCCGAATGTATCGTGCATCACACTTGGGTAACCGAACGTTTGCCTAGGGGAACAGTGAGAAATGCTTATGGGAATCAACTTGTTCAGTTCCCCTATAATAACGAGACAGAGCTCAGCCGACCTGTAGAGCTCGCTTTCCGTACTAGGATAGTCCCCGGAATTAAGACTAAGATAGTAGAGCAGATGTCAGTGATGTAAACGTAGATGATGATGTATGTGGTTATGTAAATCCTTTAAGGATAGTCTTTCATCCCGTAGCGTAGGCCTTTGTAACGTGCTGTAATATACTTTTCTTTTAATGAAATTCTTGTTTTTTGTTCATACTTGTTCTTTCTCTGTCATGGATGAAGTACTGATACTGCTTTTCGTCGTAGCTTTAGCTAACAAACTTTTGTTTCGTTTTTTCCGAGCTGAACTGACCACATCTCGCGAACTCTTGCTTTTAGTCGATGAGCCGAGCTCTGGGCCTACTTAACCAACTGGACGGTCGGTTTACTTTTCCGAGCTTGACTAACCGACCCGTGAGCTCGGTCTTTACTTGATGGATTGAGCTTTGAGCCTCCTTTAGCCGACCGAGCTCTAAAGTTATGTTTTCCGAGCTGGACTAATCCGACCTGTGAGCTCGGTCTTTAATCCTTGAGTTGATTTCTGCGCTCTCAGCTCTGTATGATTCCGAGGTGCCCTTATCGCCTCTTTTCGATCTCGCAGCCTTTGTTCAATAATGATAAGTCAAATCTTATATCTTTTTAAACGATGAGCAAGTCTGACCTTTATCATGCTCCCATTTGCTTGTACTTTTGAGTCTTTTCATGACTTGCCCCTCTGTTTCCTTGGTATTTACCATGGAGGTGGTGAAGTGGTGAATTTTGCAGGTTGAGTTGTTCTTGCGGGCTAAGTTGGGCTTGTATTATGTAGGTGGCGAATGGGCTTTTGGTTGATGGGCTGTAATCACGGATCTGGCCCTTGACGGATGTGGAGAAGCCCAGCGATCATCTTTTTGCCCCTTTACCTTCTCATCGGTTATTTATCTAACCGTTGAGAGGGTAAACTTCGAGAGTAATTAATGATCGCGCCGCTCCAAGACAAAACTGTTCAGATCCACGTTCCGTCTCATTATTGCCTTTCATCTCGAATTCCTTCTGTCTTCTGAAGAAACTAGCTCTTTTCTGCTCTCTGTCTTCCTGCAACTCCTTCTGCATTTTTCACCCCATTGTATTCTCAGGTACGCTTCCTTGTTCTTCCATGGCCAGTTCAAAGCTTCCCGATATTGTTAACCTTGAGTCGCATATTACACCCTCCAACATAACTAAGTATATTTCCCAAAGATTTTTAGATGCTCCGTTGTATTTCATTCGAGCACCTTTTTCAAATGAAAGGATAGTCCTTCCTCACCCTCCCCCTCCGGGTTTGGTGGATCCCCAAGAGGGTCGTCGTATAGTGTTTTTCTTGAAGCAGAGAGAATTCGGTCTACCGTTTCCTTTTACCCCTTTCTTTAGTGAGATCTTTGAATACTTCGGGGTGACTCCTCGGATGTTATCCCCAAACTCCATCTTGTTCATGTCCTGTTTTGAGTCTATCTGCCTGAGTTGGGGTTTTACACCCACGGCCTGTCTGTTTGTCACTTTTTTCCGTCTGGTTAGGGCGGTTCAAAATTTCTATTATTTTTCCCCCCGTACTGGGTTATCTCTTTTCACGGGGTACAAGGACTCCATAAAGGGATGGGTGGAGAACTTCCTTGTGGCGGAGTTAAAATTAGGGTCCGCCCGTACGTGGGAGGTGGATCTAAGTTGGGGGGAGATCTTTCCGGGTTGCAACGAGCTGCCCCAATTGAGTCTTATTGAGCAGGTCGGGCTGCTTCGACTGACTTCCGTTGATAGGAAGTATGACGTCGAGAAGTGTATGTTCGCGTCCAATCTTAGGGATATCCGGGACACGGGTATAATGCCTTGTCTGACTATTCTGTTTCTTCTTTGCTCATACTATCGGAAAGTATGCTGATTCTTTATAATTTCGTTTCTTTTGCAGCTTCTGAGGTAAAAATGGATGACACCAAGTTCCCCAAGAACTTTGTCCTGTCTCGGGATAATATGCATGCCATTTTCGATGCCTTTGGGGATGGGCGTTCAGTGACTGAGATTGCTGCGGAGATGGTTCAAGCTGCTTCCTCGAAGAAGGTTAGCCGACCTCCCGCCAAAGCTTCTTCTAGAGCTTCGAAGCCGAGCTCTCGCGGCACCAAGTCATCTCGGCTGTCTAGCCGAGGTGGATTGAGCTCAACTTCGAGGCCTGCTGAAGGGTCTAGATCTGCTCCAGCCTCCTCAGAGGCCGTGAGGGAAGCCTCCCTAGCTATTGTGGAGCAGACCCAAGGTGCTGAACAAGTGGAGCAGGGTATTGCCCATTCTCCTGGGGGTGTGCCAGGGGGAAAGTCTAAGTCCCCTGCTACTGAAGACAAGGAGGCCTCTGGGACAGGGATGGAGATCATCCTCCTAGATGACCAAATCTCAGAGGTTTCTGCTCAAGATGCCCCTGCCCCTGTGAGGACTGAGCCTGAGGGATCTGAGGGCATTTTATCAAAGACCGGGGACAAGCGTCCAGCCCCCTCCGGAACATCTGCCCCGTCTCCTGCTCAGAAAAAGTCCAGGACTGCTGCAGGATCTTCTCCAGCTCTTCCTCCCATTGGGAAGGAGAAAGGTGTTTCTGCTATGCCTTCGTTGTCTCTTACTGACAATGTTCTGAACGCGTCAGGCATTACCTCCGAGTCTCCGGCCAGTGCTGTTGCCGAACTTCTCCGGGAGCGAATGTTCGGCGGAATCACAGAGGCTTCGGATCCACGCCTTCTTGCCCTGACTGGTCTCTTAGCCAGCTCTACCAAGGAGCAAGCATCTTTCCGATCTCGCTCTCGTGAGGAGCTCGGATCCACGATCAGGGAAATGCTTCTGATGGTAAATTACTTTTTTCACTTATTTTCAGTTTGCTTTGTTTCCTTTTCTTGACAGTTGTTCTTTCGTATTAGGTGACGGGCCTCTTTATGGAGGTGGACGTCCGTGATCGCTCCCTCCAGGAGTCTGTAGACCGCCGGATTGAAGAGGCGCATCTGGAGGAGAACTTATCTGCAACCAATGACGCGAAGGGTAATCTGGTAGCTGCTCGGGAGCAGATCCAGTCCCTCCAGGTGGAGTTGCATTCTGCGCTGGAGGCCCTTAAAAAGGCTGATGAGAAGGCGGCTGAGTCAGCAGAGCAGACTAAGTCTTTAGAAGCAGAGCTGGCTCAGGCTCGCAGGGTTCTCCAAGCGTCTGATGAGAGGGCAGCAGCAGTGGAGGTTCGTTGTAAAGAAGTTTTGAAGTAGCTGTCCTCTATGACGGAGGCCCTTAGCGAAAGGGATGAGGCCGTAAGGCAAAAAGCTGAGGTCCAGCAACAATATGAGGCCTTAAAGGCTGATTTTGAAGAGCTTCAAGCTCAGCTGAAGGAAGTGAAGGCTCAGGAGGAAATGGCCCTAGCTCGGGTGAAGGTCCTTGAGCAGGAATTGAGTACGAGCTCTGATCGTATCAGAGACCTGGCTTCATCGGCTGAAGAGCTCAAGCTTCGCCATCAACAGCTCAACCATGAAGTCAGGGCCCTGGAAAGTAAGTGCTTAGCCCTGCTCAAGGTAGTAAAACATGGTGAGGACAAGGCTTCGCTGGTGCGCGAACAATGTATAGCGGAGTATCAGGAGTCTGACGAGCTGAAAAGGAAGGTCGAGCAGGCCTGTGAGGCTCACCTTCAGGACTATAAGGACTCTTCTGAGTTCAAGGAATTTGTAGCTGAGGCCTGTGAAGCACATCTTGATGAATATAAAGCTTCTGGTGAAATGAAAGCGGCTATTCTTAAGAAAGCCTTCCGTATGTATGTGACCGGCTACAATCGCGGTTTAAGAGAAGCCAGACACGCTCCTGATACTCCTTTGGCCGAGCTTCGCAAGTACGAAGCGGACTCAGATGGCGAGCCAGTGCTGTATGGGGAGGATGATTTCCCTATGCCCCGAGGATATTGCCGGAGGGACATATGCCGGCCAGCTGAGTCTTCTTCAGAGGGATCCGAGCTAAAGGGGGAGGACGTGGAAGCCCTTGGGTCAGAGGAAAATGACCCTGACTCTGAGAAGGAGGACCTCCACCTTGGGTCAGAGGTTGCCCCTGTTGTTAATGTCGAGAACTCTGATCCAAGGGATACCGAGCTTTCAGATGTGGCTGTAAATAGAAATAATGCAGGCGAGGATGTTCCTACTAATGTAAGTCCTTTAAGGACTATTTATCCTCCCACCTCGCCAGAGAGATAAATTGTAACAGCGATCTTAATGAAATATCAGTTTTCTTCTTAAACTACTCTTATTTTTCATATATCTTGGAATTTATCTTGACTTTTCATATTTATAATGTACACTACGTGTTCTCATTCATAAGCTCTGAATTGATCTTAAGTTGCGAGCTCAGCTCTTAGCTAATAGTCTTGAGAGATCAAATCTCATACCTTTTAATGGCGACTAGCATGTCTGTTTTTTACTTTTAGCCTTTCCTTCTTGGTTGTGAATTTGGATGTCTGTTCCCAATAAACTGATTTTGGAGTATAGCCTCTTTCTCCTTCATTTTTCCTCTTATAGGTTTCTTCGTTTATGAGCCTTTTGGAAGAGGGAGCTCGGCCTTTTGTTTTGGCCTTCATATCTTAGGCTTTTGAGGATGCAAAGCCTATCCGAGCTGGGAGCCCGACCTTGAGCTTAATATAGGTCTATCCGAGCTGGGAGCTCGGCATTTTGCCCGATAGCCAAACTTTTAGCGTTAGCGTCTGTTTCGAGGTCGGCGCTTCTTGGCTTTTGTGCCCCGAACCTCTTCAGGAGGTCGGAACCTGATTTTGCCTTGGTAGCTCTGGGCTCCTCTCTTTTTTGTGAGGTCGGAACTGTATTTTATAAGTTGTCCCTACATATGATATGAGAAATTTTCATTTTGGGAGGCTCTTAAGTCCTCCTCCGACCATTTTTGTTTTCAGGAGATCTTTACGAGACCCTGGCTGTTTTTGTTCCGGGGTGACCTCGGGGCCCGCCGTCAGTTTTTTGTTTTGTTTTCCCGGGAGTTCTAGGGGATTCCGGTCTTCATGCTCCGGGAGGCATCTTTAAGATCCTCTCCGGCCGTTCCGGGGTGACCTCGGGGCCCCGCCGGCAGTTTTTTATTTTGTTTTCCCGGGAGTTCTAGGGGATCCCGGTCTTCATGCTCCGGGAGGCATCTTTAAGATCCTCTCCGGCCGTTCCGGGGTGACCTCGGGGCCCCTCCGGCAGTTTTTTGTTTTATTTTCCCGGGAGTTCTAGGGGATCCCGGTCTTCATGCTCCGGGAGGCATCTTTAAGATCCTCTCCGGCCGTTCCGGGGTGACCTCGGGGCCCGCCGGCAGTTTTTTGTTTTGTTTTCCCGGGAGTTCTAGGGGATCCCGGTCTTCATGCTCCGGGAGGCATCTTTAAGATCCTCTCCGGCCGTTTCGGGGTGACCTCGGGGCCCCGCCGGCAGTTTTTTGTTTTGTTTTCCCGGGAGTTCTAGGGGATCCCGGTCTTCATGCTCCGGGAGGCATCTTTAAGATCCTCTCCGGCCGTTCCGGGGTGACCTCGGGGCCCCGCCGGCAGTTTTTTGTTTTGTTTTCTCGGGAGTTCTAGGGGATCCCGGTCTTCATGCTCCGGGAGGCATCTTTAAGATCCTCTCCGGCCGTTCCGGGGTGACCTCGGGGCCCCGCCGGCAGTTTTTTATTTTGTTTTCCCGGGAGTTCTAGGGGATCCCGGTCTTCATGCTCCGGGAGGCATCTTTAAGATCCTCTCCGGCCGTTCCGGGGTGACCTCGGGGCCCCGCCGGCAGTTTTTTGTTTTGTTTTCCCGGGAGTTCTAGGGGATCCCGGTCTTCATGCTCCGGGAGGCATCTTTAAGATCCTCTCCGGCCGTTTCCGGGGTGACCTCGGGGCCCCGCCGGCAGTTTTTTGTTTTGTTTTCCGGGAGTTCTAGGGGATTCCGGTCTTCATGCTCCGGGAGGCATCTTTAAGATCCTCTCCGGCCGTTCCGGGGTGACCTCAGGGCCCCGCCGGCAGTTTTTTGTTTTGTTTTCCCGGGAGTTCTAGGGGATCCCGGTCTTCATGCTCCAGGAGGCATCTTTAAGATCTTCTCCGACCGTTCCGGGGTGACCTCGGGGCCCCACCGGCAGTCTTTTGTGTCTTCTTGAGGTGTTTGCACAAGATTCAGGCTCATTGGCCTTACTGTCGCTTCGTCATCTCAGCTGGTTTTGTGCCTAACTGAGGTCTTGTTTCAAGGGATCTTTCTGAGCCTTGTTCTTTCTTTTTCATGGAGGAATGTTATTCTTTTTCATGGAGGAATGTTATTCATACAGATAATTCATATTTGCATAAATAATTTTTTATTTACTCATATTTGTCAAAATACAATGTTTTTCTTTACAAATATTTCAGGGGAAATACCTTTTTAGGTGCTGGATGTTCCAAGCGTGGGGCTCGGGGTTTCCTTGCATATCTTCGATTCGGTATACCCCTAGCTTGACCACTTTTGTCACCTTGAAAGGACCCTCCCAGGTCGGTGCTAACTTGCCCGCGGCCGCTCTTTTTCCTGTAGCTTCCAGGTTTCTTAAGGTCAGGTCTCCCACTTTTAAGCTTCTTTCTCTGACCTTTTGGTTGTAATATCTCGCTGCTCGTTGTTGATAAGCGGCAGTTCGGACTTGGGCTTCTTCCCTGACTTCCTCAAGAGCATCCAGGTTGCTTCTTAACTTATCCTCATTAGTATTCTCACTAACGAATTGGACTCGATGAGTGAGGATCTACAATTCAACTGGGACTACGGCTTCTGTGCCATAAGCAAGTGCAAACGGTGTTTCTTTAGTGGGCGCTCTGGGAGTGGTTCGGAGTGCCCATAGTATGCTATTAAGTTCTTCTGCCCAATTCTCCTTTGCGCCATCCAGCAGTTTCTTTAATCCTTGAAGGATAGCTCTGTTAGTGACTTCTGTTTGGCCATTAGTCTGAGGATGAGCCACGGAGGAGAACTTATGCCATATGCCCATGTTCGTCGTGAAGGCTCTGAAAATGCTGCAGTCAAATTGTCTGCCGTTGTTTGAGATAAGTACTCTAGGTATGCCAAATCTGTAGATGATATGTCCCCATATGAAATCTATCATCTTGCAAGCTGTGATTGTGGCTATTGCTTCTGCCTCTGGCCATTTCGAAAAGTATTCCACAGCCACCACTACGAATTTCCTTTGCCCCGTAGTCTTGGGGAAAGGTCCCAGGATGTCGATTCCCCATTGTGAGAAAGGCCATGGACTGGATATGCTTGCTTGAGGAGTGGCAGGGGTTCTGATGGCGTTAGCAAATCTCTGACATACGTCGCACCTCCGGACAAACTCTTCTGCTTCTTTTTTAACAGTGGGCCAGTAGTACCCTTGCCTGAATATTTTGTTGGCTAATGTCCCTGCTCCCTCGTGAGGGGGTTCCCCTTATTGCTTGGTAGTTGGCAGCACGAGCTGCTATCTTTCTGGCTTCATCTTTATCTTTGGGGAGCTCACCCTCCTCCAAGTATCTCAGGTATGGGGTCATCCAAGTTGGGCTCTGTTCTACCTGCAGTACCATGTTTGTCTTTTTAAAAGCAGGTGTACGGACATGCTGTATATATACTTCATCGGGAAGCTGTTCTAACTCCTCTTTGGTCAATCGACTAAGCAGGTCTGCTTCCTCATTTTCATCCCGAGGTATTCTTTGAAATCTGACGATAACTCCCCGACCCGTGAGCTCGGCTTCTATAGTCTTTACTTTATCAAGATAGTTCTGCATGATGGGGTCCCTAGCCTGATATACTCCCGTCACCTGGTTAATCACCAATTGAGAGTCGCTATTCACCTCGAGGTCGGTTACCCCTACCTCCGAAGCTACCAACATTCCGTTTACCAGGGCTTCATATTCGGCCATATTGTTAGAAGCCGTAAATTCTAGGCGCAAGGCATAACATACTTTAAAACCTTCTGGCCCCTTAAGCATTATCCCAGCGCCACTACCCTCAGCACCTGATGCTCCGTCTACATACAGCTTCCAGCTAAATTCTTGGGGGGGCTCTCTCTCTTCCCCCTTTCTTGATATCTCCGAGGATGATCCTCCTTTCTCCTCATTGAATGCGCACTCCGCTATGAAGTCAGCCAGAGCTTGGGATTTTATGGCTGTTCGAGGTCGGTACTCTAGACAGTAAGGGCTAATTTCTACAGACCATGCCAACATCCGCCCTGAAGTTTCCGGCCTATGTAGAATCTTCTTTAAGGGTTGGTCTATCATCACGACTCCTTGGTGGCCTTCTAGATAAACTCTGAATTTCCGGACTGCTAGCAATAAGGCGTAAGCCAATTTTTCAATGTTCGAATATCTGACCTCAGTGTCTCTGAGTACCTTGCTAACGTAGAAAACAGGTTTTTGTTCTTCTTCTTCCACCCTTACTAGTACTGCGCTGACTGCTTGTTCTGAGGCCGCCAGATATATCAGAAGTTCTTCTCCTTTTATGGGACTGCTGAGCACATGAGGTGAGCTAAGATACTTCTTAAGCTCTATGAAGGCCTTTTGGCAATCTTCTGTCCATTCGAAATTCGGTACTTTCCTCAACTTTTTGAAGAATGGCAAGCACTTTTCTGCCGACCTCGACATGAATCGGTTAAGCGCTACTACTCTCCCGGTTAGTCTCTGAACATCTCTTACACAGGTCGGTTCTGGCATATTCAGTATGGCTTCCACTTTCTCCGGATTGGGCTCAATGCCTTTACCACTCACTGTGTACCCCAAAAATTTTCCTCCCCTAATGAAGAAGGCACATTTTGCTGGGTTCAACTTCATTCTGTATTGATCTAACACCCCAAATATCTCTCTCAAATCTGCTATGTGTTGTTGGAAAGTTGAACTTTTGACCACCATATCGTCCACATACACTTCCAGATTTCTACCGATCTGGTTTTTGAAAATTTTATTCATCAACCTCTGATAAGTTGCCCCGGCATTTCTCAATCCAAAGGGCATAGCCCTATAACAGTAAGTTCCATCTTCAGTTATAAATGAGGTCTTTTCCTCATCCGACCTTTCCATTGGGATTTGATGATAACCCGACATAGCATCCAAAGAAGACATATAATCAAAACCGGCCGTTGAATCGACCATTTTATTAATATCAGGGAGGGGGTAACAATCTTTAGGGCAGGCCTTATTTAGATCGGTGAAATCTATACACATCCTGTATTTGCCATTGGCTTTTTTGACTAACACAGGATTTGCCAACCACTGTGGATACATGACTTCCCTAATAAAGCCTGCCTCTTCTAGCTTCTGCACTTCTTCCCGGGTGGCCTGCTGCTTCTCTCTTCCCACTACTCTTTTCTTTTGCTTCACTGGTCTGGCCTCGGGGAGGACATTCAATCGGTGTGTCATCACTTTGGGGTCAATTCCCGGCATGTCTGAAGGCTTCCATGCGAAGGTCGGCGCGTGACTTCGGATCAGGGCCATGACTTCGCCTTTTTGTTCTTTGGTGAGGCTGGCATTAAGACTGAAGACCTTGTTTGCATCTGCTTCTGATAAGGGGAAGGTTTCCAACTCTCCAATTGGCTCTGTCCGGGCTTCTTTTGTTTCATCTCTGACCTCCAGAACTTCCGAGTCAAGTGCTTCTCCAGTTGAGCTCGGCTCTGTTACTGTGGCCAAGTATACCGCCCTTGCTTCTTCCTGGCTGCCCCGGACCATTCCCACTCCTTCTTCCGTTGGGAACTTGAGTGCCAAATACCTGATGCTAGTGACAGCTTCAAAGTCGAACAACGCCGGTCTCCCCAAAATCGCATTGTAACTCAGTGGGAGTTTGACCACCAAAAACACCTCATGATGGGTGCGAGCTCTGGGTGCTTCTCCCAGGGTAAGAGCTAGCTTCACCTTTCCTTCTACAAGTACCGGTGCTCCTCCGATCCCCTTGATTGGTGACTGGTCCCGAACCAGCTGTTCTTCTAGGATTCTCATCTGCTGGAAAACCCGATATGGCAGCAAGTTGACCTTACTCCCGTCATCTACCAGAACCTTCTTTACTCGAAAATTGTTAATGACAGCCTCAATGACGAGCGCATCATCATGGGGCATCTGAATGCCTTGTGCATCTTCCGGAGAGAAAGCGATAGTCATGGGAGAGTGCTCAACGATCTGCATGACTTCACTATTGCTGGTCTCCCCTTCCCGGTTTCTCTTCTTTCCTCGACGGCTCATCCGTCCTCCCGTTCCTCCAACAATCATGTTGATGGTTCCACTGGACCCATCATTCACTGGTCCAGCTCCTATTCTCCTAGGTGTCTGAGTTGTAGGACCAGGCTGAGGCCTCTGTCCCTCTGGTTTCTTCACAAAATTTTTGAGGTGCCCCCTCTTTATCAGCCTCTCAATCTCCGCAATTAACTGAAAACAGTTATTCGTATCGTGCCCATGGCTCCGGTGGTACTGACAATACTTGTCAGGATTTCTCTGATCTGACTCCGACTTCATGGGTTTGGGCCACTGGAGGAATTCCTTATCCTGGACTGCCATGAGCACTTCGGCTCTGAAAGCGTTGAGGGGGGTTGGTTTTTCGGGAACCCAAGGAGGGAGCACTCTTGGTTCAAGAGCCCGAGGAGGAGGAGGAGGCCTTTGATCCCTTCTCTCCCAGGCCTGTTTGTACGGCTCAGGCCTCTTTCCATGTTTCTTCTCGTGTCTCTCTGGCCTCCTCTCCTCCGGGGCTTTCTCTTTTCCTGCCATCCCTTTAGCAAATCTACTCGTCACTAAGGCGTCATCCTGCCTTATATACTTCTCCGCCCTCTTCATCAACTCAGCCAATGAGGTCGGAGGTTTCCTGCTCAAAGAACCAAAGAACTCGGCAGAGGTTGTTCCCTTTTGCATGGCCTCCACCGCCCTTCCTTCATCCAGCTCGGGAATCTGCAGGGCCTCCGTATTGAAGCGGGCGACATACTCTCTGAGTGATTCACCTTCTTTCTGTTTCACTATTTCTAGATAGCTCGTCTTCCTATCTGCTGGCACCCCGGCTATGAACCGGCTGATGAAGCGGGTGGCAAGATCTCCAAAACTTTTAATGCTTCCGGCCTCCAGGTTGTTGAACCACGCCCGCGCTGGTCACGAGAGCGTTGTTGGGAACACCTTACACATTAAGGCATCTGAAAGGGTTTGCAACTCCATGAAGGTCTTATAGTTCATGACATGCTCTCTCGGGTTACCAGCTCCATTATAGGCCGCCATCGGCGGCATCATAAACTTCTTGGGAACGGTCTCCTGCTGCACTATCTTTGAGAAGGGAGAAGAAGTGGGCAAGGAGGTTTGGCTCTGATCTTTCTTACCTAGCTCGGCTAAGAGCTGCTCTTTCAACCTTTTCAGCTTTTGGTTCATTTTCTCGTCTTCCGGGCTGGATCTTTTGCCCAAGCTGTATTCCTCCTCCTCTATTTCAGTTTCCGTTTCCCTGGTTGTTCCGGCAGAATAGTTGTCCGCCTCCTCATTTTCTATCGACTCTCTTGCCCTTCTCCCATGGATTCGGGCCTCCGGTTCTTCCTCTTCCCCGGCATCATGGCTGTTAGTTTGGAGGCAGTCAGAGGTAGGTCGGGGTTCATTGGTTCTGGGTTCCTCCACTACTGGGAGTGCATTTACTGGGGTGCTAAGGCCCCTCTGTTGCATTATCTGCCCCAACCAGTAAGCAGTAGTCTGTAGCTGGAGAGCCATGGTTTGAATGTCCTGGTTAGACAGAGTCACGGTGGGAGTATTCCCTGCCAAGCTTGGCGAGGGATTAAGAGGGATAGGCGTTTGGTTATTCAACGTTGTTGGGCTAGAAAAGGAGAACTGCTGCCCATTTTGGGCAGAGCTCAGGTCATTTGGAATGTTAAGGTTACTTTCTTGGTGGTTTGCCATTGTGGATCTCAGTGGGTTTTGAAAGTGAAAACTCCGGTGATGAAAAGATCTCCTTCGTTCCCACAGACGGCACCAATTGATGATCTGAGATCCAATAGAATAGGGTTTTACAAGGGTTTTTGTATTGAAAAATAAACTTAAACTTTCTGGGGAGGGGGTTCCCCTTTTATCCATTTCGCTATGCTTGCTGGTGACGTGTAAATGCCTCTCCATGATTGGGACACGCGTCTCTGACATACAGATTCGGGCGTACGAGGGTATCAGCCGCCTGCTCCATGCGTAACGGCCTCTGATTCTCCTCGTGCGTACGCTCGAGCGGATCTGCTAGGCTGTCTGAGTATGGCTCTGGATACTGGGCTGGGCCGAGAGTCGGGCCGGACGCTGATCCTGAGAGGAGAGGGCCTGCTGGTCGCGGACTGGACCGATCTGAGTGAAGAAGCTTGGTTGAGCCTGGCCTTGAAGGTTGAATGAGCCAGGCTTATTGTGCATATCAGGTGCGTGGGCCTCTGCATTATGGGTCTTGGGCTGTGGTCAAGCCCCTGATCCGGGGTAAAGAAATCCAGCGGTCATCAATAAGTATAATAATTTTCCCTCGAGAATCTAGATGTACAAGTTCATTTATACATTCAATCAATTAGAAATTAAGATTTTATATTATTACATAGACTCTATTGTGTTGGATGATGACGGTTGAAATTCAAAAATGAGTATGGGATTAGGTGTTTTTGTTTGTGGTCAGCGTCCTTATTCGTTTGATCATTTTCTTTTTTTATTTCTATTTTTTTTTATTTTTTTGGCATGTTTTCACCGTTCTACATTTTTATTCGTCTCCCACCTTGACACAAACAACTTGTTTGTAAGTATGAGATTCTGATTTTTGTCAAATGGCCATCTAATTTCTTTCAACTCCTTTTGAATACGATTCCTATTATTCCAAATTTTATTCACGACTCATCTGTTCTGAACTCTTTCGAATTTTATTTGATCTATGGACTCTAACCTCAGTGGATTTGAGTCTCATCTTATGCAACACCCTGTGAGTCTGGATTGACTCAGATTTTTTTTTTATTTCGACTGCAGTAAGTTTGACAGCTATATCCATAAAATAAATATTAAATTCAAACTCAATTCACTTGTTTATCAACTCAAACTATTAATTTATTTTAAATCGTAATTAAGTTTAAATCAGAACTAAAATTTAAATCATAAAATTATTAAAAGATTTTTCGATTAAAATTTTCAACTAATTGAAGTTTCTCAAATCCAAAACTTAGAAAAAAAAATGATGAAAGATTATTCTTTCATAGAGAAGTCACACTCCACTGTATCCCTCTAACATTCAATGTGATATTGATATAAGTGAATCATCACTTGCGCAGAAGAACGTAATTTCTGAATCATTGTTGGAGCAGTGGTACAGTGGTGCAACAGTCAATTACTTCTTTTTTTTTTTTACATTTCCTTATTACTTAACTAAAAAAATATTATATATTCATTATATATTAAAAATTTAAAATAATTTAAAATTTTATTATTATTATCACAATTATTATTTATAACTTTAAATATTAATATTTATTAACTTAACTTTTAATTATGAAATCTTTAATTAATTATATAAAGTATATTGAATATAAATTTAATATTATATAATAATAATCTTCAATAATTATTTGATTAATGTGCAAAATTTAATTAAAATATATATTAATATAATTAATATATAATATTATACCAAAATCATTATTGTATTGAATTATATTATATTAATAATCTAATTTATAAAATTAAAGTAGATAATAAATGAAAATAATATTAAATATGAGAATAATTATAAAAATAGACATACATAAAATAATAATAGCGGATTATGAGAATTTAAGAGAGATATATCTGCTTGAAAAAATAATATAGTAGCAAAAAAATATATAGACTAATAGTGTATAATTTATTATTATTTAATATTTTAAAATTTTAAAAATATAAAAATAAAGTAAATAAATATTAAAAATTGTGAGAAAATTTATGATAATATCACTTATCCCATCATTCATATAATATTTATAATTTGTTCCTATTAAGAAATATTTATATTATTACTTAATCTTTTTTAAAATTATTACTTAATATTTATATTTATTGTAAAGTACTTATTATTTTATATTAAAAATATATTTATATTTAATATACTCGACTTATTTCCATATATATATCATTAATTTATTTATTTTAAATTTAAAATTAAATTATAAATTATTATAATATATAAAATATATTTTTTTGTAATTATTGTACTATAAATTTAAATAGTAAATTATCTATTGAAAAAACTAATATAATTACAAATTTATAAAATATAATATTAATATAAATATTTAACGATAAATAATATAATTTATAATTTTATTTACTGATATATAAATTAATATATTATTAAATATGTTTATGAGTTTTGGAAATGAATTTACTCCTGAGCTTGATTAACGAGCCGATTTATAAATTTGTTCGCAAGCTAGTTCGAGAGCTTATTCGCGAGTCTGTTCATAAATTTATTTATGAGTTTGTTCAACAAAGTTCGCGAGTTTATTTATAAATTTAAAAATAAGTCGAGCTCGCAGAGTCTAAGCGAGTTGAATACTATTAGGTTCAAACTCGACTTGTTTATTAAACGATGCTAAAAAGTTAATTTAAATTTGACTCGTTTAGAAAACGAGTCTATACAATCAAACTTTTATCGACCGGAGTTTAGAATAACTTAGAAACAATTTAGTTTTTTTACACTTCTAACCAAAATCTTTTCCCTTCACCCGGTGGCAAATGGACCACTTGGTGGCTTTTAATTTGTGGTTTCAATTTTTCTTTTTTTATATATAAAGTTATTCACAATCTGTGGGCACTTCATGTTTAAAGGACCCACCTAACATTAAAAATACGAATACCTAGATTTCTATATAAAAATTATATGGACCCACACAGGTAAACTGGATCTAACACAGTTTTTTTTTAAATTTAATGTTAATATTAATACTAGTTTCTTTAAAGATGGTCTTAGGACTTGCACTTTTTTTTTCCCTTAATGTTGGGAATTAATATCAAGTGGATTTGGGGTTGAACAAATTTGAATCACATACGCATGTGACATAATCGATCTAATCCTTTACATTTGAACTTCAGTAGATTTCATACGTTGTAGTCTTTGTCAAAAAGAGAGGCAAGACGAGAAGCTTCATATGGAAGAAGAGACAGAGCCTAGCATGAAGAAAAGAATTTGTCAGCATAGCCAAGGAGACTGCCCGTAGCCACAAGAGCGTCATGCATATATAAATAATATACCCATGAAACCTCTCAGAATATGGATCGGGCAAGTCATCCTTGGCTACCAAACAACATTCTTATCTTCATGTAAGGCTTCTCTTCCTCACTAATTTTCATCTCCAAATGCATAAGCATAGAAGCACTAACTTATTGGTTAGGGAAGAAGAAAAGAGAAGGTATAGCATGAAAAATAAGAGCCTGTGAAATTAGCCAAGGTGACTGCCTGAAACCTACTCAAGGGCTGCATTTGTATACGAGAAATGCAAACCAGCAAGTCATCCTTAGCTATCAGATAGACTCTTATCTTCATGTTATGCCTCTCTTCCGCTTGATTATTTCTTGCTTAATTTTCTCAAATGGGTATGCCATTTACTATGGTTTGAATCCTCTATTTATAACCTTTGAAAGAATAAATTTCTGGCTGAGATGACTTTGACAAAAGCTTGCCTCTTCCATAACCAATTTGCCTCATCCATATCCATCACTTTATATTTCCCATATAGGTGATCCATAAATGGAGTATATTCTCTTTTCTTTGTGAATAAAGATAAGGCTCTCATGGATAGTATATATTTAAAGCATGCTTGAAAGAAAATTTAATTTTCCAAAGTCGGATTCGGTAAAAAAATACGTATAATACATATAAGACATAAATTTTATAATTTAAATTTACATTATCGAGTTCGAGTTTAGATTAAGAATGATTTTTTCGATATCCACTCATAAAAAAGACCAAAAATAATTGCAAGCTGACCCTTTACATGTGTTAAGCAACGAAAGAGAATTTATTCCATATTATGGGCAGCTAGGACAATTTTTCCACTTATGAAAAAATTTCAAACGCATGGATGAGGCAAATTGGGTATGGGGAATCCATAACTAATGTCAAACTCTAGTATTTCTTGGGCTATAAATAGAGATCTGAAAACACAGTAATGGGCATCTCAGCTGAGAATCCAATCAAGAAGAAGAGATCTCTAACATGAAGATAAGAGTCTTGTTTGATAGCCAAGGATGACTTGCCTGATTTCCTAGCATTTTGGGTTGTGGCTTGCAACAATCTTTATACAAATGTAACCCTTGATGCAGGTTCTCAGGCAGTCTCCTTGGCTAATTTGACAAGCTCTTGTTTGTCATGCTAGACTTTCTCTTCTATATATAACTTTCCAAACAAGCCCTTCATTGATACTATGATCTTGGTAGATGTGAATGTTTTTTATTCTTGTTGGAGATTGATGGTGTGCATAGTGGGAAGAGAAGCCTTACATGAAGGTAAGAGTCTTGTTTGGTAGCCAAGGATGACTTGCCCGCTACACTGAGAAGGCTTTGATCTTGTTTGCTGTTAGAACTTTTTTTTGGCTTTGGGCAATCATCCTTGGTTATGCTAACATATTCTTCTCTTTCATGCTAGGCTGATCTCTCCTCATCAATAAAATTTTCTATATATACCAATTTTTTAGAGGAAAATTTTTTTTAATGAATAGGAATAATCCCATTATATGAATGTCACTTTCCAAAAGATAATATTAATAAAAAAATAAATACAAAAATAAATATAAAAATTAATTTAAATACAAACCGTGCGAAAATACATAAACTCTCATATTTAGATATTATTTCATGCGAAAATACAAACTACTCAAAAAATTTTTATTTTTCCTATTTTACTAACATATTCAAGATATTCTTCTTTTAATTTTTCAAAATTATTTTCTTTAACAATCTTATTTAATTTTCTTAAATTTTTGTCTTAGTTATTTCTTTTAAAAATTTCTTTTCAATTTTCTCTTTCTTAAGAACATTTAATTTCCTATTTATATTATTTATATTTTCTGTTATAGCAGATGTTGACGGTGATGTTGGCGAAGAATGTGCTATTTCAACCTGCTGATTTAAATAATTTTCTATCGGATTATATACTGCCTGGAGAAGTGAAGAACTATAATCTACTCATTTCATTTTAAGGTGTCTATCTGGAATATCTCATGTAGAAATTATGGGATTTACTATAATCTGGATTACAGGTTTAGGTTCATTTCCTTTATATGTAGCATATATTACTGAAGGTAGATTTGAGATTATATCTTCTGTTACTACTAAAGATGATGACCCTGTATATCTACTGCTTATACTTCTATTGAACTTTAACGATACTTTACCATCTTCAAACTGCTCTATCTTACTTAAACTTGTATTTGGTTTTACTTTTTCTTGTTCTGGAGGAGGTACTATACCTTCTAATATCCATCCTTCTCGTAAGGTTATATCTTTCCACTGAATTGTTTTAGGTATTACGGTATTTGTTTTAGTCAAATCTGTTTGTAAAAATCTTGTTTCTCTCAATTTATGCTGTAATTTATATTTAGTTCCAAAGGTCGAATTTATAGCCTTATAATGAATTTTATATATTAATGCTATCGGAATAGATCCTGACTTCATTTTATAATTATAAGTTTTAATTTCTAAGACTATACTTTCTAAATATTTAAATCATTTAATAATATCGTCAAATATGGATATACCTCAAAAGATATCGATCCTTCACTTAGACTGGTTTCTATAGATCCTAATAAAGAATCCTGAAAATTTAAAAATCTTACATCTCTAACTACTGCTAATATACATATTGGTGTTTAATCCTTCCCTAGTTAAAGGTTTTATACCTACTTGAATTAATCCTATATGAATATACTTGTACTTTTTACTTCGATGGTGATTTAATGTATTTGCTGATAAAAGAGTCATTTTCTCAAAAGGTTTACTTGCTGATAAAGATGGTGATTTAATGTATTTGCTGATTTAATGTATTTGCATCTCTAATTATCTGTGGTTTGGGGTTTTAGGAGTAGTACTGGAACTGGATTTTATTTTCTTCTACTTATTCTTCTTTCTCCCAATTTTTCTGTAAAAATTCTCTTATCAAAAAATTTCAAAGAAGCAGTCAAGCAGGAGAAAAATTAAAAAGCAGTCCAGTTCTGGGATCCCCAGAATTAAGTCAGATTGTGGAGAGAGAAGAGAAAGGTGCCTTCGACACGGTATTCAGTAATTAATACCAACAAACACAAACATAAAATAAATAATTTACTGAAATAACTTGCTCTTTACAAAACTTGTGCACCATATAAAAGGATGGCGGGATTACCATATACAACAATTAGAAATTTTAAATTCAATCCAAGTAAATAGTATGGGTGAACCTATATATATATTTATTTATTTATTATATATCCCTTCCATTTTCATTATGAAGTTTACCCATCTTTATCATAAAATTAAGTTGCAAAAAAAGTTATGTCGAAAGTTCGAGCTTAAAATTATTTTGGGCAGTTGATCGGATAATTTGATTCGAGTCTTATCCATTTTTATAAGAATTAAAATATTATTTTTCATTGAAAAATTAATTTTAATTAATATAACCTTTCAAGTTAAAAAAGTTTGAATTCAAAAGAATCCATTTTCATTTAAATTATCAAATTAAATTTTTAATTTTTCAATCAGAACTTCTTTACGAGTGGAATATCTCGTCCCCTATCTCCAGATCTCCTCATGCAGCTCCTTGTCCCTTTTCCTTATCTCAGGATCCTTCCCTTTCATGATTAAAAAAAACAAAAGAATTTGCACTGTCCTTTATTCTCATATATATGTTTGGACATATTATAAAACTCCCTTATAGCTTCACTATCGTGTATTATATATCCGTTTAATATAATTTTGATATGTAATTTAAAATAAAAAATATTATTAAAAATATGATAAAATCTATATATTAATATAAAATTTTAATATTTCATTAAATGACGCCGGTGTATAAAAGAATTTTCATACAATTATAGCCATGCATGAAAAGTCTTAGAATAAATGGATCGGGCAAGTGATCCTTGGCTACGACAAAATTCTTATCTTCGTCTCCAATTTTCATCTCCAAATGCATATATTAATCATCCCCACCAAGAAGCATAGAAGCAAAGTAAGGCCTTATTGGTGGGGGGAAGAATTGAAGAGAAGAGGAAAGAAGAGAAGGTGTAGCATGAAAAAGAAGAGGCTGTCAAATTAGCCAAGGTGACTGCCTGAAACCTACACTCAAGGGCTGCACTTGTATACCAGCAACCCTAGTATGAGCAGGAGCAGGAGCAGGCAAGTCATCCTTGGCTATCAAACAACACTCTTATCTTCATGTTACACCTCTCTTCTTCTTGATCATTTCTTGCTTTATTTGCTCAATTGGGAATGCCATTTTCTATGCTTTGAATTCTCTATTTATAGCCTTTGGAAGAATAAATTTCTGGCTGAGATGACTTTGACAAACCATGCATCTTCAATAATCAATTTCCCTCATCCATATCCATAACTTTATATTTGTAATAGAGATGGTCCATAATGGAATATATTCATTTTTATTGGTTAGGAAAGACGAAAGATTTAAAAGACCATGCATCTTAGGCTTTAAAAAAAGTGTGAAATCTTAAAGTAGGACCCTTCGCTAAGAAGACACATACAATTTTAAACTGTTGTCAAACTATTATTTTAATAATATTAAAATAATAATTTCATAACTTCTGTGAAAATATTGATATCTAAATTTTAAATTGTGTCTATTAAGTGAGATGAATAATTTAATTTTTATGAATAAACAAAATACTTAGATTTTATATAAGTGGAATTTAATTTGGATTGGAAATACAATATATATATAAATTTCATGATTCCAATGGAACACCAATATGCCATAGTAACAAAAGTCAAAAGCCAATTTGCCACTATAAGGAAAAGTTTTCTTCTGAATTCTGGTTGACTTTTCACTTTGGGAAAGGTCGTTGTAAACGAATTCGATTATGGTAGTGTTGGGTTGTCGGTTAATTTCAATTTAATTTGATTTGGAAATTAAATTTTAAAATAAAAAAAATAAATAGAACAATCATTTAAATGCAATTATATTAGATTAAATTAATTTGATTCCATTCAATTCATTATAGTTTTAAACTTTAATTTGAGCTCTTTCTTTAATTTATTTTATATTTATTTTTTTCAAATTAATTAGAAAGAGACACAATATAACTTTTTAATTTTTAAATTATAAAATGAGGTTATTTTGAAGAATTTCGATTTTATAAGTTTTAAATTTTTAAAATGTTAGAATTGAATTAAATTATTAATATAGATTGATATTAATAATTTAATAGAGAGAGCAAAAGGAAAAAGAGAGAACCGAATGAAGAAAAAAAAGAGGCACAGTCGAAGACCTCCGGCTTCAGATCTTAGTTTTCATCGTTTTCAGTTGTTTTTTTTTTCTTGTTCTTATTTTCCTCTATTCGTCTTTAGGCAAGGAGAGTTAGTGCTTAGTTTATTACCGCCATCCTTTCCTGAATCTCTCATCGTGGATGGATATGCTGGCTGTTTATTTTCTTTTTTATTTCTTTTGTTTATTGTTCTGATGTTTATTTTGTGTGTTTCTAGATTTTTGGCGCTGATCTTATGAGAGATTCGCTGTTTGTTGGATCTATTTCACCGGGGTTTCGACTGGTGCTTTTGGTATAGAAGATAGCTGTATGGAGCAATTTCATTATTTTTGTATGTGTAAATTTGACCTTAAGGAGTATAAAATCACTTTCTCAATTTGGTCGATTAAAAAATAAAACGCTGAATTTCGAAATTCTAGATTTGAACCATCGCCTTGTTTAGCCTCGTTTAGTCATGTAATGTTTTCTTAAGACTTTTAAATACTATGAAAAAGCATGGTAGAAAAAGAATAGCATAAAATATGATAACCTAAGATTTAAATTCAAATGAGAGTTGAGTTTTGGTCTGTGTATAAATTCTCTTTTTCTGGTTTACCCCTTTCTTTCTTTATGTCTTTTTCCTTTTATCTTCTAGTGATGTGTCATTATTATGCAAGACGATACGTACGGACGGATATTTCTTTTTTTAATTATCAAGCGATTATTTAATTTTCTCCGGCACTTGTACGGGTCTAGTCTTGGATGCATAAAGGTTATAGCCCTATTGACTCATAAATCGAGTAAGCTGGATTTTGACTTTTTGAATTTTAACTGTATTAGATTAGATCTGTTAACTTGAAACGCGGGCCGCGTTTAGAAAAATGGACTGGTGCGTTGCTTCGGCCAAATAAAGGACGGAGTTTCCAAGAGCCAACTATTTATCAAAACTCTAATAAAGGTGAGTATGGTGGAGGTTCTTGTTTTGATGTCAAAAGTGTAAAGTCTGTCCTCTCTGATTCTGATTCTGATTCTATCCTGTGGCAATATCAATCCATTTCAGTGCACCTACTCAAGTCAATGAAGTATCCGGTGGCAATATCAATCCATTTCAGTGCACCTACTCAAGTCCATGTCCTTCATTGACTTTCTTTTCTATGAAGCTGAATTCATTTCTTATAAGTTTAAAAATATAGAAGAAAATTTTTATCTTTTGGTCCTTGAGTTTAGAATGTTGTTCAATTTTATCCGGAATAAGCTTTAGGCTCAATGACTTTTTATTGATAATAATAAAATAATACAGTTTTTTTTTAAATGTCATTTCTGATTTAGATTTTTAGAATCAAGTATATATTTTTTTGGATTTATAGTAGTTTTGCTTCATTTGGGAGATTCAAATTTTAGGGTTGTATATTTCATTTGTTGGGTTTAAATTGCAATTTCTAAGTATTTTGTTCTTCACAATATCTGGGCTTATTGTTATTTATTTTTCTATTTTGCTTTGATAGAAAGTAATAAGTATTTTTAATATTTCCAAGTATAAAATTAATATGTATTTTTCATATTTAAACTAAAATTGAAAGATAGGTACAATCTTGGCGAAATTGGATATCAAACAAGAATTCAGGATTAAAAATGGAATTTTTTTTTTCTTCTTTAGAAATGTATCTTATACTTCAGCTATTTTCCATTTTAATTCTTTCATATTATTATCAATATTTCCATGCATGAAAAGTCTTAGAACAAATGGATCGGGCAAGTGATCCTTGGCTACGACAAAATTCTTATCTTCATGTAAGGCTTATCTTCGTCTCCAATTTTCATCTCCAAATGCATATATTAATCATCCCCACCAAGAAGCATAGAAGCAACGTAAGGCCTTATTGGTGGGGGAAGAAGAGAAGAGGAAAGAAGAGAAGGTGTAGCATGAAAAATAAGAGGCTGTCAAATTAGCCAAGGTGACTGCCTGAAACCTACACTCAAGAGCTGCATTCGTATACCAGCAACCCTAGTATGGGCAGGAGCAGGCAAGTCATCCTTGGCTATCAAACAACACTCTTATCTTCATCTTACACATCTCTTCTTCTTGATCATTTCTTGCTTTATTTGCTCAATTGGGAATGCCATTTTCTATGCTTTGAGTTCTCTATTTATAGCCTTTGAAAGAATAAATTTTTGGCTTTCTGGCTGAGATGACTTTGACAAACCATGCATCTTAATAATCAATTTCCCTCATCCATATCCATAACTTTATATTTGTCATAGAGATTATCCATAATGGAATATATTCCCTTTTGTTGGTCAGGAAAGATCATGAAGGATTTAAAAGACCATGCATCATGGATTTTAAAGATCATGAAGGATTTTAAAGACCATGCATCATGGCTATCAGACAGCAAGTCATCCTTGGGTATGCCATTTACTATGGTTTGAATCCTCTATTTATAACCTTTGAAAGAATAAATTTCTGGCTGAGATGACTTTGACAAAAGCTTGCCTCTTCCATAACCAATTTGCCTCATCCATATCCATCACTTTATATTTCTCATATAGGTGATCCATAAATGGAGTATATTCTCTTTTCTTTGTGAATAAAGATAAGGCTCCCATGGATAGTATATATTTAAAGCATGCTTGAAAGAAAATTTAATTTCTCAAAGTCGGATTCGGTAAAAAAATACGTATAATACATATAAGACATAAATTTTATAATTTAAATTTAAATTATCGAGTTCGAGTTTAGATTAAGAATGATTTTTTTGATATCCACTCATAAAAAAAGACCAAAAATAATTGCAAGCTGACCCTTTACATGTGTTAAGCAACGAAAGAGAATTTATTCCATATTATGGGCAGCTAGGACAATTTTTCCACTTATGAAAAAATTTCAAAGGCCATGGATGAGGCAAATTGGGTATGGGGAATCCATAACTAATGTCAAACTCTAGTATTTCTTGGGCTATAAATAGAGATATGAAAACACAGTAATAGGCATTTCAGCTGAGAATCCAATCAAGAAGAAGAGATCTCTAACATGAAGATAAGAGTCTTGTTTGATAGCCAAGGATGACTTGCCTGATTTCCTAGCATTTTGGGTTGTGGCTTGCAACAATGTTTATACAAATTTAACCCTTGATGCAGGTTCTCAGGCAGTCTCCTTGGCTAATTTGACAAGCTCTTGTTTGTCATGCTAGACTTTCTCTTCTATATATATCTTTCCAAACAAGCCCTTCATTGATTCTATGATCTTGGTAGATGTGAATGTTTTTTATTCTTGTTGGAGATTGATGGTGTGCATAGTGGGAAGAGAAGCCTTACATGAAGGTAAGAGTCTTGTTTGGTAGCCAAGGATGACTTGCCCGCTACACTGAGAAGGCTTTGATCTTGTTTGCTGTTAGAACTTTTTTTTGGCTTTGGGCAATCATCCTTGGTTATGCTAACATATTCTTCTCTTTCATGCTAGGCTGATCTCTTCCTCATCAATAAAATTTTCTATATATACCAATTTTTTAGAGGAAAATTTTTTTTAATGAATAGGAATAATCCCATTATATGAATGTCACTTTCCAAAAGATAATATTAATAAAAAAATAAATACAAAAATAAATATAAAAATTAATTTAAATACAAACCGTGCGAAAATACATAAACTCTCCTATTTAGATATTATTTCGTGCGAAAATACAAACCACTCAAAAAATTTTATTTTTCCTATTTTACTAACATATTCAAGATATTCTGTTTTTAATTTTTCAAAATTATTTTTTTTAACAATTTTATTTAATTTTCTTAAATTTTTTGTCTTAGTTATTTCTTTTAAAAATTTCTTTTCAATCTTCTCTTTATTAAGAATATTTAATTCCCTATTTATATTATTTATATTTTCTGTTATAACAGATGCTGATGGTGATGTTGGCGAAGAATGTATTATTTCAGCATGCTGATTTGAATAATTTTCTACCGGATTATATACTGTCTGGAGAACTGAAGAACTATAATCTACTTTTTTCATTTTAAGGTGTCTATCTGGAATATCTGATGTAGAAATTATGGGTTTTACTATAGTTTGGATTACAGATTTAGGTTCATTTCCTTTATATGTAGCATATATTACTGAAGGTAGATTTGAGATTATATCTTCTGTTACTACTGAAGATGATGACCCTGTATTTCTACTGCTTATGCTTCTATTGAACTTTAACGATATTTTACCATCTTCAAACTGCTCTATCTTACTTAAACTTATATTTGGTTTTACTTTTTCTTGTTTTGGAGGAGGTACTATACCTTCTAATATCCATTCTTCTTATAAGGTTATATCTTTCCACTGAATTATTTTAGGTATTACAATATTTGTTTTAGTCAAATCTGTTTGTAAAAATCTTGTTTCTCCCAATTTATGCTGTAATTTATATTTAGTTCCAAAGGTCGAATTCATAGCCTTATAATGAATTTTATATATTAATGCTATTGGAATAGATCCTGACTTCATTTTATAATTATGAGTTTTAATTTCTAAGACTATACTTTCTAAAATATTTAAATCATTTAATGATATCGTCAAATATGGATATACCTCAAAAGATATCGGTCCTTCACTTAGACTGGTTTCTATAGATCCTAATAAAGAATCCTGAAAATTTAAAAATCTTGCATCTCTAACTACTAGTAATATACATACTGGTGTTTAATCCTTCCCTAGTTAAAGGTTTTATACCTACTTGAATTAATCGTATATGAATATACTTGTACGTTTTACTTCGATGGTGATTTAATGTATTTGCTGATAAAAGAGTCATTTTCTCAAAAGGTTTACTTAACTAAAAATCGCTTTTCTCAGTTTTTATCACATAATCTGTTTTAAAAATATTAAACTTTGGGATTTTATAAATCTGTTCCTTATCCACCTTAGGAATTTCTCACTCATCTATGGCTTTTACAAAATCTTCCAATATTAACTCATTTTTATTTATTACTCTTTTAATTTCCGAAGATTTTGAATCATCTGATTTTATTGTACTTGCCGATTTACACAAAAAATTATCCATTTTCAAAAATTTTGAATTATGTCGCGGTCACTGCCTATTATACCTTATGACGCTTAAAACCTTGACTAAAACGGGTTCAGTTGGCATACCCAAAACATACTCTTTCAAATTTTTTAATAATGGATTCTTTCCCATGCAAATAACCTCAGGCTCTGATACCAACAAACACAGAGGATCGAACATACAATGATTCAGAGACAAGCAACAAATAATAAATATAACATGAGAAATAGTAAGTAGAGCACCAGATCTAGGATTATTAGATAAACCAAATAATACTTCTCAGTTTAAGTATAATGATTCGACAGTCTATGAATGGAATATAGATGAATTGTCTGAGTATAATATTTTAAGCTTATTACAGCAGATGACTGTTCTTTAGGTGTAAAATACAAATTCTCAGGATAATATTTTTTAATGACTGCCCATGGGTTTACATCATTGTAACCATTCTCAATTACAATTGCAAATTCAAAGAGTGGTTTTATAACCCATTTATGAAAACTTGTATTATACCTAGAGGTGATTAAAGCTCTGCAGAATATAGCATCCTCCTCAGGGGAATCGGGTATGGACTCTAATGTTATATTCTGCAGAGTTTTAATCACCTTTGGTGATTGACTTAACTCTTCAATCCATCTTTTTAAATCTGTTGGATTTTTATCTGTGGTTTAGGGTTTTAATTTTTTACTGAGATCCTCTGAGTGTTTTAAGAGGGCTTTAGGAGTAGTACTGGAACTGGATTTTATTTCCTTTTGCTTATTCTTCTTTCTCCCTATTTTTCTGTAAAAATTCTCTTATTAAAAAATTTCAAAGAAGCAGTCCAGCAGGAAAAAAAATTAAAAAGCAGTCCAGTTCTGGGATCCCCAGAATTAAGTCAGATTGTGGAGGGAGAAGAGAAAGGTGCCTTCGACACGGTATTCAGTAATTAATACCAACAAACACAAACATAAACTAAATAATTTATTGAAATAACTTACTCTTTACAAAACTTGTGCACCATATAAAAGGATGGCGGGATTACCATCTAACAGATATGCAGCAATTAGAAATTTTAAACTTAATCCAAGTAAATAGTAAAGGTGAACCTATATATATATTTATTTATTTATTATATATCCCTTCCATTTTCATTATGAAGTTTACCCATCTTTATCATAAAATTAAGTTGCAAAAAAAGTTATGTCGAAAGTTCGAGCTTAAAATTATTTTGGGGAGTTGATCGGATAATTTGATTCGAGTCTTATCCATTTTTATAAGAATTAAAATATTATTTTTCATTGAAAAATTAATTTTAATTAATATAACCTTTCAAGTTAAAAAAGTTTGAATTCAAAAGAATCCATTTTCATTTAAATTATCAAATTAAATTTTTAATTTTTCAATCAGAACTTCTTTACGAGTGGAATATCTCGTCCCCCATCTCCAGATCTCCTCATGCAGCTCCTTGTCCCTTTTCCTTATCTCAGGATCCTTCCCTTTCATGATTAAAAAAAAAAAAAAATTTGCACTGTCCTTTATTCTCTTATATATGTTTGGACATATTATAAAACTCCCTTATAGCTTCACTATCGTATATTATATATCCGTTTAATATAATTTTGATATGTAATTTAAAATAAAAAAAAATATTATTAAAAATATGATAAAATCTATATATTAATATAAAATTTTAATTTTTCATTAAATGACGCCGGTGTATAAAAGAATTTTCATACAATTATAGCCATGCATGAAAAGTCTTAGAACAAATGGATCGGGCAAGTGATCATTGGCTACGACAAAATTCTTATCTTCATGTAAGGCTTATCTTCGTCTCCAATTTTCATCTCCAAATGCATATATTAATCATCCCCACCAAGAAGCATAGAAGCAACGTAAGGCCTTATTGGTGGGGGAAGAATTGAAGGGAAGAGGAAAGAAGAGAAGGTGTAGCATGAAAAAGAAGAGGCTGTCAAATTAGCCAAGGTGACTGCCTGAAACCTACTCTCGAGGGCTGCACTTGTATACCAGCAACCCTAGTATGGAGCAGGCAAGTCATCCTTGGCTATCAAACAACACTCTTATCTTCATCTTACACCTCTCTTCTTCTTGATCATTTTTTGCTTTATTTGCTCAATTGGGAATGCCATTTTCTATGCTTTGAGTTCTCTATTTATAGCCTTTGAAAGAATAAATTTTTGGCTTTATGGCTGAGATGACTTTGACAAACCATGCATCTTAATAATCAATTTCCCTCATCCATATCCATAACTTTATACTTGTCATAGAGATGATCCATAATGGAATATATTCGCTTTTGTTGGTCAGAAAAAATCATGAAGGATTTAAAAGACCATGCATCATGGATTTTAAAGAAAGTGTGAAATTTGAAAGTAGAACGCTTCAATTTTAAATTGCTGTCAAACTGTTATTTTAATAGTATTAAAATAATAATTTTGTAACTGTCGTGAAAATACTGTTGTCTAAATCTTAAAATGCAATAATGTGTATTAAGTGAGATTAATAATTTGATTTTTATGAATAAATAAAATGCTTAGATTTTATATAAATGGGATTTAATTTGAATTGGAAATACAATATATATATATATAAATTTCATGATTCCAATGGAACACCAATATGCCATGGGAACAAAAGTCAAAAGCCAATTTGCCACTATAAGGAAAAGTTTTCTTCTGAATTCTGGTTGACTTTTCACTTTGGGAAAGGTCGTTGTAAACGAATTTGATTATGGTAGGGTTGGGTTGTCCGTTAATTTCAATTTAATTTGATTTGGAAATTAAATTTTAAAATAAAAAATAAATAAATAGAACAATCATTTAAATGCAATTATATTAAATTAAATTAATTTGATTCCATTTGATTCATTATAGTTTTAAACTTTAATTTTAACTCTTTTTTTTAATTTATTTTATAGTTATTTTTTTAAAATTAATTAGAAAGGGACACTATAACTTTTTAATCTTTAAATTATAAAATGAGATTATTTTGAAGAATTATGATTTTATAAGTTTTTCATTTTTAAAATGGTGGAATTGAATTAAATTATTAATAATTTAATAGATTATTAGTATAGATTGATATTAATAATTTAATAGAGAGAGCAAAAGGAAAAGAGAGAACCAAAAAGAAGAAAAAGAAGCGGCACAGTTGAGGACTTCCGGCTTCAGATCTTAGTTTTCATCGTTTTCATTTGATTTTTTTTTTATTTTTTTTATCATTCTTATTTTTTTTTATTCGTTTTTAGATAAAGAGAGTTAGTTCTTAGTTTGTTACAGCCATCATTTCCTGAAATGGATATGCTGGCGGTTTGTTTTCTTTTTTTTTTTTTTATTTATAATTCTGTTGTTTGTTTTGTGTATTTCTAGATTTTTGGCGCTGAACTTGTGAGAGATTCGCTTTTTGTTAGATCTGTTTCACCAGGATTTCGACTATGGTGCTTTTAGTGTAGAAAGTAGTTGTTTGCGTGATGTTGGTATCCCCAAGATCACACTAATACATTCGGTGGTCACGCTCCCATTATATTTAGCTGGGTTTTGCTATATTTTCTATAACAATCGTCTCAATCAATGAATGCATGTTCATTGCTTTTATTCTTTTTATTTCTGTGCCATTGCATGCTTTTTGTGATCGTGTTTTATATGGCTGTTTCGATGCTGTCGATGCATGTTGCTCGCTGTCATGCTTTTGTATGATTTTTTTTGTGAATTTACTTGCTTGTTCCAGTCTAACTTTAACATTAAAAAATAGTGCCAACGAGTAGGTGCTTATTAGTAAAATTGATGGACTTGCTTTTGATTTTAATTTTAATTTTGATTATAAGTATTTAATTAAAGTTTTGATTTTAATAACTGCAAAATTAACATTGTAATAAAATTTTTATGATTAATTTTAATATTTTATAGTGTATTTTTATATAAATTTTTATGAATTATTATTAAATTTTTTATAAATAAAAAGTTCGAAATACCTTTTTAAAAATAATTTAAGAGTCATTTATATTTCGATTATAATTCAATGATCTCTTTAGATTTTTGTTGAACTTGCTCATATAAGTATAATAATTTTCCCTCGAGAATCTAGATATACAAATTCATTTATACATTCAATCAAATCTATTATTACATAGACTCTATCTTGTGTTGGATGATGACGGTTGAATTTCAAAAATGAGTATGGGATTAGGTGTTTTTGTTTGTGCTCAGCGTCTTTATTCGTTTGATCATTTTCTCTTTTTATTTCTATTCTTTTTTTATTTTTTGGGCATGTTTTCACCGTTCGTCTCTCACCTTGACACAAACAACTTGTTCGTAAGTGTGAGATTTTGATTTTTTGTCATATGTCCATCTAATTTCTTTCAACTCCTTTTAAATACGATTCCTATTATTCCAAATTTTATTCAAGACTCATCTGTTCTGAACTCTTTCGAATTTTATTTGATCCATAGACTCTAACCTCAGTGGATCTGAGTCTCATTTTATGCAACACGCTGTGAGTTTAGATGGACTCAGATTTTTTTTTTATTATTAATATTATTATATAATAATCTTCAATAATTATTTCATTAATGTGCAAAATTTAATTAAAAAATATATATTAATATAATTAATATATAATATTATACCAAAATCATTATTGTATTGAATTATATTATATTAATAATTTAATTTATAAAATTAAAGTAGGTAATAAATTAAAGTAATATTAAATATGAAAATAATTATAAAAATAGGTACATATAAAATAATAATAGCAGATTATGAAAATTTAAGAGAGATATATCTGCTTGAAAAAATAATATAGTAACAAAAAAATATATAGAGTGTATAATTTATTATTATTTAATATTTTAAAATTTTAAAAATATAAAAAAAATGTAAATAAATATTAAAAATTGTGAGAAAATTTATGATAATATCACTTATACCATCATTGATATAATATTTATAATTTGTTCCTATTAAGAAATATTTATATTATTACTTATTTTTTTTAAATTATTACTTAATATTTATATTTATTGTAAAGTACTTATTATTTTATATTAAAAATATATTTATATTTAATATACTCGACTTATTTCCATATATATATCATTAATTTCTTTATTTTAAATTTAAAATTAAATTATAAATTATTATAATTTATAAAATATATTTTTTATAATTATTTTACTATAATTTTAAATAGTAAATTATTTATAGAAAAAACTAATATAATTACACCAGATATAATATTAATATAAATATTTAACGATAAATAATATAACTTATAATCTTATTTACTGATATATAAATGAATATATTATTGAATCTATTTATGAGTCTTGTAAATAAATTTACTCATGAGCTTGATTAATGAGTCGGTTTATAAATTTGTTCGCAAGCCAGTTTGAGAGTTTATTCGCGAGTCTGTTCATAAATTTGTTTATGAATTTGCTTAACGAGTTAGTTCGCGAGTTTATTCATAAATTTAAAAACGAGTCAAGCTCGCAAGTCTAAAAGAACCCACCTAATATTAAAAATACGAATACGTGGATTTTTATATAAAAATTATATGGACCCATGCAGGTAAATCGGATCTAATACAGTTTTTTCTTAAATTTAACGTGTAATATATTTCTATGTTCACATATTGCAAAACTTACCAGATGCTTGATAAAGATGTTAATACTAGTTTCTTTTTTAAAGATGGTCTTAGGACTTGCACTTCTTTTTTGTTTCCCTTAATATTGGGAATTAATATCAAGTGAATTTGGGGTTGAACAAACTTGAATCACATACTCATGTGACATAATCGATCTAATCCTTTACATTTGAACTTCAGTAGATTTCATACGTTGTAGTCTTTGTCAAAAAGAGAAGCAAGACAAGAGAAGCTTCATATAGAAGAAGAGACAGAGCCTAGCATGAAGAAAATAATTTGTCAGGATAGCCAAGGAGACTGCCCGTAGCCACAAGAGCGTCATGCATATATAAATAATATACCCATGAAACCTCTCAGAATATGGATCGGGCAAGTCATCCTTGGCTACCAAACAACATTCTTATCTTCATGTAAGGCTTCTCTTCCTCACTAATTTTCATCTCCAAATGCGTAAGCATAGAAGCACTAACTTATTGGTTAGGGAAGAAGAAAAGAGAAGGTATAGCATGAAAAATAAGAGCCTGTGAAATTAGCCAAGGTGACTGCCTGAAACCTACTCAAGGGCTGCATTTGCATACGAGAAATGCAAACCAGCAAGTCATCCTTGGCTATCAGACAGACTCTTATCTTCATGTTATGCCTCTCTTCCCCTTGATTATTTCTTGCTTAATTTTCTCAAATGGGTATGCCATTTACTATGGTTTGAATCCTCTATTTATAACCTTTGAAAGAATAAATTTCTGGCTGAGATGACTTTGACAAAAGCTTGCCTCTTCCATAACCAATTTGTCTCATCCATATCCTTCACTTTATATTTCTCATATAGGTGATCCATAAATGGAGTATATTCTCTTTTCTTTGTGAGTAAAGATAAGGCTCCCATGCATAGTATATATTTAGAGCATTATATGCTTGAAAGAAAGTTTAATTTCTCAAAGTTGTATTCTGGAAGAAAACACGTATAATACATATAAGATCTAAATTTTATAATTTAAATTTAAATTATCGAGTTCGATTTTGGGTTAAGAATGATTTTTCCAGATACCCACTCATAAAGAAAGACCAAATATAAAGAAAGACCAAAGATAATTACAAGATGACCCTTTACATATGTTAAGCAACGAAAGAGAATTTATTCCATATTACGGGCAGCTAGGACAATTTTTCCACTTATGAAAAAATTTCAAAGGCCATGGATGAGGCAAATTGGGTATGGGGAATCCATAACTAATGTCAAACTCTAGTATTTCTTGGGCTATAAATAGAGATCTGAAAACACAGTAATGGGCATCTCACTTGAGAATCCAATCAAGAAGAAGAGATCTCTAACATGAAGATAAGAGTCTTGTTTGATAGCCAAGGATGACTTGCCTGATTTCCTAGCATTTTGGGTTGTGGCTTGCAACAATCTTTATACAAATGTAACCCTTGATGCAGGTTCTCAGGCAGTCTCCTTGGCTAATTTGACAAGCTCTTGTTTGTCATGCTAGACTTTCTCTTCTATATATAACTTTCCAAACAAGCCCTTCATTGATACTATGATCTTGGTAGATGTGAATGTTTTTTATTCTTGTTGGAGATTGATGGTGTGCATAGTGGGAAGAGAAGCCTTACATGAAGGTAAGAGTCTTGTTTGGTAGCCAAGGATGACTTGCCCGCTACACTGAGAAGGCTTTGATCTTGTTTGCTGTTAGAACTTTTTTTTGGCTTTGGGCAATCATCCTTGGTTATGCTAACATATTCTTCTCTTTCATGCTAGGCTGATCTCTCCTCATCAATAAAATTTTCTATATATACCAATTTTTTAGAGGAAAATTTTTTTTAATGAATAGGAATAATCCCATTATATGAATGTCACTTTCCAAAAGATAATATTAATAAAAAAATAAATACAAAAATAAATATAAAAATTAATTTAAATACAAACCGTGCGAAAATACATAAACTCTCATATTTAGATATTATTTCATGCGAAAATACAAACTACTCAAAAAATTTTATTTTTCCTATTTTACTAACATATTCAAGATATTCTTCTTTTAATTTTTCAAAATTATTTTCTTTAACAATCTTATTTAATTTTCTTAAATTTTTGTCTTAGTTATTTCTTTTAAAAATTTCTTTTCAATTTTCTCTTTCTTAAGAACATTTAATTTCCTATTTATATTATTTATATTTTCTGTTATAGCAGATGTTGACGGTGATGTTGGCGAAGAATGTGCTATTTCAACCTGCTGATTTAAATAATTTTCTATCGGATTATATACTGCCTGGAGAAGTGAAGAACTATAATCTACTCATTTCATTTTAAGGTGTCTATCTGGAATATCTGATGTAGAAATTATGGGATTTACTATAACCTGAATTACAGGTTTAGGTTCATTTCCTTTATATGTAGCATATATTACTGAAGGTAGATTTGAGATTATATCTTCTGTTACTACTAAAGATGATGACCCTGTATATCTACTGCTTATACTTCTATTGAACTTTAACGATACTTTACCATCTTCAAACTGCTCTATCTTACTTAAACTTGTATTTGGTTTTACTTTTTCTTGTTCTGGAGGAGGTACTATACCTTCTAATATTCATCCTTCTCGTAAGGTTATATCTTTCCATTGAATTGTTTTAGGTATTACGGTATTTGTTTTAGTCAAATTTGTTTGTAAAAATCTTGTTTCTCTCAATTTATGCTGTAATTTATATTTAGTTCCAAAGGTCGAATTTATAGCCTTATAATGAATTTTATATATTAATGCTATCGGAATAGATCCTGACTTTATTTTATAATTATAAGTTTTAATTTCTAAGACTATACTTTCTAAATATTTAAATCATTTAATAATATCGTCAAATATGGATATACCTCAAAAGATATCGATCCTTCACTTAGACTGGTTTCTATAGATCCTAATAAAGAATCCTGAAAATTTAAAAATCTTACATCTCTAACTACTGCTAATATACATATTGGTGTTTAATCCTTCCCTAGTTAAAGGTTTTATACCTACTTGAATTAATCCTATATGAATATACTTGTACTTTTTACTTCGATGGTGATTTAATGTATTTGCTGATAAAAGAGTCATTTTCTCAAAAGGTTTACTTGCTGATAAAGATGGTGATTTAATGTATTTGCTGATTTAATGTATTTGCATCTCTAATTATCTGTGGTTTGGGGTTTTAATTTTTTACTGAGATCCTCTGAGTGTTCTGAGAGGGCTTTAGGAGTAGTACTGGAACTGGATTTTATTTTCTTCTACTTATTCTTCTTTCTCCCAATTTTTCTGTAAAAATTCTCTTATCAAAAAATTTCAAAGAAGCAGTCAAGCAGGAGAAAAATTAAAAAGCAGTCCAGTTCTGGGATCCCCAGAGTTAAGTCAGATTGTGGAGAGAGAAGAGAAAGGTGCCTTCGACACGGTATTCAGTAATTAATACCAACAAACACAAACATAAAATAAATAATTTACTGAAATAACTTACTCTTTACAAAACTTGTGCACCATATAAAAGGATGGCGGGATTACCATATACAACAATTAGAAATTTTAAATTCAATCCAAGTAAATAGTAAAGGTGAACCTATATATATATTTATTTATTTATTATATATCCCTTCCATTTTCATTATGAAGTTTACCCATCTTTATCATAAAATTAAGTTGCAAAAAAAGTTATGTCGAAAGTTCGAGCTTAAAATTATTTTGGGCAATTGATCGGATAATTTGATTCGAGTCTTATCCATTTTTATAAGAATTAAAATATTATTTTTCATTGAAAAATTAATTTTAATTAATATAACCTTTCAAGTTAAAAAAGTTTGAATTCAAAAGAATCCATTTTCATTTAAATTATCAAATTAAATTTTTAATTTTTCAATCAGAACTTCTTTACGAGTGGAATATCTCGTCCCCTATCTCCAGATCTCCTCATGCAGCTCCTTGTCCCTTTTCCTTATCTCAGGATCCTTCCCTTTCATGATTAAAAAAAACAAAAGAATTTGCACTGTCCTTTATTCTCATATATATGTTTGTACATATTATAAAACTCCCTTATAGCTTCACTATCGTGTATTATATATCCGTTTAATATAATTTTGATATGTAATTTAAAATAAAAAAATATTATTAAAAATATGATAAAATCTATATATTAATATAAAATTTTAATATTTCATTAAATGACGCCGGTGTATAAAAGAATTTTCATACAATTATAGCCATGCATGAAAAGTCTTAGAATAAATGGATCGGGCAAGTGATCCTTGGCTACGACAAAATTCTTATCTTCGTCTCCAATTTTCATCTCCAAATGCATATATTAATCATCCCCACCAAGAAGCATAGAAGCAAAGTAAGGCCTTATTGGTGGGGGGAAGAATTGAAGAGAAGAGGAAAGAAGAGAAGGTGTAGCATGAAAAAGAAGAGGCTGTCAAATTAGCCAAGGTGACTGCCTGAAACCTACACTCAAGGGCTGCACTTGTATACCAGCAACCCTAGTATGAGCAGGAGCAGGAGCAGGCAAGTCATCCTTGGCTATCAAACAACACTCTTATCTTCATGTTACACCTCTCTTCTTCTTGATCATTTCTTGCTTTATTTGCTCAATTGGGAATGCCATTTTCTATGCTTTGAATTCTCTATTTATAGCCTTTGGAAGAATAAATTTCTGGCTGAGATGACTTTGACAAACCATGCATCTTCAATAATCAATTTCCCTTATCCATATCCATAACTTAATATTTGTAATAGAGATGGTCCATAATGGAATATATTCATTTTTATTGGTTAGGAAAGACAAAAGATTTAAAAGACCATGCATCTTAGGCTTTAAAAAAAGTGTGAAATCTTAAAGTAGGACCCTTCGCTAAGAAGACACATACAATTTTAAACTGTTGTCAAACTATTATTTTAATAATATTAAAATAATAATTTTATAACTTTCGTGGAAATACTGATATCTAAATTTTAAATTGTGTCTATTAAGTGAGATGAATAATTTAATTTTTATGAATAAACCAAAAACTTAGATTTTATATAAGTGGAATTTAATTTGGATTGGAAATACAATATATATATAAATTTCATGATTCCAATGGAACACCAATATGCCATAGTAACAAAAGTCAAAAGCCAATTTGCCACTATAAGGAAAAGTTTTCTTCTGAATTCTGGTTGACTTTTCACTTTGGGAAAGGTCGTTGTAAACGAATTCGATTATGGTAGTGTTGGGTTGTCGGTTAATTTCAATTTAATTTGATTTGGAAATTAAATTTTAAAATAAAAAAAATAAATAGAACAATCATTTAAATGCAATTATATTAGATTAAATTAATTTGATTCCATTCAATTCATTATAGTTTTAAACTTTAATTTGAGCTCTTTCTTTAATTTATTTTATATTTATTTTTTTCAAATTAATTAGAAAGAGACACAATATAACTTTTTAATTTTTAAATTATAAAATGAGGTTATTTTGAAGAATTTCGATTTTATAAGTTTTAAATTTTTAAAATGTTAGAATTGAATTAAATTATTAATATAGATTGATATTAATAATTTAATAGAGAGAGCAAAAGGAAAAAGAGAGAACCGAATGAAGAAAAAAAAGAGGCACAGTCGAAGACCTCCGGCTTCAGATCTTAGTTTTCATCGTTTTCAGTTGTTTTTTTTTTCTTGTTCTTATTTTCCTCTATTCGTCTTTAGGCAAGGAGAGTTAGTGCTTAGTTTATTACCGCCATCCTTTCCTGAATCTCTCATCGTGGATGGATATGCTGGCTGTTTATTTTCTTTTTTATTTCTTTTGTTTATTGTTCTGATGTTTATTTTGTGTGTTTCTAGATTTTTGGCGCTGATCTTATGAGAGATTCGCTGTTTGTTGGATCTATTTCACCGGGGTTTCGACTGGTACTTTTGGTATAGAAGATAGCTGTATGGAGCAATTTCATTATTTTTGTATGTGTAAATTTGACCTTAAGGAGTATAAAATCACTTTATCAATTTGGTCGATTAAAAAATAAAACGCTGAATTTCGAAATTCTAGATTTGAACCATCGCCTCGTTTAGCCTCGTTTAGTCATGTAATGTTTTCTTAAGACTTTTAAATACTATGAAAAAGCATGGTAGAAAAAGGATAGCATAAAATCTGATGACCTAAGATTTAAATTCAAATGAGAGTTGAGTTTTGGTCTGTGTATAAATTCTCTTTTTCTGGTTTACCCCTTTCTTCTTTATGTCTTTTTCCTTTTATCTTCTAGTGATGTGTCATTATTATGCAAGACGATACGTACGGACGGATATTTTATTTTTTATTATCAAGCGATTATTTAATTTTCTTCGGCACTTGTACGGGTCTGGTCTTAGATGCATAAAGGTTATAGCCCTATTGACTCATAAATCGAGTAAGTTGAATTTTGACTTTTCGAATCTTAACTGTATTAGATTAGATCTGTTAACTTGAAACGCGGGCCGCGTTTAGAAAAATGGACTGGTGCGTTGCTTCGGCCAAATAAAGGACGGAGTTTCCAAGAGCCAACTATTTATCAAAACTCTAATAAAGGTGAGTATGGTGGAGGTTCTTGTTTTGATGTCAAAAGTGTAAAGTCTGTCTTCTCTGATTCTGATTCTGATTCTATCCTGTGGCAATATCAATCCATTTCAGTGCACCTACTCAAGTCAATGAAGTATCCGGTGGCAATATCAATCCATTTCAGTGCACCTACTCAAGTCCATGTCCTTCATTGACTTTCTTTTCTATGAAGCTGAATTCATTTCTTATGAGTTTAAAAATATAGAAGAAAATTTTTATCTTTTGGTCCTTGAGTTTAGAATGTTGTTCAATTTTATCCAGAATAAGCTTTAGGCTCAATGACTTTTTATTGATAATAATAAAATAATACAGTTTTTTTTTAAATGTCATTTCTGATTTAGATTTTTAGAATCAAGTATATATTTTTTATGGATTTATAGTAGTTTTGCTTCATTTGGGAGATTCAAATTTTAGGGTTGTATATTTCATTTGTTGGGTTTAAATTGCAATTTCTAAGTATTTTGTTCTTCACAATATCTGGGCTTATTGTTATTTATTTTTCTATTTTGCTTTGATAGAAAGTAATAAGTATTTTTAATATTTCCAAGTATAAAATTAATATGTATTTTTCATATTTAAACTAAAATTGAAAGATAGGTACAATCTTGGCGAAATTGGATATCAAACAAGAATTCAGGATTAAAAATGGAATTTTTTTTTCTTCTTTAGATATGTATCTTATACTTTAGCTATTTTCCATTTTAATTCTTTCATATTATTATTAATATTTCCATGCATGAAAACTCTTTGACAGGGAGTAATTAGTTTTGGACTTTACGGTAAATTTGAACTGAACTTAATTTTTACTACCGATATTCGATAGAGATCCGGATAGCTTTTTGGAAAGAAAATTTCGAGACGCACAATTTTCAAAAGTGTGACGAGAGCCGCAGGTCTGTCACAAAGTTCGATATAAAATTTCATCGTTTAAGATCAATTTTCCATTTTAATTATTTTTTTAGATATTTTAGATATTTTAATAATTTTTTATATTAGAGTTTTATTTTTATTATAAATAACTTCCATTAACTATTAGAAACTCACTTTCAATCTTTAAAAAATTTCAATAAGACTTTTCGTCTTTTAACCTATTTTTTCTCTTATTTTGTTTTAGTCAAATGATATTGGTTAAAATTCTTAATGGAGTCTAAATAGTCTTTTGTCACTCTTAGAACAAATGGATCGGGCAAGTGAGCCAAAAAACAAATGGATCGGGCAAGTGATCCTTGGCTACGACAAAATTCTTATCTTCGTCTCCAATTTTCATCTCCAAATGCATATATTAATCATCCCCACCAAGAAGCATAGAAGCAACGTAAGGCCTTATTGGTGGGGGAAGAAGAGAAGAGAAAAGAAGAGAAGGTGTAGCATGAAAAATAAGAGGCTGTCAAATTAGCCAAGGTGACTGCCTGAAACCTACACTCAAGGGCTGCATTCGTATACCAGCAACCCTAGTATGGGCAGGAGCAGGCAAGTCATCCTTGGCTATCAAACAACACTCTTATCTTCATCTTACACATCTCTTCTTCTTGATCATTTCTTGCTTTATTTGCTCAATTGGGAATGCCATTTTCTATGCTTTGAGTTCTCTATTTATAGCCTTTGAAAGAATAAATTTTGGCTTTCTGGCTGAGATGACTTTGACAAACCATGCATCTTAATAATCAATTTCCCTCATCCATATCCATAACTTTATATTTGTCATAGAGATTATCCATAATGGAATATATTCCCTTTTGTTGGTCAGGAAAGATCATGAAGGATTTAAAAGACCATGCATCATGGATTTTAAAGATCATGAAGGATTTTAAAGACCATGCATCATGGCTATCAGATAGCAAGTCATCCTTGGGTATGCCATTTACTATGGTTTGAATCCTCTATTTATAACCTTTGAAAGAATAAATTTCTGGCTGAGATGACTTTGACAAAAGCTTGCCTCTTCCATAACCAATTTGCCTCATCCATATCCATCACTTTATATTTCTCATATAGGTGATCCATAAATGGAGTATATTCTCTTTTCTTTGTGAATAAAGATAAGGCTCCCATGGATAGTATATATTTAAAGCATGCTTGAAAGAAAATTTAATTTCTCAAAGTCGAATTCGGTAAAAAAATACGTATAATACATATAAAACATAAATTTTATAATTTAAATTTAAATTATCGAGTTCGAGTTTAGATTAAGAATGATTTTTTTGATATCCACTCATAAAAAAAGATAAAAAATAATTGCAAGCTGACCCTTTACATGTGTTAAGCAACGAAAGAGAATTTATTCCATATTATGGGCAGCTAGGACAATTTTTCCACTTATGAAAAAATTTCAAAGGCCATGGATGAGGCAAATTGGGTATGGGGAATCCATAACTAATGTCAAACTCTAGTATTTCTTGGGCTATAAATAGAGATCTGAAAACACAGTAATGGGCATCTCAGCTGAGAATCCAATCAAGAAGAAGAGATCTCTAACATGAAGATAAGAGTCTTGTTTGATAGCCAAGGATGACTTGCCTGATTTCCTAGCATTTTGGGTTGTGGCTTGCAACAATGTTTATACAAATTTAACCCTTGATGCAGGTTCTCAGGCAGTCTCCTTGGCTAATTTGACAAGCTCTTGTTTGTCATGCTAGACTTTCTCTTCTATATATATCTTTCCAAACAAGCCCTTCATTGATTCTATGATCTTGGTAGATGTGAATGTTTTTTATTCTTGTTGGAGATTGATGGTGTGCATAGTGGGAAGAGAAGCCTTACATGAAGGTAAGAGTCTTGTTTGGTAGCCAAGGATGACTTGCCCGCTACACTGAGAAGGCATTGATCTTGTTTGCTGTTAGAACTTTTTTTTGGCTTTGGGCAATCATCCTTGGTTATGCTAACATATTCTTCTCTTTCATGCTAGGCTGATCTCTTCCTCATCAATAAAATTTTCTATATATACCAATTTTTTAGAGGAAAATTTTTTTTAATGAATAGGAATAATCCCACTAGATGAATGTCACTTTCCAAAAGATAATATTAATAAAAAAATAAATATAAAAATTAATTTAAATACAAACCGTGCGAAAATACATAGACTCTCCTATTTAGATATTATTTCGTGAGAAAATACAAACCACTCAAAAAAATTTATTTTTTCTATTTTACTAACATATTCAAGATATTTTGTTTTTAATTTTTCAAAATTATTTTCTTTAACAATCTTATTTAATTTTCTTAAATTTTTTATCTTAGTTATTTCTTTTAAAAATTTCTTTTCAATTTTCTCTTTCTTAAGAACATTTAATTTCCTATTTATATTATTTATATTTTCTGTTATAGCAGATGCTGACGGTGATGTTGGCAAAGAATGTGCTATATCAACCTGCTGATTTAAATAATTTTCTATCGGATTATATACTGTCTGGAGAAGTGAAGAACTATAATCTACTCCTTTCATTTTAAGGTGTCTATCTGGAATATCTGATGTAGAAATTATGGGTTTTACTATAACCTGGATTACAGGTTTAGGTTCATTTCCTTTATATGTAGCATATATTACTAAAGGTAGATTTGAGATTATATCTTCTGTTACTACTGAAGATGATGACCATGTATATCTACTGCTTATACTTCTATTGAATTTTAACGATACTTTACCATCTTCAAACTGCTCTATCTTACTTAAACTTATATTTGGTTTTACTTTTTCTTGTTCTGGATGATGTACTATACCTTCTAATATCCATCCTTCTCGTAAGGTTATATTTTTCCACTAAATTGTTTTAGGTATTACAGTATTTGTTTTAGTCAAATTTGTTTGTAAAAATCTTGTTTCTCCCGATTTATGCTGTAATTTATATTTAGTTCCAAAGGCCGAATTCATGGCCTTATAATGAATTTTATATATTAATGCTATCGGAATAGATCTTGACTTCATTTTATAATTATGAGTTTTAATTTCTAAGACTATACTTTCTAAAATATTTAAATCATTTAATAATATCGCCATATTTGGATATACCTCAAAAGATATCGGTCCTTTACTTAGACTGGTTTCTATAGATCCTAATAAAGAATCCTGAAAATTTAAAAATTTTGCATCTCTAACTACTGCTAATATACTGGTGTTTAATCCTTCCCTATTTAAAGGTTTTATACCTACTTGAATTAATCTTATATGAATATACTTGTACTTTTTACTTCGATGGTGATTTAATGTCTTTGCTGATAAAAGAGTTATTTTCTCAAAAGGTTTACCTAACTGAAAATCTCTTTTCTCAGTTTTTATCACATAATCTGTTTTAAAAACATTAAACTTTGGGATTTTATAAATCTGTTCCTTATCCACCTTAGGAATTTCCCACTCATCTATGACTTTTACAAAATCTTCCAATATTAACTCATTTTTACTTATTACTCTTTTAATTTTCGAAAACTCTGAATCATCTGATTTTACTGCACTTAACGAATTATACAAAAAATGATCAATTTTCAAAAATCTTGAATTATGTTGCGGTCACTGCCTATTATACCCTATGACGCTTAAAACTTTGGCTAAAACGGATTCAGTTGGCATACCCAAAACATACTCTTTCAAAAATTTTTAATAATGGATTCTTTCCCATGCAAATAACATCAAGCTCTGATACCAACAAACACAGAGGATCGAATATACAATGATTCAGAGACAAGCAACAAATAATAAATATAACATGAGAAATAGTAAGTAGAGCACCAAATCTAGAATTATTAGATAAACCAAATAATACTTCTCAGTTTAAGTATAATGCTTCGACAATCTATGAATGGAATATAGATAGATTGTCTGAGTATAATATTTTAAGCTTATTACAACAGATGACTGTTCTTTAGGTGTAAAATATAAATTCTCAGGATAATATTTTTTAATGACTACCCACGGGTTTACATCATTGTAACCGTTCTCAATTACAATTGTAAATTCAAAGAGTGGTTTTATAACCCATTTATGAAAACTTGTATTATACCTAGAGGTGATTAAAACTCTGCAGAATGTAGCATACTCCTCTGGGGAATTGGGTATGGACTCTAATGCTATATTCTGCAGAGTTTTAATCATCTCTGGTGATTGACTTAACTTTTCAATCCATCTTTTTAAATCTGCTGGATTTTTATCTGTGGTTTGGGGTTTTAAGTTTTTACTGAGATCCTCTGAGTGTTCTGAGAGGGCTTTAGGAGTAGTACTGGAACTAGAATTTATTTCCTTCTGCTTATTCTTCTTTCTCCCCATTTTTCTGTAAAAATTCTCTTATCAAAAAGTTTCAAAGAAGCAGTCCAGTAGGAGAAAAATTAAAAAGCAGTCCAATTTTGGAATCCTCAGAGTTAAGTCAGATTGTAGAGGGAGAAGAGAAAGGTGCCGTCAACACGGTCTTCAGTAATTAATACCAACAAACACAAACATAAAATAAATAATTTACTGAAATAACTTACTCTTTACAAAACTTGTGCACCATATAAAAGGATGGAGGATTACCATCTAACAGATATGCAGCAATTAGAAATTTTAAACTCAATCCAAGTAAATAGCGAAGGTGAACCTATATATATATATTTATTTATTTATTATATATCCCTTCCATTTTCATTATAAAGTTTACCCATCTTTATCATAAAATTAAGTTGCAAAAAAAGTTATGTCGAGAGTTTGAGCTTAAAATTATTTTGGACAGTTGATCGGATAATTTGATTCGAGTCTTATCCATTTTTATAAGAATTAAAATATTATTTTTCATTGAAAAATTAATTTTAATTAATATAACCTTTCAAGTTAAAAAAGTTTGAATTCAAAAGAATCCATTTTCATTTAAATTATCAAATTAAATTTTTAATTTTTCAATCAGAACTTCTTTACGAGTGGAATATCTCGTCCCCCATCTCCAGATCTCCTCATGCAGCTCCTTGTCCCTTTTCCTTATCTCAGGATCCTTCCCTTTCATGATTAAAAAAAAAAAAAAAATTTGCACTGTCCTTTATTCTCTTATATATGTTTGGACATATTATAAAACTCCCTTATAGCTTCACTATCGTGTATTATATATCCGTTTAATATAATTTTGATATTTAATTTAAAATAAAAAAAAATTATTAAAAATATGATAAAATCTATATATTAATATAAAATTTTAATTTTTCATTAAATGACGCCGGTGTATAAAAGAATTTTCATACAATTATAGCCATGCATGAAAAGTCTTAGAACAAATGGATCGGGCAAGTGATCCTTGGCTACGACAAAATTCTTATCTTCATGTAAGGCTTCTCTTCGTCTCCAATTTTCATCTCCAAATGCATATATTAATCATCCCCACCAAGAAGCATAGAAGCAACGCCTTATTGGTGGGTGAAGAAGAGAAGTGGAAAGAAGAGAAGGTGTAGCATGAAAAAGAAGAGGCTGTCAAATTAGCCAAGGTGACTGCCTGAAACCTACACTCAAGGGCTGCACTTGTATACCAGCAACCCTAGTATGAGCAGGAGCAGGCAAGTCATCCTTGGCTATCAAACAACACTCTTATCTTCATCTTACACCTCTCTTCTTCTTGATCATTTCTTGCTTTATTTGCTCAATTGGGAATGCCATTTTCTATGCTTTGAGTTCTCTATTTATAGCCTTTGAAAGAATAAATTTTTGGCTTTCTGGCTGAGATGACTTTGACAAACCATGCATCTTAATAATCAATTTCCCTCATCCATATCCATAACTTTATATTTGTTATAGTGATGATCCATAATGGAATATATTCGTTTTTGTTAGTCAGGAAAGATCAGGAAGGATTTAAAGGACCATGCATCATGGGCTTGAAAAGAAAGTGTGAAATCTGAAAGTAGGGAGCTTCGCTAAGTAGATACGTGTAATATTAATTTTTTTTTTCATTCTATTTCATTTTCTTATTTTTATTTATTTGATCTTATTTCAAACTTATATTAGAAATCTCACAAATGCAATTTTAATATTATATTGATAAAATCCATTAGGTTAATTTGGTGTTTAATAATATAAAAATATATCATTTAATAACGAATAATATAAAAAATATATCATTTAATAACGAATAATGGTGTTAAAATGAATTATTTGATATTTTTTTTATTGTTATAAAAATAAATTCAGACGGCTGGTATAAATTATTATTTTACATATTTTAACCGTAAGCATAGATAATAATAATAGTTATATTATATCCATTTTCGCTGTTAAAATAACAATTTTTTTTTTTTAAAATAGATAAAAAGTGCGGTAAAAATTATAATTATATTGAATATAAAGTAAATTTTTTATTAAAATATATTATTATATATGATAGTAAAAAAATAAACTTTTTTATAATAATTTTAAATTATTATTAAATTATTATTTTAATACTATTAAGATAATAATTTCACAACTAAAATTTAAAATGCAATAATGTCTAGAGATTAATAATTTAATTTTCATGAATAAACAAAATACTTTCATGATTCCAATGGAACACCAATATGCCATAGGAACAAAAGTCAAAAGCCAATTTGACACTATAAGGAAAAGTTTTCTTCTGAATTCTGGTTGACTTTTCACTTTGGGAAAGGTCGTTGTAAACGAATTCGATTATGGTAGTGTTGGGTTGTCGGTTAATTTCAATTTAATTTGATTTGAAAATTAAATTTTAAAATAAAAAAAAAATAAATCAAACAATCATTTAAATCTAATTATATTAGACTAAATTAATTCGATTTCATTCTATTCATTATAATTTTAAACTTTAATTTGAGCTCTTTCTTTAATTTATTTTATATTTATTTTTTTTAAATTAATTAGAATGAGACATAACATAACTTTTTAATCTTTGAATTATAAAATGAAGTTATTTTGAAAAATTTCAATTTTATAAGTCTTCCATTTTTAAAATGTTAGAATTGAATTAAATTATTAATATAGATTCGTATTAATAATTTAATAGAGAGAGCAAAAGGAAAAAAGAGAATTGGAAGAAGAAGTGGCACAGTTGATGACTTCCGGCTTTAGATTTTAGTTTTCATCGTATTTATTGGAGATTTTTTTATTGATTTGTTTATCGTTCTTATTTTTCTCTGTTCATTTTCAGGCTTTTAGTTTGTTACCGTCATCCTTTCCCTTCACTGTGGATAGATGTGCTGGCGGTTTGTTTTCTTTTCTTTCTTTTATTTGTTGTTATGTTATTTGTTTTGTATGTTTCTAGATTTTTGATGTCGATCTCGTGAGAAATCCGCTGGATCTGTTTCATTGGAGCTCGACTTATGCTTCTGGGATGAAAGATAGTTATTTGTGTGATATTGATATTCCCGGAATCACACCGATACGTTCGATGGTCATGCTGCCGTCAGTCATCTTTGACTGGGCTCTGCGATATCTCCTCTTTCAGTTGCCTCTGTTAATGGATGACTCCTGATATTTTGCTTGCTTGTGTGTTGCATGTTCATTGCCTCTATTCTTCTTATTTTTGTGCTCTTGTATGTTTTTTGTGATGATTTTTTATGCGGTTGGTGCTGCTTAGATGGTGTCGGTGCATGTCGCCCGCTGTCATGCTTCTGTATAGTTCTTTTCTATGGATTTCCTTACTTGTTCTGGTATGAGCTTCGGCATTAGAAAATTATGCCGACGAATCGGTGCTTATCAATAGAATCGATGGATTTGCTGTTGATGGCTGGTGCACGTGATTGGACTGTTCAGTTTTGATTTTAATTTTAGTTCGTATGGTTTTGGTTATTTTAGTTTTGATGATCTGAGATCCAATAGAATAGGGTTTTACAAGGGTTTTTGTATTGAAGAATAATCTTAAAAAACCTATCCAATAGAATAGGGTTTTACAAGGGTTTTTGTATTGAAGAATAATCTTAAAAAACCTATCCTACCTGGGGAGGAAGCTCCCCTTTTTATCCATTTCGCTTTGCTTACTGATGACGTGTAAAGGCCTCTCCGTGATTGGGACACGCGTCTCTGACATACAGATTCGGGTGTACGAGGGTATCAGCCGCCTGCTCCATGCGTAACGGCCTCTGATTCTCCTCGTGCGTACGTTCGAGCGGATCTGCCAGGCTGTCTGAGTAGGGCTCTGGACACTGGGCTGGGCCGAGAGTTGGGCCGGACGCTGGGCCCAAGAGGAGAGGACCTGCTTCGCGTGGGCTGGACCGACCTGAGTGAAGAAGCTTGATCGAGCCCGGCCTTGAAGGATGAATGAGTTGGGCCTTTGGCTGTGGTCAAGGCCCAGGACCGGGGTAAAGAAATCCAGTGGTCATCAATTGCCCCTTCACCTTCTCGGTAGTTATTGCTTTCAACTGCCGAGGGGGGGAATATCAAGAACCATTATGACCGCGTCTGTTCGTGTTCAGATGCCTTCATAACATCCTTTCATCTTTCTGTCGTTGCGCAGTTTTTGAATCTTATCTGCTTTTTCCCCTTTCTGGCTTTTCTCTATTCTCCGTGTCCTCTGTTACCTTTGCTTTCTGGTCGTCATTATCTGGACATGTCCTTTCTTTCCTTTCCCATGAACATCTGTCATTGCTAGCTTAGAGTCTAATATAACTCTATCTTGTGCTAGGGCCTCAGACTTCCGGGTATATATCAACGCCAGCTTTTCTTCATTCTCGAACCCTCTGTTGGAGTAAGGGATTCTTCCGTTTCCAGTTTTCTGTCTGCTTCCTTCTTCCGACGAGATTGTCCTGTTTTATCTGCGAAGGATCCATTTGACGCCTTCTTTAGATGGCTGGAGGTGAGCTTGAGTTTGTATTGCTTTGTTACTCCATAGATTTGCTTTAATCTTGCCTTTATCATCTTGATAGAAAATTGTTCTGACTTGTCTCTGTTTTGAAACTTTTTGCAGTACCTGAGATAAAAATGGGTCAGCTCAAAATTTTTGAAAATTTGAGGTTACCTCTAAGGAGTCTGAGCGTTGTTTTGGAGGTCCTTCTGGTAGGGAGGTCGACGGTTGAGACCATTCGGCAAGTCGCTGGAACTATTTCACCCAGGTCGTCTGGCCGGCCTCCTCCTTTGCTTGTTGTCCGGATTCCGAAGAGGTTCTGGGGTGTTGAGGGGTTTGCTCTAATTTTACCTTTCTTCGGGAGAGACAAGGAAATTTCCCCGATGCCCCTGTTATCTGCTTTTGATATAAATGGAAGTGGCGAAAATGCTCAACTTATTGTTCCCTTTGGTGTGAAGTACCAATATTATGCGAGGCTGAGATCTGCTGCACTTAGTCAAGCTTCTGGCGATACCTTCGAATGTATGCTCAGCGATCTCCTTGGAGCCGTAACTAGAAAGCCCGTGTTTTCATGGTACATACGGACAAGCTCGGATATTATATCCTGTCCGTATGTATCGTGAATCACTTCTGGGCAATCAGGGTGTCGACCTATTATAGGGGAACAGTGAGAAATACTTATGGGAATCAACTTGTTCAATTCCCCTATAATAGCGAGACAGATCTTGGCCTTTTCTGCCAAACTCACATTCCGAGCTACGAGAGTTCCTCCGAGCTGAAGATTAGAGTAGTGAGGTAGGTGATGACGATGTAATCGTAGATGGTGAAGTATCCGGGCATGTAAATCCTTTAAGGATAGTCTTCCATTCTGTAGGCCCGGACATGTAAATCCTTTAAGGATAGTCTTCCATTCTGTAATGTACTTTTCTTTTAATGAAATTCTTGTTTTTCATTCATACTTGAGCTTGTTCTTTTCTTTGTCGTGGATGGAGTACTGATACTGCTTTCTTCATAGCCTTAGCCAACTAAATTTTGCTTTTTCCGAGCTGAACTGATCGTATTCGTGAGCTTTTGCTTTTGATCAATGATCTGAACTCCGGATCCACTTAGCCAACTGAGCTTTCGCGTTACTCTTTCCGAGCTGGTCTTACAGATCTGTGAGCTCTGTCTTTACTCGATGGGTTGAGCTTTGAATCTCTTTAGTCAGCTGAGCTCTTAAGTTACGTTTTCCGAACTGGACTGACCGACCTGTGAGCTCTATTTCGGTTTACTTTTTCTGAGCTAGAATGCCGACCTGTGAGCTCTACTTTTATTTCATAGGTTGAACTCTGAGCCCTTAGCTCTGTATGTTTCCGAGGTGCCCTTGTTGCCTCCGATCTCGCGGCATTTGTTCAATAACAATCGAATCAAATCTTATAACTTTTTAAGTGATAAGCAGGTCTGACCTTTATCATGCTCCCACCTGTTTGTACTTTTGAGTCTTTTCATAACTTGCCCCTCTATTTCCTTGGTATTTACCGTGGAAGTGGTGAAGTGGTGAAGTGGTGAATCTTGCAGGTTGAGTTACTGTGACTGACGAGTTGGGCTTGTATTATGTAGATGGCAAATGGGCTTATGTAGATGGGCTGTCACTGTGGACTTGGCCCTTGACGGATATGGAGAAGCCCAGCGATCATCCTTTTGCCCCTTTACCTTCTCGCTGGTTATTATATAACCGTTGAGAGGGTAAACTTCGAGAGTAATTAATGATCGCGCCGCTCCAAGACAAAACTATTCAGATCAATGTTTCATCTCATTATTGCCTTCCATTTCGAATTCCTTCTGTCTTCTGAAGAAACTAGCTCTTTTCTGCTCTCTGTCTCCCTGCAACTCCTTCTGCTTTTTTCACCTTATTGCATTTTCAGGTACGCTTCCTTGTTCTTCCATGGCCCTTTCAGAGCTTCCTGATGTTGTTGACATTGAGTCGCATATTACTCCTTCCAACATAACTAAGTACATTTCCCGGAGGCTCTTAGATACTCCTCTATATCTGATTCGAGCGCCTCTTCTAAATGAAAGGATAGTCCTTCCCTACCCACCCCCTTCGGGTTTGGTGGATCCCCAAGAGGGTCGTCGTATAGTATTTTTCTTGAAGCAAAGAGAATTCGGTCTACCGTTTCCTTTCACCCCTTTCTTTATTGAGGTCTTTGAATATTTCGGGGTGACTCCTCGGATGTTATCCCCCAACTCCATTTTGTTCATGTCCTGTTTTGAGTCTATTTGCCTGGGTTGGGGTTTTACACCCACGGCCTGTCTGTTCGTTACTTTTTTCTGCCTAGTTAAAGCGGTTCAAAACTTCTATTACTTTTCCCCCCGTAGGGGGTTATCTTTTCTCACAGGCTACAAGGATTCTATAAAGGGATGGGTAGAGAATTTCCTTGTGGCGGAGCTGAAATTAGAGTCCGCCAGAACGTGGGAGGTGGATCTAAGTTGGGGGGAGATCTTTCCGGGGTGCAACGAGTTGCCCCAATTGAGTCTTATTGAGCAGGTGGGGCTGCTTCGACTGACTTCTGTTGAGAAGAAGTATGACGTCGAGAAGTGTATGTTCGTGTCCAATCTTAGGGATATCCGGGACACGGGTATAGTGCCTTGTCCAATTATTCTGTTTCTTCTTTGCCCGTAATATCAGAAGATATGCTGACTCTTTGTACTTTCGTGTTTTTTGTAGCTTCTGAAGTAAAAATGGATGACATCAAGTTTCCCAAGAACTTTGTCCTATCTCGGGACAATATGCATGCGATTTTTGACGCTTTTGGGGATGGGCGTTCAGTGACTGAGATTGCTGTGGAGATGGTTCAAGCTGCTTCCTCCAAGAAGGCTAGCCGACCTCCCGCCAAAGCTTCTTCTAGAGCTTCGAAGCCGAGCTCCCGCAGCACCAAGCCATCTAGCCGTGGTGGGTCGAGCTCAACTCTTAGGCCTGCTGAAGGGTCTAGGTCTGCCCCAGCCTCCTCAGAGGGCGTGGGAGGAACTTCTCTTCCTATTGTGGAGCAGACCCCTACTGTTGAACAAGTAGAGCAGGGTATTACCCATTCTCCTGGAGGGGTGTCAGGGGAAAAATCTAAGTCCCCTGTTACTAAAGACAAGGAGGCCTCTGGGACAGGGCTGGAGATCGTCCTTATAGAGGACCCAATTCCAGAGGTTTCTATCCAGGATGTCTCTGCCCCTGTGAGGACTGAACCTGAGGGTTCTGAGGGCATTCCATCAAAGACCGGGGACAAGCGCCCAGCCCCTCCTAGAACATCTGCCCCATCTCCTGCTCGGAAGAAGTCCAGGGCTGCCGCAGGAGTTTCTCCAGCCCTTCCTTCCATTGGGAAGGGGAAAAGTGTTGCTGCCGAGCCTCCGTTGTTTTCCTCTGACAACGCTCTGAACACGTCGGACATTACCTCTGAGTCTCCGACCAGTGCTGTCGCCGAATTTCTCAAGGAGCGAATATTCGGCGGAATCACAGAGGCTTCAGATCCTCGTCTTCTTGCCCTGACTGGTCTCTTAGCCAGTTCTACCAAGGAGCAAGTGTCCTTCCGATCTCGCTCTCGTGAGGAGCTCGGATCTTCAATTAGGGAAATGCTTCTGATGGTAAGTTTTTTTTTTTTTCACCTCTCTTTAGGTTTGCTTCGTTTCTTTTTCTTGACAGTTGTTCTGCCTTTTTAGGTGACGGGCCTCTTTATGGAGGTGGATGCTCGTGATCGCTCCCTCCAGGAGTCCATAGACCGCCGGATTGAAGAGGCGCGTCTGGAGGAAAATCTGTCTGCAACCAGTGATGCGAGGGGTAATCTGGTAGCTGCTCGGGAGCAAATCCAGTCCCTCCAGGTGAAGTTGCACTCTGCGCTAGAGGCCCTTAAAAAGGCTGATGAGAAGGCGGCTGAGATAGCAAAGCATACCGAGTCTTTAGAAGCAGAGCTGTCTCAGACTCGTAAGGTTCTCAAAGTGTCTGATGACAGGGCAGCTGCGATGGAGGTTCGTTGTGAAGAAGTTTTGAAGCAACTGTCCTCTATGACACAGGCTCTTCAAGAGAGAAATGAGGCTGTGAGCCAGAAAGCTGAGGTCTAGCGTCAATGTGATGCTTTAAAGGCTGATTTTGAAGGACTTCAGGCTCATCTCAATGAAGTGAAAACTCAGAAGGAAAAGGCCCTAGCTCGGATGGAGGTCCTTGAGCAGGAGTTGAGTACGAGCTCTGATCGTATCAGAGACCTGGCTTCATCGGCTGAAGAGTTCAACCTTCGCCACCAGCAGCTCAACCATGAAGTCAGGACCTTGGAGCGTAAGTGTTCAGCCCTGCTTAAGGTAGTAAAGCATTTTGAAGACAAATCTCAGCTGGTGCGTGAGCAATGCATAGCGGAATATCAGGAGTCTGATGAGCTGAAAAGGAAGATCGAGCAGGCCTGTGAGGCTCACCTCCAGGACTACAAGGACTCTTCTGAGCTTAAGGAATTTGTGGCTGAGGCCTGCGAAGCACATCTTAATGAGTATAAAGCTTCTGGTGAAATGGGAGCGGCTATTCTTAAGAAAGCCTTCCGTATGTATGTGACCGGCTATAATCGTGGTTTAAGAGAAGCCAGACACGCTCCTGATACTCCTTTGGCCGAGCTTCGTAAGTACGAAGCGGACTCAGATGGCGAGCCAGTGTTGTATGGGGAGGATGATTTCCCTATGCCCCGAGGAGATTGCCGGAGGAACATATGCCGGCCAGCTGAGTCTTCTTCGGAAGAGTCCGAGCTAGAGGGGGAGGACGTGGAAGTCCTTGAGTCAGGGAAGGATGACCCTAACTCTGAGAAGGAGGATCTCCACCTTGAGTCAGAGATAGCTCCTGTTGTAAACGTTGAGGGCTCTGATCCAAGGGATTCCGAGCTTCCTTCAGATGTGACTACAAGTATAAATAATGTAGGCGAGGGTGTTCTTACTGATGTAAGTCCTTTAAGGACTATTTATCCCCCCACCTCGTCAGAAGGATAATTTGTAATAGTTATTTGTAATGAAATATCAGTTTTCTTTTTCCTCAAAGTACTCTAACATCTTTTTTCTCATATTTGTACACTATGTATTCTCATTCATAAGCTCTGAATTGTTCTTGAGTTGCAAGCTCAGCTCTTAGCTAATAGTCTGAGAGATCAAATCTCATACCTTTTAATGGTGACTAGCATGTCTGCTTTTTGCTTTTAGCCCCTTCTTCTTGGTTGTAAATTTGGATGTTTGTTCCGGATAAACTGATCTGGGCTTTGAGTGTAGCCCATTTTTCTCCCTTATTTATGCTTCTGAAGATTTCTTCATTTATGAGCCCTTTTAGAGAGGGAGCTCGGCCTTTTTCTTTGGTCTTCATTGTAACAGCCCGGCCCTTTTCGCACGGCACTGTTACCACTCACGGCCCAGGGCTATCCCTCGCCTGGCCTCTTGCCACCTCGGGCTTTCCACTGGCGTCGTGAGCAGCTCTTAACATCCCTTCACCCTCACGGGTTCCAGGCAGGATTTGTCCCTCGGGGGAGCCAGTACGGCCCGCCCTAGCCCGAGTGGATTTGGCCCAATTCCTTCCTCTGGGAATTAGGTCGCCTCCCCCACTGCTCGAACCCTTGACCTCCCACTTTAAGGGAATAGTCTGGTGAGAGTGAGTACCAGTTGTTCCAATGGAACAATTGGTACTCACTCTCACCAGACTATTCCCTTAAAGTGGGAGGTCAAGGGTTCGAGCAGTGGGGGAGGCGACCTAATTCCCAGAGGAAGGAATTGGGCCAAATCCACTCGGGCTAGGGCGGGCCGTACTGGCTCCCCCGAGGGACAAATCCTGCCTGGAACCCGTGAGGGTGAAGGGATGTTAAGAGCTGCTCACGACGCCAGTGGAAAGCCCGAGGTGGCAAGAGGCCAGGCGAGGGATAGCCCTGGGCCGTGAGTGGTAACAGTGCCGTGCGAAAAGGGTCGGGCTGTTACATAAAAAGGCGCCTTTTTATGTAACAGCCCGGCCCCGTACGACCGGCCCTGTTACCGCTCACAGCCCGTGACCTTCCTCTGGGCCCAACCACTGTGAGCAGCTCTTAACATCCCTTCACCCTCACGGGTTCCAGGCAGGATTTGTCCCCTTGGTTCGCGGGACTCTAACCCGTTCTTCCCAAGTGGATTTGGCCCAATTCCTTCCTCTGGGAATTAGGTCGCCTCCCCCACTGCTCGAACCCTTGACCTCCCACTTTAAGGGAATAGTCTGGTGAGAGTGAGTACCAATTGTTCCAACTATTCCCTTAAAGTGGGAGGTCAAGGGTTCGAGCAGTGGGGGAGGCGACCTAATTCCCAGAGGAAGGAATTGGGCCAAATCCACTTGGGAAGAACGGGTTAGAGTCCCGCGAACCAAGGGGACAAATCCTGCCTGGAACCCGTGAGGGTGAAGGGATGTTAAGAGCTGCTCACAGTGGCTGGGCCCAGAGGAAGGTCACGGGCTGTGAGCGGTAACAGGGCCGGTCGTACGGGGCCGGGCTATTACATTCATATCTTTGAGCTTTTGAGGATATAAGTCTATCAGAGCTGGGAGCCCGGCTTTGAGCTTTTGAGAATATAGGTCCGTCCGAGCTGGGAGCCCGGCTTTTTGTTCTATAGCCATACTTTTAACGTTAGCATCTGTTTTGAGGTCGGCGCTTCTTTAGCTATCGTGCCTCTTCAGGAGGTCGGAACCTGATTCTTCTTTGGTAGCTCTGGGCTCCTCTCTTTTTTGAGGTCGGTACTGTGTTTTTATGAGTTTGTCCCTACATGGAAAATTTTCATTTCGGGAGGCTTTTAAGCCCTTCACCGACCATTTTTATTTTCAGGAGATCTTACGAGATCCTGGCTGTTTTTGTTCCGGGGTGACCTTAGGGCCCTCCGGCAGTTTTTTATTTTTCCGGGAGTTCTGGGAGATCCCGGTCTTCTTTGTTTACCCGGGAGTTCTAGGGGATCCCGGTCTTCTTTGTTTACCCGGGAGTTCTAGGGGATCCCGGTCTTCATGCTCCGGGAGGCATCTTTATGATCCTCACCGGCCGTTCCGGGGTGACCTCGGGGCCCCGCCGGCTGTTTTTTTTGTTTTGTTTTCCCGAGAGTTCTGGGGGATCCCGGTCTTCTTTGTTTACCCGGGAGTTCTAGGGGATCCCGGTCTTCATGCTCCGGGAGGCATCTTTATGATCCTCACCGGCCGTTCCGGGGTGACCTCGGGGCCCCGCCGGCTGTTTTTTGTTTTGTTTTGTTTTCCCGGGAGTTCTGGGGGATCCCGGTCTTCTTTGTTTACCCGGGAGTTCTAGGGGATCCCGGTCTTCATGCTCCAGGAGGCATCTTTATGATCCTCACCGGCCGTTCCGGGGTGACCTCGAGGCCCCGTCGGCTGTTTTTTGTTTTGTTTTGTTTTCCCGGGAGTTCTGGGGGATCCCGGTCTTCTTTGTTTACCCGGGAGTTCTAGGGGATCCCGGTCTTCATGCTCCGGGAGGCATCTTTATGATCCTCACCGGCCGTTCCGGGGTGACCTCGGGGCCCGCCGGCTGTTTGTTTGTTTTTAGGAGATCTTACGGGATCCTGTTTGCTTTTGTTCCGGGGTGACCTCGGGGCCCCGCCGGATGTTTTTTGTACCTCTTTGAGGTTTTGCACAAGATTCAGGCTCATTGGCCTTACTGTCGCTTCGTCATCTCAGCTGGTTTTGGACCTAACTGAGGTCTTGTTTTTTCAAGGGATCTCTCTAAGCCCTGTTCTTTCTTTTTCATGGAAGAATATTATTCATAAAGACAATCATATTGTGTAGACAATTTTATTTACTCATATTCATCAAAATACAATGTTTTTCTTTACAAATACTTCAAGGGAAATACCTCTTTAGGTGCTGGATGTTCCAAGCGTGGGGCTCGGGGTTTCCTTGCATATCTTCGATTCGGTATACCCCTGCCTTGACCACTTTTGTCACCTTGAAAGGACCTTCCCAGGTCGGTGCTAACTTGCCCGCGGCCGCTCTTTTTCCTGTAGCTTCCAGGTTTCTTAAGGTCAGATCTCCCACTTTTAAGCTTCTTTCTCTGACCTTTTGGTTGTAATATCTCGCCGCTCGTTGTTGATAAGCGGCAGTTCGGACTTGGGCTTCTTTCCTGAATTCCTCAAGAGCATCCAGGTTGCTTCTTAACTTATCCTCATTAGTATTCTCACTAACGAATTGGAATCGATGAGTGGGGATCTGCAATTCAACTGGGACTACGGCTTCTGTGCCATAGGCAAGTGCAAACGGTGTTTCTTTAGTGGGCGCTCTGGGAGTGGTTCGGAGTGCCCATAGTATGCTATTGAGTTCTTCTGCCCAATTCTCCTTTGCGCCATCCAGCCGTTTCTTTAATCCTTGAAGGATAGCTCTGTTAGTGACTTCTGTTTGGCCATTAGTCTGAGGATGAGCCACGGAGGAGAACTTATGCCATATGCCCATGTTCGTCGTGAAGGCTCTGAAAATGCTACAGTCAAATTATCTGCCGTTGTCTGAGATAAGTACTCTAGGTATGCCAAATCTGCAGATGATATGTCCCCATACGAAATCTATCATCTTGCGAGCTGTGATTGTGGCTATTGCTTCTGCCTCTGGCCATTTCGAGAAGTATTCCACAGCCACCACCACGAATTTCCTTTGCCCCGTAGTCTTGGGGAAAGGTCCCAGGATGTCGATTCCCCATTGTGAGAAAGGCCATGGACTGGATATGCTCGCTTGAGGAGTGGCAGGGGTTCTTATGGCATTAGCAAATCTCTGACATACGTCGCACCTTCGGACAAACTCTTCTGCTTCTTTTTTAACAGCGGGCCAGTAGTATCCTTGCCTGAATATTTTGTTGGCTAATGTCCCTGCTCCCTCGTGAGCCCCACATAGGCCTCTATGTATTTCCTCCATTACCTTTGCAGCTTCTTCCGGACTTACACACCGGAGCCATGGGCTGGACTTCCCTTTTCTGTATAAGGTTCCCCTTACTGCTTGGTAGTTGGCAGCACGAGCTGCTATCTTTCTGGCTTTATCTTCGGGGAGCTCACCTTCCTCCAAGTATCTCAGGTATGGGGTCATCCAAGTTGGGCTCTGTTCTACCTGCAGTACCGTGTTTGTCTTTTTAAAAGCAGGTGTACGGACATGCTGTATATATACTTCATCGGGAAGCTGTTCTAACTCTTCTTTGGTCAATCGACTAAGCAGGTCTGCTTCCTCATTTTCATCCCGGGGTATTCTTTGAAATCTGACGATAACTCCCCGACCCGTGAGCTCGGCTTCTATAGTTTTTACTTTATCAAGATAGTTTTGCATGATGGGGTCCCTAGCCTGATATACTCCCGTCACCTGGTTGATCACCAACTGAGAGTCACTATTCACCTCGAGGTCGGTTACCCCTACCTCCGAAGCTACCAACATTCCATTTATCAGGGCTTCATATTCGGCCATATTGTTAGAGGCCGTAAATTCTAGACGCAAGGCATAACATACTTTAAAACCTTCTGGCCCTTTAAGCATTATCCCAGCGCCACTACCCTCAGCACCTGATGCTCCGTCTACATACAGCGTCCAGCTAAATTCTTGGGGGGGCTCTCTCTCTTCCCCCTTTCTTGATATCTCTGAGGATGATCCTCCTTTTTCCTCATTGAATGTGCACTCCGCTATGAAGTCAGCCAGAGCTTGGGATTTTATGGCTGTTCGAGGTTGGTACTCTAGACAGTAAGGGCTAATTTCTACAGACCATGCCAACATCCGTCCTGAAGTTTCCGGCCTATGTAGAATCTTCTTTAAGGGTTGGTCTGTCATCACGACTCCTTGGTGGCCTTCTAGATAAACTCTGAATTTCCGGACTGCTAGTAATAAGGCGTAAGCCAATTTTTCAATGTTCGAATATCTGACCTCAGTGTCTCTGAGTACCTTGCTAACGTAGAAAACAGGTTTCTGCTCTTCTTCTTCCACCCTTACTAGCACTGCGCTGACTGCTTGTTCTGAGGCCGCCAGATATATCAGAAGTTCTTCTCCTTTTATGGGACTGCTGAGCACGTGAGGCGAGCTAAGATACTTCTTAAGCTCTATGAAGGCCTTTTGGCAATCTTCTGTCCATTCGAAATTTGGTACTTTTCTCAACTTTTTGAAGAATGGCAAGCACTTTTCTGTCGACCTCGACATGAATCGGTTAAGCGCTACTACTCTCCCGGTTAGTCTCTGAACATCTCTTATACAGGTCGGTTACGGCATATTCAGTATGGCTTCCACTTTCTCCGGGTTAGGCTCAATGCCTTTACCACTCACCATGTACCCCAAAAATTTTCCTCCCCTAATGAAGAAGGCACATTTTGCTGGGTTCAACTTCATTCTGTATTGATCTAACACCCCAAATATCTCCCTCAAATCTGCTATGTGTTGTTGGAACGTGGAACTTTTGACCACCATATCGTCCACATACACTTCCAGATTTCTACCGATCTGGCGTTTGAAGATTTTATTTATCAACCTCTGATACGTTGCCCCGGCATTTCTCAATCCAAAGGGCATAGCCCTATAACAATAAGTTCCGTCTTCAGTTATAAATGAGGTCTTTTCCTCATCCGACCTTTCCATTGGGATTTGATGATAACCCGACATAGCATCCAAAGAAGACATATAATCAAAACCGGCCGTTGAGTCGACCATTTTATTAATATCAGGTAAGGGGTAACAATCTTTAGGGCAGACTTTATTTAGGTCGGTAAAATCTATACACATCCTGTATTTGCCATTGGCTTTTTTTACTAACACAGGATTTGCCAGCCACTGTGGATACATGACTTCCCTAATAAAGCCTGCCTCTTCTAGCTTCTGCACTTCTTCCCGGATGGCCTGCTGCTTCTCTCTTCCTACTACTCTCTTCTTTTGCTTTACTGGTCTGGCCTCGGAGAGGACATTCAATCGGTGTGTCATCACTTTGGGGTCAATTCCTGGCATGTCTGAAGGCTTCCATGCGAAGGTCGGCGCGTGACTTCGGATCAGGGCCATGACTTCACCTTTTTGTTCTTTGGTGAGGTTGGCATTAAGACTGAAGACCTTGTTTGCATCTGCTCCTGATAAAGGGAAGGTTTCCAACTCTCCAACTGGCTCTGTCCGGGCTTCTTTTGTTTCATCTCTGACCTCCAGAACTTCCGAGTCGAGTGCTTCTCCAGTTGAGCTCGGCTCTGTTACCGTGGCCAAGTATACCGCCCTTGCTTCTACCTGGCTGCCCCGGACCATTCCCACTCCTTCTTCCGTTGGGAACTTGAGTGCCAAATACCTGATGCTAGTGACAGCTTCAAAGTCAAACAACGCCGGTCTCCCCAAAATCGCATTGTAGCTCAGTGGGAGTTTGACCACCAAAAACACCTCATGATGGGTGCGAGCTCTGGGTGCTTCTCCCAAGGTAAGAGCCAGCTTCACCTTTCCTTCTACAAGTACCAGTGCTCCTCCGATCCCCTTGATTGGTGACTGGTCCCGAACCAGCTGTTCCTCTGGAATTCCCATCTGCTGAAACACTCAGTATGGTAGCAAGTTGACTTTACTCCCATCATCCACTAAGACCTTCTTTACCCGATAATTATGAATGACGGCTTCAATGACAAGCACGTCATCATGGGGCATCTGAATACCCTGAGCATCTTCTGAGGAGAAAGTGATGATCATGGGAGAGTGGTCAACGATTTGCATGACTTCACTATTGCTGGTCTCTCCTTCCCGGTTTCTCTTCTTTCCTCGACGGCTCATCCGTCCTCCCGTTCCTCCAACAATCATGTGGATGGTCCCACTGGACCCATCATTCACTGGTCCAGGTCCTATTCTCCTAGGCGTCTGAGTTGTCGGACCAGACTGAGGCCTCTGTCCCTCTGGTTTCTTCACAAAATTTTTGAGGTGCCCCCTTTTTATTAGCCTCTCAATCTCCGCGATTAACTGAAAACAGTTATTCGTATCGTGCCCATGGCTCCGGTGGTACTGACAATACTTGTCAGGATTTCTTTGATCTGCTTCCGACTTCATGGGTTTGGGCCACTGTAGGAACTCCTTATCCTGGACTGCCATGAGCACTTCGGCTTTGGAAGTGTTGAGGGGGGTTGGTTTCTCGGGAACCCAAGGAGGGAGCACTCTTGGTTCAAGAGCCCAAGGAGGTGGAGGAGGCCTTTGATCCCTTCTCTCCCAGGCCTGTTTGTACGGCTCAGGCCTCTTTCCATGTTTCTTCTCGTGTCTCTCCGGCCTTCTCTCCTCCGGGGCCTTTTCTTTTCCGGCCATCCCTTTAGCAAATCTACTCGTCACCAAGGCGTCATCCTGCCTTATATACTTCTCCGCCCTCTTCATCAACTCAGCCAGTGAGGTCGGAGGTTTCCTGCTTAAAGAACCAAAGAACTCGGCAGAGGTTGTTCCCTTTTGCATGGCCTCCACCGCCCTTCCTTCATCCAGCTCGGGAATCTACAGGGCCTCCGTATTAAAACGGGCGACATACTCTCTGAGTGATTCACCTTCTTTCTGTTTCACTATTTCTAGATAGCTCGTCTTCCTATCTGCTGGTACCCCGGCTATGAACCGGCTGATGAAGCGGGTGGCAAGATCTCCAAAACTTTTGATGCTTCCGGCCTCCAAGCTGTTGAACCACGCCCGCGCTGGTCCCGAGAGCGTTGTTGGGAACACCTTACACATTAAGGCATCTGACAGGGTTTGCAACTCCATGAAGGTCTTATAGTTCATGACATGCTCTCTCGGGTTACCAGCTCCATTGTAGGCCGCCATCGGCGGCATCATAAACTTCTTGGGAACGGTCTCCTGCTGCACTATCTTTGAGAAGGGAGAAGAAGTGGGCAAGGAGGTTTGGCTCTGATCTTTCTTACCTAGCTCAGCTAAGAGCTGCTCTTTCAACCTTTTCAGCTTTTGGTTCATTTTCTCGTCTTCCGGGCTGGATCCTTTGCCCAAGCTGTATTCCTCCTCCTCTGTTTTAGTTCCCGTTTCCCTGGTTGTTCCGGCAGAATAGTTGTCTGCCTCCTCATTTTCTATCAACTCTCTTGCCCTTCTCCCATGGATTCGGGCCTCCGGTTCTTCCTCTTCCCCGGCATCGTGGCTGTTAGTTTGGAGGCGGTCAGAGGTAGGTCGGGGCTCATTGGTTCTGGGTTCCTCCACTACTGGGAGTGTATTTACTGGGGTGCTAAGGCCCCTCTGTTGCATTATCTGCCCCAACCAGTGAGTAGTAGTCTGTAGCTGGAGAGCCATGGTTTGAATGTCCTGGTTAGACAGAATCATGGTGGGAGTATTCCCTGCCAAGCTTGGCGAGGGATTAAGAGGAATAGGCGTTTGGTTATTCAACGTTGTAGGGCTAGAAAAGGAGAACTGCTGCCCATCTTGGGCAGAGCTCAGGTCATTTGGAGTGTTAAGGTTACTTTCTTGGTGGTTTGCCATCGTGGATCTCAGTGGGTTTTGAAAGTGAAAACTCCGGTGATGAAAAGATCTCCTTCGTTTCCCACAGACGGCGCCAATTGATGATATGAGATCCAATAGAATAGGGTTTTACAAGGGTTTTTGTATTGAAGAATAATCTTAAAAAACCTATCCAATAGAATAGGGTTTTACAAGGGTTTTTGTATTGAAGAATAATCTTAAAAAACCTATCCTACCTGGGGAGGAAGCTCCCCTTTTTATCCATTTCGCTTTGCTTACTGATGACGTGTAAAGGCCTCTCCGTGATTGGGACACGCGTCTCTGACATACAGATTCGGGTGTACGAGGGTATCAGCCGCCTGCTCCATGCGTAACGGCCTCTGATTCTCCTCGTGCGTACGTTCGAGCGGATCTGCCAGGCTGTCTGAGTAGGGCTCTGGACACTGGGCTGGGCCGAGAGTTGGGCCGGACGCTGGGCCCAAGAGGAGAGGACCTGCTTCGCGTGGGCTGGACCGACCTGAGTGAAGAAGCTTGATCGAGCCCGGCCTTGAAGGATGAATGAGTTGAGCCTTTGGCTATGGTCAAGGCCCAGGACCGGGGTAAAGAAATCCAGTGGTCATCAAGTTTAACTTTTCTTTTTATTTCAACTTTAATTTTCTGTAATCCGTTTTATATAGCCTTATCGGTCTTATATAAATGCAATCTACTTAGCATTAGTTTAAGAAAATATTAAAATTTTAATTAAGGCAGTGTGGCTTAAATTTTCACTTCAACCCCACATAAGACAGGATAGATGATTCTCTAAATTTCTGGCTGAGATGACTTTGACAAAAGCTTGCCTCTTCCATAACCAATTTGCCTCATCCATATCCATCACTTTATATTTCTCATATAGGTGATCCATAAATGGAGTATATTCTCTTTTCTTTGTGAATAAAGATAAGGCTCCCATGGATAGTATATATTTAGAGCATACTTGATAGAAAGTTTAATTTCTCAAGGTCAGATTTCGCAAGAAAATACGTATAATACATATAAGACATAAATTTTATAATTTAAATTTAAATTATTGAGTTCGATTTTGGGTTAAGCATAATTTTTCCAGATACCCACTCGTAAAGAAAGACCAAAAATAATTGCAAGCTGACCTTTACATATGTTAAGCAACGAAAGAGAATTTATTCCATAGTATGGGCAGCTAGGACCAATTTTTCCACTTATGAAAAAATTTCAAAGGCCATGGATGAGGCAAATTGGGTATGGGGAATCCATAACTAATGTCAAACTCTAGTATTTCTTGGGCTATAAATAGAGATCTGAAAACACAGTAATGGGCATCTCACTTGAGAATCCAATCAAGAAGAAGAGATCTCTAACATGAAGATAAGAGTCTTGTTTGATAGCCAAGGATGACTTGCCTGATTTCCTAGCATTTTGGGTTGTGGCTTGCAACAATCTTTATACAAATGTAACCCTTCATACAGGTTCTCAGGCAGTCTCCTTGGCTAATTTGACAAGCTCTTGTTTGTCATGCTAGACTTTCTCTTCTATATATATCTTTCCAAACAAGCCCTTCATTGATTCTATGATCTTGGTAGATGTGAATGTTTTTTTATTCTTGTTGGAGTTTGATGGTGTGCATAGTGGGAAGAGAAGCCTTACATGAAGGTAAGAGTCTTGTTTGGTAGCCAAGGATGACTTGCCCGCTACACTGAGAAGGCTTTGATCTTGTTTGCTGTTAGAACTTTTTTTTGGCTTTGGGCAATCATCCTTGGTTATGCTAACATAATCTTCTCTTTCATGCTAGGATGATCTCTTCCTCATCAATAAAATTTTCTATATATACCAATTTTTAGAGGAAATTTTTTTTAATGAACAGGAATAATCCCATTATATGAATGTCACTTTCCAAAAGATAATATTAATAAAAAAATAAATACAAAAATAAATATAAAAATTAATTTAAATACAAACCGTGCGAAAATACATACTCTCCTATTTAGATTTAGATATTATTTCATGTTGTATGTTCATATATTCTGTAGAAAGCATTGTGTTCAGTAGTCAGTGGGAGAGCACGCACAAATCTGGAGACTAGAATCTCATCATATTTATATTGGATGTTAAAAGTTTAAAATAGAATAAATTATATTTTGATTTATGAATTTTAATATAATTAACGGATCGATTTTTGTATTTATAAAATTAAACATTTAAATTTATTTATTTTTATTCTGTTAAATGCACGGATCGATTTTTCTTCTAATAATACCCTTATGCGCTTTGAGAAAACTATAAATTTTAAATTTAGAAACCGATATGTTTTAATACATAAAAATTGAAGAATTTTAGGTATTTTTAATTATTTGAATTCTTGATATAAAATTCAAGTAATTATAAATATTTAAATCCTTCAATTCTTATGTATTAAGACAGATCAATCCTGAATTCAAAATCTATATTTTTCTCAAAGTTTCACCATTTTAAATTTCCTTAGTATCAAAAATTTAAGTAATTATAAATATTTAAATTCTTCAATTCTTATATATTAAAACAGATCAGTTCCTGAATTCAAAATCTATCGTTTTCTCAAAATTTCACTATTTTAAATTTTCTTGATATCAAATTAAACTAAATATATAATATTAACTCCTGCCTTTTAATACACAAACACAAAATAATTTAAAATGTTTTGGCTGGCTACCATTTCTCAAATTTTTTGGACATAAAATTTAAGTAATTATAAACACTTAAATTTTTCAATTTTTATTTATTAAAACAGATAAGTTTCTCAATTCAAAATTTTTTCAAAGTGTATAAAATAGATATTTGGGAGAGAGTAGTTTTCTCAAGTGTATAAGGGTAAATGTTTGAGAGAAATGAATGGAAGAATTATACATTTGAACGGAATAAAAATAAAAAAATTTAAATGACGGAATAAAAATAAAAAAATTTAAATATTTAATTTTAAAAATATAGAGACTAATATATTAATTACACTAAAATTTAGAGATTAAAATATAATTTACCTTTTACTATGGATTGAGTTTAGAATAATTTCTTGGACAAAGAGTAAAATAACTTGTCTGTAAAAAATATTTCTTGTGAAGAAAATTTTGAGAAAAATTATCATTTAGATGTTGAAAAATAATGGATATCAATAAATTTATTTAATCAAAACTTTAATTATGTCAATAAAATTTTTAAAATTAAAAAAAAAAATCATCTTTTATTTTTTGAAAAATGATTTAAATTTTATCTGGATCATTGTCTGATGATCAATTGTTCTAAATGCCCTAAACAAAAAAAAAATGTAAAATAAAAATATTTTCTATAAAATAAACAGAATTAAATTATAAAAAAATATAAAAATATTTTTCATGAAAAAATCAATCATGTATGTTACAAGGGAAAAGTCGCTAGGCAAGAGGCAAGTGCTCATTTGAGTTTCTGTCCTTCCTACTCCTTTGTATCTATTAGCTTGGGACTGATCTCAAAATTGTCACAAGAGACTTTCAATTCATCATCTTATCACCACAAAAAAAAAAAAAAAAAAAAAAGGATAACTCTTAACATTACCTTATTATCACCAATATGAAACAACTGACAACATTTGTCTGAAGCATATCTACATACTATGTACCCAAGACTACAATTCAGGATCCTTGGTAAAATATCAAAGTAATCCAATAAAATTTTAGCCAGCTTTTCTGAGTTGGTGAGAATCAACTCAGGCATGCCTTGTCCACCACCTCAAACACTATTAAGTTTTTTGATTCTAGCCAAGTGCTTCTTCCCATTAAGATGAGTGTCCATGTTTCCCTCATTTATGCCGCATTTATTACAGATGGTACACCACCAAATAGAATTTCTAATCTCAACAATGTTTTTCAGGTTCTCTTGCTTACCTTGCTCCTCAGTTTCGCAGCTCGTGTTTTTGTCGTCTGATGGATGCTTCTCTGGCTGCTCTACCGGTGCATTAGATTTGTTCTCAACTGAAGCAGGGGAAACAACGTTTGTCGACTTCTGTTTCTGATCTGTGAGCTTCTGACAAGCACGCCTATGTCGCTTTCCTTCAAAGTGTGAAATACGAGCTGTCTCACTGCAAGCTGTTATGTCACATAAAGCACATGTCCATAGCTTCTGGAAGTTTGTTGGTTGTGGGTTTTCAGGAATATCTCCATCTACTTTTGCAGCTCCCATTTCTTCGTTCTCCAGAGGTGCACGTGTTCCCATTGAAGCAGGGGAAACAATGTTATTCATCATCTGTTTCATGTTTGGCATCTTCTCATCACAAACATTGTGTTGATGTCCTTGAAGATGTGAAGCAAGGTCTCCCTCACTTGCTGCTATTACCTGACATATAGAACAAGTCCATGGCTTTAGGACAATCTGGGAACATGGTTTGTTAGAAACATCTCCGTCCTCTATTTTTGCAGTTATCAATTCTTTTTTCTCCAAAGGTGCACATGGTTCCAGGAAAGCAGTAGCAATCTTGCTTTTTGACATCTCATCCTTAGCTTTCAGCTTCTCATAAGCATCTGCATGCTGCTGTCCCTGAAGATGTGAAACAAGGTCTGCCTCGCTTGTAGTTGTTACCAGACATATAGCACAAGTCCACTCATTTTGAGCTTTCTTCAAACATGATTTGTCAGGAATATCTTGAGAAACCGCTGTTGCATTTGCCATTTCGCTTCTTTCCGTAGGTACATTTGTTTCCACTGAAGAAGTGCAAACCTTGCTCATTGATGTCTGGTCTTTTGCTTTCAGCCTCTCACAACCATCCTCATGTTGCCTTCCTTGAATATGTAAACTATGGTCCGTCGCGGTTGTGGTCAACTCCTTTAGGATATTCTTCGAAGGTGGTTCATCAGGAAGAATGCTACCAGCTACTGTCATAGTTGCCATTTCTTTAAATTCACCTGTTTCCATTGAAGTAGGGGAATTCTTGCCTTCCAACATCTGGTTTTTGGCTTTTAGCTTCTCAGAAGCAGCCTCATGTCGCCCTTCCTGAAGATGGGAAATGAAGATCGTCTCACTTGTGGTTGTTACTTGACATATAGGACAATTCCACTCCTTCTGGACCTTCTTAGAAGGTGGATCATCTGGAAGATCTCCACCTGCTACTGTTGCAGCCGCCATTCCTTTAGGTGCACCAGTTTCCATTGAAGCAGGTGAATTCTCACTTTGCAACATGTTCTTTGCCTTCAGCTTCTTCAAAGCAGCCTCATGACGCCTTCCTTGAAGATGTGAGATAAAGACTGTTTCGTTGACAGTTGTTACCTGACATAGAGGACAAGTCCACTCCTTAGAGTTCACAGAAGTTTGTTTGTCAAGACAATCTACATCTGATATTGTTGCAGCTGCCATTTCTTTAGGTGCACTGATATCTAAAGAAGAAAGGGAATTCCCGCTTTCCAATTGTTGGTTTTTGGACTTCAACTTCTCAGAAGCATCTTCATGTTGACTTCCTTGAAGATGGGAAATAAAGATCGTCTCACTAGGGGTTGTTATCTGACATATAGGACAGGTCCACTCATGGATGCTCTTAGAAGGTGATTTGTCAGGAAGGTCTCCGCCTCCTGCAGTTGCCATTTTCTCAGGTGCTTCTGTCTCCACTGAAGCAGCGGAAGTGTTGCTTTGCGAAATCTGGTTCTTGTATTTCAGCTTCTTGGAAGCGGCATCATGTCGCATTCCTTGAAGATGGGAAATAAAGACTGTCTGGCTGGAGGTTTTTACTTGACATATGGGACAGTTCCACTCCTCAACATTTTCAGAAGGTAGTTTGATGGGAAGGTCTCTGTCAGCTACCACTGCGGCTGCCATTTCTTTTGGTGCACTTCTTTCCACTGAAGCAGGGGAATTCTTGTTTTGCAGCATCTGATTGGCTTTGAGCTTCTCAGAAGCAGCTGCATGTCTCCTTCCTTGAAGATGGGAAATAAAGACTGCTTCACTTGTGGTCGTTACCTGACATATGGGACATGTCCACTCCTTCTGGATCTTCGTAGAAGGTGGTACATCAAGAAGACCTTTATCTGATACAGATTCAGCCGTCATTTCCTTAATTTCTGGATAAGCAAATGTTTTCTTTTCTGTTGCAAGAAGATCGGGTTTTATTGGCCTAACCTGCAAATGTGATAAAAAGAGGTAAGGATATGATGAAGCACAAAGAAAAGGTAAAACTTTACAATTATTCAAGAAAAAAGAAAGGGTGGAGTGGGGGGAGGAGTTTACTTTGATAATACAAGGAAAGATTAGATTATATGTAACCAAATGAATGATAGTTAAATCTAAGGTCAAACACACAGCCATCTCTTTATGCACTGTTCCATCTGCAAATTAACCTATGAAGACTTGGCAAAATAATGAATTCATCGTAGGAAATCACAAGTACCTAATTTATTTCATTCCACTATTTTTAATAACATAAGCAAATTATGAATTGAAGTATCAATAATGGCTTCATAGCTCATTTGCTCCGCAAACCGAGATTCATATTGTATTATTTTTCACACAAGTTCCTCTTGTTCCTTCTCACGTATATTGAATATCTTATACTCAGAGACTGAATCCAGTAGCATTATTAGATCAAAAAGGAAAATTGTTGGCGCCAAAAGATAGTTAGGCAGTCTGTTAGCTGTTAGCTTAGCTAAACTGATTGTATACGTGTCTTGTATTCTGATAAGCTTAGCGCCTCTTGTATATATATCTATCATGAGCTAATGAGAAAATTAGAATCCTGTTTACCAAACTCACAATTCTCACATGGTATCAATCTTCTTGAGAAGTGTTGAAACAGCTCAATAAACTTCCAGGCAGATATAAAATACAGTTAAAATTAACTTCTGGGTTGAGGTTGTTTCTTTTCTCCATCATTTACACAGCACTAATGTCTTTCTTCATAATTTTAGTTTCTTCAAACTTTGGCTGTATTTAGTAGAAGGTTGGAGGAAGGGGTGTAGAGAGGGACCATGTCATTAGATTACTAATGAATGAAGCTCAACTTTCGACAGCAATATACATTAGAATTACTCTTCTGACACAATATGAGAAATCAATTCATGAATTTTTCATAAACAATTAATCAAGAAAAAGGTAAAAAGAATAAGGAACCGCCAATTATATGCATTGATGAAATATCTACTAGAACAAACTTTCCACACAACTCTGTTTTCCACCACAGGAACATACCTTCAAAGCAATGAGATTCTCCGGTCCATTTCCTTTTATATCTCTCTCCATCGCAACCAGAACATTATATTTCTCATAATAGAACTCCTTCAGCTTGTTGAACATATTGATGACAGTTTGCTGGTCAATAGAGAGACATGGATGAATGATGTGTCTATACACATAAAGAGAACCATCAAAGTGAGATGTAACCAAGCAGCCAACAAGTATTAGCTTAATGCAAGGCCAGAAGAGAGACCTGCCACAGGTAGATAAAACATTAGGTTTAAAAAACCTATTCCCTCTTGTGAGATAGCACACTATATATATTACAAGACAGGAGATCTAACATAGACAGTAAGCTATCCATATAAAAATGTGCAAAAAAGCTGATTATTATTGACTTGAGTAATAAACTAAGAACTAAATAAACTGTATGATGAAGAATAGCAACATTACCATTCTAGTATCATCAAAAAAGCATTTTCAAACAGCAAAATCAAAGAGAAGCAGATCCAGTATGTGATCAGCTTCTGGGTATCCCAGATGGAATCAGTCTCAATTGCTTGAATGGAAGCACACCTGTTAACATGCAAGTATGACAATTAAAATTCATAATTGCATACAAGGTTGCTCGTTAAATAACAACCAATTGCTGGATTATGATCCAAATTTCTAAAGAGATCAAAAGCAGTTTATATTACATGAAAGAAACATCATTGGATTGAATGCAGCATAATGAAAACAGAACAAAGAAGATAACATTAATTTTCCAAAATTCCAATATCATGCAATACACACAGAGAGAGACTTACAAGGGATAACCCATAGCGAAGAGAGGCCTGCAAGAGAACAAAACCAATTAGCAAAGAGTAAGCAAGACGCATAAAAATCAAAGGAGAAAAATTGCTAATGGAACAAAAAATGGAGGAAAAATTAGTAAAGTCAACTGATTATCTGCTAATAATCATAAAATACGTAAATTGAGACTTCCATCCCTGAGAAGGAAAGAAAGGAGATCTAAAAAAGAGGAATGCAAGTTATGGAATCGTATAAAAGATGATTTCACATAGTTGAGAGATGGATTATCTGCATACCATGCAAGAACATCAAAGCAATCCCCTGCAAACTTGAAGAGGATACCCATTAATCCCATCTTGGAAAGAATTGAATCTCTTAAAGAATGGATATCTTGGCATTAATCTCGATCAACAGGACGAAGCAACCAAGTGAGATGATAATCTTGTTTGAGGTGAAGTGAAAAAGCGAAAGCAGTCTCCTTTGGCAAAGTGGGAAATAATTGATCCTTGAAACAGTTCACTTACGTGACTTTTGCAATAAGATATACTTGCTGGTCTGAGGAATACGAAGAGAACAGTGATTCAGTATTGAAAGATTTGGAGCGAGAAAGTTTAATTATTATAGATTAAGGAAACTGAAGAGTTTTTTTTTTTTTTTTTTAAAGGAAGGAAATTGAGAGTTTTATTATTTAGGAAGTTTACCATTATAGCATTCTAGGTAATTTACACTTTAATTTTTAAATTTTAATATAATTAATAAATTAATTTTTATATTTTTTAAATAATACACTTAAATTTTTTATAATTAATTTATTTAAATTATAATTTTTTATTTATTTTTATATTAAAAATATGAAAATATTTTTATTATTCTTATTAAATAAATAAATTATATTTAAATATTTAAATTTAAATATAATTAATGAATCAATTTCTATATTTTTAAAAATTATATATTTAAATATGTCTAAAATTACTATTGTATATTATAATTTAAATATTTTAACAGTTTATTTGTTATTTAAAAAAAATACTTAAAGTCTTTATTAAATTTTTAATACTTTTTATTTTTTTATTTTTATTTATTAAAATATTTTAATACTAATAATTTTAAAATTTATAAAAAATACTTATAATTTCAAATATTTTTAAGTAGTATCAAGTAATTTTAAATATATTATAAATTTTTATAATTATACTTTCAAAAAGAAGTTTAATTATTTATTAGTTTTAAACTAATATCTATAATGAATGAAAAAAATTATAATTTTATACGGATTAAATATAGAAGAATTTAATAATATAATTTTAAAAATACAATAACTGATTTTTCAATTACACTAAAATTTAAGAATCAAAATATAGTTTACACAATATAAAATTCTCATCTATATTGAAATTAAGAGTGAACATTTGGTCGGTTCGGTTTAAAATCAAACTGAACCGAACTAAATAAACTGAAAACCAAAATTTTATTATTTATAAAAATCGAACTAAAACAATTTTGATCAGAAATTGAATCGAACTGAATTGGTCTGATTCAGTTTGATTCTATTTGGTTTCATCAGTTTTAATTTTTAATAAATTTTTTATTTTTTACAAATAATATATTATTATCACTAAATCGGTTCGGTTTAATTTTTTCAATTTTTTTCTGATCAAAATCGAACCAAACAAAATAACCGAAATTTTTAAAATTAAAAACCGAATCAAACCGAAATAAATAAAAAACTAAACCAAATTTTCAAATTAATTCGATTCAATCGATTTTTTCAATTTGAACCAAATTCTACTCACCCCTAATTAAAACGAATTTAAGAATTTATGAATATATTTTAGGTATTTGAAATATTTATTAATTTTATCATTCACCGGTTGACTAATATAATTATAAATTTAAAATTATTCGATTTGGACAGATTAATTATTTGAAAATTTAAATATTCAATTTTAGAAATATAGAAATTAATCCGTTAATCAGGTTAAAATTTAGAGATTAAAGTATAATTTATTTTATTTTTTAATTATTTTATAATTTATTTAAATTTGATGCTGATTTAACATTTAATATGAATATAATAAAGTTAGGTCTCTAAAGTAAGTTCACCTAAAAATAGCATGTTGCGCTTTTTTTTGTCATTTTATTCATGTTTCATTATTACCGGATTAATAAACAACCTTTTTTGAAAGTTACTGTGTAACTTTTAATTTCTATATAATAATAATAATAATAATTTGATTCAAAAATAATAATAATAATAATAATAAAGAATATGTATATCTTTATATTGATAATCCTTCATGTGTATTTATTAAATAAATTTATTGATTCTGTAACTGTGCTGAAATTTTTATCAGTAATTATTAATTAGTTAAATTTTTTATAAAAATTTAAAATTGTATATATTAATCGGTTGAAAACTACTAAAATAATTTAAATTAATTATTTTAAATATTTAAAAATTATTTTAAATTAGTTTGGATCTAACTATTATAATTAATGTTAAAGTCATTCAAAATACTAACAAAATACAGTAATCAAAGAATGACGGATTAATTTGAATTCAACTGTTACAGTTAATTTTTAATTTTTTTAACATAAAATTTATATAAATATAGTTTTATAAAAGAGTTAATGATAAAAAATTTAAAATTTTCTGATTTTAATAAATATATTTAAATTTTTTAATAAACTAATTTATTTTTATTTTATCGTTATTAATGTTATTAATTTTAGACTATATTTATTAAAATATTAAAATATATGTAAAAAATATAAAATTTAAGTTATTCATTAATAAAAATAAATAAATAAAATAACAAAGAGAATATTTAATGTGTTGTTATTAGATATGTTACATTTAGAAAATATATAATAATAACAATAAGAATATCTATTTTAAATATATTATTTAAAGTTATTATATAAAATAATTTAAATATTTGTGAAAAACCATATTTATAACTTAAACTTTAGTTCTTAATTAATAAAGTAAAAAACTTTAAAATTTTATGATTTTAAACAATGGAATAAAATGAATTTAAAAAATAAATAAATAAAATTATAATAGGGACTTGAAATTTTATTTAAATAATAAAATAATCTTTTAAAATAAATATTGTTACGTATTAAATTTCATAACGTTTTATTTTGTCAATTACATTATTTTACCCTTCTCAATAATTAAATAATTATGAAATTTAGATTTAAATTAAATAAAACAGTATTTTGAAATAAATATTTTTTACTTTTATTTTCATAAAAAAATAAGACATAATATTTATTATTATTATTATTTCACAAAAATATTGAAGTTCAATAAAGTATAAAATTATAATTATAAAAAATAGATAAAAATAAAAATAAAAATTAAACTTTTACCATTAGACTGGGATAACTCATGTAACTTGAAATTTTCATAAAGTATGGTTAATCAAGACTAAGATCAATCTCTGTCTGAACAAATCATGGATACTCTAGTAATGTCATGAATCAAATCTCCAACCTGCTACCAACGTTGTTAAGCTGAATCCTAGTCAAATGCATGTTCCCACTAAGGTGAGCTTCCATGTTTCCTTCACTGCTGCAGCTTATATTACAGATGCTACACCACACAGACTTTGTAGTCTGCTTGTAGGCTTTATAGTTCTCGCAAGCATCTTCGTGTCGTCTACTTCGAAGATGAGAAATAAGGTTCATCACATTGCGGATTTTTGCTTGACATATGCCACAAGTCCACGGCCTGTCATGAAGATTTAGACCTGTTTCTGCTGAAGGAGGAGAATTATTGATTTTTGATATTTGGACTTTGGCTTCCAGTTTCTCTAAAGAATCCTTATGTCGCCTCCCTCGAAAATGCGACACAAGGTCTGTTTTAGTTGTGGTAGTTACTTGACATAGAACACAAGTCCATGGTTCATGGGTGCTCTTAGAATGTGGTTTCTTAGCAAGATTGTCTCTACATTTTTCCATTTCTATGACATCTGGAAGTCTTCCAAACTCATCTGAATCCTTGGAAATGTCGATTTTCTTTTGTCGGACGTGTGCTTTGAGATTCTCGCGAGCATCCTTATGACGCCTTCCATGAAGATGGGAAATAAGGTTTGCCTCACATGTGGTCGTTACCTGACATATAGAACAAGTCCACTCCATTTGGATGTTATTATATGGTAGCACATTGGGAAGATCTTTAGCTGTAGGTATCCCTTCTTTGAAATCCTGAGGATCACTTGTTCTGATTATTGCTAGAACCGGGTCAGGTTCTGCTAGAGCAACTTTAGACTCTTCAAACTCTGGCTGATAAAGGCATGGGGCAATGGGAGAGGGAAGAAAAGAATGATCAGCATTTTATATTTCTGGAACGCATATTTGATTCAAATCAGAGGCAAATTCCGCAATGACACGAACAGGATCCAGGGATGACATACCTTGAAATCAATAAGATTGTCCAAAGCTTCAGTTTCAGTTTCCTTTGCATCTCTCTTCACCTCTATTACAAGCATGTCTTGCTTGAAGAACCACTTCAGCTTGATTAATCGGTTCATCACACTGTGTAGGTCCATAGAAAAGCACGGATGAACAATGTGTTTATAGACATAGAAAGAACCATCGAAGTGAGGTGTGACCAAGCAGCCAACGATGGCAAGCTTAATGTAAGTCCACCATGGTAGCCTGGAATAGAGAGAAGAAATTATAATACCTCTTGCTAAATTATCCAGCATCAAAAGAAAAGCAAAATTACCATAGAAGTAGCTTGAGAAATGCATGTTCAAAGAGCAAAATCAAAGAAAAGCAGACCCAGTAAGTGATCAGCTTCTGGGTGTCTGTGGAATCAGTCTCGATAGCTTGAATAGAAGCACATCTGTTAACATGCATGCATGGTAAGCATCATCAATGCAAATATATTTAACTGCATAACTACTTTGTAAAGAAATCAAATGATATTTATTCTAAGCAACTGAAACTCCATGAGAGAAAGAGTTACAAAGGGTAGCCCAAAGCGATGAGAGGCCTGCAAGTAAAGAGAAACGATGAAAGTTAAGATTGCAGGTCACTAATAAAGCAAAGAAAAAACTTGCATTTCTCAGAAGAAACATAAGAGATTACGTACCATGCAAGACTAGAAAAACATTCCACTGCAAATCCCATCTTGGAAGGAATTATTTCAATTTGTTTGAGAGGATTTGTTTTGTCTACAGAACAAGGAAACAAGAATACCTTTTGCAGTAATGAAAGCTCAAGAAATTAGTGGGAAACTGGAAAAAGTTTCTCATAGGGAAATGAAACAGTCTCTGCTTGACTCTTGAGATGGCTAATGACTTGTGATTAGACTGATATCCTGGTGGGCATAGACAGAATTTAATATTTTTATTTTATTAAAATTTAAGTTAATATATTTTTTTGATTTGTGTGCAAAAACATAGGAGTATTTTTAGTTTATATAATTACTTTATATTTCTTCTGCTATTCTTTTTTTTTTCCTTAATTTACTTATTATAAAAAAAAATTTACATAATTTATTTTTTTTCTTAATTTATTTATCCTTTTTGTCCTCATAAATTTATATTGTATAATTATAAATAAAAAAGAACCTTTTAAACGTTGTGTTACGTCAGACTTTTGCCTTCAACAAAAACTCATGATTTCTTAAATTAAAACATTAATTATGAGTTAGGTCACAAATTTTTCGTTTTTGATTTATGATTATACAATAAAAATTTATGAGGAAAAAGGGATAAATAAATTAGGTGAGAAAAAGGGATATCATAAATTAGGGAAAAAAGAATATAATAAATAAATTTAAAAAAAGAAAAATTAATTATAAATTAAAAAATAATTTATTATAAGAAAATTTAACAAATTTTAAATTATGCACTCACAGATTTAGTTTGATATAGTTTGATAGTAAGTATATTTGAATAAATTTAAAAAAATTTACATATTTTTAAAATTATTCGTTACAAACGTGTAACGCTCATATGCTAGTTTGAAAAATCGTTACGCGGTGGTGGAATACGGCAATTTCAAATTATATAATAGCTACTTGGTTAATCATTTTGAGTAAAGTGAAAAGTGAGTTTATTTGAATCAATTTGAGTTCGACTGTTTCAATTGGTATTAGAGCGACCCTAAATCAGATAAATTGAACAGAGCTAGTGGCCCTGCGAGAAAAGGGTTATCCATATGAGATGAGATGGAGCCGCCAAAAATACTAGCGAACCACAATACCTAAAAATCTATATCTCGTTAGTAATTATATCCGATTCAGTTAAAATAAAAATGTCACAAATTTAATAAACAAGAGTGTAACGGTCACATACTAACTTGAAAAATCATCCATATTTACAAAATGCTGCAATTTTAAATTATATATAATATATAAATAAAAAGTGAATCTAAAAAATTATTTAAATCAGTTTATATCATCCCGTTTCAAACACACTCAAACAACTTTTAAATATTATTGACCCTACATTTAATGCAATTATGATCACGTCTTATCCTTTTTTTATCGTTAAAAGTCAATAATAGGTTTGCAAGTTAAAAAAAATAAAAATATATTTCTCTTTTTTTTATATTTTATAATATTTATTTATGTAATATTTTAATTAAAGTTATTAATACTAGTTTATTTAAAATATTAAAAATCTTAATTAAAATATTTCGTAAATAAATAAAATATTGAAAGTTTTAATAATTTTATAAAATAATAATAAATTAGTATAAAAGTTATAGCATTTTATTTTAATAATAAAATAATAATTAATTTTATCATCAATATAGTATAAAGTTTTATGAATTTAATTATAAAAATAAGAGAAAAAATAAAAAGAATTTGTGGCTCATAAATTTTTTTTATTAAAATAAATTAAAATTAAGAGATATTTTAATAATAAAATAAAATTGAGCAACAAATATAAAACTACTCTCAAAATAGAGTGACAAACAATATAGATGCAGTTTATCCTTATCCGTTTGTTCATTCGAAAATCCATAATTGTAAGAATTTAATTGATGAATCTTTTGAAGTTGATATTGCAGAATAATAATTTTAAAAAAAGTCAAGTTCTAAAACTCAAAAATAAAATTAATAATTATATGATAAGAGTCTGATCAACAATATTCAAATCAATGAAAAAAAATCTAAATATTTTTAGATTTTAACTGTTTAGTAAAGTGTATTTTTGATTGATTAGTCAATTATATTATTGTTAGATTTTTAAAAAAAATATTATAATTAATTTTATTTTTTAATATAAAAATTAATAATTATAAAAATAAAATTACCTAATTTTGATACGATATAAATTTTAAAAAATAATTTAAAAAATTATTTCAAATAGGGATTCGATGTTCATATTCTGATTTTGAAAAAAATTGTATGAAGTATAGGGTATTAAGTTTAACGTTGATACAGCTTTTCATCCTCAAATGGATGAGCAATATGAAAGGATAGTTTAAATACTGACAGATATGTTTAGAAGTTGTATTACTCAATTTGAAGGGAGTTGGGAGAGATACCTATCATTGATTGAATTTGCATACAATAATAGTTATAAGACAAAATTAAAATGGTACCTTATGAAGTATTATATTGAAGGAAATATAGAACTCTATTGTACCGGACAGAACTCAGTGAAACTAAATTGATACATCCAGATTTAGTGAGAGAAATAGAAGAGAAAGTTAGAACTATCAAGAAAATGTTGAAAGCAGCTTCAAATAGATAGAAGTCTTATGCAGATTTGAAGAGAAAATATATAGCATATGAAGTTGGAGATAAAGTGTTTCTTAAAGTCTCTCCATGAAAAAAGATGCTTAGATTTAGCAAAAAAGGGAAGTTAAGTCTTAGATTTATAAGTCCATATGAGATAATTGAACGTGTGAGTCCGGTAGCATACAGGTTTGCATTACCCCAAGAATTAGACAAGTTACATAATGTTTTCCATATATCCATGCTGAGAAGATACAGATTTGATCCTTCTCATATAATTTCTTTTGAGATAATTGATATTCAACCTAATTTCACTTATAAAAAGGAACCAACAAAGATTTTAGCATGAGAAATAAAGGAACGAGAAATAAGAAAATTTCATTAGTAAAGATTTTTTGGAGGAACTACAAAACAAAGGAAGCTACATAGAAAAGTGAGGAATTAATGAGGCTACAATATCTCCAACTATTTGTGATAGGTAAATTTCGAGGACAAAATTTTTTTAAAAAAAGGTTAGAGAATTATCACATTCCAAAACTTAAGGATAGAAACAGAGAAACTACTAGAATTAAATTGTATCATTCTAAAGTTAGGGTAATTAGTTTTAAGGGAGATGCTAGCTTAATCTTGTGCTAATTAGAGGAGATATTAACTTATCCATAGCTGCTTGACATATAATTTCCCTATAGTTAGAGTACTAAAAGTTGTGTTTAGAGGTCCAGCTTTCATTTTATATGAAGTTATACATGTAAAGAAAGAGTTAAAATAATAATGACCAGTAATAATATTTTAATATCTTTAACTATAATAATTATATCATATAACACTCAACTATGAAAAACAGACATATTTTAAAATAAAACAAATAATATAATAAGTCGAAATCAAGTCACTTTCGGGAGATACTTAATCGTTTTCCGACATGTTAGCTTGAGATTCTTATTAAAATCGATGCACTTACCTAAATAAAATAAATTTCTAAATGTTAAAAGTGTAGATTTATTAGGTCAATCTATAAATAACATGAAAAAAAATTTAATAGGTTAAAGTGTGAATATAAAAAGTTTAAAAATAAATTTCAAGTTTGGTTCTCCATTTTTTTCATCTCTTCACCTAAACCATCCATGTGTCACTTAGCTATACATGAAAAAAATGACTAATCATAAAAGAAAAAAATTAGTCTTGAATTTTCTTCATGATAGTTGAACCTACACTAAAAAGAAAAGACAAAATTAGTTTTATTCTTTTCTATCATTTTCACCTTATTTCTCCGTGAAGACAAGATCTCCATTTAAGCAAATTCTTTTCTAAATGAAATAACTAATAAAGAACCATAGAAAATGAGGAAAGGAGTAGTTTTGGTGTTTAAGTGAACAAATTTAAAAGGAGGAAGGTACATCAAAGGGTAAAGGAAAGGAAAAAGAATAACTAAGATATACCTAAAATTTTTAAATAAAATTATGCAAAAGGTTTGGTATTTGCATGATTTTCTATTTTACTTTGATTTTTTTCATGAATATGTAAAATTAGGGTTTAGTTTTAATTGCTGAAAATTTTACTTTGATTGTGTGGATGTGTAATATGAATGTTGAAATTGTGTTTGGAAGACAAAATAAATAAATTCAACATGAAAACTAAAAATGCAAATCTGACATAAAAGATTTTAATAGGACAACCTGTGTTAGAAGTTTGATAACTTATTGTATAATTGTTGAAATTAAACCAAACATATACCAAAAGAAAACTGAGACAAATAGCTAAAACTTTCATGAAGTGACCCAAATTTATAAATATTCGATTCATTGAGTTTTTTTATATAAATTTAGGAGTTGCCTATATATTTATTTATTTAATTAAAATTATTTAATTTTAAATTAATTATAAATAAATTAAAATATTCATAAATAATTATTTAATATAATAAAACTCGATTAAAGCTTAATTTATTTTCACTCTTTTACTAAATAAATTAAATTAAATTTATTAATATTTATCTCAAATTTAAAATATATAAAATTAAATTTAAAATAATTTTAATAAATTAAATTTAAATTCTTCGAAACTTGCCTGATTAGTTTACACCAATATGAATGAATGGCAAATGCAGGCGGAGTAATTATTAGCGGCAACAACAACTCTCTAGTGGGAAAATATTAAAGGAATGGGTCCACAGACTCGCCCGTGCTCTTGCTGCTCATGTCGCCGACATTTTTGTTGTTCATGTGATGTTAGGTTATTATTCTAATTTTCACCACCCATGTCGTTGTTCTCCTTGTGATCACTTCTTGAATATGTTATTATTATTCGATTCAAATTAAAAAAATCGATCGAATTAAATTAATTTTAAATTTCAGATCGACTTTTTATTTATTTTGATTTGATTTAATTGTTAATTTTAAAAATTTCAATTATTTTAGTTTGGTTTAATTTAAATTAAAAAAATTAAATCAAATTGATTAGTGATAATAATATATTATTTTTAATAATATTGAGATATTATATTATATTAATATTAAAGTATTTCAATAAAATTTTAAAATATTAAAAATAAAGTATAAAAGATAAAAAAATTATTAAAAAATTAAACTGATCAAATTGAACTGATTCAGATCGATTCAGTTTAATTCGATTTTTGATCAAAATCAATTCGGTTCAATTTTCATAAATACCAAAATTTTAATTTTTAATTTATTCGATTCGATTCGATTTTAAATTGAACCGACCGAATACTCACCCTTACTTCTTCTTCATATGAACTATATGTCTGTTTTTCTTGTTGCTCGTGTAGTTATTGATCGATGAATCCTTTTAGTTGTACCTTTTTACTGTTCTTCATGCCATCAATATGGGAGTTGTTCTTACTATTTCTTTCAAGAAATTTCATAATATAACCGATAATGATTGTATTATAATTTGCTAAATTTCGTGTAGATCTATATAAATTTTATTATAATTAATAATTAATATGTAATTATTATACATATAATAATTATATAAAATAATTTTTTATTTTTTGAAAGCCTAATCTGCAAATAATTTGAATTTATTATTTTTTTTTAAAAAAAGTCATAATTCTCATTAATTTATCACCAACTTAACCTAAATTAAAATTATATTGGATGGAAAGAATAAATAATTAACAAAATTAAAAATGAAATATTAATTGAGTTTTAAAGTAGTGGGATATTTTTTTAATGGGACTTACATAATGATTTATCCAATTATTTATTGAGAGATTTACTATTTAGCTTTTGGATATTACCATTATTGACAAGTCAGTTTTTACATTTTCAAAAATCTATTAAAACGTGGTTATCTTTTCTTTCTAACGAAATAGTTCTTTTTGTCCTCTTTTCCCTTAAAAATAGATGATGGATGAAAGAAAAAAGTTTTAAAACCTAATTTTACTCTCAAATGAAATCCTTTATTTAGTTCCTGAATATTGTCATTATTAATAAATCAGTCTCTATATTTTTAGAAATCTATTAATTAAAATGTCATTATTTTTTTTAGATCTATTAAAATGTCTTTATCTTGTCTCAGATCTATTAAAACGTCCTTTCTAATGAAATAGTCCATTCTTCTCATCTTCAATGATGAAGAAAAAAAAGAAAAGAAAAAAAGAAGAAGAGAAAGAAGGAGAAGAAGATGATGATAATGAAGATGAAGAAGAAGAAAAATCTTCTCTTTCTCCTCTTCTTTAAAGAAAAAAAAAAAAAAGAAAAACCAAAAAAGAATCGAAAGAAGAAAAAGAGGAAAAATAAAAAAAGAAGGAGAAGGAGAAGGAGGAGGAGGAAGAGAGGAAGAGAGGAAGAGAGGAAAGTAATTTGGTTTTTTGCTATATTTTTAACCGCAGAAATAGACGAAAGAGTTATTTCGTTAACGGAGAAAAAAAATAAAAACGTTTTAATAGGTTTTTGAAAATACAGAAACTGACTTATTGGGCAATATTCAAAAACTAAATTATAAATTTTCTTTATTTATTTAATATACTGAAATTACATATAATTTTCTTGTTGAAAGATAACACGTTACAAGTAAGATTTATTTAATAATAATAATAATAATAATAAAAGCCTAGTTATTAAGGGCATGATTTGATGATACTATTTCCAGCAAAGTCTTGAAATCTTGTGCAGCATGTCCAGTGGGAGCTGCAGCCTGCAAAAGAAGCTCTTGGAGTGTAATACCCGGCTAGACTCTGGTATCGGAATTCCTACCGTCCGGTGGAATCTCGGATGTCGGAAGCCTCTAGTAGGGTAGAAACATGTTTTCATAAAATGTTTTAAAGCATTTCATGGTTTTAAATATGAAAATTAAATGAGTTTTTGCATGAAAAGTCTTTGGAGGAAAACCCAGGTTCGGCCGCCGAAAGTCAAGTTCGGCCGCCGAACATGCATGCGTTTTGGAGGCACGTTAGGCCCCCGAAAGCATGAGTGAGGGAAGTTCAGGTTCGGCCGCCGAAAGTCAAGTTCGGCCGCCGAACATGGCATGCGTGCGGAGGCACTTTCGGCCCCCGAACGTGGTCTGGCCAGCCACTATAAAAGGGGCACTTAGCCGAAATGGGCGAGCTTTCTCCCATTTTCGGCCACAGCTAGCTTCCGACCTCCCTCTTCCCAATCTAGTGTTCTTCCTTCAAATCCCCACCATTTTTCTTGAGTTTTAAGCTTGCATTGAAGGTTTTGAACTTTTGAAACAAGTTTTGGAGCTTTGGGAACCCAGGAGCTCATTTTCGTGGATCTCCAAGTTTAGGTCGTCTCCCTCTCGATCTTCAAGAGGTAAGAGCCGATCTTAAGCTCCTTATATGTTTTAAGTAAGTTTTAAGTTGTTTTATGGGTAGAGATGCATGTTTAGGCTTGTTGATGAGTTTATGGGTTTTGATGTTTTGATGAACAATGTATGTTGCTTGTGTGTGTTTGAAGTGTTGTAGTTGGGGTATTTGATAGTTTGAGACCCCTAGGTGTGATGTAAGGTGTTTATGCATGTTTTAGAACAAGTTTATGCATGATTGGTGAGTTTGGAGGCAAAAATGCTTAAGGGAGCCAAGTTTCTGCCCTTTGGCAGAAACCAGGTTCGGCAGCCGAAGGGAGTTTCAGCCGCCGAACATGGCTTGGGAGGCAGCTTTAGGCTGCCGAAGCTTGCCCCCGAAAGTTGGAGTTTCGGCTCTGTCCGAGACTTTCGGCCGCCGAAGGTGCCGCCGAACATGCATGAGTTTCGTCTCTGTCTGGGAGTTTCGGCCGCCGAAGGTGCCGCCGAACCTGCCTGACTTTCGGCTCTGGAGGGACTTCCGGCCGCCGAAGGTGCCGCCGAAAGTGCCCTGTCTAGCCTTTTCTTGCATGTTTTCTAGGGGTGTTTTGAGGTGTTTTTAGGAGGTTTTTGGGGGTATGTTTAGAGTCTTGTTTATGTTTGTTTGGTACCTCATCTAAGTCCACCTGTGTAGGTTCGGACCCGAGGAACCGAGACCCCCGGCAGTGAGATAGCTGCCTTTAAGTTGTTAAAGCTTCAGTCATCAGGTGAGTGGAACAACCCCTTAAGTTTTAAAGTAAAGTAAATGAATAAATGAATGAATCATAAAGCATTGCCCATGCATCACTAATGCCATGCAATATTTCAGGATGTTTGCATTAGAATTCACGAATATGCTGCATTGCATAAATTGATGTTGATGTGGATGGTTGATTGGATGATCCATAGTCCTCGATATGTTATGATGAGATATGGCATGTTATGTATGAAAGTCTAGGTTGTACCCATTCTACGTCCCTGGCACAAAGAAAGAGAAAGTCCGGTTGTACCCATTCTACGTCCCGGCATATTGGAATGTTATGTTATGATATGTTATGTAAGAGAAAGACCGGTTGACCCATTCTACGTCCCGGCACTTTGGAAAGGAAGAGGACTAATGGTGACAATACCATCCTTGATGTGATTAGCTGTGATGTGTTGCATTTCATGAAAGCATGAAAAAGAAAAAGAAAAAAAAAAGAAAAAGTTAAATAATATGTGGAAATAAAATAAAATAAATAATAATAATAATGATAATAAAAAGAATAATAAAATAAAATGAATAATAAATAATGAATAAGAATAAAGGAAATAATAAAATCAATGTTTTTAGTTTCTGCTCATTGGGCTTTATAGCTCACCCCCTCTCCCCTAACCCCAGTCTTGCAGGTACAGAGTAGATAGAGAAGTCAGCAAGAGTAAGAGAAGTTTATGTAATAGCCTAGAGGTGGACATGGTTTGTTTGTAATGTAAAAGTATGATATGTTATGTAATGAAAGTTTAATAGTGTGCTTGACTAGAGTCTGTTGTATTCCCTGTACACATGGTCTTGTATGAGATATAATGTTTTTATGATGCCTATGTAACCCAAGCCTATGTTATGTTATGTTACCCCATTGGAGTATTTGATGAGGACTCCAATGAGAGGTTTATGTTATGTTTGTGCATGCACAGGCTAGGCTTGGCAAAGAAATGTTTGAATGAAAGAAAAGTTTTAATTTTTATGTATGTTGTTGACCATGTATGGGATTAAACAGGTTCACAGGATGTATGTTTGGCTTGCTACGGGTTCTGGCGGCCTTAAGCCGACCTGAATTCTAGCGCCGGTAGCGGTCCGGTTTTCGGGTCGTTACAGAGTGGTATCAGAGCCCTAGGTTCATATGGTCGGACCTAGAGTGTCGGGCTCATAGATGTTATAGAAAGTCAAGCACAATAGGAAATCATGTCCACTAGGATAGGATGTAGAGTCCTGTCTAGAATGAAAGTATGTATGCCATGAGATATGCTATGTATATGATGTGGGTTCATGTGTTTCCACATGAACCATTTGATGCTAACGTTTTGTTATCTGTACTGTTTTTCAGTAAACAAAATGCGAGGAACTCGTCGATCGGCTAGATTGACTAGAGTACCACCGGAGGATGAGGGTACGAGCGCCCGTCCTCCAGCATTGCCAAGGGCAATGTCAAGTAGGTCCAACAGGGACAGAGCAGTGGGAGACCCTAGAAGGTCTCTGGATCTGGGTAGAAACAGATTAGTAAGAGGAACGGTTCAAGGAGGCAGGTCAGTGGATGTGGGAGAAGAGATGGATGTGGACCAGAGGAGGGATGGTAATCTTGGTGTGAGCATGCCAGAAGAGGGCATGGGTGAGTCTCAAGGAGGCACTCAGGCCTCGGGGTTTATTCCACCACCCCAGTACCCACCTTTTTCACCATACCCCGGGTATTCGATGGGAGGTACATCGGATTACCCCAGTTTTAATCCTTACCCTTCTCACATGCCATACCCACCTTTCCACCCACAGTATCCACAATACCCTATGTACCCACCTCAACCCTCCTATCCAAGCACAGCAAACCCTATCCCAGGGGATGTTGCACCACCACCACCAGCAGAACCCACAGTTCCAGAAACCCTAAGACCTCAGCCTAGCTCATCTGGAGGGAGCAAAGTCAAGATGACTGACTACATTAAGTTGGGTGCTCCCCAGTTTGATACAGGTGATGATCCGTTTGTGTACCTGGAGAAGGTCAAAACAATTACAGATGAGATAGGGGCGGATGACAGTAGAGCCATTCAGATGGCTGGTTTCACTCTGAAATGCAAGAAGGCACGAGAGTGGTTCAAGAACTATGTGAAACCAAGGGTGGACAGTCTGTCATGGGAGGAGTTTGCGAATGAGTTCGCAGGATGGGCTTTCCCTGACAGTTCCAGGGAGCTGAAGATGATCGAGTTTGAACAGCTGAAGCAGACAGATGAGATGGGTGTCGATGAGTACACCGATAGATTCTTAGAGTTGTTGCCGTTTGCTGGGCAACATCTGGACACAGATCCGAAGAAGTCGAGGAGGTATATCATGAGGCTCAATTCCAGGTATTCCTCTTTGATTCAGTCAGCTGATAGAGAAAGTTTCCATGCCATTATAGACATGGCCAGGAGAATGGAGGCTAGTGCCATAATAGAAGGAAAAGTCAAGCAGTCAGTGGCACAACCTTCTGGTTCCAAGACCCCAGGTGGGGGAAGGATTGACCCTTCATCCTTGAGTTCAGGCAGTAAGAGGTGGAATAATACCACCAGGAAGACAAAGAAGAATAAGTTCTGGAGCAAGATCAAATCAGGTCTGGGATTAGGAGGTGGCTCAAGCTCTGGTGCTGATAACGCAGTTTGTACGAGGTGTGGTAAGCTACACCGGGGGGTATGCCGGTTTGGGACGACAGCCTGCTACAGGTGTGGGCAAGAGGGACACATGTCTTGGGAGTGTCCAAGAGCAGTTCCTACGGCACAGCCCCAGCAGACAGCTTCGGGTAGTGTGGCACAGCCAGTAGCTTCAGTCGCGACACAGGCTAGTGGCAGAGGCCGAGGGAGAGGGTCAGCCTCTTCTTCAACAGGTTACAGAGGGGAAGGTCCGTCAGCTCCAGCACGGATCTTCACGATGACGCAGCAAGAGGCGAATGCATCCAACACCGTGGTGTCAGGTAATATCATCATTGGTTGTTCAGATGTTTATGCCTTAATGGACCCGGGTGCAACCCATTCTTTTGTTTCTCCGAGAGCGGTCGAGAGGTTGGGTTTGATGGTCTCTGGGTTAGAGTGTCCCCTATGGGTCAGTGGACCCAAGTGTGACCCGTCAGTGGCAGAGTCAGTCTGCCAGTACAGTCCAGTTTTCATAGAGGGAAGATGCCTATCCGCCGACCTAGTGGTTCTAGACTTGACAGACTTTGACGTCATTCTAGGGATGGATTGGCTATCTACCCATGGTGCTACCTTGGATTGCAGAGACAAGGTAGTTAAGTTCAGATGTCAGGATGGGTCAGAGGTTGTCTTTAGAGGAGACAAGGGGAGTACACCTAGAGGTTTGATATCAGCCCTACAGGCTCGTAGGCTGCTCAGGAGGGGTTGTCAGGGTTATCTAGCTCATGTGAGAGAGCTAGACAGAGATGTCAGAGAGCCCGCCTCGGTGCCTGTGGTTAGAGAGTTCTTAGATGTTTTCCCAGACGAGCTGCCAGGTTTACCGCCTCCGAGGGAGATAGAGTTCGAGATAGAATTGATGCCAGGAACCAGACCGATCTCTATCCCTCCCTACAGGATGGCGCCAGCAGAGCTGAAGGAGCTTAAGGAACAGTTACAAGAGCTGGTAGATAAGGGTTTCATCCGACCGAGTACCTCACCTTGGGGTGCTCCAGTGTTGTTCGTGAAAAAGAAGGATGGATCCCTCAGACTTTGTATCGACTACAGACAGTTGAACAAGGTCACTACCAAGAACAAGTACCCGTTGCCTAGGATCGATGATCTATTCGACCAGCTAGCAGGAGCCGGTTGTTTCTCCAAGATAGATCTGAGATCTGGGTATCATCAGCTGAGGATCAGAGATGAAGACGTGCCAAAGACAGCTTTCAGGACCAGATATGGGCACTATGAGTTCCTAGTGATGCCGTTCGGGTTAACAAACGCCCCTGCAGCATTCATGGATCTCATGAACAGAGTATTTAGCCAGTACCTGGATCACTTTGTTATTGTCTTCATAGATGATATCTTAGTGTATTCCAGGAATGCAGAGGAGCATGCCCATCATCTGAGGTTGGTTCTACAAACCTTGAGGGAACATGGCTTGTATGCCAAGTTCTCTAAATGTGAGTTCTGGCTGAGGAGCATTTCATTCTTGGGGCATGTAGTGTTAGAGAATGGTATTGAGGTGGACCCCAAGAAGACAGAAACTGTGGCTAACTGGCCTAGACCCACTTCAGTGACAGAGATTAGAAGTTTCTTGGGTTTGGCAGGTTACTACAGGAGGCTCGTTCAGGACTTCTCAAAGATAGCAACTCCTCTGACCAGGTTAACCAGAAAGAATCAGAAGTTTCTGTGGACCGACCAGTGCGAAGAAAGTTTTGAAGAGCTTAAGAAGATGTTGACTTCAGCACCAGTTTTAGCTCTGCCATCTAGTGATGAGGACTTTACAGTCTTTTGTGATGCGTCCCGTGTGGGACTGGGTTGTGTACTGATGCAGAATGAGAGGGTGATTGCTTATGCTTCTAGGCAGCTGAAGAAGCATGAGTTGAATTACCCCACACACGACCTGGAGATGGCAGCAGTAATCTTTGCACTCAAGATGTGGAGGCACTACCTCTATGGGGTAAAATGTGAGATCTTTACAGATCATAAGAGCCTGCAGTACATCCTGAGTCAGAGAGATTTGAACTTGAGACAGAGGAGATGGGTAGAGCTGCTGAGTGACTATGATTGCAAGATTCAGTATCATCCGAGTAAGGCGAATGTCGTGGCAGACGCCCTAAGCCGGAAATCACTCGGTAGCTTATCCCACATATCGGCAGAGAGGAGGCCAGTGGTGAAGGAATTCTACAAGCTTATTGAGGAAGGTCTACAGATGGAGTTGTCTGGTACAGGTGCCTTGGTGGCCCAGATGAGAGTATCACCCGTGTTTCTGGAGCAGGTGGCTCAGAAACAGCATGAGGACCCGGAGTTAGTGAAGATTGCCAGGACTGTTCAGTCAGGCAGTGGTAGTGAGTTCAGATTCGACAGTAAGGGGATCCTCCGCTATGGGAGTCGATTATGTGTACCAGATGACATAGGGCTAAAAGGAGACATTATGAGAGAGGCTCATAATGCAAGATACAGCATTCACCCCGGAGCCACCAAGATGTATCAAGATCTAAAGAAGGTTTATTGGTGGCCAGCTATGAAGAAAGAAGTGGCACAGTTCGTGTCAGCCTGCGAAGTGTGTCAAAGGGTGAAGCTGGAACATCAGAAGCCGGCTGGAATGCTTAACCCGCTACCTATCCCAGAGTGGAAATGGGAGAATATAGCTATGGACTTCGTAGTGGGGTTACCGGCGACGTCCAACAGATTGGACTCCATATGGGTGATTGTGGACAGACTCACCAAATCTGCTCACTTCATTCCCTGTCAGGAGTGGCTATTCTGTGGACAAGTTGGCGCAGGTGTACGTTGATGAGGTAGTCAGACTGCATGGGGTTCCTGTTTCTATAGTGTCAGATAGAGGGCCCCAGTTCACCTCCAGGTTTTGGCGGAGTCTGCAGAATGCTATGGGTACTAGGTTGGATTTCAGCACTGCCTTCCATCCACAGACAGACGGACAGTCAGAGAGGACCATCCAGACCATAGAAGATATGCTGAGAATGTGTGTGCTGGACTTTGGCGGTTCTTGGAGGCAACATCTACCTTTGGTGGAGTTTGCCTACAATAACAGCCATCATGCTAGCATTGGGATGGCTCCATATGAAGCTTTATATGGAAGGAAGTGCAGGTCACCTGTTTGCTGGGAGGAAGTTGGAGAAAAGGCCTTGGCAGGGCCTGAACTAGTAGAGATCACCAGCAGGGTGGTACCCTTAATCAGAGAGAGAATCAAGACAGCTGCAAGCAGACAGAAGAGTTATGCAGACATCCGCAGAAGACTAGTAGAGTTTCAGGAGGGGGATCTGGTATTGCTCAAGGTGTCTCCAATGAAAGGAGTGGTTCGGTTCGGGAAGAAGGGTAAGCTGGCTCCGCGGTACATCGGACCCTTTGAAGTCTTGCAAAAGATTGGGAATGTATCGTACAAGCTGGATTTACCTGCTTCTATGGCGAGAATCCATCCGGTTTTCCATGTTTCTATGTTAAGAAAGTTCGTGTCAGATCCGGGCAAGGTTCTTAGTGAGCCTGATGTGGAGATCCAAGAGGATCTCACCTATGTTGAGCAGCCAGTACGGATCTTAGACACCCAGATCAGAAAGCTGAGAAACAAGGAAATCCCGATGGTGAAAGTCCTGTGGAACCACCACAATATAGAGGAATGCACTTGGGAGACACGGGAGTCTATGCTTCGGCAATATCCTCATCTCTTTTAAGGTTAGTCTCTATGTGTTTCATGTGGATGTTATGTTGTTTGCTACGCATGTGCTAGTTGAGGAACATTCGGGGACGAATGTTCTTAAGGGGGGGAGAATGTAATACCCGGCTAGACTCCGGTATCGGAATTCCTACCGTCCGATGGAATCTCGGATGTCGGAGATCTCTAGAAGGGTAGATTCATGTTTTTGTAAAATGTTTTCATGTTTTTAATGGTTTTAAGTATGAAATTAAATGAGTTTTTGCATGAAGAGTCCTTGGAGGAAAACCCAGGTTCGGCCGCCGAAAGTCAAGTTCGGCCGCCGAACATGCATGCGCTTTGGAGGCACGTTAGGCCCCCGAAAGCATGAGTTAGGGAAGTCCAGTTTCGGCCGCCGAAAGTCAAGTTCGGCCGCCGAACATTGCATGGATGCGGGAGCGCATTCGGCCCCCGAACGTGGCCTGGCCAGCCACCTATAAAAGGGGCACTTAGCCGAAATGGGCGAGTTTTCTCCCATTTTCGGCCACAGCAAGCTTCTGACCTTCCCTTTGCAACTCTTGTGTTCTTCTTCCAAATCTCTTCCATTTTTCTTAAGTTTTAAACTCACATTGCAAGTTTTGAGCATTTAAACCAAGTTTTGGAGCTTTGGGAACTCAGGAGCTCATTTTCGTGGATCTCCAAGTTTAGGTCGTCTCCCTCTCGATCTTCAAGAGGTAAGAGCCGATCTTAAGCTCCTTATGTGTTTTAAATAAGTTTTATGCAAGATCTATGGGTAGAAATGCATGTTAGGTTATATGTTGAGTTATGGGTTAATATTGATGATTTGAGCAATGTGTGTGGATTTTGTGTGTTTGAAGTGTTGTAGTTGGGGTATATGCATGTTTGAGGCCCCTAGGAACTTGTATGCATGTTTTAGTTGAGATTTATGCATGATGTGAGGTTTTGGGAGGCAAGAGGCTCATGTGAGCCAAGTTTCTGCCCATTGGGGAGAAACCAGGTTCGGCCGCCGAAGGGAGTTTCGGCCGCCGAACCCCCTTGTGGAGGCAGCATTCGGCTGCCGAAGCTTGCCCCCGAAAGAGGACTTTCGGATCTGTCTGGGAGGTTCGGCCGCCGAAGGTGCCGCCGAACCTGCCTGACTTTCGGCTCTGGAGGGACTTTCGGCCGCCGAACCTGCCGCCGAAAGTGCCCTGTTCAGCCATTTCTTGCATGTCTTTAGGTGATGTTTTCATGATGTTCTAGGGGGTTTTTTGGGGAGTATTTTAGAGTTATGTTCTAGTGTGTTTGGTCCCTCATTTGAGTCCACCTGTGTAGGTTCGGACCCGAGGAACCGAGGACCCCAGCAGTGAGTTCAGCTGCTTCGGTGTTGTCAGAGTCAGCCAGAGGTGAGTGGAACTAAACTTAATCTTTTAAATTAAATGTTTTATCATGTTTCATGCATCATGATTATGCTATAGGATGATTGCATTAGCTTCACGAATATGCCGCATTGCATCTATTGTTGTTGATGTGGGTGAATGTTGGATGACCCAATTAGTCCATGACAGGAAGACCAGGACCCCATTCTACGGCCTGGCACGGAAATGAAAGACCAGGACCCCATTCTACGGCCTGGCACGATTGTGGACTCGAAGACCAGGAGCCCAGAGGAGGCCCTGGAATAATGGTAAGTAATGTATGTATGACAGGAAGACCAGGACCCCATGCTACGGCCTGGCACAATGTTAGCTTGGACTAATTGGTGACAAGTTCACCCAACCCTTATGTGAATTGTTTGTGTTATGATGCATTTCATAGAGCATAGTGTTAATGTGTTTTAATAGCTCTACTCACTGGGCTTTTAGCTCACCCCTCTCCCTTTACCCCCAGGCTTGCAGGTACAGTATAGTGCGGGAGTCCGGATAGAGTAAAGAAGTCATGCTTATGTAATAGCTAGCAATGGACATGATCAAATTGTAATGTAAAAGTACAATATAGTTATGTAATGAATTTTATGAATGTTAGTGTGTGCTTGACCATAGAATGTTGTATCCCTTTTTATACATGATCTTAGAGATTTTGATGATGTTTATGTAAACCAACTCAACGTATGTTATGTCACCCCTTGGGGGCACTAATGAGATCCCACAGAGGGATCAATGTTATGTTAATGTTTATGCACAGGTTGAGTTTGGTTGATGTTCATGAAAAGAAAAGTTTTAATTTTTATGTATGTTGTGGATCATGTATGGGATTATACAGGTTTACAGGTTATATGTCAGGCTTGCTACGAGTCCCGGCAGCCTTAAGCCGATCTGGATCCTAGCGCCGGTAGCGGTCCGATTTTCGGGTCGTTACAGAGGGCCCCAGTTCACCTCCAGGTTTTGGCGGAGTCTGCAGAATGCCATGGGTACTAGGTTGGATTTCAGTACTGCCTTCCACCCCCAGACTGATGGACAGTCAGAAAGGACCATCCAGACTATAGAGGATATGCTCAGAATGTGTGTGCTGGACTTTGGCGGTTCTTGGAGGCAGCATCTACCTTTGGTGGAGTTTGCCTACAACAATAGCCATCATGCTAGCATCTGGATGGCTCCATATGAAGCTTTGTACGGAAGGAAGTGCAGATCACCTGTTTGCTGGGAGGAAGTTGGAGAGAAGGCCTTGGCAGGGCCTGAGCTAGTAGAGATTACCAGCAGGGTGGTACCCATAATCAGAGAGAGAATCAAGACTGCTGCAAGCAGACATGAGAGTTATGCAGACATCCGCAGAAGGCAGTTAGAGTTTCAGGAGGGGGACCTGGTATTGCTCAAGGTGTCTCCAATGAAGGGAGTGGTTCGCTTCGGGAAGAAAGGTAAACTAGCCCCACGATACATCGGACCCTTTGAAATCTTGCAAAAGATTGGGAATGTGTCGTACAAGCTGGATTTACCTGCCTCAATGGCAAGAATCCATCCGGTTTTCCATGTTTCGATGTTGAGGAAGTTTGTGTCAGATCCGAGCAAGGTTCTTAGTGAGCCTGATGTGGAGGTCCAAGAGGATCTCACCTATGTTGAACAGCCAGTACGGATCGTAGACACCCAGATCAGAAAGTTAAGAAACAAGGAAATCCCGATGGTGAAAGTCCTGTGGAACCACCACAACTTGGAGGAATGCACGTGAGAGACACGGGAGTCTATGCTCCAGCAGTACCCTCATCTCTTTTAAGGTTGAATCCCTATGTGTTGATGTGCTATATATGTATGTTATATGTTTGCCATGTTATGTGTTGTTTGGTGAACATTCGGGGACGAATGTTCTTAAGGGGGGAAGAATGTAATACCCGGCTAGACTCTGGTATCGGAATTCCTACCGTCCGGTGGAATTTCGGATGTCGGAAGCCTCTAGTAGGGTAGAAACATGTTTTCATAAAATGTTTTAAAGCATTTCATGGTTTTAAATATGAAAATTAAATGAGTTTTTGCATGAAAAGTCTTTGGAGGAAAACCCAGGTTCGGCCGCCGAAAGTCAAGTTCGGCCGCCGAACATGCATGCGTTTTGGAGGCACGTTAGGCCCCCGAAAGCATGAGTGAGGGAAGTTCAGGTTCGGCCGCCGAAAGTCAAGTTCGGCCGCCGAACATGGCATGCGTGCGGAGGCACTTTCGGCCCCCGAACGTGGTCTGGCCAGCCACTATAAAAGGGGCACTTAGCCGAAATGGGCGAGCTTTCTCCCATTTTCGGCCACAGCTAGCTTCCGACCTCCCTCTTCCCAATCTAGTGTTCTTCCTTCAAATCCCCACCATTTTTCTTGAGTTTTAAGCTTGCATTGAAGGTTTTGAACTTTTGAAACAAGTTTTGGAGCTTTGGGAACCCAGGAGCTCATTTTCGTGGATCTCCAAGTTTAGGTCGTCTCCCTCTCGATCTTCAAGAGGTAAGAGCCGATCTTAAGCTCCTTATATGTTTTAAGTTTTAAGTTGTTTTATGGGTAGAGATGCATGTTTAGGCTTGTTGATGAGTTTATGGATTTTGATGTTTTGATGAACAATGTATGTTGCTTGTGTGTGTTTGAAGTGTTGTAGTTGGGGTATTTGATAGTTTGAGACCCCTAGGTGTGATGTAAGGTGTTTATGCATGTTTTAGAACAAGTTTATGCATGATTGGTGAGTTTGGAGGCAAAAATGCTTAAGGGAGCCAAGTTTCTGCCCTTTGGCAGAAACCAGGTTCGGCAGCCGAAGGGAGTTTCGGCCGCCGAACATGGCTTGGGAGGCAGCTTTAGGCTGCCGAAGCTTGCCCCCGAAAGTTGGAGTTTCGGCTCTGTCCGAGACTTTCGGCCGCCGAAGGTGCCGCCGAACATGCATGAGTTTCGTCTCTGTCTGGGAGTCGGCCGCCAAAGGTGCCGCCGAACCTGCCTGACTTTCGGCTCTGGAGGGACTTCCGGCCGCCGAAGGTGCCGCCGAAAGTGCCCTGTCCAGCCTTTTCTTGCATGTTTTCTAGGGGTGTTTTGAGGTGTTTTTAGGAGGTTTTTGGGGGTATGTTTAGAGTCTTGTTTATGTTTGTTTGGTACCTCATCTAAGTCCACCTGTGTAGGTTCGGACCCGAGGAACCGAGACCCCCGGCAGTGAGATAGCTGCCTTTGAGTTGTTAAAGCTTCAGTCATCAGGTGAGTGGAACAACCCCTTAAGTTTTAAAGTAAAGTAAATGAATAAATGAATGAATCATAAAGCATTGCCCATGCATCACTAATGCCATGCAATATTTCAGGATGTTTGCATTAGAATTCACGAATATGCTGCATTGCATAAATTGATGTTGATGTGGATGGTTGATTGGATGATCCATAGTCCTCGATATGTTATGATGAGATATGGCATGTTATGTATGAAAGTCCAGGTTGTACCCATTCTACGTCCCTGGCACAAAAAAAGAGAAAGTCCGGTTGTACCCATTCTACGTCCCGGCATATTGGAATGTTATGTTATGATATGTTATGTAAGAGAAAGACCGGTTGACCCATTCTACATCCCGGCACTTTGGAAAGGAAGAGGACTAATGGTGACAATACCATCCTTGATGTGATTAGCTGTGATGTGTTGCATTTCATGAAAGCATGAAAAAGAAAAAGAAAAAAAAAAGTTAAATAATATGTGGAAATAAAATAAAATAAATAATAATAATAAGGATAATAAAAAGAATAATAAAATAAAATGAATAATAAATAATGAATAAGAATAAAGGAAATAATAAAATCAATGTTTTTAGTTTCTGCTCATTGGGCTTTATAGCTCACCCCCTCTCCCCTAACCCCAGTCTTGCAGGTACAGAGTAGATAGAGAAGTCAGCAAGAGTAAGAGAAGTTTATGTAATAGTCTAGTGGTGGACATGGTTTGTTTGTAATGTAAAAGTATGATATGTTATGTAATGAAAGTTTAATAGTGTGCTTGACTAGAGTCTGTTGTATTCCCTGTACACATGGTCTTGTATGAGATATAATGTTTTTATGATGCCTATGTAACCCAAGCCTATGTTATGTTATGTTACCCCATTGGAGTATTTGATGAGGACTCCAATGAGAGGTTTATGTTATGTTTGTGCATGCACAGGCTAGGCTTGGCAAAGAAATGTTTGAATGAAAGAAAAGTTTTAATTTTTATGTATGTTGTTGACCATGTATGGGATTAAACAGGTTCACAGGATGTATGTTTGGCTTGCTACGGGTTCTGGCGGCCTTAAGCCGACCTGAATCCTAGCGCCGGTAGCGGTCCGGTTTCCGGGTCGTTACATGGAGAGCTTGGGCCTTTCTTCTTATTCTTCTCCCTTGTTCATGTGCAAAGATGAGCTCCAAGCTCTTGATGACTCCATTCTTTGTAAAGACGCCACCATCAACTCTCACACCAGCCTCCCATATATCCTCTATTATTTTTGCATTTGTAACATTATCAGCAAAAACCACAGGCCTACAAATCATTGGAACCCCATTTGCGAGACTCTCATACACAGAATTAGCACCACAATGCGTCACAAACACACTAATTGATTTATGTGCCAATACTTGAGCCTGAGGTGCCCATGGAACCACCTTTCCATGAAAGCTAGTTTTCTCAAGAAAATCACCTGGCAAATTCCTTCTTAAATTCTCCTTAAGTGACCAAAGAAACGGAATTTTACTCTCAGAGAGTGCCTCTGCCAATTCTTTCATCTCATTAGGAGGGAAGTTAACAGCAATTCCAAAGCTAATATAAACCACAGACATGGTTTTTTGGCTGTCCAACCATGACAGACAACCAGTAGAGTCCGTTTCTGACAGTGGCAAAGGTGGTGGTGGAATTGTCACAGTCACAAAACCCACGTTAAGCAAGCTTGAGCACCTGGATTTCAGATCCTCTAACAAGGGTTTAGGGTAAAGTTCTTCGTAGGAACTCATAACAAGAGCAGTAACTTTTGGCAGCACATTTCCAATTTGATTTAGCATTCCAGACGAGATTTTCTTGTTTATCATTCAATAAGGCTTCAAGTGGCAAATCTTTAGTTCTCATTTGAGCTAACCCTGGAATATTTTCCAGGATTGACTCAGCCTCTCCACCATTACCAGCGCAGTACTGAACAATCTTGTCAGAATAAATGTGGGCAGAAATGGAATGAGCGAAGGGTAACCAAACTGGGATCCAAGGAACACCCAAATCTTCTGCAATTTCTCCTGCAAACACCAAGAAAGCATCTGTTATCAAGCAATTAATTTGGTCCATATCTTTTGCTGCCAATTCCAAGCTCTTTCTGAAGTTATCTGGTGTTGCCCTTAAGAATAGATCCACTCTTTCTATTGGTCGTCCTGAAAAGACATGATTCATTGGCACACCATCAAAAACATTGCAGGGCTTTATGTTATTAGGAAGGTGGCTTGCATTTGATGCTGAGAAGAGAGAATGCTTGGAGTCTTCTGTGCTCAAAAACGAGAACTGGGTGTCTGGGGTGGAGCAATTTTTCAAATAATGCATAACATAAAAAAATAATTTTAAAATTATTTTCGGATTTTGTGTGTCAATTCAGTAGGTTCGCCAGTTTGACTGGACATACTAATTGGATATTTTTGGTGTCGAACTTATGTCTAATTTAGCTTGTTCGGCACTATGAGTGCCAAACAAGCTTTTCATTGCCACGGGAGCAGTTGAAATTGCTCCGGTGACAGCATGCGTGGCTGTTCGGCACTTATAGTGCCCACTTACAGTGCCCAAGAGCTGCATGCATGCAGGGGATGGCCCTGCATGCATCTGCAACTAGGGGTGAGCATTCGGTCGGTTCGGTTTAAAATCGAACCGAACCGAATAAATCGAAAACCGAAATTTTAGTGTTTATGAAAATCGAACCGAACTGATTTTGGTCAGAAAACGAATCGAACCGAACCGGTCTGATTCTGTTCGATTCGATTCGGTTTGATCGGTTTCGATTTTTAATAATTTTTTAATTTTTTATACTTTATTTTTAATATTTTAAAATTTAATTAAAATATTTTAATATTTATGTGATTTAATTTCTCTATATTATTGAAAAAACATATTATTATCACTAATCGGTTCGGTTCGGTTTTTTCGGTTTTTTTTTATCAAAACCGAACCGAATCGAAATAATCGAAATTTTAAAAATTAAAAACCGAATCGAATCGAAATGTATAAAAAACCGAACCAAATTTCAAATCGATTCAGTTTGATCGGTTTTTTCGGTTTGAACCGAATACTGCTCACCCCTGCAACTATAAAAAAATAAAATTTAATATTAAGTTTATGTAAATATTTTGTAATATATAATAAAATTTAATATTTTTAAAATAAATATAATTAAAAAAAATAAAATGTAATAATTTTTTTTAAAATATAATAATTTTATTTTTTAAATTATTTCATCCATTTGTATTTTTTTATTATTTTAAAATTATTTATTTATTTTATTTATATTATCAAAATATATAAATTAATTAATATTAATTTTATTTTATATTTAAATTTTTATAAATATTTTTTAATATACGCTCACATAAAATTTAAAAATACGCTGGGTTTACATATAAAATCTAAAAATATTTTCAAATTCTATATAATTTTAAAATTATTTTACTTTTTATATTTTCGAATCCTAGACTGCCGCAGATGGCCCTGCATGCATGCATTCACCTTCATGGATGCACCTGTATCCACTGCATGCATGCAGGTGGAGGTAAGAAAATAAAATCTAATATTAAATTTTATTAGATATTAAAAATATTTACAAAAATTTAAACATAAAATAAAATTAATATTAATTAATTTATATATTTTGATAATATAAATAAAATTAATATTAATTAATTTATATATTTTGATAATATAAATAAAATAAATAAATAATTTTAAAATAATAAAAAAATACAACGATGAAATAATTTAAAAAATAAAATTATTATATTTTAAAAAAAATTATTACATTTTATTTTCTTAATTATATTTATTTTAAAAATATTAAATTTTATTATATATTACAAAATATTTACATAAACTTAATATTAGATTTTATTATTTTAAGTGCTGAAGAGCCACGCATGCTGCAACTGCTCCTGTGGCAATGAAAAGCTTGTTCGGCACTTATGGTGCCGAACAAGCTATAAGTTTCGTCAGTTAAATTGGCGAACTCATTGGATTGACACACAAAATTTGAAAATATTTTCGGATCCTACATAATTTTAAAATTATTTTTTATATTATACATAATTTGAAAAATTGCTCGTGAGTGGCCATTGCTAGCTTCTTGACGAGGTTAAGGAGAGCCAGAGGGTGGCTGCCAAATGGAAATGCTTTTGGGATGGAAACTGTTAGTCCAAAATCGGGCACCGGATGTAACATGGGTGATAGACTTGGCAGTTTTTGGGATAGAAGCTGTTAGTCCGAAATCGGTCACAGGACGTAACATGGATAATAGACTTGGCAGTTTTTGGGATGGAAACAGTTAGGCCAAAATCGGACACCGGGTGTAACATGGGTGATACAGTTTTTGGGTGGAAGCTGTTATGCCAAAATCGGGCACCGGATGTAACATGGGTGATAGACTTGGCAGTTTTTGGGATGGAAGCTGTTAGTCCGAAATCGGGCACATAATTTAACATGGGTGATAGACTGGGCAGTTTTTGGGATGGAAGCTGTTAGTCCGAAATTGGGCATAGGATGTAACATGGGTGATAGACTTGGAAGTTTTTGGGATGGAAGCTGCTAGTCCGAAATCAGGCATCGGATGTAACTTGGGTGATAGACTTGGCTGTTTTTGGGGTGGAAGCTGTTATGCCGAAATCGAGCACCGGATGTAACATGGTTGATAGACTTGACAGTTTTTGGGATGGAAGCTGTTAGTCCGAAATCGGGCATAGGATGTAACATGGGTGATAGACTTGGAAGTTTTTGGGATGGAAGCTGCTAGTCCGAAATCGGGCATCGGATGTAACATGGGTGATAGACTTGGCAGTTTTTGGGATGGAAGTTGTTAGTCCGAAATAGATCACCGGATGTAACATGGGTGATAAATTTGGCAGTTTTTGGGATGAAAGTTGTTATACCGAAATCGGGCATCGGATGTAACATGGGTGATAGAGTTGGAAGTTTTTGGGATGGAAGCTGTTAGTCCGAAATCGGGCACCGGATGTAACATGGGTGATAGACTTGGCAGTTTTTGGGATAGAAGCTGTTATGCCGAAATCAGGCACCGAATGTAACATGGGTGATAGACTTGGCTGTTTTTGGGATGGAAGCTGTTAGTCTGAAATCGGGCACCGGATGTAACATGGCTGATAGACTTGGCAGTTTTTGGGATGGAAGCTATTAGTCCGAAATCGGGCACCGAATGTAACATGGATGATAGACTTGGCAATTTTTTTGATGGAAGCTGTTAGTCCGAAATCGGGCACAGGACGTAACATTGGTGATAGACTTGGCAGTTTTTTGGATGGAAACAGTTAGTCCAAAATCAGGCACCGAGTGTAACAGATTTCGGACTAACAGCTTCCATCCCAAAAACTGCCAAGTCTATCACCCATGTTACATCCGGTGCCCGATTTCGGCATAACAGCTTCCATCCCCAAAAACTGCCAAGTCTATCACCCATGTTACATCCGGTGCCCGATTTCGGACTAACAGCTTCCATCCCAAAAACAGCCAAGTCTATCACCCATGTTACATCCGGTGCCCGATTTCGGCATAACAGCTTGCACCCCAAAAACTGTCAAGTCTATCAACAAGTCTATCAGCCAAGTTACATCCGGTGCTCGATTTCGATATAACAGCTTCCATCCCAAAAACAGCCAAGTCTATCACCCAAGTTACATCCGGTGCCCGATTTCGGACTAACAGCTTCCATCCCTAAAACTCCCAAGTCTATCACCCATGTTACATCCGGTGGCCGATTTCGGCATAACAGCTTCCATCCCAAAAACTGCCAAATTTATCACCCATGTTACATCCGGTGACCGATTTCGGACTAACAACTTCCATCCCAAAAACTGCCAAGTTTATCACCCATGTTATATCCGATGCCTGATTTCAGACTAGCAGCTTTCATCCCAAAAACTTTCAAGTCTATCACCCATGTTACATCCTATGCCCGATTTAGAAAAGAGATCGAAAAGTAAAATCAGAATAAAACAATCATGCAATGGAAAAGAAGATAATAAGCTTCAAATGTATGGAGGACAGGATCGACCAAAATGATTGATTTATTGCAAGCACAACTTAACCTTTTTTCTTGGTCGGAGATGGAGATGGAGATGGTAAGAGCATTGAAAGCATTGCATTTACAAACCAATATTAAATGTTAACCAGTGATGCCTCAACTATAATTAATACGCTAGACTGTCGAGATATTTCAATTGAAATATGATTTTCGTTCAGTTGGTTCAATTTAAAATCAAATCGAACTAAATAAATTAAAAATCAAAATTTTAGTATTTATATAAATTAAATTGAATCGATTTTAAACAGAAATTAAATCAAATCGAATTGAATTGATCTGATTCAATTCGATTCGGTTTGAATTTTTAATAAATTTTTTATTTTTTACACTTTATTTTTAGTATTTTAAAATTTAATTTGAATATCTTAATTTTAATTTAATCTTTCGATATTATTGAAAATAATATACAATTATCACTAAATCTGTTTAATTTTTTTAATTTTTTTTTTCTGATTAAAATCAAACCGAATAAAAATAACTAAAATTTTTAAAATTAAAAATCAAATCAAATTAAAATAAATAAAAAATTAAACTAAAATTTTAAATTAATTTAATTCGATCAATTTTTTCAGTTTCAATCGAGTACTGCTCCCCTTAGTAAATAATTTATAAAAAAATAAATTTTATCATTACTGATTAAATAATACTAACATATGAATATATTATATTTAATATTAACAGGGAATTTAAAATATAAATTAAATTATTTATTAAAATTATTACTAACAACATGTTAAATCACAGATAATTTGATCATTAATTAAATAAAAATATTTATTTAAATCTATTTCACCACAAATCAAAATATTTTTAAAATATAAAAAAATGAATCTAAATCGAATCGGCCTAACAATTTAGCATTGTGAGTCAGAGCTTATTCAGACAATATCATAATGGTGATGGCACAACTTCACCCTCTTTTTTTATTATCTACCCCACACAAATAAAAAAAAAATTAAAATTTCCTCCCTTATCTTCCTTATACAAACATGGCGTAAAGAATTCTAATATGGTTAAATATATTATATGAATTGAGATTAACCCATAAACACTTAAATTAAAATTTAATTTATTTTGACAATTAAATTTATAATAATTAATACAAATTTAATTATATTATTAATAATTTATCAAAAAATAGATATTAATCAAACATATTATTAATAAATTTACTAACTGTTTCCTGAATTTTATAAATAAATAAATTTAAATGAAAATATTTTTTATTATTTAATGAAAATTTATAGCTAAATTAGTAAAATTTCGAGTATATTTAATAATGAATCAAACTAATTTTTATTTTTATCCATAAATCATAATAATATGATTAATTTATAGTTAATTGTTATGATTTTTTATAAATTTAAATATTTAATAAATTATAATTTTAATTAAAGTATTTAATGGGTTAATATAAAATAATATATATTTAGAGAAAATAATTGTTTTTCCTCATAATTGTTATTTTCATCTATAAGAAAAACCTAATTTTTGAAAAAACTGTTTTTTAAAAAATATTAAATTAAAAATATATATGTATAGAAAATTATAATTTTTTATCAATAAATGATGGATAATTTTATTATTGGTATTTTAAATAGTTAATAAATTATCAATAATTTATGTTAATGATATTTTTTAATAATTTAGTTAGTAAATTTCGTCATTATTTTTTTATATTTTTTACATTAAATATGAAAATTTTTTATCCAATTAAATGTTATATAACCAGACAATAGAAAATCATTAATAAACAGGATTTATTATGATTTTAATTTATATATATATATATTTTTTAATTTAATTAGGGTATATACTCGATTAAAAAAATTAATAAATATTACAATAATTAAAGAGTGTGTACCAAGTATGGGTGAGCATTCGGTTGGTTCGGTTCAAAACCGAACCGAATCGAATAAACTAAAAACCGAAATTTGAGTGTTTATGAAAACCGAACCGAACCGATTTTGGTCAGAAACCGAATCGAATCGAACCGATCTGATTCGGTTCGGTTCGGTTTGATCGGTTTCGATTTTTAATAATTTTTTTATTTTTTACACTTTATTTTTAATATTTTAAAATTTAATTAAAATATTTTAATTTTAATATGATTTAATTTTTATATATTATTGAAAAAACATATTATTATTACTAATCGGTTCGGTTCGGTTTTTTCGATTTTTTTCTGATCAAAACCGAACCGAACCGAAATAACCGAAATTTTTGAAATTAAAAACCAAACCGAACCGAAATATATAAAAAATTAAACTAAATTTTCAAATTAATTCGGTTCGATCGATTTTTTCAATTTAAACCGAATACTGGTCACCCCTAGTACCAAGTGGATGCAAGCACCCACCACCAGAAAGGCCTGATTGGGACTGTGAAAGAAAATTGCACCAGGATTCAGAAGCCAATATTCAATGCAAGAAATTATTAAATTTTTATTTTTTAAATTATAAAAATTATTAAATTTTTCATTTGATTTTATTGCATTATTTTATATTTTAATTTAAATCTTTAAAATTAGTCTAATATTTATATTTAAGAGTAATTTTAATTAAAATTTTTAAAAATTAAAATATAAAATTGTAAATAGGTAATGCCACATATAATATTTTATTATTTTTTAAAATATAAAATAATTTTATATATAAAAATATATTAATTTAATTATAGTTAACTAATATATTTAATTTTAAAATAATAGTATTTTTTTTTAATTATATGTTAAATACTGTCGAGGATTTTTTTTTGTAATAATAATTATGAAGAGTTTATGGCATACATATTATTATTCATTAAAATTTTTTAATATTAAAAAATTTAAAAAATATATTTTTCTATAAAATATTTTTCATAAAATAAATAAAAACTTATATTATGATAATTCAGTATGCATTAAATACTATTTACTAATTTTAAATTACTAATAATAATAATTAAAAATTACTTTCTTTTACCTGCGATAATTAAAAATTACTTAGGAAAATTAATTATTTAATTTATTTATTTTTTAAAATATTTTTATTTTTTATTTTTTTTAAATCAATAACTATATAATCTATTTCATTAATTACAACACTAAGTTATATTCTTAAAATTTTACATAATAAAATTAAATTTTTTTAATTTTTCACAATTATAACTAAAAATACTAAATTGAATATAAAAAAAATTAATAATAAATAGTTTCTAAACTTTTACATTAATAAATATATAGTTTTTTAATTTAAATTTTATATTAAAAGTATATTTATTTTATATTTATTATACATAATATTAAATAAATATTATTATAAATAAATTGTTCATGACATAAAATATCACACATAAATATTATATATTAAAATATTTTATTAAAAATTTACTGTATGTATTTTAATATAATGAAAAGTTATATTTTATATTAATAATATTAAATAAAATAATTATATTATATATTTTAATATATAATTAAATTAATTATATTAATATAATAAAATATAAAAAATTAAATAAATAAATTTAAATTATTAATTTAAATAAAATATTTTTACCGCATTTAAAAAGTAAAGTAAAGCATGTGTTATCACACATTTTAAATGCGGTAATATTTTTAATTTTCTTTAATTATTGTGATGATTTTTACTGCATTTAAAAAGCGTGATGGACTCTACTATGTGCTTAATGCATTTTTTAAATGCGGTAAAAATTATTTTTATTTTAATATAAAAATTATAAATTTTTAGTCAATTTAAATTATAAAGTTAGTTGATGGATTACAAATGTGTCATGATCATAATATTTTTCATATTATAAAAAAATATATCATTATTTATTCATATTTTTAAATAAAAAATATCGAAGTGAGTGGTTTTTTAAAATAATATAAAAATTTTATATTATAAATTTATATAATTTCGCTATAAATAAAAATTATTTTTCCACCATTGCGAGTTAAAAGCATGAAAGCTCCTTGTAAAACTGGAAGAGACTTATGCGGAGGAAATGTCGGCCATGACAATTACGTACATTTTTAACAATGTGTAAAGCTTTTTGCCAGCACATAATTAATCAATGCTAAATGAATCTGAACCGATTTACGTGTATAATCATAATTGCTGAGTTCACACTCATTTCAAGACTTTTTTGCTCTCTCCAAGCAATGCCACGTATTCAAATTTATATAGCATTGAATTACGAAAATTCAAAGTAGCCATGACGACTCAATGAGCTTCTCTACATATATTTCCTTGGAGTCAAAGCTAAAGCTAGCCATGAGGAATATATGCACCTTCTGGTCGTTGCTTGCTCTTGACTTAACGAAAACTTTCTACTTCCACGCCTAATTAATTAGAATTTTAATATTTATTCTGATTTTTACTTTTCTCTACATTAGGGAGTCAACATAATTTAGTGTAGACATTAAAAAAAATATTAAATTTCAAATTTAGTTTTTTCTTTCTTTAATAAATGAGTTGGCTCTAATTTTTTATTTTAAAAAATTTAATCTTTGTTTTGGTATAAGGAGCACATTATTTTTTTTTAAATATTATTTTTATATTAAATTGTATATCGATGGTAGAAAGAGATAATGTGTTTCTTATATGAGTTATAGACATTCTTACCTTTTGAGCTAATTTTTAAGGTGATTCAGGTTTAATCCAAATTTAACATGATATAGTGAGTCTTTCAATCTGAAATTGAACCTCTCATGTATATATCATATACCAATAAAATTTTAAACATATACCAGTAAAATTTTGAACGTGAAAAATCACCTTAAATTAAACGACAGTGTCGATTGACGAGTGAGTCATCACAGCTTGGTTTGTAGACTTCCACAAACATCGTTGAATCTCCATTATCATAACAAAGTTGAAAACGACAACGTTGGAAAATTAAAGCATTCAAAGTTTTATGGAGATAATAAAACCTTGGAATGGAGTAGCAATTGTTGGCCATGAGATCAATATTTCTCATCACCTCCTCAGATTGCACTAATTTCAACTTGCCAAACTTAGATTTTTTTTTTTTTAAAGGAGTGAAGCCTCTCATAAGTCATTATTACTTGGAATAATAAAAAAGAGAAAGTAATTATAAACCAAATAAATCCATAAAGTATTAATTAACTTTAACTTTAATTCAATAATTATTTTAAAAATTATATATTAACTAAGTCCCATCAGTTTAAAATTGTTTAATATATGATTTTATTAAAAAAATAATAATTGCTAACTAAGCCAAAAGTACTAGCCGTATAAATATTATTATTAAAGAAATATTTTTAATATTTAAAAATTTTAAATTTTTTTATAATATTTAATAATTAAAATTGATAAAACGACTAATTAATAGATATTTTAAAATTTTAGAAATATTTTAATATATTTTTTAAAATATTAAAATTAACAAAATGATAAATTAATAAACATTTTAAAATTTTAAAATTATTTTAATACGTTTTTCTCCATAAATTGAAAATGTCACAACCTAGCTAGCTTTTTCACTTTTCAATTATTTTAAGTTGCTGGGTTTGTGAGAACATCGTTACGTATCTACTAACTAAAAAGTATCAATTTGCTTTTTATTTTTATTTAACTAACAAGAATTGGATATAATAATAATTATTATTATTATATTTTTAATAAGAGAATTCAAATTCAATAATCGAATAAATATATTATAAATACGAAAAAATTAGCATTGAATTTCTTCATACTTAATGACGGAATTCCATTTAATCAATTTATAATTTTTCTAATTCAAATCAATTAGAAATGCTGAAGGTTGTGCAAAGTGAGAATTTTCTTTTTTGTGAAAAAAGAAATGCTGAAGGTTGAAGCAAGCTATATGCGAAGTGGCGTATGACAAGAAGCAATGAGTTTGCTTTAGGGCAATTTTGGTGTTTGTGCTTTTGAGTTGGTAATGCTATTATACGTGTGGTGCACTGATGCTTAAGTGCTCATCACATGAGGTTACTAATACTTTAAATCCACGTTTTGTCAGAGAATTTCCACTCAACTTTTCCACAATTTTGCACTTTTAAGAAAAATATCAATGCATTAAAAAAATTTGATTAATTTCATTATTCACGTTTTAGTATTTTGAAAAAAATTAATAAAATGTTAAAATTATAAAACAGTACTTATTTATAAAAAAAAAAAATCATAAAAAAATAAATAGGCATGATGTACACGTCAGCATAAGCGGGAATTAATTCACTTAATCTAGAAGCTTCGACAAAAACCTGTTACAGAATGCACAATGGTTTGCTGGCCTAGATGTGCACGTGACATGAAACGTGTCCATCCCATAACGATAGAATACCACGTGAGAACTCACGCCTATTCTCTTACAAAACAGGAGGCATAGTTCTATAATCGTGAACCAAATTATTAATTAATTAATCAAATGCAAACAAAGTTTTTAAAGAAAGTAGTCAATTACTTCAATACCCTTTCATGCTTATACAACATTTGGTCCAGTGACAAAATACCCTTACATTTGGTCCGATCACATGCGGTAATTGAATCGAACTGAATTAAATTTTAATAAGTTCAGTTTCGATTATAAAATAAATTTAAAAATTGAATTCAAATTCAAATTTCATTTATAATCTCGAATTCGATTTATAAAATAAATATTAAAATCGAACTTGATTCGAGTTCAATTTATGATAAATTCGTTTATCACATTAATCAAACTCGATTGATAATAAACTCGTTAAATATTAAAATCAAACTCGTTTATCATATTAATGAGCCAATTCAAATTATACTTAAAAAAACTTAAATTATAAATAAATTTAAATTAAAAATAAAATTTAAATTATAAAATCATTAATAAATTTTTAAATTAATTTTTTTTATTTAATTAAAATCTTTCAAACTCAAAATTAATAAAAAAATATAAAAAAATTATCGTTTTATAGAGAAATCACAATTCTAGATATCCTTTCAATTTTTGATGTGAGATTAGTGTTGGCGAACGACAATGTTCATGAGTTTGTTTGCAAGTCTACTCACGAGTTTATTCGCAAGTCTATTCATGAATTTTCACGAATTTATTCGCGAGTTTACTTATGAACTTGTTCATGAATTTATTCACGACTTAACTTGCTAGTTTATTCATAGACTTGAAAATGAGTCGAATTCGTGAATTTAAACAAATCGAATTCTGTAGAATTCAAACTCGCTCATTTATTAAATGACTTTATAAATGAGTTTAAAAAGTGAGTTCGAATTCGGCTCATTTAAAAAACGAACCGAATCCGATTGAGTTTTTATTGAGTTGAGTATCGAATAACTCACAAATAGTTTGGTTTATTTATACCTCTATTATCCTCCTCTTCATTTTTTTATACTAGAAATTACAATAATTCTTTTTATTTTATTTTATAAAGTAATATTTTTATTTATCGATTTAAGAAATATAAATATGAAATTGTACTGTGTGTTATGCTTCTAAACTTCTACATACATTTAGTTCATTTTGAAAATAGAAAATTTTAAAAAAAAAATAGAAATTCTTATTGACTAAATATATAATTTTGCATCTTTATATTTTCAATTTATTTACCTCTTTAATTTTTAAAATATAAAATAATTTAATCTTTATAATTATTATGCACTGCCATATTATAAAAATTAAGATATTTTTATAATTAAAAATTAAAGTGATATACATTTATTTTTATATTATGAAAATTAAATTACATAGAAATTAAAGTTAACTTCAAAACAAAATTTTAACTTTAATTTTAACTTTTTAGAAAATAAAAAAATTAAAATAATTTATGCATATTAGTTTTTTAAAAAATATGACTAATTTTAATTTTGTAAAAATTAAAAAATAAAATATAATTTGCACATTATTTTAACTCTTTTTTTAGAAACATTCATACTTTTAAATTCTGCACGAATTAAAAAATTAAAATAATTTTTATATATCAATTTATTTTTTTAGAAATATGACTAATTTTATTTTTTAAGAAATTAAAAAATAAAAATAAAGAATAAAAATAATTGAATTGAGATATTAGATTCCTAATAATAATATAAATACAAAAAAATCTAATTAATATTATATTGAACCTAAACACAAAAACTGGAATTAAAATGTATAATTGAATATAAAATAATTATTTATTAATTAATCAATAAAAAATATATAAATTTAATAAAATATTCAAACCAATTCAACATAACCCTTTAATCAAATTTATTGGTTTGGATTAAATTGGATTTTATGAATTCAACCAATCAATGAATACCGCTAGCACTCGGCCGTAACTCGATGTTGAGAAACCAAACAAAATTGTCAATTAGCTGCTTTGTACGTTTTTTTTATGTTAGTATTCCTTGTTAGGTATCAATTCCATCAATTAGCCATTTAATAAATAATCTTCTTTTTGGTTCACTTGCCAACCTTTACTTAGCTTATTTTGTCTGAAGTGAGATTGAGTAAGATCACCAAATGTAGATATATGGACTATGGTTTGATTTAATAGGCAGATCAATATATTGTAATTGGTTCGATAAGTGGAGAAAGCATTTGAGATTTCATATGGTTCATTTCATACTCGATCTTGAAAAAAAGGCCTACAAAATATATAAAAAGTCAGAGATTTATCGGAGTTACTTCAGTGGATACCCTCTAATATTCAAGTCTGATCCAAAATTTCTAATGTGATGTATTCACGCAAAAAAAAAATAAATAATAGAGTATTTAAGAGGAGGGGGAAGTTTCATAGTGTAAGAGGATCGTATCTATCATGTACGTCACATTAGTCTATTTTATTTTATGTGCATTCATGACCTCGATGATGCACCGAAAAAATGACCAGCATGTAGGAGGTTAGCACCTCCCTTGGTTTTACCAGATTGTGCTAGACCAGATTGTGCTAGACTTACTCGATACAGTTAATTTCCTTTCTTAATTTTATCAAGTTGTGTTAAATTTACCCGATTTGTATCGATGTGGAGTTACTTGATCACTAAGATAGGTAATGTCCATATTTAATTCTCATTCGTGATATGAGTTTTGAAGAGATCCGTCCGCCTATTCCAAGTTTTAATAAGTTCAGGGTGTTAGTGGTTGGATCTTTATGCTCTATAAATAGATTTTTCTAGTGTCCAATCGGACTAAATGAAAATATTTGTATGATTATTTTAAATTTCATGTATATGTGTTATATTTTTTATACGTTACCAATTTTAATTTTAAATTCTTATATGCATTCGGTATACACATTTATTCGATCTAAAAATTTGAAATATTATTTAAAATTAAAAAAAATTATGAAAAACATAATAAAACTCATATATTAATATAATATTTTAATTTTTAATTAATTAAATATATAAATTAACGATGTGTAATTTCTTAAGTTATGTTACATACTAAAATAATGAAAATTTTACATGGCGAAAATTCACATTGTCTTGTTAATCATACCTAATTGTTAATTATCATGACTTAGATGCAAATCACCATCATTAATATTAGTCATCTTACTAAGGATAAAAATCCCTGCTTTGCTACATGATCATTAGGACTTAGGAGAATAAATTCTCAAAAGACATGATATTTAACCTAAAATCCGACAGAAGTACGAGATTCAATTTAAAATTTAAGATTAAATAAAGCAAAAATAGCTTTATAAAGAGAAAATATGTTTAATTTCAATATTTTAAAGATCATGTGTGTTTTTGTCCTCTCTCCTCAGCTTCTTTCACAAAGTTAGCTATTGCTGGGATCTCATTTATTTTGCCAAGTCATGAAATATTTCAACAAATCTGCGAAACTTCACAGGCCTTCTTTCTGCTGGACCAAGTTTTTCTTTTATTTCATTTTGCTATGACTTGATAGAGATGAATGATGAAGGTAAGGCCTGGGATATTTTACAAGAGTGGCAGTGATGGTTAAGGGAAAAGAAGTATATAAAAAGAGTTTTTTTTAGGGAGATTTATTATTTAATAAATTAGTTCCTACATTTTTTAAAATTTATTAAAATGTCTTTATCTTTTCTCACCGTCAACAAAATAGTTATTCCATTAAAAATAGATAAAAAATGAGAGAGAAAATTTTTAAAATCTAATTTTGCCCTTAAATAAAATCTCTTTTTTAATTCTTGGATATTATTATATATTATTAATAAGTCAATACTTACATTTTCAGAAATTTATTAAAATATTTTTATCTTTTCTCATATTTATTAAAATATCCTTATAATTTCTTTCTATCAACGAATCATTTCCTTCTCCTCCTCAAAGGAGAAGAAAAAGAAGAAGAAGAAGATGATGATGAAGGAGAAGGAGAAGAAGAAGAAGAATCGCCTCCTCCTCTTTAAAGAATACGAATAAAAAAAAATCAAAAAAAAAATTAAAGAAGAAAAAAAAGAAAAATCAAAGAAGAAAAAGATAAATCAAAGAAGAAAAAAGGAGGAAGAATCGAAAAAGGAGGAGAAAAAAAAGGAGGTAATTTGGTCTTTTGCTATATTTTTAATGACAGAAATAGACGGAAAGATTATTTTATTGACGGAAAGAAAAGATAAGGACGTTTTAATAGATTTTTAAAAATGTAGGGATTGATTTATTAATAATGACAATACTTAGGAATTAAATTGTAAATCTCTCCTTTTTATATATATTTAAAAAAAAATCTACCAAATCGCTTTAGTTAGTATATATTAAAATTAGTTTTTAATTTTTATTATTTATTTTTTAAAAATTATTTTAAAAAATTGGTTGTATAAAAATAAACTTCATAATTTTTTATACAAAAATAAGTAATGAAATTTTTTTATATAAATAACTTTATAAATAGTTGCATTTATAAATAAATTATTTTTATAAAATATGTGAGATTATAACGATTTAATTTCTATAATATAAAAAAATTTATTTATTAATATTTTAATTTTAAAAAATATATTAAAATATTTCTAAAATTATAAAAAATATATTAGTCGATTTCTCCATTAATTCTAACGATTAAATATTATAAAAATAAAAAATTATTTTTTAATTTCTATCATATAGAAAAATTTACTAATTAATATATTAATTTTAAAAAATACATTAAATGTCTTAAAAATTTTAAAAAATATATTAATTAATTCTTCCAATCGTAACAAATTTTAAAATGTCGCTCAATATAAAGAGACTAATTAATAAATATTTTCAATCGCTTAATATAAAAATACTAATTAATAGATATTTTCATTAAAATTAGAGGATCAACTAATAAATTTTTTCATACTACGTTAACTAAACAGTAAAACAATTAAATGCTAGAATTAATGGAAAAATTAATTAGTATATTTTAATCTTTAATATCTCAAAAATATTTTAATATATTTTTTAAAATTAAAAGATGAACTAATAAATTTTTTTTAATAAAATTTTCTTTAAAAAAATTTAATATTCGTCGAGAACTAATTAGTAATTAATTAAGAAAATCAACAATAAATTTTAAAAGGAAAAAAAAAAGAAAAATATTTGATTTATTTTGTTTTTAATTATGAGATTCTTACTTTAATTTGATGGTCATAATATACCATTATTGAGTCAACTTTCCCAAATGGTATTTTTAGGCATTAATATGTTTAGTTTTAATTTAGTAAAATTAATTTATTATTTTAAAATAAAATAGTAACGGATGTGTTACATATGTAAATTATGGATAAATGTCTTAAAATAAATAGCTTAAGGGACTTATTCTTAAATTTCACTAATTTTCTACTCTATAGTTTAGATATTAATATGGGAAAAAAAAATCAGCGATTTATTCAAAATGGAAAAAGTTTTGAAAAATATATATTTGATTTATCCTTTTATTAAGAGATTCTTAATTTAATTTAATGTAATTGCCATTTTTGGGTCAACTTTCCAAAATTAATATCATATGATAACATTTTTTTTTTAAAAAAATGAAAATCTCAGTTTAATATTTTATGAAATATAATCCAAACCATACTCAAATATAAAAAGAAAGGAAACAGTTAAACAAAGATTTGGCAGTTAAACAAAGATTCAGTGCTGTCCTTTAATTCTGCCAAAATTCCAGCCAGATTCATCAAACTGTAATCTAATTTCCACCCAACCAAACAGCAAATAGAAAGTCTCCCCCCTCCAAAAGGGTATTTATGGGATTTAAAGAAAATTAGGACTTGAATTGAAGTGAGATACAGCACTGTTCTTTAATTCTTCCACAATTCCAGCCAGATTCATCAAACCGTAATCTAAATTCCACCGATCTGTTAACAAATAGCAACAGTTCCCCATCACAAGGGTATTTTCGTCATTTTGAGAAAAATAGGACATAAGTGTAAATTTTGTGTTAATCATGGCTAATTTAGAAACTCAACCTCATTATATACGCCGATTGTCTTGTCGTCTCAACCCATCTCCGCAAAAACAAGCCAAAACACAGAGAGAGAAAGAGAGAGAAGAAGGAAACTCCATCTCTCTGTTTGTCTCTCTTTCCTTCCTCTCTGTGTCAAATCTCTCTTTATAGGTGAAGGTATTTTCGAAGAGAGGAAGAGTCACATTTTTCATATTGAACTGAAGACATGGGCGGAAAGAAATTCGCTGTTCTTCTATGCGCAGAGGATTCAGAGTATGTCAAGAAGAAGTACGGAGGGTATTTTGGGGTTTTTGTGAGAATGCTGGGCGAAGAAGGAGAGACATGGGTTGTTTACAAGGTTGCTAGTGGAGAGTTTCCTGATGATGATGAGATTAAAACCTTTGATGGATTTGTAATAACAGGAAGCTGTAATGATGCTCATGGAACTGATCTTTGGATCCGAAAGCTCTTGATTCTGTTGAACAAATTGAATTCCATGAAGAAGAAAGTTCTGGGAATTTGTTTTGGACACCAGGTATTTAATTTTCTTTTATTCTTTATTATTATTAGTGCCGTTTTATGACTATTTTTTAACATTATCATGTGTTTTTTAACATGAATACACCTCGTGAGCTGTCTCTTTGGGTGCCTTGTCTTCTGGGAAATGGTCAAATCTTGTTTGCTATTACCTTAGTTCTCGATCTCGTTTAATTAATTATTAAAAATTAAATATTTTAAGTTTTTTTTTCCTCAAAATCATAGAAATTCTCTTTCACAAGATTTTTGAGACCTCGGACAATGAGTTACTGTTAAAACCTATGAGACTTCCCAGAATTTGAAAGGGCAAGATTCTTATTCCGAGTTCAAGGAAAGAACAGCTGTTCTGAGTTGGAAAAAATGAAACCCATTGCCCATAAGCCAAAAAGGGCAAAATGGTCTTTAAAAGCTTTTATTTTGATGTGTTTGATTCATGTCCAAGTAAACTTTTGCGTTAAGCTTATCAAAAACATGTCTGTAGTGAAAAGAGGACCAGATGATTCTTTCTTATTTTATAATTTTAATATTCAAAACTAAAGAACATGTATTCTTCCAATGTAATGTAAAACGTGCGAATATAATATTATATTTCTGGAATATTAAAAAAATATTTTTTAATCTAAATTTTTTAAAAAAAAAAAATTATTAGGTCTATGTATTTCCATAACAAGAGTATAATATTTCATGTGAATCCTACTCTCTTCTTTTCAACAATTAATTAAAGTTTCCTTCTTTGAATTTTGCTTAAGAGTGGAATTGCACAAAACCAAACAGCAAATAGAATTGGTGGACATGTGCTTTTGTGCCTTTTGTGCATGTGCTGTATCCTTAAAAGCTTTGAACAATGCATACAACTAATATTACCCTAATGGTCATTTTCAACTTTAGTACTTTGTCTTTTTCCTAGGTGGGTTTTTATGGTGGATAGTTAGATAAGCCATCACGTGCCCTGGATGATACTAGTTCTATATTTTGAGTACAAACAATCAATAGAATACTTGGCTGGCTAGCTTTCTAGTTGTCTATCAATGGAAATATGAATCAAGACTTGCATAACTTTATAAATAACACATGTCCAAGAACAGGCAAGATCCCTTAACCCAAATGGGGACAAAAGCTCTGTGTTTCTTACATGCGTGTCAGGATAAGATTTGTCGGTAAAAAATTAGAGCCTTTTGAACCGAGAGACGTGGCTTACTTATACCAATTAGTATGTGCATTTACGGATTTAGCACGATTGATATCACACTTATTTTGAATTTTGGAAAGCGATGAATTCAACATCACAATATACTTTTGTAAAAAAAAAAAGGAAATTATTTATAAAATTATTAAGATAATATTTCTATCCAGTGATTTCAAAACTTTTATGGTTATGATCAGATACTGGCGCGTTCACTGGGAGGAAAAACTGGCCGAGCTGTCTCAGGCTGGGATATGGGGATCACAGCCATTCATTTCGCGTCATCAACGAAACTCTTCTCATCAGTGAAAGTGCCTGCCTCACTATCTGTGATCGAGTGCCATAGAGACGAGGTTTGTATGATAAAAAATGAAGCTCATAACATCTGATCAAATAGTTTTGCCTGTTGGGTAATAAGGTTCCAATGTTTTGCAACCTATTGTAATATGGTAGGTCCGGGAACTCCCACCAGAAGCAGAGGTGATTGCATGGTCTGATAAGACTGGGATTGAGATGTTTAGGTATGAAGATCACATCATGGGAATTCAAGGTCATCCTGAGTACAATAGAGACATACTCACTCACTTACTTGATCGTCTTCTCCAACGAAATCTTATTGTGGTAAGCTCCACACCACACCCAATCATTTTCTCTTGAATTAATCCTCACCCTTGATTGAAACAAAGAACTTTAGACTCAGAGGAGTGAATTGTAATTTACCCATGTAGGAATCATTTGCTGACGAGGTGAAGGCAAACTTGGATGGACAAGAGCCAGATAGGGAGGCATGGAAGAAGCTGTGCACCAACTTCCTCAAGGGCAGATTATAATCAAAACTAAAATTTCCACACAAAAAAAGAGAAAAAAAAGTTGGAGGAGTGAATTGTAAATAAAATGGGAAGAAAGAAGATGAAGAGAAGAAAGACGTGGAGTAGTGTGCTTAGTTTTAGTGAGGTGGGTAGGCCAAGGCACATGTTTGTTGGGATGATGAAATTTTGGCATGTGGATTTTTTTTTAATGAGAAAATGATGATTTGGCAGAGCAGCATAAATTCTCCACCCATTTCTTTTTCTGAGAAATTTATTTTATATTTCTTAATTTTATATATCTCTTATTTATTATTTAAAATTTTTAAAATCTTAAATTATGAATAACTCAATTAAAAAAATATAATTTATTTCACGATTTGAAATTAAACAGATAAAATAGATTTTTAAAGAAATTATTGAGTTATACTAATATTCATTTTTGTTTTTACTTAAAAATAAAATTTTGTTCCTTATTAAATTCTCAATTATAGTCTAAATTAATATTTATTTTTTTATTGAGTTTAATATATAATATTTTATTTTATTTATATATTGATGTTCATAAATTAAAAATTAATACCTCTTTTAAAATTAAATAGTAAATCCATCTCTTGATTATATAACATGAGGTAATTATTATTAGTTAATGTTCTATTCACAAGTTTTCTTATGACTAGTAAATTAATGCTGTCGAAAAAAAAAAGCAAGATTTTTATAAGAGGTTAACTTCGGAGAGTAGCTACCAATCAGTCACACGGTAAAATATTTTTGAAATAAAATTTAGCTATCATATCAATAACTTTATTACTCTGTCGATGTATTAATTCAAATGAGAGATCAGACAGTTGAAATCATAGAGCTGCAATAGCAGCAATAATAGCCACAATGTCTGAAAGAGATAAAAAATCAGGTTTAGTCAAGACTAAAAAGAGAAATCTCTGCGTTCATAGAACAAATAAGTGACTGAAACCTCTAGCCAAAGTTAAGCGGAGAGCCTTAAGAACTGCATGAGCTTTCGTTGCCAGAGAAAAATAACTCCAAACCACCCCATCCAACAAAATATCAATAGTATCACAAACCACTATAGTAATACTATTAGAAGAAATCTGATCCTTTCAGACCGTATCAGTACTAAATTTTAAGATTCTATCAAGAGGAGGTAACCATACCTCATGTCTAAATAAGTATCGAGAAGTGCACGATAGAGGAGCAACAAAAATACCATACTGTTGAAGTTCCAAATGACTTAGTGTAATACAAGATGAAGTGGTAAAGGGATCTAGAGGAATAAATTTTAACACTATTTTATTACATGCCTTCCATATATTCTAAAGAGTAAGAGAAATAAAGTGCATAATAGATATACAGTCTGGTCCATCCCGAAAAGAGTCCTAAAGAGTGTCCCATCATATTGAAAAGCACGAAAATCCTACAATATCTTACCTACAAGAGCAAGGGCTAATAAATCAAGTAGTGCTAGCATAAGGACAAAGAAAAAAAGTAAGCTCTAGTGTTTCTATTTGTGCAGAGTAAAGGGGATACATGGGAGAAAATTTAAGTCTATGCAACACTAAATTATGCAAAACAGAAATTGTATTATGCAATAAACACCACAAAAAAACCTTAAGTTTAGGTTGAATAGGAAGAGCTCAAGTTCTCTGCCAAATAGACTTTAAGAGGCAATATGAAGAGGAAGGTTGTGAGACAGAAAGCTGGCAGATTACTATTGAATAAGATACTTATAGCCAAACTTAACAGTATACTCTCTTGTTTGCGTAAAGTGCTAGATCAAGGAATCATGAGTGTCTATAGGAGCCAGTGATATAGAGAGTATAGCACGAGCTTGAGCCAATAGAAAAAGATGGTGAACTAATCGATGATTCCATTAAACAACACCAATCCATCAAATCTACCACCCAATTAATATGAAGAAGATAATTGGATGGCCGAACAACACAAAAACCAAGTACACCATGAACACACAGATCATGCCAGAGTAAAATCTTACGACTATCACCAATATTCATTCTAACACCTCCCAGAAAAACATCCCTACCAGTTATTATACCTTGTTAAATCCAAGAACAACGCTTCCGAAGAGGAGCATCCCAAATAAAAGGTCGAGGAAAATGTCGAGCTTTAATAAGACCCCATAAAGCAGATGGATTCTGAACAATTGTAAACATGATAGATTATGTAATACCCGGCTAGATTCAGGCATCGAAATTCTTACCGTCCGGTGGAATTGCGGATGTCGGAGCTTTCTAGAAGGGTAAAGGACAAGTTTTCTAAGTATTTTATGGTTTTAAGTAAGAAAAGATTTGAGTGTTGAAAAGAAAAGACCAAGGAGGCTTTTGGCCAGGTTCGGCCGCCAAAAGTGATGTTCGGCCGCCGAAAGTGCCTTAGGTTTGCTACCCCCGAACTCCAAGTTCGGCTGCCGAACGTTGCATGGTTTTGCATGCAGTTTTGGCTGCTGAAGGAGAGGCGGTTGGCCACCTATAAAAGGCCCCTTATCCGGATTTGAGGTGAGTTTTCTCTCTCTTTTCGGGTATAGCTTTTGAGCTTTGAGAAGAGTTTTGGAGCTTGGAGACTTGTGGAGCTTGGATTCTCCATATCTTCAAGTTTGGATCTCCAATCCTCTCGTTCTGCAAGAGGTAAGTGTAGATCCTCAGTTTTTACAGTGTTTTAAGTGAGTTTTGTGAAGGGAAAGGGTTAAGTTTGCATGAGTTTGCATGAGTTGTGCATATTAGGGTTTATGTACCCTTTTGTGTATTTGTATGCTTTATGAGTTGTTTTTGGGGTTTTGAGCTTGTTCTAAGCCCCTATGTGCAAGAAGAAGTGTTTATGCATGTTTTTAAGAGGTTGGATGCATGTTTTGGATGTTTGGAGGTTTGGGAGGCTTGGTTGAGCATGAGGCTGAGTTCTGGATGAACTCAGGTTCGGCCCCCGAAAGTAGTTTCGGCCGCTGAACCCCTTGTGGAGGTGGTTTTGGCTGCCTAAAGTTGCCCCCGAACGTTTGGACTTTCGGCTCTGGAAATGACTTTCGGCCGCCGAAGGTGCCGCCGAACATGCATGAGTTTCGACTCTGGAGGGAGCATTCGGCCGCCGAATGTGCCACCGAAGGTGCCCTGTCCAGCCTTCCTTTGCATGTTTTTCCATGCATGTTTGTGATATTTTAGAGAGGTTTTGGGGGAATGTTTAGAGTTATGTTAGAGTTGTTTGGTACCTCATTTGAGTCCACCTGTGTAGGTTTGGACCCGAGGAACCGAGGAGGCCTCAGTGGTTGAGTTGGCCCTGAGTTAGCCAGCAGTTGCTAGAGGTGAGTGGAACTAATCTATATTTTGAACTGAATGAATGTTTTAGCATATTTCATGCATCACGAGTTATGTTTTATAGTAGGATGTATTGCATTAGTGATCATGAAGATGATGCATTGCATTGTTTATTGTTGATGTGGATGGACCAAGGCGACCCCAATAGCCCTATATGTATGTTAATGAAGTCCTGAGGAGCCCCCTGAGGGCCGGGCACAGTGAATGTCCCAGAAGTCCTGAGGAGCTCCTTTGAGGGCCGGGCACAGAGTAAGGGAGTTTTGGTGGTCATGTCCAATCCGAGATGTGGAATGTTTGTGATGTGATGCATTCCATGATGGCATATGTTTTAATGTTTTTCTAGTTCTGCTCACTGGGCTTTATAGCTCACCCCATTCCTTAACCCCCATGTTTTCAGGGCCTTAGAGAAAGATCAGAGTCAGCAAGAGTATGAGCATAGCTAAGGGTATGTTTATGTAATGGAAGTGTTGTGGACATGATGTAAAGTTAAGTTAAGTTTATGTTTAGACATGTGTTGTATATGTATTATTTCAGAGTTATAGTTTTGTGCTTGGCCCTAGTATATGGATAATCCCTTTGTACATGGATCCTGTTTTACGTTTCTTGATGAGAAATGTGCTGAACCAGGCTTAATATGGTATGTTGATCCAACTGGAGCATTTGATGAGGGCTCCAGTAAGGGTTTTTATGTTTATAGCTACAGAGTGATACCAGAGCCTGGGTCACAGTGTTATACTGTGCTACTCTAGTGGATGTGTTATGGGAAGAAAGGGTTTTAATCCCTTGACCCAGAAATAAAACCGTGAGGGGAAGGACACGGGGCGTGAACCCAAAGCGGTCAGTATTCCCTAGTGTAGGCCCAGAGGGTTATTTCAGATTGGTATCACAGAGTGTTTTCAGAGCATGTTCAGGTTAAGCCTGGTAGATGAAAGAAAAGTTTTAAAGTTTTACAGAAATGTTTGATCATGTATGGGATTATCAGGTACACAGAGAGTATAGTAGGCTTGCTACGGGTCCCGGCGGCCTTAAGCCGACCTGGATTCTAGCGCCGGTGGCGGTTCGGGCCGTTACAGAGGGGTATCGATTTTCGATCTATTATAGATTGGTATCAGAGCATAGGGCCTCAAGAGTATGATGTGCTGAGCGAAGACGCTCAGGGATTAGAGATATCCCACATCGGAAAGAGGTTGTTTTAGAGGGCAAGCACAATAGAAAGATCATGTCCACTAGAATAGGATGTGGAGTCCTGTCTGGTATGATGTTGTGGATGGATATTGGTGGCTTCTCTAGCCCTCAGCATGCATGAGATGACATGTATGAGTTGAGCAGACCAGGTTTGGCTTAGTTGCCCCTAGCATAGAGTAAGTCCAGGAGGCCGTGTTGCCCCTAACAGTTGTAGAGGGCTATTGGTGACCAGTTCATCCATGAGATGAGATGTTTTGCATATGATATGGGGTTCATGTGTTACCACATGGATCATATTATGATGATATGTTATGCTTATATGATGCTATGCTTATATGATGCTATGTTTTTATGTGTGTGCCATGGTAGATGTGGGTTCATGTGTAACTTCATGGGCCATGTGATGCTATGGTTTCTGTGTGTGTGCTATTTTCTAGCAGGCAGGATGCGAGGTACTCGTTGATCTATGGAATTGACAGGAGTTCCACCTGAGAGGAAAGGTATAGATACTTTTTCCCCTGTTCTGCCAAGAGCGCAGTAGTGTAGCATCAGCAGAGAGGGTATATCAAGGGACCCTAGGAGGTCTTTTGATGCAGTCAGAGGAGGACTGGACCCTAGAGGATGTTAGTGTGGTGAGAGTTTAGCAGAGATAGATGTTCAGAGGGCTTGAGAGAGTTGCTATGAGATGCTATGGCCTCGGGTGTTAGTACCCCAGGTATAGTGAGAGTTGATCTCTCATCTCTGAGTGCAGCCCCCTCGATAAGAGTAAGAGGAAGAGAAGAGTAAGAGTAAGTAAGATAGATCAGAAGAGGAAGAGAAGAGTAAGAGTAAGTAAGATAGATCAGAAGAGGAAGAGAAGAGTAAGAGTAAGTGTAAGTTCAGGTAGAAGGTTTAGTTTAGTCTGGGATTAGGCGATGGTTTGAGCTCTGGTCCAAATAGTTATGGATGCACGAGGTGTGGAGACCACACAAGGGAGTATGTCGGTATGGGACTACGACATGTATAGATGCGAGCAGGAAGGGCTCATGTTATGTGAGTATCCTACTGCGGCCTTAGTTGGCACAGTCCCAGCAGATGACTTCAGGTAGTGTGGCTTAGCCAGTAGCTCCAGCCATGTCGTAGGGCAGTGGTTGAGGTAGGAGGCTAACACATCGAACACGGTGACGTCAGGTACACTCACTTATGGATGTTCGGATGTGTATGCTGTTTTTGACCCTGATGTTTCTCTTTCCCTGTTGCTTTGAGAGCCATAGAGAGAGTGGGTTTGATGACTTCTAGGCTTAGAGTGTCTTCTTTGGGTGAGTAGACCCAAGTGTGATTCATCAGTGGCAGAGTCAGTTTGCCGGTTTGGTTCAGAGCATGTAGTGAGTAGGTACTATCCAGCTGACCTTATGGTTCTAGATTTGACTGGTTGATGTCATTCTAAGGCGGATTGGGTAGCTATCGAGGTGCTACCTGAAAGGTAGTCATGTTCAGAGAGCAGGATGGATTAGAGGTAGTCCCTGAAAGGGACAGAGTAGTGCCTAGCGGTTTGATGTCAGCCCTACAGGCTCCTAGTTTGCTCAGGAAAGGTTGTCAGAGGGTTTCTAGCTCTTGTTGGAGAGTTTGGCAGTCAGGCCAGGAAATCAGCCTCAGTGCCCTTAGCTAGAGAGTTCTTAGATGTTTTCCAGACGAGCTGTCAGGTTTACCATCTGTCAGGAAGATAGAGTTGGGAATAGGAGTGGTGTCTGGACCCAGAACTATTTCTATCCTTCCCTACAGGATGGCACCTGCAGAATTGAGGCAGTTGTAGAGAGTAATAGCGAGACTTGGTAGATAAGGGTTTTATCCGACCTAGTACCTCACCTTGGAGTGTTCCAATGTTGTTGTGGGAAATGAAAAATAAATCCTTGAGACTTTGTAGCGACTGTGAGCAGTTGAACAAGGTCACTACCAAGGACAGGTATTCCCACTCAGGATTGATGATCTATTGGCTCAGTTAGTTGGAGCTGGTTGTATTCCAAGATAGATCTGAGATTCGGGTACTACCTGTTGAGAGTTAGAGAAGGAGCCAGTTTAGTATAGATATGTGTTCTTCCCTTGCATGAGTTAGTTGTGGAACATTCGGGGATGAATGTTCATAAGGGGGGGAGATTGTAATACCCGGCTAGATTCAGGCATCGAAATTCTTACCGTCCGGTGGAATTACGGATGTCGGAGCTTTCTAGAAGGGTAAAAGACAGGTTTTCTAAAAGGTTTTTAAGTATTTTATGGTTTTAAGTAAGAAAGGATTTGAGTATTGAAAAGAAAAGACCAAGGAGGCTTTTGGCCAGGTTCGGCCGCCGAAAGTGATGTTTGGCCGCCGAAAGTGCCTTAGGTTTACTGCCCCCGAACTCCAAGTTCGGCCGCTGAACGTTGCATGGTTTTGCATGCAGTTTTGGCTGCCGAAGGAGAGGCGGTTGGCCACCTATAAAAGGCCCCTTATCCGGATTTGAGGTGAGTTTTCTCTCTCTTTTCGGGTATAGCTTTTGAGCTTTGAGAAGAGTTTTGGAGCTTGGAGACTTGTGGAGCTTGGATTCTCCATATCTTCAAGTTTGGATTGCCAATCCTCTCGTTTTGCAAGAGGTAAGTGTAGATCCTCAGTTTTTACAGTGTTTTAAGTGAGTTTTGTGAAGGGAAAAGGTTAAGTTTACATGAGTTTGCATGAGTTGTGCATATTAGGGTTTATGTACCCTTTTGTGTATTTGTATGCTTGTACATGTATTGTTTCAGAGTTATAGTTTTGTGCTTGGCCCTAGTGTATGGATAATCCCTTTGTACATGGATCTTGTTTTACATTTCTTGATGAGAAATGTGCTGAACCAGGCTTAATATGGTATATTGACCCAACTGGAGCATTTGATGAGGGCTCCAGTAAGGGGTTTTTATGTTTACAGCTACAGAGTGATACCAGAGCCTGGGTCATAGTGTTATACTGTGCTACTCTAGTGGATGTGTTATGGGAAGAAAGGGTTTGAATCCCTTGACCCAGAAATAAAACCGTGAGGGGAAGGACGCGGGGCGTGAACCCAAAGCGGTCAGTATTCCCTAGTGTAGGCCCAGAGGGTTATTTCAGATTGGTATCACAGAGTGTTTTCAAAGCATGTTCAGGTTAAGCCTGGTAGATGAAAGAAAAGTTTTAAAGTTTTATAGAAATGTTTGATCATGTATGGGATTATGAGGTACACAGAGAGTATAGTAGGCTTGCTACGAGTCCCAGCGGCCTTAAGCCGACCTGGATTCTAGCGCCAGTGGCAATTCGGGCCGTTACAGAGGGGTATCGGTTTCCGGGCTGTTACAGATTAAACGTCTAAAAATCTTGAAATCCCATACCTCCACAAAAGTTAGATAAGTAAGAGCATTGCCATCCGATCCAATCCACCTTTTGGGTTTCCTCAGTACTGCCCCACCAAAAATTGGCTAAAATACCATTCGATTTAGTGTAAACTTATTTAGGATAGCAAAAAAGAGCCATGAAATAAGAGGAAATAGCTGTAAGAACTAATTAAATTAAAGTAGTTCGGCCAACTTGAGAAAGGAACTTTTGCTTCCAAGACTGAGTCTTAGAGGGAATACGATCCTCAACCCAATACAAGGCATGCTATTTAAACCAACACAAAATTGCAAGTAATCCCAAATATCTATTATCACATTGCATTTTCCGCATATGAAAAAGCTGCAAACTTTCCTGCTTTAAAGTAGAAGGTGTCAACCGACTGAAATAAATATGGGATTTAGCAAAATTAACACGCTGACTAGATGCCAAAGAATAAGATCGAATAACATCCAATAAATGGTTAGCCTCACTTCTGGTTGCTCTGGCAAATAACAAAGTATAATTAGCAAATAAAATATTAGAAAGAGGAGCATAGCAAGAAATCCGCAAATCCTGAAGGTTGCCATCTTCTTTGTCAGTAGTAATTAAATAGGAAAGAGTTTGAGATGCAAAAAGAAATAAATATGGAGATAAATGATCCCCTTATCTGAGCCCTCTTGATGGAGAAAAAGGCAGAGTAGGAACATTTACTAAAATAGAAAACTAGACTGTAGTAACACACCACATTTAGAATTGCACCACTTGATCAACAAAACCCAGCTGTTGTAGTACCTGTTATAAAAAGGACCACTCTACCTTATCATATGCCTTATACATATCCAACTTAATTACCACGGCATGAGATTTACTTCAAACAGTTTTAAGACAATGAAAAACTTTATGAGCAATAATAATATTATCCTATGTGGCATGATTCGGAACAAAAGCGGCTTGGTCTTGTGAAATAAGAAAATTCATCCACGGCCTCAATCGATTAACCAGAGTCTCAGAAATAACCTTATAAATAAAATTATAGATAGCAGTTGTCGAAACCGTAAAAAATAAACCTATTAATCAATCAACAATTAACTTGTAGATAGTGGTAATAGGGTCGAACCACAAGGATTTGACACTATGAATTTTCCTAATAATGACTTGGACAAGTAAATAAGAAATAATTAAAAGAGGGGGGGGGTTTTGATTTGATGATTAAAACTAAATAGCAAGAGAAAGCAATAATTTAAATAGATGAGAATTTCAATGGGAAAATGATTCTAGTTGAAGCATGGATGGACTTCAGTTTGTTTAGAATTGATCATTGACTTTTTGATACTCTTATCTATTTCAATAAGTTAGTTTAGGACGTGGAAGACGCTTCTCACAATCCAAATTCCTCCTTAGTTTTAGTTTGATTAGGAAACGTTCGCTAATCAAACTCTAGTTAACAAATTGCCAAGGAACGTCCTTGGGGCTTTTAGCATCGAACAACTGTTAACTGCATTAGGACTTAGAGAAACCCAACTCTAACTTTACCAACCGCGTGGTCAAGTTTAGGTTATACAACTGATTATACTTGTGTTTAAACAATCTAAGCAATTACAGACCTAAACTATTCAAACAATATATTACTCAAGCAATTAAAAATAATAGGCCTTAATTGATTCTAAAAGCAAAGTAATAATTATAGAAAGATCAAGTTGCATAAATATTGAAAGTAAATAAGAGTTTAATAATGGAGATTTAAATCTCCCAATTCATCACAAACTGAATTTTTCCAACTTCAACTAGAAAAGAGAAGTGTTTAGCCACTCATGGTGGACAAAATCACAAAAGAAAAGAAGAGAAGAGAGGCTGCTATCTTTCTGCCGAGATTCTGTAGAATTTCCGATGGAGGAGAGAAGATTGATTGCTGGTTTGATGTTGTCCCCTTTTATAGCAGGAGAATCCTAATCTAATTAGGGTTTGGAAATCCTAATCTTGACTTGATCTTTTATAGTCTTTGATTCCTCTTTTGATTTGGTATTTAATTGTGCATGGAATTCTTCAAGTGAAAGACCTTCTCGTGGTTCTTGGGACTGATATTGCAGTGCTTGAAATGGATTTGGACTTCTCTACTTTTAAATTTTGATTTTTTGCACTTTTCCCACTTCTGTTGTCTCTCTGCGTCAAAGTGATTTGGGCGGGTGATTTGGGTAGATCACTTGCCCAAATCGTTTCTGTGAATTCACTTTCAGGTTTCTGCCTCAGCTTCCTGTCTCTGCTTCCTCTGCTTGATTTGGCCAAATCACTCTGACCCAATCACTTTTTCAGCTTTTTCTGCATTTTTTTCTCCAACTTTTCATTTTCTTCCTTTTCTGTAAAAACATTACAAAAACATAAATTAGGCTGAAAAAATGTGTAATTAAATAGTAATAAAGATAGTAAAAATGTGGCTAAATTATGCTTGATCAATTACAAAGGCTAATCGGTCGATATTGAGATAGAGCAACTGGAGCAGCACACTTTAGAATGAGAACAATATTAGTTTTATTAATCTCCTTCAGCAAATAGCCCTTGGCATAAAAGCTATGAACCGTATTATATAAATAAGGTGCAATTAAATTTCAATTACTCTGATAAAACAAATTTGAAAAATCATTGGGACCAGGAGCTTTACTGCTACCTAACTCAAAGACTGCTTTTTTAACCTCAATGTCCAATAAAGGTGCCAAAATTGCTTTATTTATTTCGTCCGTGACTAAATGGGGGAGAAGGCTAACCACTTCGCCACTGCTAACAAATTGCACGAAAATATATAGCTACTAGACAAAATCTCGAACTAGAGACTGTATTGCAGAATCACCTTCAACCCACCAACCAAAATCGTTTTGCAGTCTACTAATAATATTGTGTTGTCTCCTTTGTAAGGTGGTCAAAAGAAAAAATTTTGAATTACGATCACCTTCTTGCAACCATTACACCTGGAATATTTGTTTCCAGTGAAGCTTGTCGTGTTGTCGCAAATCATGGAGAGCAGACAATAAGGAAGATTAAAAAACTGGATTCCGAGCATCAAAAGGCTTGGAGTATAGAGCCTCCAACTGTTGTTGAAGAGATTGCATCTTTAAAAAATTTTCCTTAAAGACACTACTATGCCACCAACTCAAAGAGGATCTACTAGCTTTTAATCTATGCAAAAAAGAGTACATCAAAGAACTAGAAACAGGCATACACTATGAAGAAGAAATAATATATGAATACTAAGGATGAAGTACCACTTAGCTTCAAAACGGAACAAAAAATTACGTCTAACTAGAGAAGGGTCCAATAGTAAAAGCAGAGGTCTATGATCTGACTCTACCAAAGAAACATGGATAAGTTGAGCACTCGAAAAATGATACCACCACTCTATTGACACCAAAGCTCTATCCAATCACTATTGTATAGCTTGAGCTCCAAAACACTTAATGAACGAAGTAAATGGATACCCTTGCCATGGCAATTACAACATAACATAACACTGAATAAAAGCATTGAAACCTGATACACCTGATACCTGGGAAGTCATCACTGAATATCCATTTAGTTTATCAGCAGAAGATCAGATAACATTAAAATCACCAATACAACACCATGGCATAGACTCATTTAGTCGTAAAGCAATCAAATCATTCCATAAACTATTTCTATAAACTCTATCCAGGCATCCATAAACAAAAGTCATTTTTCAACACTACTTAGTAGCCATCAAAGTGATATGACAATCCATAAAATTTTTGCACCAAAAGTGAGGATCTAATATCCCACCAAAAAGACAAACCGCCTTTAAGACCCACTGGATCAACAAACACAGAGTGAGGATAAGCATACTGTCTCTATAACATTATCATATATTGTATTTGATTTTTAGTTTCCCGTAATATCCTCAAACTTATAGTTAGAAATAGTGATAGTACATAGATATGATTTAGACTATTTCACTATTAGAGCACGTAGTATTAGGGGAGGTACTAGTATAACTCTAAACTGCTAATAACAAATCATAGAAAACTCAAATAAAGAATCGAATATATATAGAAATAAAGTAGACATTGTCATTAGCAAGTCGAAAACGAGTCACCTTCGAGAGATGCTTACGGTTATCCGATGTGCTCGCTTGAGGTGCTTGTTAAAATCTGATATGCTTACTGATAAAGCATAATTTAACCACATTTTTATTATCTTTATTACTGTTTAATTACATATTTTTCTAGTTTAATTCATGTTTTTATGATGTTTTTACAGAAAAGGAGAAAACTAGAAACTTGGAGAAAAATTGCAGAAAAAGCTAGAAAATTGATTTGGTCAAATCGCCCGCAGAAAACTGAAGCAGAAGGCTGAAGCAGAAACCTGGAAGTGACTCACAAAAACGATTTGGACAAGCGATTTGCCCAAATCAACTGCCCAAATCAAACTGACGCAGACAAGGACAGCAGTGCGGGAAGAAGGAAAAAATCAGAATTTCAAAAATGTTGGAGTCTATCCTGCTTCAAACACCACAATACCAATCCTATGACATCTCCAAGAGTCACTCCCAAGAAAGGCTTTCTCCAAGAAGAAGATTTATTAATGATTAAATACAAAAGCAAAGAAGGAATAAAAGACTACAAAAGACCAAGTCAAATTAGGATTCCAAATCCTAATTGGACTAGGACTCTTCACCTATAAAAGGAGACATCCACAAACCAGCAAGGGGGGGAATCAAAATTACTGCAGAATTTGGCAGCAACACAACAGCTCTCTTCTTCTATTTTTATTCTTTCTTTTTGTGTATTTTTGTCCACCATGAGTGGCAAAACATCTTCTTCTCTAGTTGAAGTTGGAAAAATTTAGTTTTGTAAAGAATTGGGAGATTTAAAACTCCATTGTTAAGCTTCTGTTTTTCAATATTTATGCAACTTGTTCTTCATGCTATTATTGTTTTGTTATTAAAATCAATTAAGGCCTGTTGCTTTTAATTGCATAAGTGATAAATTGTTAGTTTGAATAATTTAGGTCCGTAATTGCTTAGATTGTTTGAACACAAGCACACTTGGTTGCATAATCTAAACTTGACCACGCGGTTGGCAATGTTATAATTAGGTTTCTTTAAGTCTTAATGCAGTTAACAGTTGAAAAGTAAAAAAAAAAAAAACCCCCAATGACGTTCCTTGGCAACTTGTTAACTAGTGTTTGATTAGCGAACGTTTCCTAGTCAAACTAAAAATAAAGAGAAATTTGGTTGTGAGGAGCGTCTTTCACAACCTAAACTAATTTATTGTAATAAATAGGAGTATCAAAGAATCAATGATCAATTCTAAACAACTGAAATAAATCCATACTTCAACTAGAGCCCTTCTCTCATTGATTTACTCATCTTTTTTAACTATTGCTTTCTTTTATTCAGTTTTAATTCTAGTCTACTATCATCTCAAACAAACCCCTTCTTTTTATTTTTGTTATTTATTTGTCCAAGTCATTATTAGGAAGATCCATAGTGTCAAATCCCTATGGTTCGACCCTATTGTCACTATCTACAAATTAATTTGTTGATTGATAATAGGTTTATTTTTTACAATTTCGACAACTGCTATCACTTACCTAAGAGAAATAGACTTTTAAAGACTAAAAGTATAATTTTGTAGGCTAACATATGATTATTAAAAATTTAAAAACTAAATTGAAAGATAGTAAAAAGTTTAGTAGATTAAAGTGTGAATATGAAAAATTTAAAGGCAAAATTCAATTTTAGTCATTCATTTTTCCATCTCTTCAACTTAGGCCCACCATGTGTCATCTAAATAAACTCAAAATAAGCGAAAAAGCAAAAACAAAAGGTTATCTTCTTTATTTTGAAAGCCTTAGCCAAAATTTCTCAATGAAAGAATAAATGTCAGCTTAGTTTTCTTCATTTCCATCAAATTTAAACTAATTTCTTCACCAAATCAACTCTTTTATTCAAGCGGAGTTCATCCTCAAATCAAGAGCGAGAAAATAAGCTATAAATTAAAATATTTAAAGAAAAAAAGTTAGAGTTTCAAGTATCCAAAGTTTCAAACCCAAAGAAATTTCAAAGGAAAAGGATTTTGCAAAAAGTTTTGGTGTTTGTATGATTTTCTATTTTTCTTTGATTTTTTCATGAATATGTAAAATAGGGATTGGTTTTGCATGCTAAAAATGTTGTTTTTATTGTGTAAATATATAATATGAATATTAGAATGATGTTTAAAAGGTTTAAAGCAAAATAATTTAATATGAGAGTTGAAAGTACAAACCTGACATAATAGATTTTAACAGGGCAACCTGTGTTAGCAGCTTCATAACTCATTTTGTAGTTATTAAAATTAGGCTTAAAATATACCAAATAAAAACTGAGATAAAGAGCTAAAACTTTTATTAAGGGATCAAATTTTTAATCTGTAGCTAAATTAATATAAATTGCAAGTGAACCTAAGCTGATTACAGGGATAGTTCATCCAAAATAGTATGTATTTCTTATACCTTAACTAATTTTGTATTCAATGAAATTAGTTGAGATCAGTGCCAAATGAATCTTAAGAAGTATAACTAAACCTTTATAGAAGACACTTAAACTTGAATTTTTATGAAAATTCATGCATCTGATATGTTTTGTTAGACTAGAAACAAGTTCTAGTACTGAACTGATTAAGACATGATTGAACAGCTTGTAAAGAAAAAATTCATAACTTAAATTAGGATGATTAGATATGCATGAATTATACATTGTTGGAAAGATAAGACATAAATACACAATTTTTTAAATGAAAACTTAAGTCTAATTATAACTTTAAAGTGTTTATAAAATTTATACAAAATTTGACAGAATGTAGCTCTCTTGAATTGGAATGTATAAAAATTGACATGCTTGCTTAATCGATAGAAATTATGCACATATTTGCTTGTCGTACTTACTTTTTGCATGTGCTTTCTTGATAATAAAACTTATTTGTGCATGATAATTTGATTAAAAATTACCATTCTTTACTTATTAGTGGTGCGAAATATAAGAAGTGAATGGACTTGATGCACTATTAGAATACTAAGTCAACAAAGCTTTGCACTATTTACTATGAGTTTTTTATCTTGTTAACCCTTACATATGATATAGATATTTTGGAAATGACTTGAAATAGTTTTAAATGACATGTGTATTTAGGTTAAACAATTTGATACATTGAGTTAAAGATATTTGGCCATGATAAACTTAGTAGGAGTCGAGTTAGCTTAAGGATATGACATGCCATATAAACATACAGAGATCATAGTACTGCTACCAGTACAAGATCTATATTTGAGGTTACATATCAGGTACCTCATAAGCATGGTCACGGAGTCCTGCTACCACAGTTTTGGACTTTGAGCTTATCGTTTGACACTCTGTAACGACCCGAAAATCAGACCGCTCCCGGCGCTAGGATCTAGGTCGGCTTAAGGCCGCCGGAACCCGTAGCAAGCTTGACATTCAACCTGTAAACCTGTTTAATCCCATACATGATCAACAACATACATAAAAATTAAAACTTTTCTTTCAAACATCCAACTCAACCTGAACATACACTGTACATAGTCATAATCATAATCGTGATCCCTCTGTGGGATCTCATCAATGCCCCAACGGGCGATACAACATGAGATGAGTTGGCTTTCATGAACATTATAAAACATGTATTAAAAAGGGATACCTTACACATTGGGTCAAGCACAATCTCTAATCCTCAATATCATCATATACATTACTATTCATAACTTTACATCATTTTACAATTTATCATGTCCACACTCTATCTATTACAAACACATGACTTCATTACTCTAGTGGACCTCCTAGTCTACCCTGTACCTGCAATCCTGGGGAAATGGGAGAGGGGTGAGCTACTAGAGCCCAGTGAGCAGAATAATAAAAACATTTAAATCCTATGGATCATGGAATGCATCACATCACAGCTAATCACATCAAGGATGAATTTGTCACCAATAGCCCTCTACATGGTCCAACTGTGCCAGAACGTAGAATGGGTCCTGGTCTTTCCCTTACATATCATAACATAACAGTGTCCAACTATGCCAGAACGTAGAATGGGTCCTGGTCTTTCCCTTACATGGTGCCAGCGAACGTAGAATGGGTCTCACTGGTCTTACATTCCATACCGTACATATCACATCGTCATATCATAGATCGAGGGCTATGGATCATTCAACATTCATCCACATCAACATTTAACATATGCAATGCAACATATTCGTGAATTCTAATGCAAGCAACCTGATTCATCACATGGCATTCATGATGCATGAAGCATGCTAAAAAGTACATTATTTGCTTTAAAACATAGTAGGTTATTCCACTCACCTCTGGGTAGCTCCGACCAGACACTGGGGCAACAGACTCACTGCTGGGGTCCTCGGTTCCTCGGGTCCGAACCTACACAGGTGGACTCAAATGAGGGACCAAACATACATGAGCATAACTCTAAACTATTCCCCAAAAACCCCCTCAAACATCATGGAACAATCATAGAAAAACATGCAAGAAAAGGGCTGGACAGGGCACTTTCGGCGGCAGGTTCGGCGGCTGAAAGTCAGGCAGGTTCGGCGGCACCTTCGGCGGCCGAAACTCCCAGACAGAGGCGAAACTCATGCATGTTCGGCGGCACTTTCGGCGGCCGAAACTCCCAGACAGAGACGAAAGTCCTCTTTCGGGGGCAGGCTTCGGCAGCCGAAAGGCTTGCCTCCCAGGCAAGTTCGGCGGCCGAAAGTCCTTCGGCTGCCGAACCTGGTTTCTGCCAAAGGGCAGAAACTTGGTTCCTCATGCACATTTGCCTCCCAAAACCATCCAAACATGCATTTCTCCTAATCTACAACATACATACCCAAGCATGCAAGTTCTTAGGGGCATCAAACTACTTTAGACCCCATCTACAACACATCAAGCAACTCACATTGTTCATAAACACATATTAACCCATAAACCTAACCATGAGCTAAACATGCATTCTACCCCATGAACTTCATAAAACTTACTTAAAACATACTATAAGCTAGAGATCGACTCTTACCTCTTGAAGATCGAGAGTAGAGGCGACCAAACTTGGAGTTGGAAGAGATTCGAGTTCTTGAACCTCAAAACTCCAAAACTTTGCTCAAAAGCTCAAATCTTCAAAACGAAGTTAAAACAAGTGAAAAACTTGAAAGATCTAGAGGAAAAACATCAAAGATCGGTGAGGGGCGGCGGAAAGCTCACCTTGGCCGAAAATGGGGAAAAGCTCGCCCGTTTTCGGCTAAGGGACCCTTTTATAGTGGCTGGCCAAGCCACGTTCGGGGGCCGAATGTGCCTCCGCATGCATGCCATGTTCGGCGGCCGAACTTGAGGTTTGGCGGCCGAACCTGGACTTTCCTCACTTATGCTTTCGGGGGCCTAAAGGCGCTCCCGAAGGCATGCATGTTCGGCGGCCGAACTTGAGGTTCGGCGGCCGAACCTGAGTTTTCCTCCAAGGTTGTTTTCATGCAAAAACTCATTTCCATTTTACTTCAAAACATAAAACACATTAAAACATTTTATTAAAAACATGTTTCTACCCTACTAGAGGCTTCCGACATCCGAGATTCCACCGGACGGTAGGAATTCCGATACCGGAGTCTAGCCGGGTATTACATTCTCTCCCCCTTAAGAACATTCGTCCCCAAATGTTCCTCAACTAGCACATAGCATGGCATAAAACATAACATACATAGCACATAAACACATAGAGATCTAACCTTAAAAGAGATGAGGGTACTGCTGGAGCATAGACTCCCGTGTCTCCCAAGTGCATTCCTCCAAATTGTGGTGGTTCCACAGGACTTTCACCATCGGGATTTTCTTGTTTCTTAACTTTCTGATCTGGGTGTCTATGATCCGAACTGGCTGTTCAACATAGGTGAGATCCTCTTGGACCTCCACATCAGGCTCACTAAGAACCTTGCTCGGATCTGACACAAACTTCCTCAACATTGAAACATGGAAAACCGGATGGATTCTTTCCATTGAAGCAGGTAAATCCAGCTTGTACGACACATTCCCAATCTTTTGCAAGATTTCAAAGGGTCCGATGTATCGTGGGGCTAGTTTACCTTTCTTCCCAAAGCGAACCACTCCTTTCATTGGAGACACCTTGAGCAATACCAGATCCCCCTCCTGAAACTCTAACTGTCTTCTGCGGATGTCTGCATAACTCTTCTGTCTGCTTGCAGCAGTCTTGATCCTTTCTCTGATTATGGGTACTACCCTGCTGGTAATCTCTACTAACTTAGGCCCTGCCAAGGCCTTTTCTCCAACCTCTTCCCAGCAAACAGGTGATCTGCACTTCCTTCTATACAAAGCTTCATATGGAGTCATCCCAATGCTAGCATGATGGCTGTTATTGTAACAGCCCGGAAACCGGTACCCCTCTTGTAACGGCCCCAAACTGCTCGGCACTAGGATCCAGATCGGCTTAAGGCCGCCGGGACCCGTAGTAAGCCTCTAAACATCCTGAACTCTAGGTATAATCCCATACATGATCAAACTTTTCTTGAAAACTTAAGCTTTGGTCTCATAAAAACCTTTAAACTTGTTTTTCCTTACCTCAGCTTGACCTATGCATGCAAACATAGAACCTCATACCAGATGGGTCATCAAGCTTGCTTTAAAACATATCCGCTTTGGGTCAAGGGATTGGAACCCTTTCTTCCCTCACGGGCCATTCAAAACTCATAACATTTGAAACATTTTCTCAAGATCATGCATAACAAAAAGGGATTTACCAACACTCTAGGCAAAGCACAATGCTATACATCTCATGCTACAACACATGGCATATCTATACTTTTCTTAACTTGGCTCTATCTCTTTATAACATTACTCTTTACTCTTTCCATTCATCATATTCTTGATATACATAAGGACCATACATCAAGTCCATCTATCATGTCCATAAATTTTCATGCTCATGTCCACCACTAAACTATGCAAGCAACAAACATACATAGCATTACATAACATATCATCTCTTTAGCAACTTCCTTACATAACGTTCACTATATCCATAAACATATACATACAAGCATCTCTTATACATAAACATAAACATAAACAAAACAAGCTAAGCTATTACAACCAAACATGGCAACCCATGCTTGAACCTCTTCTATCCCATAGTTCTTCTGACTTACTCTGGCTTGACATACTCTGGCCCTGCAAAACTGGGGTTAAGGGAATGGGGTGAGCTACAAGAGCCCAGTGAGTAGAAACAGAGAAAAAAACATTTGATTTAGTTCCTCCATTTTTAGGTATATTATTATTCATTTTAATGTTCCACCCTTTTTATGTATTTTATTATAAAGACATTTTATTCAATTCAATTATTCTTCTTATTCATGCATTCATGACATGCGTCATATCACAATTATATCACAACAAACATCTCACCCCCGCTTAAGTTCATGCTAGCAAATCTCTTCCTCTTGCGGGTGATTTTAGAGGGTTCACGTAACGTCCTTCCCCTCAGGGTTAGACATGACCCCAACATTCCCTCTGTCAAAACTTGGCCCCGAAGGAGCTCTCATGGGCTTTCCTACATGTACTCGCCCGATTGACAAAGACTCATTGACAGACTTGCGGGCTATTGAGGTCGCCTTGGTCCACCCACCTCATCATCACATAAACAATAAAATGCAATGCGTCACCTTCGTGAAACTAATGCATCATCCTATCACATATAAACATGGTGCATGGGCATGGTGAAACTAGTGCAATCATCCTATTACATAGCATGATGTATGAGTATGCTTTAGGCATTTGATTTTCTTAAAGTAAAAGATTAAGTTAGTTCTACTCACCTGAAGCCTCTGCTCAACAAACTCAGGGTCAACTAGCACTGAAGCTAGACACCTCTCCTCAGGTCCAATCCTACACAGATGGACTCACATGAGGTACTAAACACATGCTAACAACTCATAAGAAACTCCCCAAAAAACCCCTCTAAACATCACTGGAACATGCATAGAAAACAGCCATGAAAAGGCTGGACAGGCACTTTCGGCGGCCGAAAGTCTCCTCCAGAGACGAAACTCGGGTAGGTTCGGCGGCACCTTCGGCGGCCGAACCCTCTCTCCAGAGACGAAAGTCAGGCACTTTCGGCGGCCGAACATTTCCTTCGGCGGCCGAAAGTCTGCTTTCAAGCCACAACTCAACTTTCGGGGGCAAGGTTAGGCGGCCAAACCATGCATCCAACGGCACGTTCGGCGGCCGAAACCACCTTCGGCGGCCGAACCTGAGTTCATCAGAACTCAGCCTTTGCACACCAGCCTCCAAAACCTTCCAAAACACCCCAAACCTCACATACTCTCTCCCAAGCATGCATACACACTCCCACAAGCATAGGAAGCAAGGAAACTAACTCAAACTCCTCAACACATCATCACATAACATACATTGGGCATAAAACCCACATAAACCCTTAACATGCACATCTACCCATTCCAACATAAAACCTCCACAAAACTTACTTAAAACTTCATGAAAACTCAAGGGAAACCAAGATCTACACTTACCTCTTGAAGATCGAGGGTTGTGTGATCTCTAACTCGGAGGTGTGGAGAATCCAAGCTCCAAAAGCTCCAAGCTCCCAAAACTTCTACTTTAGCTTCAAAACTTCAAACCAAGGGTAGATCTTATGAAAACTTGAGAGATTTTGAAGAGAAGACACACAAGCAACCAAGGGAGGGCAGAAACTCACCTGAGTTCGAGAATGGGGAGAAAACTCGCCCATTTCCGATCTGAGGGCTCTTTATAGGTGGCCTGGTCATCAACCTTCGGCAGCCTAACGTGCCCCCTAAACTCATGCATGTTCGGCGGCCGAACCTCACTTTCGGCGGCCGAACCTTGGCTTGCTCCCACAAGACTTCCGGAGGCCAAAGGCGCTCCCGAAGCCTTCACATGTTCGGCGGCCGAACTTCACTTTCGGCGGCCGAACCTGGCAAACGCCTCCTTGGTCTTTCTCTTCAAAAACTCAACTCTTTTCTATTTACAACCATAAAACACTTAAAAACATTTTAGAAAACCTTTCCTTTACCCTTGCTCTACCCCCCAAAGAGGATCCGACACCCGAGATTCCACCGGACGGTAGGAATTCCGATGTCTGAACGAGCGGGGTCTTACATTTTGTAGGCAAACTCCACCAAGGGTAGATGCTGCCTCCAAGAACCGCCAAAGTCCAGCACACACATTCTGAGCATATCCTCTATGGTCTGGATGGTCCTTTCTGATTGTCCGTCCGTCTGTGGATGGAAAGCAGTGCTAAAATCCAACCTGGTACCCATGGCGTTCTGCAGACTCCGCCAAAATCTGGAGGTGAACTGGGGCCCTCTATTGGACACTATCGAAACAGGAACCCCATGCAATCTGACGATCTCATCGACATACACCTGCGCCAACTTGTCCACAGAATAGCCACTCCTGACAGGGATGAAGTAAGCAGATTTGGTGAGTCTGTCCACAATCACCCATATGGAGTCCAATCTGTTGGACGTCGCCGGTAACCCCACTACGAAGTCCATAGCTATATTTTCCCATTTCCACTCTGGAATAGGTAGCGGGTTAAGCATTCCAGCCGGTTTCTGATGTTCCAGCTTCACCCTCTGACACACTTCGCAGGTTGACACAAACTGTGCCACTTCTTTCTTCATAGCTGGCCACCAATAAACCTTCTTCAGATCTTGATACATCTTGGTGGCTCCGGGGTGAACGCTGTATCTTGCATTATGAGCCTCTCTCATAATGTCTCCTTTTAGCCCTATGTCATCTGGTACACATAGTCTGCTCCCATAGCAGAGGTTCCCTTTGCTGTCGAATCGAACTCACTATCTTTGCCTGACTGAACAGTCCTGGCAATCTTTACTAACTCTGGGTCCTCATGCTGTTTCTGAGCCACCTGCTCCAGAAATACGGGTGCCACTCTCATCTGGGCTACCAAAGCACCTGTACCAGACAACTCCAACTGTAGACCTTCCTCAACGAGCTTGTAAAACTCTTTCACTACTGGCCTCCTCTTTGCCGATATGTGGGATAAACTACCGAGTGATTTCCTGCTTAAGGCGTCTGCCACAACATTCGCCTTACCCGGATGGTACTGAATCTTGCAATCATAGTCACTCAGCAGCTCCACCCATCTTCTCTGTCTCAAGTTCAAATCTCTTTGACTCAGGATGTACTGCAGGCTCTTATGATCCGTGAAGATCTCACATTTAACCCCATAGAGGTAGTGCCTCCACATCTTGAGTGCAAAGATTACTGCTGCCATCTCCAGGTCATGTGTGGGGTAATTCAACTCATGCTTCTTCAGCTGTCTAGAAGCATAAGCAATTACCCTTTCATTCTGCATTAACACACAACCCAGTCCCACACGGGACGCATCACAGAAAACTGTGAAATCCTCATTGCTAGCTGGCAAAGCTAACACTGGTGCTGACGTTAACCTCTTCTTGAGCTCTTCAAAACTCTCTTCGCACTGGTCAGTCCACACAAACTTCTGATTCTTCCTGGTTAGTCTGGTCAGAGGAGCTGCTATCTTTGAGAAGTCCTGAACGAACCTCCTGTAGTAACCTGCCAAACCCAAGAAACTTCTTATCTCCATCATTGAAGTGGGTCTAGGCCAGTTAGCCACAGTTTATGTCTTCTTGGGGTCTACCTCTATACCATTTTTTGACACTACATGCCCCAAGAATGAAATGCTCCTCAGCCAGAATTCACATTTAGAGAACTTGGCATACAAGCCATGTTCCCTCAAAGTCTGCAGAACCAACCTCAGATGATGGGCATGCTCCTCTGCGTTCCTAGAATACACTAAGATATCATCTATGAAGACAATAACAAAGTGATCCAGGTATTGGCTAAATACTCTGTTCATGAGATCCATGAATGCTGCAGGGGCGTTGGTTAACCCGAACGGCATTACAAGGAACTCAAAATGCCCATATTTGGTCCTGAAAGCTGTCTTCGGCACATCTTCATCCCTTATCCTTAGCTGATGGTACCCCGATCTTAGATCTATTTTGGAGAAACAACCCGCTCCTGCTAGCTGGTCGAATAGATCATCGATCCTTGGTAGAGGGTACCTATTTTTAGTAGTGACTTTGTTCAACTGCCTGTAGTCGATACAAAATCTAAGGGATCCATCCTTCTTCCTCACAAACAAGACCGGAGCACCCCAAGGTGAGGTACTCTGTCGGATGAAGCCCTTCTCTACCAGCTCTTGCAACTGTTTTTTCAACTCCTTCAATTCGGCTGGGGCCATCCTGTAGGGAGGGATAGAGATCGGTCTAGTTCCAAGCACCAACTCTATCTCGAACTCTATCTCCCTAGCAGGTGGTAAACCTGGAAGCTCGTCCGGAAAGACATCCTGAAACTCTCTGACAACTGGCACCGAGGCTGGCTCCCTGACCTGACTACTAAGCTCTCTCACATGAGCTAAGTACCCCTGACATCCCTTCTTAAGCAACCTACGAGCCTGAAGAGCTGATATCAGACCTCTAGGCGTGCCCCTCTTGTCTCCTCTGAAGACGACCTCTGACCCGTCCTGATCTCTGAACTTGACTACCTTGTCTCTGCAGTCCAAGGTAGCACCATGGGTAGATAGCCAATCCATCCCTAGAATGACGTCAAAGTCTGTCAAATCTAGAACCACAAGGTCGGCGGAGAGGCATCTTCCCTCAACAAAAACTGGACTGTACTGGCAGACTGACACTGCCATTGACGGGTCATACTTGGGTCCACTGACCCATAGGGGACACTCTAATCCAGAGACTATCAGACCCAACCTCTCAACGGCTCTCGGAGTAATAAATGAATGAGATGCACCCGGGTCCATTAATGCATACACATCAGAACACCCAATGACGAGATTACCTGACACCACGGTGTTGGATGTGTTAGCCTCCTGCTGAGTCATGGTGAAGATCCTGGCTGGAGCTGATGGACCTTCACCTCGGGAACCAGAAGAAGAGGCTGCCCCTCTCCCTCTACCTCTGCCACTGCCCTGAGTTGTGGCTGGAGCTGCTGGCTGTGCCACACTACCAGAAGCTGTCTGTTGGGGCTGGCCCATAAAAGGCGCTCTAGGACACTCCCGAGCTATGTGTCCCTCCTGTCCACATCTGAAGCATGCATTAGTCCCAGCCCAACACACTCCCTTGTGTGGCCTCCCACACCTTAGGCATTCTGTACCATCTGAGCCTGAGCTCGAGCCACCGCCTAATCCTAGACCGGATTTCAGCTTACTCCAAAACTTGTTCTTCTTCAGTTTCTTGGTGGTGTTATCTCACCTCTTCTTACTTGAACTCTGAGAAGAGAAACCTGGTCCTCCTCTGCCTGGGGTCTTAACCCCTGAAGACTGGGTCACTGACTGCTTCACTGACCCCTCAACTATAGCACTCGCCTCCATCCTTCGAGCCATATCCACCACAGTGTGGAAACTTTCTCTCTCAGCTGACTGAATCAACGAGGAGTACCTAGAATGCAGCTTCATAACATATCTCCTGGCTTTCTTCGTATCTGTATCTAGAGCTTGCCCTGAAAAAGGCAATAGCTCCAAGAATTTATCTGTGAACTCCTCTACACCCATGTGCTCTAACTGCCTCAGTTGCTCAAACTCAATCATCTTCAGTTCTCTGGAACTGTCTGGAAAAGCCCATCCCGCGAACTCATTCGCGAATTCCTCCCATGTCATGCCGTCTAGTCTCGGGTCCACATAACACTTGAACCATTCCCGTGCCTTCTTGCACTTTAAGGTGAACCCTGCCATCTGAATGGCCCTGCTGTCATCTGCCCCTAGCTCATCAGTTATTGTCTTCACTACTCTCAGGTACTCAAAGGGGTCATCCCCTGACTTGTATTTGGGAGCATCCAGCTTGAGGTAATCTATCATCTTTACCTTGCTCCCACCAGCTGAGCTAGGTCTAGGAGGTTGAGTAACTGGGGCTGCTGGTTCTGTAGGTGGTGGAGGTGGGGGTACAGCATTCCCCGAGGTGGGGTTTGCCGGGTTTGGATAGAAGGGTGAGGGTGGATAAGCTGGGTACTGTGTGTAAGGTGGATAGAAAGGTGGATAAGGCATGTAGGTAGGGTAGGGGTTAAAGCTGGAATAATCCGATGTGCCTCCCATCGGATACCCTAAACCCTGTGGGAAGGGTAGATAATGGGGTGGAAAACCATACCCTGAGGCCTGAGCGCCTCCTTGTGATTCCCCTGTCCCTTCTTCCGCCATGCTGACATCCAGATTCTCATCCCTCCTCTGATCCTCTTCCATAACCTCCCTCACATCTAAAGAACTTCCTCCTCTATCAGTCCCCCTTCTGCTAGCATCAAAAGACCTTCTAGGGTCCCTTGACACTCTTACTCTGTTTGATCTACATGACATTGCCCTAGGCAATGCAGGAGGACGGGCGCTCGTGCCTTCATCCTCAAGTGGTACTCCAGTCAATCTTGCAGATCGACGGGTTCCTCTCATCCTGTTTTCTGAAAAAAATAGTACACATCATACAAACATTAGCATCATATGGTTCATGTGGGCACACATGAACCCTCATCACATATACATCATTCATATCATAGCATCAATGCACATGTATATAATCATGGCATTTCACATCATCATACAAGACAGGACTCAACATCCTATCCTAGTGGACATGATCTTCCTATTGTGCTTGACCTTCTAGAACATCTATGAGCCCAACACTCTAGGTCCGATCCTATGAACCTAGGGCTCTGATACCATTCTGTAACGACCCGAAAATCGGACCGCTACCGGCGCTAGGATCTAGGTCGGCTTAAGGCCGCCGGAACCCGTAGCAAGCCTGACATGCAACCTGTAAACCTGTTTAATCCCATACATGATCAACAACATACATAAAAATTAAAACTTTTCTTTCAAACATCCAACTCAACCTGAACATACACTGTACATAGTCATAATCATAATCGTGATCCCTCTGTGGGATCTCATCAATGCCCCAACGGGCGATACAACATGAGATGAGTTGGCTTTCATGAACATTATAAAACATGTATTAAAAAGGGATACCTTACACATTGGGTCAAGCACAATCTCTAATCCTCAATATCATCACATACATTACTATTCATAACTTTACATCATTTTACAATTTATCATGTCCACACTCTATCTATTACAAACACATGACTTCATTACTCTAGTGGACCTCCTAGTCTACCCTGTACCTGCAATCCTGGGGAAATGGGAGAGGGGTGAGCTACTAGAGCCCAGTGAGCAGAATAATAAAAACATTTAAATCCTATGGATCATGGAATGCATCACATCACAGCTAATCACATCAAGGATGAATTTGTCACCAATAGCCCTCTACATGGTCCAACTGTGCCAGAACGTAGAATGGGTCCTGGTCTTTCCCTTACATATCATAACATAACAGTGTCCAACTGTGCCAGAACGTAGAATGGGTCCTGGTCTTTCCCTTACATGGTGCCAGCGAACGTAGAATGGGTCCCACTGGTCTTACATTCCATACCGTACATATCACATCGTCATATCATAGATCGAGGGCTATGGATCATTCAACATTCATCCACATCAACATTTAACATATGCAATGCAACATATTCGTGAATTCTAATGCAAGCAACCTAATTCATCACATGGCATTCATGATGCATGAAGCATGCTAAAAAGTACATTATTTGCTTTAAAACATAGTAGGTTATTCCACTCACCTCTGGGTAGCTCCGACCAGACACTGGGGCAACAGACTCACTGCTGGGGTCCTCGGTTTCTCGGGTCCGAACCTACACAGGTGGACTCAAATGAGGGACCAAACATACATGAGCATAACTCTAAACTATTCCCCAAAAACCCCCTCAAACATCATGGAACAATCATAGAAAAACATGCAAGAAAAGGGCTGGACAGGGCACTTTCGGCGGCAAGTTCGGCTGCCGAAAGTCAGGCAGGTTCGGCGGCACCTTCGGCGGCCGAAACTCCTAGACAGAGGCGAAACTCATGCATGTTCGGCGGCACTTTCGGCGGCCGAAACTCCCAGACAGAGACGAAAGTCCTCTTTCGGGGGCAGGCTTCGGCAGCCGAAAGGCTTGCCTCCCAGGCAGGTTCGGCGGCCGAAAGTCCTTCGGCTGCCGAACCTGGTTTCTGCCAAAGGGCAGAAACTTGGTTCCTCATGCACATTTGCCTCCCAAAACCATCCAAACATGCATTTCTCCTAATCTACAACATACATACCCAAGCATGCAAGTTCTTAGGGGCATCAAACTACTTTAGACCCCATCTACAACACATCAAGCAACTCACATTGTTCATAAACACATATTAACCCATAAACCTAACCATGAGCTAAACATGCATTCTACCCCATGAACTTCATAAAACTTACTTAAAACATACTATAAGCTAGAGATCGACTCTTACCTCTTAAAGATCGAGAGTAGAGGCGACCAAACTTGGAGTTGGAAGAGATTCGAGTTCTTGAACCTCAAAGCTCCAAAACTTTGCTCAAAAGCTCAAACCTTCAAAACGAAGTTAAAACAAGTGAAAAACTTGAAAGATCTAGAGGAAAAACATCAAAGATCGGTGAGGGGCGGCGGAAAGCTCACCTTGGCCGAAAATGGGGAAAAGCTCGCCCGTTTTCGGCTAAAGGACCCTTTTATAATGGCTGACCAGGCCACGTTCGGGGACCGAATGTGCCTCCGCATGCATGCCATGTTCGGCGGCCGAACTTGAGGTTCGGCGGCCGAACCTGGACTTTCCTCACTTATGCTTTCGGGGGCCTAAAGGCGCTCCCGAAGGCATGCATGTTCGGCGGCCAAACTTGAGGTTCGGCGGCCGAACCTGAGTTTTCCTCCAAGGTTGTTTTCATGCAAAAACTCATTTCCATTTTACTTCAAAACATAAAACACATTAAAACATTTTATTAAAAACATGTTTCTACCCTACTAGAGGCTTCCGACATCCGAGATTCCACCGGACGGTAGGAATTCCGATACCGGAGTCTAGCCGGGTATTACACTATGAGTTTCTTATCTTTTTAACCCTTACATATGATATAGATATTTTGAAAATGACTTGAAATAGTTTTAAATGACATGTGTATTTAGGTTAAACAATTTGATACATTGAGTTAAAGATACTTGGCCATGATAAACTTAGTAGGAGTCGAGTTAGCTTAAGGATATGACATGCCATATAAATATACAGAGATCATAGTACTGCTACCAGTACAAGATCTATATTTGAGGTTACATATCAGGTACCTCATAAGCATGGTCACGGAGTCCTGCTACCACAGTTTTGGACTTTGAGCTTATCGTTTGACACTCTGTGCCCATCGTTATAATTTCTTATCTACCTAGCCGACCCTACTATATATTTATAAAGACTGATAATCTAATTAAGATTGATGCTCGATTTTTGTGAAGTTATGAGTGAATGTTATCATATTTGCATTTATTGCATGTACTAGACTATAGTGATTTGCTATGAATATAAAATGTACAATAGTAGCAAAAGAAGATGTTTTATTGAATCTGAAAAAAATTCTTGGCATACACAAGAATACATATTGCACTCATATCTCATACCAAAAAGTTTGACAAGTATGCTTTATATTATATTAACTATATTTTATATGCTTGTAATTGTTTATTTAATTATCTATATGTTGAACCTAAATGTTCTAAACCTTGTTTTGATGATTAATAAACAATTGGTGTGCTACTAATTATCTTCAAAAGTGTTTGTGTTGAGCTTGTAGGTCTCTTTCTATCAAGAATGAAATTGCTTCAATCTCAAAAGAGAAAAGTGCCTAATTTGAAAGCATGCCACAAGGAAGGGATAAGAAAGTATTTTTTGTTTATGCTTTGTTAAATTTTATGCATTGTGAATTTCAATTTATTAATTGTGATGACTCAAGGTTTCTTTCATTTCTAAAAGTTTTTTAGATATGGCCAAATCTTTAAGTAATTAACTTTCGGGGACTAAAATGAAATTTTTCAAAAGAAGTGATTTTGAAATTATTCTTTATCAAAATCAAGATCTAAAAATATGGGTTACAAAAATTCAAACAGATTGAAAAATAGATTTTTATAGCCTAAGTTATGATTTTTCAAAGAATTTAATGAAATATTTGTGTGCTCCCTAAAGCCAAGTTCGGCTTCCGAAAGTCAGGGTCAGAGACGAAAGTCCCACATGTTCGGCCGCCGAACATTGACTTTCAGCCACCGAAAGTGTGTTTTCAAATTGCAGCCTAAAGTGCAACCTTTGGCCTCTGAAAGTAAGGGATAGAGACGAAAGTCCTGTATGTTCGGCCGCCGAAGGTGGATGCTCCCTAAGCTAAATGTTTGGCTTCCGAAAGTGAAGGACAGAGGCAAAAGTCACCTATGTTCGGCCGCTGAACATTACCTTCGGCCGCCGAAAGTGTGCTTTTAAGTCTGCCTCCGAAGCCTAAAGTTCGGCTTCCGAAAGAGAGGGACAGAGACGAAAGTTCCACAAGTTCGGCCGCTAAACTATGACTTTAGGCCGCCGAAAGTCCTTTTTTAAAGAGTGATGTTCTTCACCTCAAATAGTTCGGCCGCCGAACTCTAAGCTTAGGCCGCCGAACCTGAGTTTTTCTGAACACGGTGTAATGGTTATTTCTGCACATAAACGGCTCTATTTGCATTTAATGCACTCCCAACGGTCATATTTATGACTGAACTATAAATACAATGAGTTTTTGATATGAAAAGGTTACAACAACCATCTAAGCAAATATTTATTGAGATTACAGCATTTTTCACTCTCTCTCTCTCAAAACCTTGAGCCAAAGCATTAATTTCTTGAAAGCTTATTTTGAGTTGTAATTGATTGGGTTTACAGAGTGAGTAAAGGTTGTTGAGTGATTCTATTGTAGTGGGTGTGGTATTGAGCAAAGGATTGCTCTTAAGTGAAAAAGAGATTTGTAAAGAGCAAAGGCTTGCTCTAAGATTGTAAGGGTTTTTAATCTTCACCCAAAGAAGATTTGTGTAATACCCGGCTAGACTCCGGTATCGAAATTCCTACCGTCCGGTGGAATCTCGGATGTCGAAGACCTCTAGAAGGGTAAAATCATGTTTTTATTAAATGTTTGAATGTAATTTATGATTTTAAGTAAAAAGGAAACTGAGTTTTAAATGAAATAGACCAAGGAGGCATTTCCAGGTTCGGCCGCCGAACATTGGATGGTTTAAGGGGGCAAGTTAGGCTTCCGAAAGTTTCAAAGGTTCGGCCGCCGAACTTGCATGAGATTTGAAGGCACTTTAGGCTGCCGAAAAGTGGTCTGGTAGCCCCTATATAAGGGCTCCATGGCCGAAACGGGCGAGTTTTCTCCCCATTTTCGGCCACGGTGAGTCCATGCTCTCCCATGGTTCGTTTTTGATTATTTTCCTCCGATCTTTCATGTTTTAACAAGTTTTATGTTGATTTGAAGATATTTGAACAAAAGAGCAAGTTTTGGAAACTTGGAGACCAAAGAGCGGATTTCTCCCCATCTCCGAGTTGGATCGTCTCTCCTCTCGTTCTTCAAGAGGTAAGAGTAGATCCATAGTTCATTTCATGTTTTAAGTAAGTTTTATGAAGTTTCTTGGGGTAGAAATGCATGTGTAGGTTATGTTGAGTTTTTTGGTTAAATGTGTGTTTATGAGCAATGTATGTTGGTTATGCATGTTTGATGTGTTGTAGTTGGGGTTTAGGATAGTTTGAAGCCCCTAGGAGCTTATATGCTTGAGTATGCATGTTGTAGAATAGGAAAATGCTTGATTGAATGAGTTGGGAGGCTTTTATGCATGTAGAGGCTGAGTTTTTGCCCTTTGGGAAGAACTCAGGTTCGGCATCCGAAGGCTCTTTCGGCTGCCGAACCCTACCTGAGGTAGCATGTATCGGCTGCCGAACCCTGCCCCCGAAAGTGGACTTTCGACTCTGGAAGGGAGTTTCGGCAGCCGAAGGTGCCGCCGAACATCCATGAGTTTCATCTCTGGAGGGAACCTTCGGCCGCCGAACCTGCCGCCGAAAGTGCCCTGTTCAGCCTTCCTTTGCATGACTTATGTGATTTGTAATACCCGGCTCGAGTCCGGCATCGGCATTCCTGTCGTCCGGTGGAATCTCGGGTGTCGGAACCCTCGAGAAGGGTAATGCATATGTTTTCCAAGGTATTTTCACTTGTTTTTATGTTTTGAAGTGTTCAAAGACTTGAGTTTTGAAAGAAAAGCAATAAGGGAGAAATGCAAAGGTTCGGCCGCCGAAGGTCACTTTCGGCCGCCGAACATTGCATGGTTGCGGCTTCACGTTCGGCTGCCGAAGGTGGTCTGGCCAGCCACCTATAAAAGGGCCAAGGGTCGGTGGAAGGAGGTTATTTCTCCTCCACTTGCAGCCAGAGGTGAGTTTCAGCCTCTCCCACGTTGACTTTCATGTTTTCCATGATTTTCATCAAATCTTTCAAGAGTTTTAAGAGTTTTGGTGACTTATGAAGGTTTTGAGCAAAAGAACCAAGTTTTGAAGCTTGGAGCTTTGGAAGAGCTTTTCTTCATATCTCCACGTTAGGATCCTTCATCCTCCAGTTGTGTAAGAGGTAAGTGAAGATCCTGAGCTTCTTTGATGATTTTGAAAGGTTTTATGAGTTTGGATGGGTAGTATGCATGTTTAGGTTTAGGTGAGGTTTTTGGTGAGTTGTGGTGTTCAACCATGTTTAAGTGTTATGTGCTATGTTTGTTTGGGGTTTTAGGGTAGTTTTAGACCCATTTGTGCATATATATGTGTATATGATCGTTGGGAGTAGTTGATATGCATGTGTGTAGGTTTTTGGGCAAAGTTTGCATGAAACAGAGCAGGGTTCTGCCCTTCGGGCAAAACCAGGTTCGGCCGCCGAAGGAAGGTTCGGCCGCCGAATCCCTTGTGGAGGCAGTTCGGCTGCCAAAGGTTGCCCCCGAAAGCTAGGCGTTCAGTTTAGAAAGAGACTTTCGGCCGCCGAAAGAGGGAGTTCGGCCGCCGAAAGTGTGTGAGTTTCGTCTCTGGACGAGACCTTCGGCCGCCGAAGGTGCCGCCGAACATGCATGAGTTTCGTCTCTGGAGTAGGGTTTCGGCCGCCGAACCTGCCGCCGAAAGTGCCCTGTCCAGCTTTCTTTTGCATGTTTTATGTGTTGGTTTTAGGATTGTTTAGAGGGGTTTTGGGGAGTTTCTGAGAGATATTCTTGAGTGAGTTTGGTCCCTCATTTGAGTCCACCTGTGTAGGTACGGACCAGAGGCCTCAGGGAGGTCAGCAGTGAGTCCAGTGTCAGAACCTGCAGAGTCAGTTCAGAGCAAAGTAAAAGTGAGTGGAATTTAACTGAATGTAATGTTTTAATCTGAGAACTGACTATTTTATCATGCTTCATGCATCATGAATATGCTATAGGGTGAGTGCATTAGTGTACACAAAGATGATGCATTGCATTTATCCTTGTACTTGGCATTGCTCCTTGTACATTGCTTATGTGAGACGGCACGGACTTCGTGAGGATTCATTAGCCCTCAGAGGAAAGACCTGGAACAGCCCTACGGGGACCAGGCACACAAAGACCTGGAACAGCCCTACGGGGACCAGGCACATGGTACTCCGGTACCCCAGATGAGATAGAGGGAGTTTTGATCCGTCCGGCCGAGGTGATGTGATTATGTGTTGCATTCCATGAGAGCATGTTTTATCACCTGTTATTTTATTCCTATTCTACTCACTGGGCTCTAGTAGCTCATCCCTCTCCCCTAACTCAAGTTGTGCAGGTTCAGAGGTCAGAGAGAACTCAGCAGGGTACAGGAAGAGTACAGAGTGGTGTAATAGCTAGTGTGGACATGTAAATGTATAGAGATAGTGTATATGTACAGTGTATAGAATGGTGCTTGACTTATAAAACTTGTAATCCCTTTGTGGAGTCACATGATCAGTTTATGTATGTTTCTTTATTGTTGTATGTTTATGAGCAAAACCAGGCTTAACATTCTGAAATTGATCCGCCTAGAGCCATGAGAAGCTCTAGTAGGGATTAGTAGAGAACAGAGAGAGTGCATGCACAGGTTAAGCCTTGGAATGAAGAAAAGTGTTATGTTTTTACAGAAAATGTATGATCATGTATGGGATTTCACAGGTATACAGACAGGATAGCAGGCTTACTACGGGTCCCGGCGACCTTAAGTCGATCTGGATCCTAGTGCCGGTGGCAGTTCGGTTTTCGGGCTGTTACAGATTGGTATCAGAGCCCTAGGTTCACATGGTCGGACCTAAGAGAGAGAGTTGGGCTCATAGAGAGGTTTAGCAGGTCAAGCACCATAGGAAAAACATGTCCACGAGGATAGGATGTTCTGCTGATGTGCAATGCCATGAGTTATGCATGTGCATGTTTTTTGATGTGTTATGTGATTTGTTGTTTTCCAGAGAGTGAAGATGCGAGGAACTCGTCGATCCGCGAGATTGACTGGAGTCCCACCTGTAAGTGAGGGTATAGCTGCTCGTCCACCTGCCTTGCCAAGGGCAAGATCTCACAGGTCAAGCAGGGAAGGAACGTCACGAGACCCGAGAAGGTCTTCTGACGAGAGCAGGAGAGGAGTAAGCAGAGGGGGAAGGTCAGTAGAAGAAAGAGGTGTGATGGAAGAGGATCAGAGTAGAGATGTAAGCATGGGTGTAGGAAGGTCAGAAGAAGGTATGGGGGAGTCCCAGGGAGGCATGCAGGCCTCGGGGTTTGGCTATCCACCCTTTCCTCAGGGCCCAGAGTATCCGATGGGAGGCACGTCGGATTACTCCAGCTTTGCCCCATATCCACCCTACATGCCATATATGCCCTATCCTTCCTTTTATCCACCATATCACATGTATCCACCCCCACCTGTTCATCCAAGTCCAGTACAGCCTGAAGTGAGGGAACCAGTTCCTCCACCACCACCTCCTGAACCAGTAACCCCTGTTGTGGAAGCACAGCAACCCAGGTCGTCAGAGGGAAGGAAGGTGAAGATGACCGAGTACTTAAAGTTGGATGCTCCTAAATTCAATACAGGAGATGATCCCTTTGAGTATCTCAGTGCAGTTAGAATGATAACAAGTGAGTTGGGAGCAGATGATGGTAGAGCTATTGAGATGGCAGGGTTCACTTTAAAGTGCAAGAAAGCTAGAGAATGGTTCAAGAACTATGTGGACCCGAGACTTGAGAGTATGACATGGGAAGAGTTCGCCAACGAATTTGCTGGATGGGCTTTTCCTGACAGTTCCAGGGAACTAAAGGTTGTGGAGTTTGAGCAGTTGAGACAGACGGAGGAGATGAGTGTTGATGAATATACAGATAAGTTCCTGGAATTGTTGCCATATGTCGGTCAGGCATATGATACAGATCAGAAGAAGGCAAAGAGATATGCCACGAGGCTTCATCCTAGGTATTTCTCTTTGATTCTTCATGCGGAGAAGGAAAGTTTCCACTCTATTGTGGATGCTGCTAGAAAGATGGAGGCCAGTGCCATAAGTCAAGGTGTAGTCAAGGCACAGTCTTCTGGTGTTAAACCCGGTTCCTCCTCACAGAGTACAGCAAGTGCAAGTAAGAAGAGATGGGAGAAATTCAGAGGAAAGAGAGGCAAGTTTTGGAACAGGCTTAAGTCGGGTCTGGGAATGAGTAGTGTCTCCAGTTCTGGCGCAGATTTTCCAGTGTGCAAGAGGTGTGGCAAACAGCATAGAGGAGCTTGTCAGTTGGGATCCACAGCCTGCTATAGATGTGGGCAGGAGGGACATTATGCACGAGAATGTCCTCAGGCGACTTTAGTTGCACCATCCCAGCAGATGAGTACAGGCAGTGTAGTACAGCCAGTAGCTTCAGCCATACCACCAAGCAGTGGCAGAGGAAGAGGAAGAGGGGCAGCCTCTTCATTAGGGATGGGTTTCCGAGGTGCAGGTCCGTCAGCCCCAGCACGGATTTTCACCCTGACTCAGCAGGAGGCAGACACGTCGAACACGGTGGTGTCAGGTAATCTCATCATTGGGTGTTCAGAGGTGTATGCTTTAATGGACCCCGGTGCTTCTCACTCTTTCATTTCTTCTAGAGCTGCAGAGAGGTTGAGTCTGATGGTGTCTGAGTTAGAGTGTCCTCTATGGGTCAGTGGACCCAAATGTGATCCATCTTTGGCAGAGTCAGTCTGTCGGTTCAGTCCAGTGTGCATAGAGGGTAGATACCTTCCAGCTGACCTGGTGGTTCTAGAGTTGACAGATTTTGATGTCATTCTAGGGATGGACTGGTTATCTACGTATGATGCAACCCTGAACTGTAGAGACAAGGTAGTCAGTGTCAGAGACCAGGATGGATCAGAGTGTGTCTTCAGAGGAGACAGGAGAGGGACACCGAGGGGTTTGATATCAGCCCTCCGGACTCGTAGGATGTTAAGGAAGGGGTGTCAGGGGTTCCTAGCTTATGTGAGAGAGCTAGACAGTCAGGTTAGGGAACCATCCTCAGTACCAGTTGTTAGAGACTTTCTAGATTTGTTTCCTGAAGAGCTTCCAGGACTGCCACCGGATAGGAAAATAGAGTTCGAGATTGAGTTGATGTCCAGTGCCAGACCGATCTCTATTCCTCCCTACAGGATGGCACCAACAGAGTTGCGAGAGTTGAAAGAGCAGTTACAGGATTTGGTAGCTAAGGGTTTCATCCGCCCGAGTACCTCACCTTGGGGTGCTCCAGTATTATTTGTCAGAAAGAAGGATGGACCTCTTAGACTTTGTGTCGACTACAGACAGTTGAACAAAGTCACTATCAAAAACAAGTATCCATTACCCAGGATCGATGATCTATTCGACCAGCTGGCAGGAGCAGGTTGTTTTTCGAAAATAGATCTGAGATCCGGATACCATCAGTTGAAGATCAGGGAAGGAGATGTCTCCAAGACTGCTTTTAGAACCAGATATGGGCATTATGAGTTCCTTGTGATGCCGTTCGGGTTGACTAACGCCCCTGCAGCATTCATGGATCTCATGAACAGGGTTTTCAGGGAGTACTTGGATCGTTTTGTGATCATCTTTATTGATGATATCTTGGTGTACTCCAGGAATGCAGAGGACCATGCCCAGCATCTGCGGATAGTGCTGCAAACCTTGAGAGAGCATGGCTTGTATGCCAAGTTCTCCAAGTGCGAGTTCTGGCTAAGGAGCATTTCCTTTTTGGGACATGTTGTATCAGAGGAAGGTATAGCAGTAGATCCCAAAAAGGTAGAGGCAGTAGCCAATTGGCCTACACCCACTACAGTGACAGAGATCAAGAGTTTTCTGGGTTTGGCAGGCTACTATCGGAGGTTTGTTCAGGACTTCTCGAAGATAGCTGCTCCTATAACCAGACTGACCAGAAAGAATCAGAAGTTCATATGGTCAGAGGATTGTGAGGAGAGTTTTGCAGAGTTGAAGAGACGATTAACTTCAGCACCGGTGTTAACTCTGCCGAACAGTGATGCAGATTTCACAGTGTTCTGTGATGCATCCCGAGTGGGTTTAGGTTGTGTGTTGATGCAGAATGACAGAGTGATAGCTTATGCTTCTAGACAGCTGAAGAAGCACGAGCTGAATTACCCGACACACGATCTTGAGATGGCAGCTGTTATCTTTGCACTTAAGATGTGGAGGCATTACCTCTATGGGGTAAAATGTGAGATCTATACGGATCATAATAGCCTACAGCACATCTTAAGTCAGAGAGAGTTAAACTTGAGCCAGAGACGGTGGGTAGAATTGCTCAGTGATTACGATTGTAAGATCCAGTATCATCCGGGCAAGGCTAATGTTGTAGCTGATGCCTTAAGCCGAAAGTCACTTGGCAGTTTATCCCACATTGCAGTAGAGAGAAGACCGGTGGTGAAGGATTTCTACAAGCTCATGGAAGAAGGGTTACAGTTGCAGTTATCTGGTACAGGTGCTTTGCTCGCACAGATGAGAGTGACACCAGTGTTTCTAGAGCAAGTGGCTCTGAAACAGCACGAAGACCCCGAGTTAGTGAAGATTGCCAGGACTGTTCAGTCTGGCAACAATGCAGAGTTCAGATTTGATGGTGAGGGGATTCTTCGGCACGGTAAGAGGTTATGTGTACCAGATGATAGCAGTTTGAAGGCAGACATTATGAGGGAAGCTCATAATGCGCGGTATAGCATTCACCCGGGAGCCACCAAGATGTATCAAGATCTGAGAAGGGTGTATTGATGGCCAGCAATGAAGAGAGAAGTGGCACAGTTCGTGTCAGCCTGCGAGACATGTCAAAGGGTGAAGCTAGAGCACCAGAAGCCGGCTGGAATGCTTAACCCACTGCCGATTCCAGAATGGAAATGGGAGAACATAACGATGGATTTTGTAGTGGGGTTACCGGCGACGTCTAACAGATTAGACTCCATATGGGTGATTGTGGATAGACTCACTAAATCTGCTCACTTCATTCCAGTCAGGAGTAACTACTCTGTGGACAAGTTGGCGCAGGTGTATGTAGACGAGATAGTAAGGTTGCATGGAGTTCCAGTGTCGATAGTATCAGATCGAGGACCTCAGTTCACCTCCAGGTTTTGGCGGAGTCTGCAAACGGAAATGGGCACAAGGTTGGATTTCAGCACTGCTTTCCATCCACAGACAGACGGTCAGTCAGAGAGAACCATCCAGACCATTGAAGATATGCTGCGAATGTGTGTGTTAGACTTTGGCGGTTCTTGGAGGCAGCATCTACCTCTGGTAGAGTTTGCCTACAACAACAGCCATCATGCTAGCATAGGGATGGCTCCTTATGAAGCTCTGTATGGGAGGAAGTGCCGAACACCTGTTTGCTGGGAAGAGATAGGAGAGAAAACTCTTGCAGGGCCAGAGTTAGTTGAGCTAACCAGCAAGTTAGTGCCTATCATCAGAGAGAGGATCAGAACAGCTGTAAGCAGACAGAAAAGCTATGCAGACATCCGTAGGAAGCAGATAGAGTTCCAGGAGGGGGATATGGTATTGCTGAAGGTGTCTCCGATGAAGGGCGTGGTTCGGTTTGGAAAGAAGGGTAAACTGGCCCCACGGTACATTGGTCCCTTTGAGATCTTGCAGAAGATCGGGCTGTGTCGTATAAGCTAGATTTACCGGCTTCTATGGACCGAATTCACCCGGTATTCCATGTTTCTATGTTGCGGAAGTTCGTGTCAGATCCAGAGAAGGTTTTTAGTGAACCTGAGGTGGAAATCTTAAGTGATCTCACCTATGTAGAGCAGCCAGTGCGGATCCTTGACACCCAGAGTAGAAAGCTGAGAAACAAGGAGATACCAATGGTGAAAGTTCTGTGGAACCACCACAACCTAGAAGAATGCACTTGGGAGACTCGGGAGTCCATGCTCCAGCAATACCCATATCTGTTTTAAGGTTAGTTTTTTTTCCCTTTTCTATGTGTTTCTGTTGTGTTAGGGACATTCGAGGACGAATGTTCTTAAGGGGGGGAGAATGTAATACCCGGCTCGAGTCCGGCATCGGCATTCCTGTCGTCCGGTGGAATCTCGGGTGTCGGAACCCTCGAGAAGGGTAATGCATATGTTTTCCAAGGTATTTTCACTTGTTTTTATGTTTTGAAGTGTTCAAAGACTTGAGTTTTGAAAGAAAAGCAATAAGGGAGAAATGCAAAGGTTCGGCCGCCGAAGGTCACTTTCGGCCGCCGAACATTGCATGGTTGCGGCTTCACGTTCGGCTGCCGAAGGTGGTCTGGCCAGCCACCTATAAAAGGGCCAAGGGTCGGTGGAAGGAGGTTATTTCTCCTCCACTTGCAGCCAGAGGTGAGTTTCAGCCTCTCCCACGTTGACTTTCATGTTTTCCATGATTTTCATCAAATCTTTCAAGAGTTTTAAGAGTTTTGGTGACTTATGAAGGTTTTGAGCAAAAGAACCAAGTTTTGAAGCTTGGAGCTTTGGAAGAGCTTTTCTTCATATCTCCACGTTAGGATCCTTCATCCTCCAGTTGTGTAAGAGGTAAGTGAAGATCCTGAGCTTCTTTGATGATTTTGAAAGGTTTTATGAGTTTGGATGGGTAGTATGCATGTTTAGGTTTAGGTGAGGTTTTTGGTGAGTTGTGGTGTTCAACCATGTTTAAGTGTTATGTGCTATGTTTGTTTGGGGTTTTAGGGTAGTTTTAGACCCATTTGTGCATATATATGTGTATATGATCGTTGGGAGTAGTTGATATGCATGTGTGTAGGTTTTTGGGCAAAGTTTGCATGAAACAGAGCAGGGTTCTGCCCTTCGGGCAAAACCAGGTTCGGCCGCCGAAGGAAGGTTCGGCCGCCGAATCCCTTGTGGAGGCAGTTCGGCTGCCAAAGGTTGCCCCCGAAAGCTAGGCGTTCAGTTTAGAAAGAGACTTTCGGCCGCCGAAAGAGGGAGTTCGGCCGCCGAAAGTGTGTGAGTTTCGTCTCTGGACGAGACCTTCGGCCGCCGAAGGTGCCGCCGAACATGCATGAGTTTCGTCTCTGGAGTAGGGTTTCGGCCGCCGAACCTGCCGCCGAAAGTGCCCTGTCCAGCTTTCTTTTACATGTTTTATGTGTTGGTTTTAGGATTGTTTAGAGGAGTTTTGGGGAGTTTCTGAGAGATATTCTTGAGTGAGTTTGGTCCCTCATTTGAGTCCACCTGTGTAGGTACGGACCAGAGGCCTCAGGGAGGTCAGCAGTGAGTCCAGTGTCAGAACCTGCAGAGTCAGTTCAGAGCAAAGTAAAGGTGAGTGGAATTTAACTGAATGTAATGTTTTAATCTGAGAACTGACTATTTTATCATGCTTCATGCATCATGAATATGCTATAGGGTGAGTGCATTAGTGTACACAAAGATGATGCATTGCATTTATCCTTGTACTTGGCATTGCTCCTTGTACATTGCTTATGTGAGACGGCACGGACTTCGTGAGGATTCATTAGCCCTCAGAGGAAAGACCTGGAACAGCCCTACGGGGACCAGGCACACAAAGACCTGGAACAGCCCTACGGGGACCAGACACATGGTACTCCGGTACCCCAGATGAGATAGAGGGAGTTTTGATCCGTCCGGCCGAGGTGATGTGATTATGTGTTGCATTCCATGAGAGCATGTTTTATCACCTGTTATTTTATTCCTATTCTACTCACTGGGCTCTAGTAGCTCATCCCTCTCCCCTAACTCAAGTTGTGCAGGTTCAGAGGTCAGAGAGAACTCAGCAGGGTACAGGAAGAGTACAGAATGGTGTAATAGCTAGTGTGGACATGTAAATGTATAGAGATAGTGTATATGTACAGTGTATAGAATGGTGCTTGACTTATAAAACTTGTAATCCCTTTGTGGAGTCACATGATCAGTTTATGTATGTTTCTTTATTGTTGTATGTTTATGAGCAAAACCAGGCTTAACATTCTGAAATTGATCCGCCTAGAGCCATGAGAAGCTCTAGTAGGGATTAGTAGAGAACAGAGAGAGTGCATGCACAGGTTAAGCCTTGGAATGAAGAAAAGTGTTATGTTTTTACAGAAAATGTATGATCATGTATGGGATTTCACAGGTATACAGACAGGATAGCAGGCTTACTACGGGTCCCGGCGACCTTAAGTCGATCTGGATCCTAGTGCCGGTGGCAGTTCGGTTTTCGGGCTGTTACATGATTGTTTTAAGGTGTTTTAGGGGGTTTTTGGGGAGTATTTTAGAGTCATGTTTATGTATGTTAGGTCCCTCATTTGAGTCCACCTGTGTAGGTTTGGACCCGAGGAACCGAGGACCCCAGCAGTGAGTTCAGCTGCTTCTGTGTCTGTCAGAGCTTCAGCCAGAGGTGAGTGAAATATCTTATTACGTTTCAAAGTAAATAAATAAATTCTGAGCATGATACATGCATCATGAATGCCATGAGATATACTAGGGTGCTTGCATTAGAATTCACGAATATGTTGCATTGCATAATATGTTGTTGATGTGGATGCATGTTGGATGATCCTTTAGCCGCACTATATTATGATATGATGTGATACGGTATGGAAGACCAGTGAGACCCATTCTACGCCCCTGGCACTATGTAAGAGAAAGACTAGTGAGGCCCATTCTACACCCCTGGCATATTGGAATGTCATGTTATGTCTGTAATGTAAGAGAAAGACCAGTGAGGCCCAGTCTACGCCCCTGGCACTTTTGGAATAAGTAGTGGGCTATTGGTGACAAGTTCATCCTTGATGTGATTTGTTTGTGATGTGTTGCATTTCATGAAAGTATGAAATTTAAATTGAATGTTTAATTATTCTGCTCACTGGGCTTTATAGCTCACCCCTCTCCCTTAACCCCCAGGTTTGCAGGTGCAGGGTAGACCAGGAGGTCAGCAGGAGTAGAGTCTTGTTTTATGTAATAGCTAGATGTGGACATGAATAAAATGTAATGTAAAAGTATAGTATTGAAAAGTAATGTAACGACGTTATTGAGGATAGAATGGTGCTTGACCCTAGTATATTGTTTATCCCTTTATGAGTACATGATATTTTTATTGATGTCTATGTAAACCAAACTTAATATATGTTATTTATGTCACCCCATTGGAGCATTGATGAGGACTCCAAGGTGGGGTTAATGTTTATGTATATGTATAGTGCATGCCCAGGTTGAGTTTGATGAATGAATGAATGAAAGAAAAGTTCAAAATTTTATGTATGTTGTTGATCATGTATGGGATTAAACAGGTTCACAGGATGAATGTTTGGCTTGCTACGGGTCCCGGCGGCCTTAAGCCGATCTAGATCCTAGCGCCGATAGCGGTCCGATTTTCGGGTCGTTTCAATTTGACAGTGGAGTTGAACTCTCAAGGTGGGTCTTGAGGAGAGGACGTAGGCTTGAGATAGCTGAACCTCTATAAATCATTGTGTTGATTATCTTCTTCCCTATTGCCTTCTAATTTGTTCTTTTGCCTTAATTTTTTTTATAAACCCAATTCACCCCTCTCTTGGGTTGCTTCAAGGGACAATACTATATACACAAATATGTTTGTTCTATTTTATTATTTGTTTGTAATCACCCATTGAGAATTAACTCAGTATATTGATTTTTATTTCATGCAAATTATAGATATCACTGCGGAAGTCATTAAAAATCAACATCAGACATCGAGACCTATATCATAGCTGGATTTTTTTTTTTTTGAGTCTCCCAGTCATTATACAGTTATATTTTGACATGTGCATATGAGTGCGTTATAAAGATTATGTAAGTTAGAATAATGTTATTATATATGAATAAAAAAAAAGAAAGTTTAACATTTACATGTGTGATAATCATAGAAAAATAAGAGATGATGTTATAAAATGTGTGTTAAATTAAAGAATATTATGATATCAAATGCTAGTTAAGAATATAATTATAAATATGTTTTTCATATGTATCATAGATAGAAATGCTGATAAAACAGACAAAATTCTGTCAAAATTTTAGTTTAAAATTTTATATTCACTTTATGAAATTTATATGAATTACTTAATAATTTGATAATTACACAAAGAAAAATGGATTAGTTTCGAAGTATCTAAAAAAAATATAATTTGTGAGAATTCATACTAGACCATATTTATAAAGAAGTTAATGCAAAACTTACATTGTCCGAGATTATCTACTTTCGTGATAATTCCAAATTAAAGTCGTCATAAAAACTGTGGTAACTGTAAGCCAATCACCTCAGCAGCAAAAAGCAAACTAGTAAAATACTCTTTTAATCGTACCAGAAAGAGTTAGGAAGCTAATTAATTCATAGAGACATTTTATCAAACACCTGAAATGTAAGATCAATTGGCCTAGAAAAGTAAAAAACCCATGCGGCATCTCGTGACTTGGACCACTGCCTCTAATCTTGTGCTTATTCCCTGCTTAGTCTCTCAGCGCTAAAATCTGCAACTCTCCTTGCTAACTGTCTCACCACCGCGTCCCTGATTAGTTCACTATCGCCTCTTTCCCATCTATTTCAGGGTCTGGTTCCTTTCATTTCTACTAACACGTTTTCCTTGATTCCTTTTTCCCTGTTCTTTCATCTTTTTCCCTTCTTGCCACTTTCATCTCGCTTTCATCTATTCTTTGTTCCATTCTCAAGTTGACCCTTGTGATTTTCCCCTCCTTTTGACCCTGGGGCCAATGTTACAGCCAACACCAAAATTATTGTAAATTCGTACATAATTTTATAAAAAAATTATTAAAATTTTATCACTATAAAATAAATAATTTTTAATAAAAATATTTAAAAAAATTATTATTTAATTTATATAAAGAAATTAGCTGATGTCGAGTTTAAAAAATATATTAAAATATAAGGAATCAACTAATAAATTTTTTAAAATTATATAGATTAAATAATAAAATATTTAACGGTAAAATTAATAGAGAGACTAATTAATACACTTTTTAAAATATCAGAAATATTTTAATATATTTTTTAAAATTAAAAAAATAATTAAAAAACTTTTTCAAAACATAAAAACTAAGTAATAATTTTTTCAAATATCTAATAAGGTGTTTTTGAGTCACTTGCATAGTCTTTTCCAATCCTCATTTTACATAGTCTAATTGATCAGGTTGTTTTTATTTTAATTAAGAGAGAAGTTTATTTATTAGATGATTAACGAGTAAATTTCTTATCTACTTTAAGGTATCTCACTTACTTTTTAATATTAAATTGTAATGTTACAAAAATAATTAAATTATGCTAATTTAAAATTTTTAAAAAATTAAGAAAAAAAGGTGATGATGCTTGTCATTTGTTTCACGAAAAAATACATTTTAGAAAAAATATTATTTAAAATTTTTAATGTTTAAAATACTTTAAAAAAAAAAGGTTTTTTAAGATATTAGAATAGATAGCGATGGCTAATAACCTAGTAAATTGTTTGGATTGATGAAAAAAGAGTGGAAAGAAAATAAGAGAGAAAAAATAAAAAAGAAGAGTTAAATAAGTAAGGATATTGAATTACATTTTTATTTTTATAATAATTTATTTTATAGTGAATAAAAAGATAAAAAATATTTTATTATTAGGAAAGCTAATTTTCTCTTTTATTTTGTTTTTTCCTTCCAAACATTCAAACAAACAAAGGTAATTATTTTTTCTTTCACTTTTATTTTCTCCTATTTTTCACCGTTTATTGTCTTTCTCCTAAAAAAGGTTTCTCAAGCATAACGTAGGAGTAGGCTCATGAATGCTATCCAATAATAGAGTTTTTATCTTTCACTGAGCTATTAATTGGTTCAAATAATTTATTTTTTAGGGCTTTTTATAAAATTTAGGGGTGGGTAAAAAATTATTTATGAATTTAAGATTGGAAAAAAATTATTTGCGGATTTGGAGTTGAACAGCCAGGTGGCAGCCGAAAAGAGAGCCTAGCGTCTATTTGATAGGCGCCAGAACCTAGCGCCATTCTAAATGGCGCCAGCCTTTATTTTTTTTAAGAATGGCCTGGCGCCACTCTAAGTGGCACCAAACCATTATTTTTTTTATTATTTTTTATTTATTAAAATATTATAATTATATTAATTAATTAATATACGAGTGTATAAATATTTAAAATTATAAAAATTAAATTTATTTTTATTGGACTGCTATTATGCAGTAGTATATAATCACAGAATAATATTAATATCCTAATATTTTGGAGAATTATGAAATATATTATTATATAATTTGATAACCGCTAGACTTTTCTCACTTTAGGGAAAGCTAAATCCGAAAAAGTGAAATAGGCCTAAAATCTCAGAAACCCACTTTATTTAGCCGGTCCAGCATCTTCGGTTCTGACTCAGACAGACATAGGGCAGATCAAACTGCCCGCGAGTCTGGGTCCAGTACGAGGAGTTCAGCCCGGTGATGTGACTTGAAGAAGGACAGTAAGCCCAGTCAATTTGCAACTCAGCCTGCATGCATGCTGAAAGAATTAAATAGTCGCCTAACGTGAAGAGGGGTCCTGACACTTCCGTACTAGCGATCTAAGCACCTTCGATTGTATTACAATCGAAGATAATATTAGATATTTTTATAATAATAAATATTTTTATAATTTTAATATATTAATATTTAATAAATTTTATTATTAAATTTTATTATTAATTTTTAAATAAAAAATTACTATAATATATAATTTCATAATTATAAAATTAATATTATATTGCGATTAGATATATCAAAACAATTCGGTTATAATTAGACATATAAAAATAATTTAATAATGTTGTATATATTTATTTAATGATAAAATTTTTTATTATTTTAATAAATTAATACAGTAATATTGTTAAATAATATCAGTAATTTTTAAATTATATAATAATATTATAAAAAAATAAATAAAAAAATAATGGCCTAGCTCCATTCTAAGTGGCGCCAGACCATTTTTAAAAAAAAAAAAAAATGGCGCCAAGCCATTCTCAAAAAAAAAACAGAATGTCTGGTGTCATTCTAAATGGCGCCAGATTCTTTTTTCGGCTATCCCAAATCTATAAATAATTTTTCTCAAATTCTAAATCTACAAATAATTTTCTTCTGCCCCTAGTTTTGTAAAAAGCCTTATTTTTTAAGGAGGTGAACTTTTAAGAATACAAGCTAATAAGGTTTGGAAAATAATATATCCGAAAAATAAATTTATGCTATGATTGATTAGACCTATAAGAAAAAAAGAGTGTGAAGTGTTATCCACTGCAGCCAATCTGTCAGTAAATTGTTGAAATTAAATCCCTAACCATTGACGGAGGACAACCAACATCATCATAAGCTTCAAAGTAAAGACACAATGAGAAAAGTTATTAGCTGACATTCTAATGCAGGGCAAAGCATGAAGATTAAGTTTAGGCACTCAAGCCTGAGTTCTTCCTGTAGAACTGGCACTTGCTGATGTCATTCCCAAAGTTGTTTATGCACTGCAAGAAAACAAGTTGAACTAAGGCCATTGAAGATTTAATAGTTAATATCAACAAAAAAAATAATCAACGGCTAAGTATTCTCCAACTCAGAACAGTCTCAAGCAAAAATCAGAAATCAGTTTTGTATAATCCTTGTGAGCCCAGGAACATGAATAAAAACAACAGCATTTGTTCGTCTGAATATTCAGAATAGATTCATGCAGAAAACAAGTGGAGAAGATGAGGGGTGGAAAATGAGAGTCTTAGAATTGCACTCATATATATATTTTATGGCCATGTTTGTTTCCAGAAAATAATTTATATTTAAAAAAATATTTTTTAATAAGGTAATTTAATTTTAATTTAAAAAATTAAAACAATCTCCAGAAACCTTACAGTCTCTTAAAAATCATACACCCAAAGAAAATAATTTAAAATCCCATCACTTTCTTCAAAAACTTCCTCAGAATAAGCTTTGAGGTCCAATGTTAACCCACATAAACTCATAGCAGAACAAAACGGAAATGGAAATTTATAGATACACACCGTCTCCTTGGAGAAATATTTCAGTACATCTACTTCCTTGACCTAAACCCTCCCCCCCTCCCCCCCACCCCCCCCCCCAAAAAAGAAAAAAAGGGAAAAACTGAAGCTAGATCTCATCTTGGAGGTCGTTGCCTCAGCTTTCTTAATCTAAACAGAAATATACTCAAAACAGGTAAAGTACATTTCAGAGCAAATCTCACCTCCAGAGCTTCGGTGAGTTATGCAGGCGGCAAATAGAGAGAGAGAGAGAGAGAGAGAGAGGGAGAGAGAGAGTTTCTGTGCAGACTTCCAAAACCCCGAGTCGCTGTTTTGAAGGAATTGTGCTTGTTATCCGGTAAGTAAAGACTAGAATAATGAGATAGGTGGCGATAGATTATTGGTATAAATTTGGCTTATAATCCATTGGAAGATATTCACAGGAAGCCAGTTTGCACCTCCAATATTATCGCCCGCAGGGTAGCCTAGAACTTGATTCAAGTTGGTGATTAGTTTTATTTTCTTATTTTTATTTTTATTTTTATTTTATATATATCAAAAATTGATGATTCAGTCGTGTCTCTAGAATTGCAAAGTAGAAGGGGATGCGCTTTACTTTCAACTCAAGGGTCATATTACAGTAACACTGAAAATAACGAGTCAGTAACTCAGTATCATACTGTGAAGCCACCACCACTCATAAAAGAAACAAGGGCTCAAAGACAAAGGACTTGCATAATGCATAAAATTTTACACCATGACCCCCTTCTCTCCTTTCTTTTTTCAGTCTCTTGGCTCAAAGGACCATCATGGTTTAGACCCACCTGGCTGCTTTTTGAATTTGGGTGCACCAGAGTGCGCCTGCGGGTGCCTGTTGAATGTCCCTTGCCTTTGGCCAGTTGAGGCACCATGCCTTCCGCCTCGTGCAGGAGGTTTGCCTCTTCCATAACTGTGTTTAGAATTGAACTTCTTTTGTGAGTTTGGTGCTTCTCTTCCACCTGTTGCCTGATTGCCAGAACCTAGGTATTTACACAAACCGATCGATACGCCTGAAAATCAAGTAACATGATGAGAGAAGTTCACATTCATCTTGGAATGCCTTTTAGCGAACATTACACGCATCAACACTCACCAACAGCAGCAGCAGCCTTTGCAGACACCGTATTGTCATGTTGATTTGCATAAATATCCAACGTAGTGTGTGCCAAATCACTAACCACACCTTAGAAAGCCAAAAAAAAAAAGAGATGAAAGATTCAGAGTTCTTCCTTGATCCTAATCAAATATATCGACGAAACAGAGTTTCGTGTTGAAATTTGTACCAGGACCAAGTGCAACATCTATGGCTTTGTGAACCAATGCACTCGCCACGCCTATAGAAAATAGGCCTGTAGAAAGCCAGAAAAGGTTCAAAGTTCTTCCTTGATCCAAATCAAAATATACCAACACCTGGCAGCAGACGTATAGAAATTTCCATCCTAAACACAGGAATCTCTTTTCAACGTACCTTGACCTATTGTTCCAAGCAATGATGCACCACCACTCTTTTCAGGAGCTGGAGGATCTTGGTCAACTACATTGAAACATCAAACACACTTCAGCTAAACAAGATAATTATCCTGAATCAGCGAAAATCATATGAAAATGCTTTAAATAAAAGGCTACAAGGTTTAAAATTATTGTCTCAACTAAAGAGTCCAAGATGGGTGAATTGGATTATATTTGATTTTTGGCCATTGCTAAGCCTTTAAAAAAAACTGAAGCTTAGCACACAACTGTTAATAAGGTCACTCTTAAGAAATTAAGGCCTAGGCCGATATAAAAAGGCAGTCAACAAGTTCTCAATTAATTGCACAAGAATAAAACATAAATCTAGGAATAAAGGATATGATGAATTTGCTATAGCAGGAAATATTCAATGGTTCATGCAACACAAATAATCACAATAAAGTCCGCAAGTGGTCCACAAGTTTTCATAAATATTCTGAAACTAAATAAGAGCAGGGGAAGAAAAGCTCAAACACATCGATTTCTAGTGGTTCAGAAAATCTAGCCTACGTCCACTCCTCAAACACACTTTGAGGATTTCTCTCCATTAGTAGACTCTTCACGAGCAAGAGACAAGCCGAGTACATACACAAGCTTTTCTTTGGAACTTGATAACCACTTACAAGAGAATCCTACACCTATTTTCTCAACTATTTCTCAATGTCTCAGAGCCTCTCTTAAATCAATAACAAATGAAATTGTGTGCCAAACCTAATGCCAAATCAAATACACCAGTACAACATCAGAGTTTCATGCTGAATTTACCAGGAACCAATGCATCATCTGTGGTTGTGTGTGTCGAAGCACTACCGACACCTATGGAAAGCCACAAGTAAAAAAAACAAAAAAAGTTCAGAGTTCTTCCTTGATCCAAATCAAATATATACCAATACAACGTTAGAGTTTTTTCATGTTGAATTTACCAGAACTCGACATATCATCCATAGTTGTAAGTGCCAAAGCACTACAAACACCTGTAGAAAGTCAAAGTTACAGATAAAAGGTTCATAGGTCTTTCTTGATCAACATCAAATATACTAAAACAACATTAGATTTCATGTTGAATTTACCAGAACCCAACGAATCATTTGTAGTTGTCTCTACCAAAGCACTACCCACACCTGTAGAAAGCCAAAAAATTAGAAAAAAAATTCAGAGTGCTTTCTTGATCCAAATCAAATATACCAACACAACTTTAGCATTTCATGTTAAATTTACCAAAACCCAACACATCATGGGTTGTTGTCTGTGCCAAAGCACTACCCACTCCTATAGAAAGCCAAAAAACAAACAAAAGATTCGTAAGTCCTTCCTTTATCCAAATCAAATATACCAGCACAACATAGAGTTTCTTGGTGAATTTACTAAAACTCAATACATAATTTGTAGTTGTGTGCACCAAAGCACTATCTATACTTGTAGAAATCCAAAAAAAGAGAGAAAGGGTTTAGAATTATTCATTGATCCAAAACAAATATACCAAACACAACATTAGAGTTTCATGTTAATTTACCAGAACCCAACACATCAGTTGTAGTGTTGTGTGCCCAAGCACTGTCCACGCCTGTAGAAAGCAAAAAATAAAAGGTTCATAATTCTTCCTAGACACAAATCAAATACACCAACACAACATTAGAGTTTCATGTTGAATTTATCAGAAATCAACAGATCATCCGTAGTTGTGTGTGCCAAAGTGCTACCCACACCTATAGACAGCCACAAAACGGGCTGTTTACCAAATCAAAGGATTTGAAAAAAATAAAACTCCCAAATCAGGGTTTGGGAAATTTTATTTCCTGAACCATGATGAAAATAGGCACCTCAGCAAAGATGGCCCACTTTACTGCATTAATGGATGCGGCAGAGACTACGGCACCTCATTAAAAAAAAATAAGGGCGATTTACTATTTAATCTCTAAATATTACCATTATTAATAAATTAATCCCTATATTTTTAGAAACCTCTCAAAACGTCCTTATCTTTTCTTTCATTCAACGAAATAGAGAGAAAATTTTTAAAATCCAATTTTGCCATCAAATAAAACTCCTTATTTAGTTCTTAGATATTGCTATTATTAACAAGTCAGTTCTTACATTTTCAAAAATCTATTAAAACACTCTTATCTTTTCTCATAACTATTAAAACGTCTTTACATTTCTTTCCGTCAACGAAATAGTCTTCTCCTCAAAATAGAAGAAAAAAAAAAAGAACCAAATGATAATGATGACGATGAAGAAGAATCGATGAAGGAGGAGAAGAAGGGGTAATTTGGTCTTTTGCTATATTTTTAACGGCAGAAATAGACGGAAGGACTATTTTGTTGACGGAGAGAAAAAATGACGTTTTAATAAATTTCTGAAAATGCAAAGACTGACTTGTTAATAATGTCAATACTCAGGGACTAAATTGTAAATTTCTCAAAAAATAAATAATAACATAATTTTATTGTTTTTTAATAAATAGAGGGAGAATAATGAGGTTACCGCTTGCTATTTTTAAAATTTTTTATTTTAATTTTAATTAGGTTAAGTAATAAAATTATTTAATGGAAGTAAATAAAAAATATAATATTTTAATTTCTATAAAACGGTTTAACATAGGGAACATTACTTTTTCATATTTGAATTATGCTAAAATTAACAAATATGTCCTACTTTAAAGTTCAACAGTTTAGTCCCTATAATTTTATTCCATCAAATTAATTGTAAGATAAATTACCAAAATACCCTTAGAGATATGCTACTTCTTCATCCTTGGATTAGGTTAAAATTAATACTTTTAGGATTTTCTATATTTTATCTAAATCACCAAGGCATGAGGAATAATCAAGCAATTAATCCCAAAAGCTCTCTTCTTGCCCTTCTATTTTCTCATAGTATTAGAGCCTTAAAGGCCTGAATCTAAATCCCTATTTCTCTTCTTTTCTGCCCTAATTTTCTGCCACACACATTGTTCTCATAAACACGTGTGTGAGTCTGTTAGTCTCACCACCTGTTCCATAACCTTAGAGACCACAGTTTCATCTGGATTAGTTCAAAGACCCGACACAGCATCTAAAACCGTGCATGCCAAACCATTAGCAATGCCGTAGAAAGCCATAAAACAGACACAACATTCAGAGTTCTTAATCCAAATCAAACATTAAAGTTTCATGTTGAGATGTACCAGGACCCAACATAGTATCCGTATTTGTGTGTGCCAAAGGACTACCCACGCCTGTACAAAGCCAGAAAACAAATAAAAGGTTCAGAGTTCTTCCTTGATCCAAATTAAATATAGCAATATCAGGCAAGAATCATATAGCATCCCAACCACGTAATCTCATTTTCACATACCCTGACTTATAGTTCCGAGCAATGATCCACCACCATCACCATTCTGAATAAGAACTGGAGAAGGAGCTTGGTTAACTGCACCAAAACATGAAAATAACATCAAACAAGCTGCAGCTAGACAAGATACTTAACTTGAATAAAAAAATCATGCCAAAATGCAATAAAAGCTGCATTTAAAGTCTTAAAATTCTGTTGAAACCTGCAAGATGACTGAAAGAAGTGGTATCTGGTTGGGGTGGTGCACTACATGCTGGTGCAGGGGGACCAGCAGCCTGTATAGCAGGTGTTCCTGCAATAGAAGTTGAGCAATATACAATGTGAAGGATTAAAAATCACAATACATTAAAATCAGTGATTAGTTTCTGGATGGACATAAGATTGGTATATAGTTTTGGGCATGAAGAACATTCTCAATGTAGGGCAGTCACAAGTAACATCTCCCCTGACCAGCCAGATTTGTAACTGAACCATCAGCTATAGTTATTTTCTATCGCAAGGACAAGGGACGTAAGAAATAAATTTGTGTAGGGCATGGGTCACATGATCTATAGCTCAAGTCAATGCACAGGAATTTGAGATTTTATCCCAAGTAATAGAAATATAAGAAGATGGAAAACAAAAATTTATAACACCGAAGCACCAATACCAGGAGGCTTTTGTAAAATTTCTAACAGACCTTTTAATTTCTCAATCTCTTCTTTGTTGAATTCAACATGTGTAGGATCCTCATTCCATGAATCTGTGATTGCCATATGGACCTGTCTCTGTCCATTTGACTGTCCACCTTTCTTTGAGTGTGTCTTATTCATGGCCTGAGGCTTGCCATGAAGTATCCAGCACTTCTCTTTAGTATGCCGAGGCTTTTTGCACCATGTACACCACAATGAATCCTTGTTAAAAAGCTTTGACAACTCTGCTTGCCCGTTGCTCTCACCAACATGCTGCTCAAAGCTATAATTCTTGGTAGTAGTATTCCTAGATACCAAGGCAGAGCTCTCCACTCTTTGAGTTTCAATCGTAACTCCCCTTCTTCCTTCCTCAGCAAGAAAAATTGCTATTACCTCATCCAAAGATGGCAACTCTTCTTTTCCAAGCACTTGTGCTCTTAGCGCATCAAACTTAATGTTCAATCCTGCAAGCAAGTTATAAATCCGATCTTCTTCAACATACCTTTTATGAATGGCTGCATCCTCACTACATTTCATCTGGATCCATTGATAATGATCCATCTCCTGCCATAAACTTTTCAAGCAATTGGAATACTCTGTCACTGATCGATTTCCTTGTTTGGTGGCTGAGATTTTGGTCTTAATCTGATAAATTTGTGCAGCGTCATGAATATTCTGCAATTCTCCCATTGAAACAGACTTGTTGTTGTTAGTCAGAGGCGCTACAGAGATGTTACTGGTTTCTGCAACTTCTGACATGGCTATTTCGTGGAACAAAGATGCGCCAAACAAAGTAGTACGGCTCAAAGACTGTTTTTTTAACAGAAATACAAAGATCACCACGCTCTATTTGGTGAAGCAAAACTGAGTTTCACCAATTCTGTTCAGGAAAAAGAAAAAGAAAAAGAAAGAAAAGAAAAGAGAGATCAATGAGCAATGGGACTTTGAAAAGTAGCATAAGGCTTTGATACCATATTATTTGGAGAACAAATCTCATGTACATATCATTCAAGCACTAATATAGATTTCGACACTGGACATAACTGTACACCTATATTTTCCTGCAACTATCACTAATTAAGAGAGAATTCAACAAAGAAAACATGTAATATAAACTAAGTACAGGGAGTACAAGTTGTTGGAGAAAAGTTAACAATATCTCAAAGCAAGTTTCCATTATCAAGATTCCAGCACAAGTTTTAATTAATAGTTTATATGAGTTTTGCAGAACATGCGATCATAAAAAGAAGCAGCTCATTATGATCTGGAAGAGTTGAACTGTTAATCTAGATAAAACCTAATACACCACATGAATACTCATTGATGCACAAGATCCATGCCCGTACATGACATGAATATCAACTTTGGTATAATATCCATACCCAAAAGCTCTGAAAATTCTGCTTTCTCAACCTAAATGAAAAAAAAAAATGGAGAACAAAACCCAGAAATCTACACGCTCTGAAATGAATATACCCAGATATGTAAATTACAATCTAAGAGAAAATCCTACCTCCAGAGCTTCAGCGAGGCATGGTCAGTGAGTTAAGAAGGTGACACGAGAGAGAGAGAGAGAGAGAGAGAGAGAGAGAATTTCTGCATTTTGTTTGCTTGTGGACCTCTGAAGTAAGAACAAAGTCCACTAGTCAGACTACTTCGTAAGGAAGTAGTTTGGACACGCTTTGGTAAGGCCGGTAGTATGATAACAACGCACGTGGCAATAAATTATTGGCTTGAGTTTTGCTCAGTTTAAAAAAATTAAATCAGATTTTGAAAATAAACTTTGGCTTTTGATTGATGAGAAAAGAAAGAAAAAGCCAAAGTTTTTGTTTTTCTAATTGTGGTTGAAGTAAAGATATTAATTTAAATTAAGTTAACTAAAAAAAATTTTGAATAATATTTTATTTATTTTATAAATTTAGTAAAGTTATTTTATTTATTTACATCACAAATTATTATAAGTTATTTAGAAATTTAATTATTAAATTTTTAAAATTAAATTAATTTAGTTAATAAGAGCTTAAATATCCATTATAAGCCCTATTTTTAGAAGTTTAAATCTTAAGTGGCTATTTGTCCAAATATGGAAAAAAAATGAAAAAGAAAAAAAAAGTAATGAAAAATAAAGGAGGAAATTAACTTTTATTTTTTCTATTTATTTACCTTTTAAATTTTTGTATGTTTAAAAAAAAATTATATTTTAAAAATATTTTTTATAAAAAATACTTTTTAAAAAATATTTTCTAACGAAATAATTTATTTTTTATTATTTAATTTTAATTTAAAAAATAAAATTTATTAATAAATTCATATATAAAGAATTCAAAATATAAAAAATAACTTTTTTTCAAAAAAATATTTTCTTTGAAGTGGTTTACTTTTTAAAAAAACTTTTACTAAAATTTTTTAGTATTTAAAATGCAGAAAATATAAAAAATATTTTTTGTAAAATAAATGAAATTTAAATTTAAAAAAAAAATAAAAAAGAGAGATTTTGCTTTGAATACGTAAAATTATATACTTCTTTTATTTTAACAAAAACAATCTGAAAGTTTTAATTATTTTTTACTCTCCTCTTTCCAAGTGGAAAATATATTTTTCCTTTCCATTCAATAGTTTTTTTTCTCTGCTTGTAAAAAATAATTTGTATTGAAAAAATATTTTTTATAGAAATGTTAACCTATTTTTAATTATTTAATTTTAATTTAAAAAATAAAATTTATTAATAAATTTATCTATTATTTAAAAATAGATAATAATTTTTTTATATAAATTAATTTTATAATTAGTTAAGAAAATCTTAAAAGATATATATAAAATCTATTGATATTAATTTTTTTAAGTAAGGATATAAATTAGATGATAATTTTATTATTTAAATTAATTTTGGAGTTTGTTAAAAAAATTAAAAGAATTATTTAAATTAATAAAAATACAATTACACTAATTTTAAAATTAAAATTATTAAAATAATATATTTAAATATTAGATAATTATTAAAATAATAAATTCATGTTTTTTAAGTAAAAATTAAAATATAAAGTTAAATTTAATTAGTGAGAATTAAAAATATTAATGAAATAAAAAAAATTAAAAATAAAATTACTATTATTCAATATTTTAATTTAATTGATTTTTATTTAAATTACTATTATTTTTAAATATATAATAATTATATCTTTACGTAAATTATAAAAAATAACTTTCTTTTTAAACCATTCTAATATGTAATATTATATTTTCAAACATTATTATTTATTTTTTTATAAATTTATTTTTATATTTTTATAAATTTATTTATTATATATAAATAATAAATTAAAAAATAATTTTATATTTATTTTATATATATATGAAAAATAAAAATTGAAATTTATATATTTAAATATCTATTGAAAAAAAAAGAAGAATCAATATTTTTATTTTAATATCTAAAAAAATTAAATTAAATATGATTTTACAGTATTTTATATTAATGTTTATATTTTATCAATTATATTTTTATAAAACGAATAATTATTTAAAAATAATTTTATAAAATATAATATATAAATATATAAAACGACAACGTATAAGTCACATTAATAAATACTACTTTATTCTAAAACTCAATACTTGTAGGAAGGGTGTTTTTGTACTTTTCTTCATTGATTTCTTTTTTAAAATTTCTTCGCATAATTATAAACAGAATGCGGAACTCATTTTTTCATAAATAAATACTTTGGCAAAGAATGTAAGATACGATTTCTTAATTAATAATAAATTAAAAAATAATCTACCTATAATCTTATCATTTAAGATATTATTATTGTTACTATTTTAAAATTAAAATTTTAATATTTATAAAAACTAAACCATTTTGAATAAAAATTAATTTGAATCAAACCGATTTAATTTAATTAATTAGAATTTATAATCAATTTTTTATTTTTTATATTTTATTTTTAGTGTTTTAAAATTATATATTTTAAAATTTCATAAAATTTATCAAATTCATATTTTTAAATACATATTTATTTAATTAATTTATAAAATATATTTTTATTTTATTATTAGTGAGAGAAATTTATTATTTAATTTTTATAATATAATTAATTAATTAACTTTAAAAAATAAATTAAACTTAAAAGATATATTAATTAGTAATTTCTTTAATTATAAAATATTTTATTATTTACTTTATAATACAAAAAATAATTAATTAGTTGTTATTTTTTAATATTTTAATTTTTTTAAGAAAAATTTATAATATGAAAAGTTTTATTAATTAATTTTATTTTTAAAAAATATATTAAAATATTTTTATAATATTAAAAATATATTCATCATGATATTATTAATTTTAACCGTTAAATATTTTATTATTTAATACTTATAATAAAAAAATTATTATTTGATTTCTCAATTTTATAAAATTATCTATTATTCATTCACATGGAAAACATTTAAACTTTTTTTATAACACTGAATAGTTAAAATTAATTAAAAAAATTAATTAATAAATTTTTTTAAAATTTTAAAAATATATTAATATATATTTTAAAAATTAATAGATTAATAAGTAAAATTTTTTATATTACAAAAATTAAATAATAATTTTTATTATTATAATAATTAATCATTAAAATTAATAAAAATAAATTTTAATATATTTTTTAAAATTAAAAAACTAATTAAATAAATTATTTTACATCGCATAGATCAAATGATAATTTTTCATTATAATATCATACATACTACGTAAACAAAATTTATAAATTTATTATTTATTTTGATGTATAACTCTATAAAATTATTTATATATTTATTTTATTATTAAATATTTTATTTTTAAAAAATATTTTATTTCTTATTTTTATATAAAAATTGATATTTATTTTTATACAAATAATTTTTCAAAAACTATTTTTAAAAAGCGAATAACAAAAATCGAAAAACTGTACTTAGTTTTAAGGAAACACAAAACGAAAATCATAAACTGTCATTTCATTTTATTCTTATCTGATTTCAATCTATTTCTACCATAGCCCATGAAAAAGACCAAATGAAAAAGACCAAACTAAATCTGATCTAGACTCAAAAAACAAATAAACAAATCCTATTTAATTTTTTCATAAAAAATTCACTTTTATTTATTTTTAGAGATGATTCAATTTAAAATTAAACCAAATTAAATAAATTAAAATTTTAAATTATAATATTTATAAAATTCAAATTAAATTAATTTTAATTAAAAATTAAATCAAACCGAATCCATATAATTCAATTTAAATTAATTTAATCAATTTAAATTTTTAATAATTTTTTATTTTTATACTTTATTTTTAATATTTTAAAATTTAATTAAAATATTTTAACATTACTGAGCGATTCAATTTTTTTTTTTTCTGATTAAAATCAAACCGAACTAAAATAATTGAAAATTTTAAAATTAAAAATTAAACCAAATTGAAATAAATAAAAAACTAAATTAAATTTACAAATTAATTCAATCCAATGAAAATTTTCAGTTTGAATCGGGAAAGTCCATAATGCAAGCTTTTCCCTATCTGTAAGATTTTCAGTTCTCCACCGTTACTCCAACACAAAGAAGAACTGTTTGAATTAATTACTGTTACTCCAAACACCAAATCCAAATAGGAACTACACATGGAAACCGAAATTCCACAAAAATAAATTACATGAAGAATTAAATTTTTTTTGGAAATTTTGTTTATATATGAACACAGAAGAATCCTTTGATCTTCTTCTTCTTCTTCTTATGTCCCTTCTCCTTAAAACCCATTTCATCCACAAACCCACTCCGTTGAATCTCACAAACCTACATTAATGATGTCTCACAAATATTCAGTAGCCGGAAGAAATAAGGCACAAAATCAAAACCTGCAAACTTAGCATCAAATCCCAACAAGCACATGCTTTCACACATTGAAACTATAACATGAATTACAACTCCAGCAAACCACAAACAAGGCAGTCACAATACTGCCGACAAAACTCAAGATGCAAAGCTCATAGAGGTTGAGAGATCCAATGCAGCACAAGCCACCTGATTAGTATTTAAATTGAGGTTGAAAGAGTTCTAAGAATAGTTTTAAGATAAAAAAAAAAAAAGAAAAAAAAAATTAATTGCATTAACTTACATATCTGTCATAGCAGGTTACATGGACATTTATTAGTATTTAAATTGAGGTTAAAAGGGTTTTAAGAATAGTGACTAAATAAAAAATACACCCAATTGAATTGTTTAACATAATTTTTTCAAAGAACCGAAAATCAGAAATAAGAGGTGCTCTTTGCTTCCAACTCGAGCCAGATAACAGTAACACAGAAAATAACGAGTCAATGTCATAATGTTAAGGCCGCCACCACCACTCACAAGAGAAACAAGGGCTGAAAAGAAGGAAATAACGGTTTACTTACATGTTGCAAACAAATCAGCACTTTTCCATCAATAGGCAACATTCCTTTGGCTAATGTTGCTTGTCTTTGGCTTGAGTGGACGTGGGTGCAGCTGCCGAATGTTGCTTGCCATTGGCTGGTTCAGGCGCCTCCCCTTCCACCTCCTGCTGAATGTTAACATTTGCTACGACAGCATCAAAAGCTGTGCGAACCACAAAACTAGCCACTCCTTGCAAAGCCAGAAAACAGATAAAAGATTCAGAGTTTCTTCCTAGATAACAAAATCAAATATACCAACACAACGTTAGTGTTTCAAGTTGAATTGTACCAGGACCCAACACAGCACCAATAGCTGTGTGCCCCAAAACAGTAACCACTCCTGTAGAAAGCCAGAACAGAGATGAAAGGTTCAGAATTCTTCCTTCATCCAAGTTGAATATATGAATACCAAGCAAGAAACAAATAGTAATTTCCATGCAAAATACACCAATCACTTCTTCACATACCTTGACCTATGGCTCTCAGAAATGATCTACCTCCACCACCACCGCTCTGAACAGGATCTGGAGGAGGATCTTCGTTAACTGCAACAAAACATGAAAGTAGCATCAAATAACCTGCTGCTAGTTAAGATACTTATCCTGAACCAGAGAATATCATATCAAAATACAATAAAAAGGCTACATGTTTAAAAATCTCAAAATTCTTACTGAAACCTGCAAAATGATTCAAAGAAACATCATCTGGTAGGGGTGGTGGGTCGCATGCTGGTGCAGAGCAAGCAGCAGCCTGAGGAGCAGGTCTTCCTACAACAGAATTTGAGAAATAACTATTAACATTTGGAGCAAAAATCTTATGTACATATCATCAAGAACTATACAAATAGACAATATTCCTAATTCTACAACAGAAAAGAATCGGTTTTAAGAAGGGGCTGTACACAGTTGTCCACACAGCTTTACACTTTTCCACACTCTCCCCAAGCTATAGCATGGATACAATCCATGCCAAGCTTGCTGGTTAATCTCCATGTTAGGAAATCAAATGAATTATGCAGGATGATTAGAACTTAATTAGGAATATTATTTGCTAGTAATTATGTATTTTTTCCTCTTTAAGATTTTCTGTGTCCTATTTAAATACTCGAGGCTTGAGAGAATAGTCAAGCAATTAGTTCCAAAAGCACTCTTCTTACCCTTCTATTTTCTCATGCTATTACAGCCTCAAAGGCATGAATCTAAGTCCTATTTCTCCTCTTCTTTTTTGCCCTAATTTTCCACCACATAATATTCTCATATACAGATATAGGTGTGTGCAAAGACTCTGGAACCCCCTCCAGCGGTCCCATAACCTTAAAGACCACAGTTTCTTTTTTATTTGTACGAAGATCCAACACAACAAATAAAACTGTAAGTGCCAAACCAGTAGCCATGCCTCAGAAAACAAGAAAACATATAAAAGATTCATAGTTCTTCCGTGATCCAAATCAGATATACCAACACAATATCAAAGTTATATATCGAATTGTAACAGGACCCAACGCAGCATCTGGAGTTTTGTGTGCCAGAGCACTACCCATGCCTATAAAAAGCCAGAATTAGAAAAAAAATAAAAAATTCACAGCTCTTCCTTGATGCAAATCAAATATACCAATATCAGGCAAGGAACATATGGCATCACAATAACCCAATCTGTTTTTCACATACCCTGACCAATGGTTTCAAGCAATGATCCACCACCACCACTCTGAACAGGAGCTGGAGGAACAGCTTGGTTAACTGCATCAAATCATGAAAGCACATCAAATAAAATGTTTCTAAGCAAGATGCTTATCCTGAATCAGAGAAAATCATATCAAGGTACAATAAAAAGGGTACATGTTTTAAAAAATCATAAAATTCATGCTAAAACCTGAGAGATGATTTGAAGAAACAATATCTGGTTGGGGTGGTGGGCTGTGACATGGTGCATGGCAAGCAGCAGCTTGAGCAGGTCTTCCTGCAATAGAAGTTTAGCAAAAAATTGTCATTATTTGGAGCAGAAATCTTATGTACAATTCATCAGAACTGATACAAATTTATACCCAATATTACTTATTCTACAACAGAAAAGAAACCAGGTTTAAGGAGACATAAACCTAGGCTTTATGGAGCATTATGCATGCACAGTTCTCTACAGAGTGGTAAACCTACATTGTATTGTACCACACTCCCCTCAAGCTGGTGAATGGAAGCAATCCATTCCAAGCTTGCTGATTAATCTTTGTGTTAAGAAATATTGCTGCATTAGATTAGGGAAATCATAATAAATCATGAAGGATCATTAGAACTTAATTAGGAACATCATTTGCCAGTAATTATATATTTTTTCCTAATTAAATACCAAAGACTTGAGAGCATAGTCAAGCAATTAGTTCCAAAAGCTCTCTTCTTACCCTTCTATTTTCTCATGCTATTACTGTCTCAAAGGCCTGAATCTAAGTCCCCATTTCTCCTCTTCCTTTTTGCTCTAATCTTTTGCCATACATGACATTCTCATATACAGGTGTGTGAGAATTACAAACTCTCACCACCTGTCCCATAACCTAAGAGACCACAGTTTCAAGTTGATTTGCAGGAAGACCCAACACAGCGTCTAAAAGAATGCATGCCAAACCAATAGCCATGCCTCAGAAAGCAAGAGAACAGATAAAAGGTTTACAGTTCTTCATGATCCAAATCAGATATACCAACACAATATCAAAGTTTCAAATTGAATTGTCCCAGGACCCAACAAAGCATTTGAAGTTGTGTGTGCCTTAGCACTATCCATGCCTATAAAAAGCCAGAATTAGAAAACAAATTGAGATTCACAGCTCATCCTTGATGCAGATCAAATATACCAATATCGGGCAAGAAAAATATAGCATCCCAATAGCCCAATCTGTTTTTCACATACCCTGACCAATAGTTTCAAGCAATGATCCACTACCACCACTCTGAACAGGAGTTGGAGGAGCATCTTGGTTAACTGCATCAAAACATGAAACCAACATCAAACAAACTGTTTCTAAACAAGATAGTTGTCCTGAATCAGAGAAAATCAGATCAAGATGCAATAAAGAGGCTACATGTTCTAAAATGATAAAATTTCTGCTAAAACCTGAGAGATGAGTTAAAGAAACAATACCTGGCTGGGATGGTGGGCTGTGACAGGGTGCATGGCAAGCAGCAGCTTGAGAAGTAGGTCTTCCTGCAATAGAAGTTTAATATTTGGACAATTCATCAGAACTGGTACAAATTTATACACAATATTCCTTATTTCATAAAAGAAAAGAAACCAGGTTTTAAGAAGACATAAACCTAGGTTTTAAGGAGCCGTATGCACACACAGTTGTCTACACAGCTGTAAACCTACATTTTCTCACACTCCCCCTCAAGCTAGTGAATGGATAAAATCCATTCCAAGCTTGCTGGTTATTCTCTGTGTTCAGAAATATAGTTGCAAATGCATATTAGGGAAATCATAATTGTTGAATCCCCCGTCGGTGGTGGAAAGGGGTAATGTGCCTTTTATATGGGCCATAGGCACTCCTTCCCCATGAGCTAGCTTTTAGAGTGAGTTAGGCCTGACCCAAATTTAAAAAGGTATCAGTCTCTCATCCGATATTGGGTCTCCCATAAATATGTGTGTTGAATCCCACATCGGTTGTGGAAAGGGATAACGTGCCCCTTATATGGGCCATAGGCACTCCTCCCCTTAAGTTAGCTTTTGGGGTGAGTTAGGCCTAACCCAAATTTAACAATAATGAATCATAAAGGATTATTAGAACTTAATTAAGAGCATTATTTGCCAGTGATAATTTATTTTTTCATATTTAGATTTTTTGTATCCTATTTAAAAACCAAGGGCTTAAGAGAATAGTCAAGCTATTAGTTCCAAAAGCTCTCTTTTGACCCTCCTATTTTCTCATGGTATTACAGCCTGAAAGGCCTGAATCTAAGTCCCTAATTCTCCTCTTCCTTTTTGTCCTAATTTTCTGCCCCACACAATGTTCTCATATACAGGTGTGTGTGAGAGTCTGTAACTCCCACAACCTGTCACATAACCTCAGAGACCACAGTTTAATGTTGATTGGCACAAAGACCCAACACAGCATCTAAAACTATGCATGCTAAACCAGTAGCCATGCCTTAGAAAACAAGAAAAAAGATAAAAGATTAGAAGTTCTTCCATGATCCAAATCAAATATAACAACACAATATCAAAGTTTCATGTTGAATTGTACCAGGACCTAACACAACATCCGGAGTTGTTTGTGCTGAAGCACTACCCATACCTATAAAAGGCCAGAAAACAAATAAAAGATTCACAGCTCTTCCTTGATTCAAATCAAATATAACAGTATCAGGCAAAAAACAAGCATCCAGAAAACCTAATTCTCTTTTTCACATACACTGACCAATGGTTCCAAGCAATGATCCACCACCACCACTCTGAACAGGAGCTGGAGGAGCAGCTTGGTTAACTGCATCAAAACATCAAAAGCAACATCAGACAAACTATTTCTAAATGAGATGCTCCTGAATCAGAGAAAATCATATCAAGATACAATAAAAGGCTACATGTTTCAACATCATAAAAATTCTGCTAAAACCTGAGAGATGACTTATAGAAATAGTATCTGGTTGGAGTGGTGGGCTACGACAAGCAGCAGCAGCTTGAGGAGCAGGTCTTTCTGCAATAGAAGTTGAGCAATAACTATCATTATTTGGCGCAGAAATCTTATGAGCAATTCATCAAAATTGTTACAAATTTATACACAATACTTCTCATTATATAACAGAAAAGAAACCAGAGTTTAAGAAGAAATAAACCTAAGTTTTAAGTAGGATTATATATACACAGTTGTCTATACCATTGAAAACCTATATTTTCCCGCACTCTCCCTCAAGAGGTGGATGGATGAAAACCATTCCAAGCTTGCTGGCTATTCTCTGTGTTCAGAAATATTGCTGCACACCCATTTGATTAGGGAAATCATACTGAATTATGAAGGACTATTAGCTCTTAATGAGGAATATTATTTGCCAGTAATTATATTTTTTTCCTATTTAGGATTTTCTGTATCCCACTTAAATATCTGAGGCTTGAGAGAATAGTCAAGCAATTAATTCCAAAAGCTCTCCTTACCCTTCTTTTTTCTCATAGTGCTAGAGCATCAAAGGCCTGAATCTAAGCGCTAGTGCTCTCCTGTTGTGAATTTTCTGCGCCACACATCATTCTCATATACAGGTGTGTGTGAGAGTTTGTTAGCCTCACCACCAGCCACATAACCTCAGAGACCAAAGTTTCATGTTGATTTATATAAAGATCAACACAGCATCTAAAGCTGTGTGTGCCTAACTATTAGCCATGCTTAGAAAGTGAGAAAACAGATAAAAGATTGAGAGTTCTTCCTCGATCCAAATCAAATATTTCAACACAACATCAAAGTTTCATGTTGAATTGTACCAGGACCCAACACAGCATCTATACTTGTATGTGCTGAAGCACTACCCATGACTGTAGAAAGCCCCAAACCATATAATAGGTTCAGAAATCTTGATCCAAATCAAATATACAATATCGGGCAAAAAAATATAAGGCATCCCAAACACCCAATCTGTTTTTCACATACCCTTACCTATGGTTCCAAGTAATGATCCACCACCACTGCTACTCTGAACAGGATCTGGAGGAACAGCTTGGTTAACTGCATGAAAACATGAACATCATATAAATTGTTGCCAAACAAGATGCTTATCCTTAATCACAAATCATATCAAAATACAGTAAAAAGGCTACAGGTTTTTAAATCATGACATCTGCCAAAACCTGAGGGATGATTTAAAGAAAATGTATCCGGTCGGGACGGTGGGCTGCATGCTGGTAAATGGCGAGCAGCAGCTAGAGGAAAAGGTCTTCCTGCAGTAGAAGTTGAGCAATAACTATTGATATTAGGAGCAGAAAAATTATGCACAACACATCGGAACTATTACAACTTTATACATAATATTCCTTATTCTACAACAGAGAAGAGCACAGGATTTAAAGAGACATAAACCCAGGCTTGAGGGAGGGGCTCTACACACAGTTGTCCCCACAGCTGTACAACTACATTTTCCCACACTCCCCCTCAAGCTGGCGAATGGATACAATCCATTCCGAGCTTGCTGGTTAATCTCCTTGTTAAGAAAGATTGCTGCAAATATGCAATAGATTATGAAAATCATACCAAATTATTAAAAATTACACTTAATTAGGAATAGCATTTGCCAGTCATTATATATTTTTTCTACTTAGTATGTTATGTATCCTATTTAAATAACCAAGCTTGAGAGAATAGTCAAGCAATTAATTCCAAAAGTTCTCTTTTTAATTCTTACCTTTCTATTTTCTCATGGTATTCTAGCCTCAAAGGCCTAGGCCTAAATCCCTACTTCTCTTCTTTTATACCCTACTTTTCTGTCATACACATTGTTCTGATATAGAGGTGTGTGTGCGAGTCCATTACTCTCACCACCTATCCCATTACCTCAAAGACCACAATTTCATGTTGATTTATACGAAGTTCCATATTCATCTTGTTGATTTATTTACTGATTCTAATGATATGATTTCATTTGATTACGGATTCTAGGCATAAATTAGGATTCTTAGTTATCTTTGTAATTATTTTTTAATTATTTGCTTCCTGTTTATTGTAATTTTTTGTATATAAATAGTCGTATAAATCACTTATAAATATCAAGAATGAAATACAAGAATACTCTAAAATTCTTCATGGTATCAAGACTTTTTCTTGATTTTAGAGTTTAAATTCAATTTTTCTTCTTTATGGTTTCAAAACCCTAGATCTACCTTTTTGGTACTACCCTATCTAGAATCCTTTCCACCTCTCACCGCTTGTCGAACCATCGTTAGCCCAACTGCCCAGCTCCGATGTCGGAAAGTCCCACATGCTCTCCCTTCCCGACGTGTGAGACATCATTCGACGCTGCTTCGCTGCTCCGATCACTCCGGCAACGATTCCAACCATCTTTCCGCTTTTTCGTGCCGCTACCTCGTCTTTTGATGATTCAGTTAGACTCTCTTGTGTGTACAACCTTGGTATCTCCTATTCTTTCACGATTCATTTGTTTTTACCATAGCAAAAGGTAAAAGGATTTCGATTCCTATCTGATAATCCTTCCTTACAAATTAGTCCCGTAAAACTTGATGGAACCAATTATCTTGCTTGGTCAAAGTCCTGTTTGTTGTTTATCAAAGCTAAAGGATTGCAAGGCTATGTTACTGATAATAAGAAGCAACCGGATGAAAGTGATCCAAATTTTCCTCAATGGAACTCAGATAATTGTCTTGTTATAACATGGTTAAAGTCTATGCATCCTCGTATCTCTAAGTCCTATTTGTTAATCGATACTGCAAAAATATGGAATGCTTTGTCCTTAACTTATTCCAAATTTGGGAATGGAGATGCAATCAAATTTCAAAAAATGATTGAAAAGGAACAGGTCTATGATTTTCTTTGCAGGGTTGAATAACGAATATGATCCAATTCGGGTCCAAGCGTTGGAGAAAAATCATTTTCCTTCTCTAGAAGAGGCCCGTGCCCATGTTCAACAAGAAGAAAATTGCCGACATGTTATACTCTATACTGCATCACTTGAAAAGGCTGGATTGACTATTAGTTTGAGCACACCGCAGCTTCCTCTTTCTCTAAGGAGACTTGTTGGAAGTTACATGGTCGTCCCATTAGAGGCTGTGAAGGAAAACAACGAGTACCTCTAGAGCTCAAGCTAATTTAGCAGAAACCGTAAATGAGTCCTTTAAGGAGACAACAATTGCTGGGTTTCTTTCCCCTAATGAAATTCAGAGTCTCAAGTGTCTACTGTCTCATATTGACACCTCTTCCTCCTCTGGTGCCACATCTAACTTTGTAAAATCAATTAATGCTTCCTCTCTCCTCTCTTGATACTGTTCCATGGATTATTGATTCTGATGCGAATAGACACATGGCAGGCTCTTCTAAAGACTTTCTTAATTATTTTCTTTCTCTAACTAAAGACAGTGTCAAAATTGCTGATAGCACTTTTACTCCCATATCCGGAACAAGTTTTTATTTGTGCATCCAATATTAAATTATCATTTGTCCTTCATGTTCTCCGTTTTCTTGTCAACCTTTTAGTTGTCAGTACTATCACTAATGTTCTTAACTGTAAAATTGAGTTCTTTCTTGATCATTGTGTTATTCAGAATCTTCTCACAAGGAGGATTGGCAATGGTAGACTGCATGATGACTTATACATGTTGGAAGGTGATCCAAGTTATACATGTTGGAAGGTGATCCAAGTTCCCGATATCTCAAGCCTGTTTTGGAGAAAATAAAGATGTCAATCAGGAAATACTACAGTGGCACAGACAGTTTTAAGGCATCTATCATTTTTTGTTTTAAAAAAATTTTATCCTAATTTGTTTGCTAGAACTCAGTTTGATTCTTTATTTTGTGATGCTTGTGAGTATGCTAAGCACACTAAAACCTCATATCCTTTGAGTCATAATAAAAGCCAAATTTCTTTTGTAACTATTCATTCTAATATTTGGAGACCTACTCAAACTGTCTTTTTATCTGGTAATCGATAGTTTGTCACTTTTATTGATTGTTGTGCTCGAATGATTTGGCTCTATTTGATTAAAGCTAAAAGTGATATCTTTTCTTGTTTTCAATCCTTTCACAAGATGATTTGTACTCAATTTGATACTAAGACGAAAATTTTGAAAACTGACAATGGGAGAGAATATATGGATAGTAGGTTTTCTGCTTATTTGGAGACCAATAGGATAGTATACCAGATAAGTTGTCCTTATACTAGTGCACAAAATGACATTACTGAAAGGAAAAACAGGCATCTATTGGAGGTAACTCAATCTCTTATGTTCACCATGAACCTACCCAAAGCATATTAGAGAGATGCAGTCCTTTTATCTCCTTTTATCTGCTTATTTTATCAATAGAATGCCCCTCAAAGCCCTTGATTTTATGAGTCCTTTAGAGATTCTACAAAGAAGAAATTCATACGTTGTTCCACAAAAAATATTTAGGTGTGATTGCTTTGTCCATGCTAGGACGGTGGGAAAATTGAACCCCGAGGCCCTTAAACGTGTGTTTGTTGGGTATTCTCTGACACAGAAGGGATACGGATGTTTCCATCCTCCATCTAGGAAATACTTTGTCAGTATGGATATTACCTTCCAAGAAACTGAATCCTACTTCAGTATCACAAATTCACCAACTCACCTCTTCAGAGGAAGAATAATGAGCAAGAAGAGGTGACCCCGAATTCTGTGATTCTGAATGATACGGTTCAGCGAGAGAGTTCTAGTAGACAGGTGGAGATGTTCAATCAGGAAGAGAATTGGACATTTAGACAAACCAAATTTGAAGAGGTATTCAAGAAGAAACAAGACAGAAGAAGCCTTGCAGTCTACTCAGGGTCAATAATCTTTTTCTCGTGAGTTATCCATAACTCTTAAATGCTCCAACAATTTAAGTAAACACATTGCACAAAGAAAAGGTGTCAGATCTTATACTAAACATCTTATTTCTAATTTTGTTTCTTATGAGCAGAATTTTCCATTGAAAGTAATCACAAGATGCAAGCAGGAACGGGTGAGTCCATAGATATTGAAAAATATCATAGATTGGTAGGGAGATTGATTTATCTCTCACACACTCGACCGGATATAGCCTATTATGTTAGCTTAGTCAGTCAATTCATGTATAACTCTCGTGAGACTCATATGCAGGTTGTCCTTTACATCTTGAGATACCTTAAATCTGCGCCAGGGAAAGGGCTTCTTTACTCCAAATATGATCATCTCCGAATTGAAGTTTTTACATATGCCGGTTAAGCAGGATCTTTCGATGACAGGAGATTTACCTCTGACTACTGCACAGTTGTGGGAGGGAACCTTATTACCTGGAGGAGCAAAAAACAAAGTGTTGTTGCTCGATCAAGTGCTGAAACAGAATAGAGAGCAATGGCTCAAGGTGTGTGAACTTTTATGATTGCAGAAGTTATTGAAGGAGATGAGGTTGCCCGAGAGAGACAAGATAACTTTGTATTATAACAATAAAGCTGTCATCAGTATAGCACAAAATCCAGTTCAATATGACCGAACGAAGCACATAGAAATTGATCGGTACTTCATTAAAGAAAAATTAATAGACGGCATTTTGAGCTTAATTCATGCGACTTCTACTCAGCAACTTGCAGATGTGTTCACTAAAGGGTTCAACAGTAGAATCTACTATAATCTGTTTTGCAAGTTGGGCATCTGCGACATCTATATACTAACTTGAGAGAGAGTGTTGACTTATTGCTGATTCTAATGATATGATTTGATTTGATTACGGATTCTAAATATAAACTAAGATCATTAATTATCTTAGTAATTATTATTTATTATTTGCTTCCTGTTTAATTATAATTCTTTGTATATAAATAGTCATGTAAATCACTTATAAAGATCAAGAGTAAACTACAAGAATACTCTAATATTCTCCAAAATTCTTCACATCTAAAATTGTGTGCGCCAAACCATTACACATGCCTTAGAAAGCCAAACAACAGATAAAAATTTCAGAGTTCTTCCATGATCTAAATCAAATATACCAACACAACATCAAAGTTTCATGTTGAATTATACCAAGACCCAACACAGCATCTGGAGTTCTCCGTGCCGAAGCACTACCCATGCCTGTAAAAAGCCAGATAACAATTAAAAGATTCACAACTCTTTCTTGATCCAAATCAAATATACCAGTATTAGGCAAGAAACATGTAGCATGCTAGATCCCAAACACCAATTCCTTTTTCCCATTCCCTGACCTATGGTTCCAAGTAATGATTCACCACCAGCACTCTGAACTGGAGCTGGAGGAGCAGCTTGGTTAACTGCATCAAAATATGAAATCAACATCAAACAAATTGCTGCTAAACAAGATGCTTATCTTGAATCAGAGAAAATCATATCAAAATAAAGTAAAAGGCTACATGTTTAAAATCATAAAAGTTCTGTTTTAACCTGAGAGATGATTTGAAAAAACAGTGTCTGGTTGGGGAGCTGGGCTGCGACATGGTGTATGGCGAGCAGCAGCTTGACGAGCAAGTCTTTCTGCAATAGAAGTTGAGCAAAAACTATCATTATCTGCAGCAGAAATCTAATGTACAATTCATCAGGACTAATACCAATTTAGACACAATATTCCTTATTCTACAACAGAAAAGAACCCGATTTTTTAAGAAGACATAAAACAAGGTTTTGAGGAGGGGTTTTGTACATACAGTTGTCTACACAGCTGTAAACCTACATTTCTCACTCCCCTTCAATTTGGTGAGTAGATAAATCCCATTCCAAGCTTGCTGGTATTCTCTATGTTCAGAAATATTGCTGTAAATGCTTTAGGTTAGGAAAATCATAATAAATTATGATGAATTATTAGTAATTAATTACGAATATTATTTGCCAATCATTATGTACTTTTTCCTGTTTAGGATTTTTTGTATCCTAGTTAAATGTCCAAGGCTTGAGAGAATAGTCAAGCAATTAATTCCAAAAGCGCTACTCTAACCCTTTTATTTTCTCATGGAATTAGAGCCTCAAAGGCCTAAATCTAAACCCTATTTCTCTTCTTTCCTGCCCTAATTTTCTCATGGCATCACACATCATTCTCATCTACAGGTTTGTGTGAGAGTCTGTTAGTCTCACCGCCTGTTCCATAACCTCGGAGACCACAGTTACATGTTGATTTGTAAGAAGACCCAACAAAGCATCAAAAACTATGTATGAAACCATTAGTTATGCCTTAGACAGCGAAAAAACAGATAAAAGATTCAGAGATCTTCCATTATCCAAAGCATATATTCCAACAAAATTTCAAAGTTTCGTGTTCAATTGTACCAGGACCCAATACAGCATCTGGAATTGTGTATGCTGAAGCACTACCCACACCTGTAGAAGGCCAGAAAACGGATAAAAGGTTCAGAGTTCTTTCTCGATCCAAATCAAATATACCAATATCAGGCAAGGAACATATATCATCCCAAACATGCAATCTCTTTTCCACATACCCTGCCGTATGGTTCCAGGCACTGATCCACCACCACCACCACTCTGAACAGGGGCTCGAGGAGCAGCTTGGTTAACTGCATGAAAACAACATCAAAAAAACTGATGTTAAATGAGATACTTATCCTGAATCAGAAGAAAAATGTCAAAGTACAATAAAAGGCTACATTTTGGAATCTTAAAATTCTGCTGAAACCTGCAAGATGTTTAAAAGGAATAGTATCTGGCTGGGGTGTTGGGCTACATGCTGGTGCAGAGCGAGCAGCAGCCTGTGGAACAGGTCTTCCTGCATAGAAGTTGAGCAACATACAATGTGAAGGATAAAAAAACACACTGCAATTAAAATAGTGCATAGTTTCTGGACAGCAACAGATTGGTAAATAGTTTCAGGACATGAAGAGCATTCTTAAGTGTAAGCCAATCATTTAAAGGAATCATCTCCTTGACCAGCCAGATTCGCAACTGAACCATCAGCTATAGTTATTTTCTACCGCAAGGATAATGGGTGTATGAAATAAATTTGTATGAGTGAGTCATGTGATCTATAGCTCCTGAGTCAATGGCTAGTAATATGAGGGGATTTTATCCCAAGTATTAGAAATATGAGAAGACCGAAAATAAATACTTATACCACCAAAGTACCAGTACAGTAGGCAGCTTTTGTAATGTTTCTAACAGACCTTTTAACTTCTTAGTCTCTACATTATTGAGATCAACATGTGGAGGATCCTCATTCCTAGAATGTGTGTTTCCCACATGGACCTGTCTCTGTCCCTTTGACCTTCCACCCTGCTTTGAGCATGTTTTAGTCATGGACTGAGGTTTGCCATGAAGCTTCCAGCACTTCTCTTTAGTATGCCTAGGCTTTTTGCACCATGTGCACCACAAGGAATCCTTGTTAAATGGCTTTGACAGGTCTGTTTGCCCACTGCTCTTACTAACACGCTGCTCAAAGCTATAATTCTTCATAGCAGCATTAACTTCCCTTCTTACTTCCTCTGCAAGAACAATTGCAATTACCTCATTCAAAGATGGCAATTCTTCTTTTCCAAGCACTTCTACTCTTATTGCATCAAACTTGATGTTCAATCTTGCAAGAAAGTCATAAATCCGATCTTTTTCAATATACCTTTCAAGAATAGCAGCATCTTCACTACATTTCGTCTGGATCCATTCATAATAATCCATCTCCTGCCATAAACTCTTCAAGTAATTGGAGTACTCTGTCACCGATTGACTTCCTTGTTTGGTGGCTGAGATTTTGGTCTTAATCTCATAAATTTGTGCAGCAGTATGAACTTTTGAATAGGTCTGTTTAATAGCCTCCCATATTTCCTTCGCTGTGCTAAGGAACATGTAGGCATCACTGATTTCTGGTAACATAGAGTTCCATAACCAGGACATCACTATAGAGTCTTGTGCAGCCCAAGGACCAAATTTAGGATACTTTGGATCTAGACCAGTACCGAGCAAGTGACTTAGTTTCCCTCTTTCTTTCAGAAAGGTAAGAACCAATCGAGACCACATCTGATAATTTTTCCCATCCAACCTATATGCTGCCTGAATATTCTGCAATTCTCCCATTGAAACAGAATTGTTGTTGGTCAGAGGCACTGCAGATATGTTACTGGTTTCTGTGACTTTTGACATGGCTGTTTCATGGAAAGAAGATGCTTTTTTTTTGGCCGAGAGACAAAATATTGTAAGGTTCACAGACTCTGTTTTGTAACAGAAAATACAAAGATCAACAGGCTCTATTTGGTGAAGAAAAACAGAGGTTCACAAATTCTGTTCTGTAAAATAAAAAAGAAAGAGAGATCAATAAGCAATGGATCAAGTCTCCGGTATCATCTAGATTCCAGCACAAGTTACAAAAATTGATCCATAAGAAGTTCTACAAAACATGCAAATAGATATAAAAAAAAAAAAGAAGCAGCTCATGATGACCCAAAAATTTAAATACTGAACAGAATCCACAGAACTAACAGATGCAAAGAACAGGAGACAGAGAAACCCAAATCCATAAGCCCATTCATATTAAGCAAACATGAATATCAAAATCAAGAGCACGAAAAAATTTAAAATCTATTTGGTTAAAAAAATAAAATAAAAGCAAGGAGGAAAAATTGAGGTCCACAGTTTACTCACATGAACTCAAAACAGAAAACATCAGAAGCGATTATTTGTAAATAAAAACCGTCTACTTATCGAAATAGTTCAGCACATATACTTCCTTCTTCTAATTTTTCTTTTTTTTTAAAAAAAAAGGGGCTGATGATCTCAACATGGGTTCGTTGATTCAGCTTTCTCGACCTAAATGGAAAGAGAAAAGGAAAACAAAACTTAGAAATCTACAAACCCTTGAAATGAATGTAATGTGAAGTACATATTTCAAAGAAATTCCTACCTTCGGAGCTTCAGCGAGTCATGGTCAGTGAGTTATGAAGATGACGAACACAGAGTGAGAGAATTTCTGTATTTCGTTTGCTTGCGGTCGTGGACCCCTGATGTCAGTACAAAGTCACTCAGTCAGCGCTGCTTCCTGAGGAAGTATCCTTGGATAAGATTCGGTAAGGTCGAGAGTAAAATAACGACATTTATGGCAATATGTTATTGGTGAAATTGCTTACCGAACATTAAGATGTGCCTTTGGAAAAAATAATAATAATAATAATAATAAATGCAAAAGCAAAATCCCCTTCCGTCTAAGTAGATAAATAAAACTTAATATATTTAATTAAAAATAATTTATAATTAAAATTATTATGAAAATAATTAAAAATTATATAAATTATTTTTTTATTAAATGAAAGGATATGTTATAATTTTAAATTTTTAATAAATATAATAAAATATTTTAATTGATTAAATTAACTTATAAGCGTAAAATATTAAGGTCTATTTGTTTTATAAAAAATAATTTATATTTAAAAAATATTTTTTATATATTTTTTTATATTTTCTGATAGAGTCTAAATCACATTACATAAATAAATTAGTTTTAAAATTTTCATAATTAAATTTAAAAATAAATTAAGTTAATTTACTTTGTTAGTATATACATAAAATAATTTCATAATATTTATATGTAAAATAAATAACAAGTCATAAAAATAAATTGAAATTTTAATTTTAATTTTGAATATATATTCAATAAGATCCAAAGTTTAATCATATTAATATATTTTAATGATATTTAATTTGGTGTATAGTTGATGAGTAAAGAAAAAACCTAAATCTTTTTTTCTGTTTGAAATAAATAAATTTTTATAATTTTAATTTAAATATTTATAAATTTTTAGTAATTATTTATTTTATAGATTTTATTAAATTATTTTATTTATAAATTTAATTATTAAAGTTTTATAATTAGGTTTATTTACTCTATGAACTTAAATAACTACTAAATTATTTCTTAAGGTTTATATATCTTTTAAGTTTTTTTTTTTTTACTCATTAATAAAATGTAATAAGAAATAACTTTAGCCCAGTTTAGAATGCTAAATTTTAAAAAAAATAAAAAAAAGCACTCCGAGGTTTCGCCTGGTGGAAAGTGCATCCTTATAGGTCTAAGGTTCTACTCCCCAACCCCTATTTCAAAAAAAAAATTAAAAAAAAAACTTAATAATATAAAAATTTAATTCACTTAGAATTAATTTTAAATTAAAAATAAATCTTATCCAAATTATTAAAATTTTGAAGATAATATAATATTCTTAATAAAAATTATTTATAATATATTTATTTTAGTGTTAATACAATTATTTTCATTATCGTTTTAATGTTAAAACTTTGACCTATTTGACAGAAAATGCTAAACATTTGTTTAAATTTATATTTATATTTTAATATTTTTCTAAAATTAAAACTTTAAAAATTAAATTAAATTAAATTTAAAAGTACTATAATTGTTAAAATTTTATTTGATTATTAAAATGGGATTTTTAAATAAATAATTTTTATATGTCATATAAATTTAACCATGACTCTTTTTGTCAATTATTTTAAAATTTTCCCTCAATAATTGAGGAATTTTGGAAATTATTTTTTTAAATTAAATTCAAATATTTTAAATTTTTATTAACAATTACTTAAACAATAAAATAATATTTTTTAATTTAATTTTAATAATATTTTAAAAAATTTAGTTCTTTAAATTTACTTAGATGATTTTTAATATTATGAAGTATTAACAAGAAAATCCATTAAAAATTTCATTAAATATTTGTATTCAATATTTCATGTCTCAAATTCAACTTAGTCCAATTGATTACAATTGTAATTAATACGAAAGTTTTGAATTTATTTTTTAAGAAAAAAAAATCGAAATATAAATATGAATTTAGACCTAATATTTTCAGTAATAGTAAAATAATTTAGAACACTCAGAAAAATTAATCAATAAAAAATTTATATTAACTAAAAAAATTAAATCATATTAAAGAAAATGATTAAGGAACGCATCATTTTAAAAATTTTATTAAAATTTTTATATATAAATTTTTTAATATATTTTATTTTTAAATTAAAATTAAATAATAGAAAATAAATGGTTGAATTTTTATGAAAAATATTTTTGAAATACAAGTTAACAAACGGAGCTTTTATATATAAAAAACAAAAAAATTGAATTGAAATTAAAATCAAAATGGAATGGAAAATAAGAATCACAATCATATAGAATTTTTTTAAAACAAAACAAGAACAATTTTAAAAATTTAAATTCATTTGTTTGGGGAAAATTATTTATATTTGAAAAATAATTTTTATGAAAAATGTCCTTTAGAAATATTTTTCAATAAAATATCTTATTTTTTATTATTTAATTTTAATTTAAAAATATAATATATTAATAAATTTATAAATAAAAGTTTTAATAAAATTCTCAAATTCTAACACTCACCCGTTCGTTCAATACGGTGATAATTATATCTAAATAAATAGGAGAGATCTCAGATTCTATTACTCCGATCTCTAATTTCCATTTTAAAAAAAATAAATAAATAAATAAATAAAATTCTCAAATTCTAATTTTTTTTAAAGAAAAGTTATTTTATTTAAAATGGATTAATTTTTTTATTAAAAAATATTTTTCATTAATCAAATTTTTTAAATATTTTAAATTTTTGAAAATATAAAAAATATTTTTTATTTCAATTTTATTCTTAAAATGAAAAATTTAGAAATTTAATTTTAATTTAATTTTTAATTAAATCTTACTAAAATTGGAATGGAACACTTAGTAGAAGGTATGCATTAGAGATGCATTGCCTTAGATAAACTCCAACGGCTATAAGTTAATTTACTTTTAAATTTTTCACTAAACATTAACATTCTTTTAATCTTAGCCATCAATATGATATAATCCTAGCCGTCCATATAACATTGAATACGCCTAAGTTTAGAGTCTAGGCCAGCCATTTTTTTATACTCTCATGCTCTTTGAACGAAAATAATTTACCTAAATCAGAAATTCAATATACAAAACTTTTATATGAATAAATTTGTATATTTATTTTTATATTTATATCGAACCGAATTTAATTAGATAAGAATTGTAAGTATAGAAGTAATTAATATTTGGTTCAAATCGAAAAAAAAAAATAATTAAACTAATTTTTTTTTATTTATTTTAATTCGGTTCAATTTTTATTTTTAAAATTTTATAAGCATTTTAATTTGATTTAATAAAAAAATAAAAAAAATGAATCGATGAATGATAATAGTATATTTTTTTATAATATAGATAAATTAGACCATAATCAAAATTAAAATATTTCAATAAAATTTTAAAATAGAACGTAAAAAATAAATAGTTCATTAAAATTAATTTTTATTTAAAATTAATTCGATTAAATTTATAAAAATTACTAAAATTTTAATTTTTAATTTATACAATCGAACTGATTAAATACCGAAATATGTTTATACATATATCTGTTCATGAACAATCACTAACAAAAGGGAAATGAAAAACATGTTAGTATTTAATAATAATCACTATAAAAGAAAAAAAAATCATTGATAAAAAGGAAATTGTGTTTGCATTTGTTAAAAGTCAATCATTGCATGTGAAAAGAAATTAATTAACGAAAGGGGGAAAACATTATAATATTTTGATGGAAATCACTATAAAAAAAATAAAGAGAATGTGTTTGCATTTGATAGAAGTTGTTAACCAATATCAAAAAATTTAAAAAAAAAAAAAAGATAAATTTTCATAGAAATTATGCGATGAAAAATCGTGAAAATATGCTTACATTTGATAGTAAGAAAAAATATACTAGGTAAAAGGGAGAAAAAATGATTAAATTTGACTCACAATGAGTGAACATTCGATCGGTTTGATTTAAAATTAAATCAAATTAAAAAAATTAAAAATCAAACTGAATCAATTTTAGTTAGGAATCGAATCAAATCAAATCAATCTAATTCAATTCGATTCGATTCAGTTTAGTTTGATCGGTTTGAATTTTTAATGATTTTTTTTTATTTTTTACATTTCATTTTTAATATTTTAAAATTTAATTAAAATATTTTAATTTTAATATGATTTAATATCTCTATATTATTGAAAATAGTATATTATTATCACTAATCAGTTTGGTTTGATTTTTTTTATTTTTTCTGATCAAAATCGAACCAAATTAAAATAATAGAAAATTTTAAAATTAAAAATCAAATCAAATCAAAATGAATAAAAAGCTGAATCAAATTTTCAAATCAATTTAATTCGATCGATTTTTTCGATTTGAACCGAATACTACTCTCCAAATCACAATAATAATGGTAAAGATATGTATACTATAGGTTAGATATGAGGTTCAATTCTTAAGAATTACACTCGCACCTAAATATCAAATAAAGACATTTGCGTTGGATTGCTTGTTTCTAAATGACTGGTGGGATGGCTTTTTAAATTGCTTGTGCTTGCATAAATAAATAATAATAATAAAAAGTGAAAGGAATAAGGGTAAAACTTGATGGAAATTACTAAAATGTGTTTGCATTAAAAAAAAAAGTAAAGAAATGGTAAAAATTGACGGAAATTACTGTGAAAAATCTTTGCATTTGATAGAAAGTTTGCCAATTGAGGAGAACAGATGGAAATCGCTATGAAAATTTGATAGAAGTAACTAATATATGTAGAGAGAGAGAAGGGAGGAAACATACGTGTTAGAACTTACTATGAAAAATAGGCTTGACTTTCAGTTACGAAAATATGTAGCAATTAATTAAACTAAATAAAGCTACTTTAAAATTAAAAATTTAAAATAATTCATAAAATTTCATTTGTGTCCAATATTCCATGCTCAAATTCAACTTAGTCCAATTTATTAAAATTGTGATTAATATAAAAGTTTTGAATTTATTTTTTAAGAAAAAAAATCGAGATATAAATATAAAATAGTTTAGAACACTAGAAAAATTAGTCAAAACATTTATTTTAATTAAAAATTTTTTTAAGGAAATGATTAAGGAGCGCGCTTTTAAGAATTTTATTAAAATTTTTATATATAAATTTATTAATATATTTTATTTTTAAATTAAAATTAAATAATAAAAAATAAATTATTAAGTTTTTATGAAAAGTATTTTTGAAATACAAGTTAACAGACGGAGCTTTTATATATACAAATCAAAAGATTGAATTGAAATTAAAATCAAAATGGAATGGGAAATAAGAATCACAATCATATATAATTATTTTTAAAACAAAACAAGAACAATTTTAAAAATTTAAATTCATTTGTTTGGGAAAAATTATTTATATTTGAAAAATAATTTTTATGAAAAGTATCCTTTTGAAAAATTATTAAATTAAATCATAATTAATATTAAAATATTTCGATAAAATTTTAGAATATTAAAAATATAACATTAAAAAATATAACGAATCAAATCGAATTGAATTAAATCAAATCGATTCAAATTGATTTCTATTTAAATTTGATTCGATATAAGTTTTACAAATGATAAAATTTTAATTTTTAATTTATAAAATCGAACCGATCAAATGCTGACTCATGTTTATATATATATCTGTTCAAATTGATTTTATTATATCTTTTCCCGCCTTACAAAAGACTTTTAAAAATCACTAAAAAAATGTCATTAATAAAATTACAAATATTCAAAATAGATATCACTATGAAAAATCAAAACATAACAAGTGAAAATGTGTTTATGAACAATCACTAACAAAAGGGAGATGAAAAACATTTTAGCATTTAATAATAATCACTATAAAAGAAAAAAAAAAATCATTGATAAAAGGGACATTGTGTTTGCATTTGTCAAAAGTCAATCATTGCATGTGAAAAGAAATTAATTAACGAAAGGGGGGAAAACATTATAATATTTTGATGGAAATCACTATAAAAAAAATGTGTTTGCATTTGATAGAAGTTGTTAACCAATATCAAAAAATTAAAAAAAAAAAAAAGAAAAATGATAAATTTTCATAGAAATTATGCAATGAAAAATCATGAAAATATATTTACATTTGATAGTAAGTGAAAAAAAAAAATACTAAGGGGAGAAAAAATAGTTAAATTTAACTCATAATGTGTGTTATAGTTAGTTAGAGATGAGCATTCAATCGATTCGTTTAAAATCAAACCGAGCTGAATAAATTAAAAATCGAAATTTTAGTATTTACAAAAATCGAATTGATTTTAACTAGAAATCGAATCAAATCGAATCGATTTGATTTAATTCAATTCGATTTAATTTGATTGATTTAAATTTTTAATAATTTTTTTAATTTTTATACTTTATTTTTAGTATTTTAAAATTTAATTGAAATATTTTAATCTTAATATAATCCGATCTCTATATATTATTAAAAATTATATACTATTATCGATAATCGAATTGATTCAATTTTTTTTATTTTTCTGATTAAAATCAATCCGAATTGAAATAACAGAAATTTTTAAAATTAAAAACCAAACCGAATCAAAATGAATAAAAAGCTGAATCGAATTTTTAAATTAACTCGCTTCGGTCAATTTTTTCTATTTGAACTAAATACTGCTCATCTCTACTGTTAGATATCAGGTTAATTACACTCACATATCTATCAAGGACATTTGTATTGGATTGCTTGTTTTTAAATGTCCGGTGACGATGGCTATCTTGAATTACTTGTGCTTGCATAAAAAAATAATAATAATAAAAAATAGAGGGAAAATGGGTAAAATTTGATGGAAATTACTATAAAAAAATCGTGAAAATGTGTTTGCATTAAAATAAAAAATAATAGTAAAAAAATGGTAAAATTTGACGGAAATTACTGTGAAAAATCTTTAAAATGTCTTTGCATTTGATAGAAAGTTTGCCAATTGAGGAGAATAGATAGAAATTGCTATGAAAAATTGATAGAAGTAACCAACATATATAGAGAGAAGGGAGGAAACATACATGTTGGCATTTGGTAGAACTTACTATGAAAAATAGGCTTGACTTTTCAGTTAGGAAAACATGTAGCAATTAACTAAACTAAATAAAGCTATTTTAAAATTGAAAATTTAAAATAATTCAGAAAATTTAAATTTAAAATTTCATAGAATTATTATGAAATTTCTTAAAATTTAATTATATCAACTCATTATCAGACTAAACTCCTTAAACTCCTGAGTGCAAATCCACCATTAAGAAAATCAATGGTTCTTCTTATCCCATATATTATCCTTAAATATATTTTTTCCTTCATTCCTATGAAAATTATAAATTACTCCCTTCATTTCAAAATATTTTCTGATATTTAATAAAATTCTAGAGTATAATTAAAAATTTTAAAAATTATTTTTTTTAATATGCGTGAAAAAATAAAATAAATAAAAATTATAAAACGGGACTAATCATTTTTAGATGTTAGAAATAATTCTACCACAAACACTAACATTCATTCTTAACCTCTTGAAGCAAAAGCAAGTTTGGATGATCATAAACATGCAGGCAGGCATATATATATTTTGAAGTTTGAACACAAACAAAAACTAATTAATTAAATATTCTGGCTGATGTTAATTAATTTCTTGCTCACAAAAATTTATTTTTCTCAGTAATTAATTTGGTCCATTGATTAAATCTTTGCAAAGCCTCAGCAGTTTCTTGGTAAAATGTTTTCCATCACTTGGAAAAGCAAAAGAAAATCTCGGCTCCAGACAATTTCCTACAATTTCCTCTTTGCTTCACTCTCCTACGTTGTTCATTGTAATATTCTTGCATTCATGTCCGAGCCACTGCCTCTGCCTTTTCATTATATATACACAGACCTCTCATCTCTTCATTCCATCAAAGGGATTGAGTTCAAAATCAAAGGAGTTGATGATGAAGATGAACTTTTTACGACGAAAGTTTACAGAGAAGGATGGTGAGAAATCTGTTTCTCTTTTTCTTATTAGATTTTTTTTTTAAATCTTTGTTTATTTATTTTTTGTATTAAGCTTCAGTAGGGATGATCAATAGTTTTATTATTCTCCCACTCAGTTTTTTTTACATCGGGTTAAATATTAACCATCGTACCTAATAATTGTATTGTAAGAGAGTTATCTACTCAGTTTTTTTTTTCATCGGATTAAATGTTAACCATCGCACCTAATAATTGTATTGTAAGAGAATTATCTACAATAATATTATTAGTAGACATTTTCACAGAACTGAAATATACAGATTCAGAAGGCATCATAGAGTTTAATGTTGAGGAATTAGAAGGATACATGGATATGTTTAGTGAAAGAAAAATTATTGGGAGAGGAGGATTTGGTCCGGTTTATGCTGGGATCATCAAGAAAAGGCCAGGGATAAATGTTAAGGAGCTGCATGTAGCCATCAAGTCCTCCCGCAACAAAGATGCCAAGGCAACAGAGCAGTGGCTAGTAAGCTTTATTCATTTTTAATTGTTTAATTCTTCTATTTTAAGAAGTAGACTAAATGTTTATGTCTTTAGGAAATGTTAATTATTTAATTATTTTTATTTATTTATTTAAGCAGTTAATGTGTGTAGAACAATTAAAATGCATTTATTTTTAAATAATACCTCTAATTTCGAATTATAATATTGTCGAGTCTTTAATTATTTAATTTCTGTAATTAATAGGAGGAACTAAATAATTAACAAATATAATTTTAAAAATAAATAATTAAATAATTAATTTTACTAAATTACATGAATAAAAAATTTATAATAATTTAATTCAATTGATTTATTTTTTAATTTATATATTTATAATGAAAATTCCCAATTTTTTAACTTAAAAAACTTATTTTTTTAAACAATAGAAATCATAATTATTATCTTGCAAACGATTTATTCCAAATAAAATGTATATATTTAGATTTTGCCAAAACAGTCATCAAGGAGGCCCATATATGCGTATATATATATATATCATGAAGAATGTGCACATCAATTTATAATAAAATCCGGTCATAACAACCGAATTCATTATTTTCATAAAAAAAACAAAAAAATCGGATTACTTAGCATTTCTTCATGGGCAGCAATCTATAATAAAATCCGATCATAACAATCAAATTGATTATTTTCATAAAAAAAAAATGTTGAATTACTTAGCATAAAAAGATTGAGCAATTGAATATTTAACTTTCTTACAAATTTTTTCTAGCAAGGGGTATATATGGAGGATAATAGCAAAAAATTTTTTTGTTCTAATTATAAAAGTTAATTAATATATTCTAAACAAATCAGCTAAATTTATTTATATCCTACCATTAAATTTCAACGTTAAATTTACCAAACATGTCATATCATCGGCTTAATCAGTCTCAAAAATTAATATTTTAATATAATTTAAATAAATAATTATAAACAAATTTTAAATTTTAAAAATTTTATCAGTTATATCTCAACTTATTTTTAATAAATATATCCTAAATTATTTTTTAATTTATTTAATTTTTAACTTTAATTTAATTTACTTATAATTTTAAATAACATATTTTTAGAGCGAATAACTCTTTTTTAAAAATTTTTTTTGCATTAATAAATATAATTTATTTTCATAATTATCGATTATAAGTTGTGTGATATCAATGTCACTAGTAAATCAAGAATTACGATTTTCATGACTTTAAAAATTAATTATGCTTATCGTATCACCTTAATAGAGGTGAAATCAACTATCAATCTAATTAATTAAAAATAGTTAAGTTCAATTTAATTTATGATTATAATTTATATATTATCTAATAAATTTAGTTATTTTAAATTTATTAAACTGTTATTAATTTTTAATTCAATTAAAATGAATATAATAAATATAATTAATTTTTTGGAGAATCATACACTGATGATTTATAACTATATAAACACTACAGTGATCTATAACTATATAAAAAGTTATACCGATTGATGCTAAAAAATATTGAAAAATAAATTATTAGTTCTTAAAAATATGTCCCAAATTATAAAATAAAATAAATTAAAATTCAAAATTATTTTGAAATATATTCATTAAAAAAATTATAGTATAATTGTTAAAATTCATAAAATTTAGAAATTTTTTAATAATTATTAATTATATTAAAATATTAATTTTCGATATTGACTAAAATAATATGTAATATTCTATTAAATTTAATTGTAGATATAAATAAATTTAAATATTTAGTTTAGTATATATTAATAACTTTAATAATTTGGATATATTTGTTAACATGCAAGTAACTCAGAGTTTTTTTTTAGTCATTTTACATAGAAATGGAGATTGTTTATATTTTGTTAATGCAGGCTGAAAAGGAGTACTTGCCAGAAGTAAAGCATCAAAATATCATAAAGCTAATAGGCTACTGCGAAGCTAAAGATAAGTTCTATCTTGTCTATCCATATATGCAAAATCAGACCGTCTTCACTCATTTATCAGGTTATCCCCCTATTTATTCAACTCGTTATCAAAGTTAAATTAACTCAAAATGAATTTTATGAAAAATTTAGTCCCTAAGTTTTCTAAGGGTAATTAATTAATTAGCGAATGTAAAACCGATAAATCCACAAAAAAATCAAATCAAACAAACAAGCAGAACAATAATATTTTCGTGGTTTAGTTCGATACTCTATATTTTATTGGTCGAAATGTATAATCAATTGAAATAAATACATTTCAACTAATAAGATTGAAAGTGTTAGACAATCAACTATCTATTCAAGCGACTGTTCAAATAAATGTCTATTATTTATTATAAATAAAATAACTACTAATTAATTTATTTATACCGGAAAAATATCTAACATACTTTTAATAAATATATTAATTTATCTATTTAATTCTCCTCTAAACATAATTTAGTATATTTATTAATTTTTCTATACTATACACTACTAAAAGTAAAAAAGTCATTTCCTTTCATAATATTGCTTAAACGAACAATAATCATTTTTTTTCTTGACTGCATAAATATCTCATAAGTTGTCTTATAATATTTCTATTTATAACGATTATAATTCACACTGTTTAGTAGTGGTAAGTGCATGAGTAAATCTGAGAGGTCTCATGTTTACTTCCTAAATCTCCATTTTACAAAAAAAAAAAAAACAATTCTAATTCAAAATAAGATTAATATTCAATTTAGAATAAGGTTGTGATGTCTAATATGGTTTTATTCAGTAAGTAAAAATACATAACTCACTTGATAGGCTTATGTTTGAATTTTTGCTTCCTCAATCCCTACAAAAAAACTCAGATCTTAGGAAAATGTGACATCCAAATTATAATGATAATATATATATATATATGTATAGACATGTGTACATGTATGTATCAAACACAATTATAACTAGTTAAAATACATACTTATACACTTATATTTTAACTTTTTTATCTATCGGACATTTTAATTTTAACCGTGATTTAATAAATATTTAAATTTAAAAAAAATATTATTTTTAAACACAATTTAACCAAATTCATAGTTTCAAAATTGTGTTAAAAACTAATTCTGTTTAAAGTTTAGATATTTAAAAGTTTTTTTTAAGTTTAAATATTTATTAGATTATAATTAAAGTTGGAGTATCTAATACGTAAAAATATTAAAATATAAGTGTGCAAATATACATTTAGTTATCCATATAATTTACAGAGAATTATGAATTTTTAGTCCTGTATGGATAGACATATAAGATGCATAGTAAGTTGTATAGGGTTATTGATTACAGGACTGGATTGGAGAAAAACCCTTAAAATTATCAAAGGAATTGCAAGTGCCATACAGAAGCTACATGAGTTTAAGCCTGCACTTGTCCACAGGGATTTAAAGCTGGACAATATTTTGCTCGATAAGGTCATTTAATTATCTTTTTTTTTTTCCAAAAGGAAATTTACATTATAAAGTTTTTTTTTTTTTTGAGTTAACTACTGAATTGTATTTGATCCTTATGAGTACAGAATTTTACTCCCAAGCTAGCTGATTTTGGGAAGGTTACACCAGAGGGAGAACATATAATCTCAGGTAACTTTTTTCTTCAGCTTATAAGGTTTATTACAAATTATTTTATGAAAAAAAATCCTAAAAATAAGCTAACAATTTTGTTTATAATGTACTTATAAATTAGTGTTTAGAAAATTTTCATAAATTTAGTTAAATATCTTCAAAAATGATAAAGATAGTGTGTGTGTTTTTTTTTCCCTTTTCTTTCGTCAGGAAACAGAGCAGATGATATTTACAGTTTTGGAGAAATAATAATACAACTCATAACCAAGAAAGAGAGAACTTACAGCATTGGAGCTAGCGTTCCATGGCGGATTGGGGACTGGGCAATGAGAACTTACCCTACACAAAAATTGCTGCATCCACAATTAGCAAGAACTGGATGTTCCAAAGAGGCTGCCGACGCAATTACAGCGCTTGGATTGGATTGTGTCAATCCCCAACCTTCAGATCGCCCCACCATTGCTGATGTTCTTCACAAGCTTGCTGATTTATCGTAGCCGAGAGAAGATCTTATGTTATCTATGAAAATTAACAAACAATAATTAGGTTTTAGAATTTTCAGATGTAATCTAGAGCCGAAAATAAAATTAAAATCAATAAATCAAATTAAAATAAAATTTATATCTGCTTAAAGATAGAAAGGAGCAACTTACAGATTTTTCTCCTCTGATATCGTCGTCGAAATCCACGAATGGTATCAGATTGATCCATCTGATTCTTGGTTTCTGCTATTTCCCGCAAGAACAGATAACAAAGACTTGGAAATTTAAGTCAACTCGCTAATACTACCTACCGCTTTGTCTAAAATATCATTTTCCTTCCTCCCAATACTCCACAGCGCTTTCTTTAAAAATTCTTTCCTCCGCCGTATATTTTATAATATAATCGTTATATGTATAAAATATCATGTGCCTTGTATATATTTTATCACGATTGATGAAAGTGAGCTCCGAAAATAATTAGAATTCAGACATGTAAAGTGAATTCTCCCAATTGTACAAGAGTTTTTAAGGTAATAAATGAAGATAGTAATAGAGCTTAATAGTATATTTGGAAGAGGTTAATTATTTTGGAGTTGCACAGGAGTAAAATGATCGCTTTAAAAGATAAAGAAGATCATCTCTTTTTTTAAAAGTGGTAGGAATACATTCAAAGAAAACGATTGCACTTTTGACATTTCAAGCGATTTATTTATAGTAGAGAATTGACTAATTTAATATTTAATCGGTTAAAATTATATTTTTTTTACAGTAGCTCAGAATTATTATAACATGTATATTTAAAATTTTATATGGAGGATGGACATAGACTTTGAGTCAGAGAAAAGTTGGATTAGTAGCATGCCAGACTTTGGTTGAACATTCCATTAGCCCCGGTGTGGGAAAAATATGATAAAATAATAAAATTTGAGTCGTGTCGGACACTGTATTTAAGGATTTATTTTGTAATTCCATAGAATTAAACAGATTTTTCTAGAACTTAATTTTTAGGATCAGGACAAATAAGGATTTATCTTTAATTTATAATCCAGTAGAAAATATAGAGAAGAGAAAGAATAAAGTAAAAAAATGGGAATACATTTTTTTGTAAAGGTGTAGGCTATTTATAGTGGAAAAAATAGTCGTAGTTATAAAAATCTTGAAATAATATAATAAAATTATAATGGTCAGATTTAATATTAGATCTAAATATCAAACCTGCAATAGCAAAAAAATCTCATAAATAAAATTTTTAATGACCATAAAATTTTTTGAAATCTAAACTAATTTTACAACAATACCCACATATTTCAACAGATTTTTTATTGCTAGATTTAAAAATTTAGTATCTTTTGGATTATGAACTAGACTTAGATTAATAAGACTTAACATATAGAGTAATCGGTGAAACTTTTATTTCTATGAACCAAAAGCTTTTTTTTGTATGCTAATATCCTATTAATCTCATAACACTTCACATATCTTATTGTCAATATTGTTTTGCTCTAATAGACAATACGTGTGCCTGGTAGTTCATAAGTGCTTTAGAGATTATGCCACAATATCATAGAAGCGGCCCTACCCCACACTTATATAGGTGATAATCATCAAGTGTATACTGCAATTTATACACCACCATAAGGAATACGAATATCATCAAGAGCTTTCATCTCATTCTCTTATTAATGCAATTTAGCACTTCTCACACCATAGGAAGAGACAACGATAAATAGTGTTAGCAAAACTAACAAGTGATGTAACGCCCCGGAAATCCGGACCGTTACCGGCGCTAGGATTCAGGTCGGCTTAAGGCCGCCGGAACCCGTAGCAAGCCTACATACATCCTGTTCACCTGTTTAATCCCATACATGATCATCAAACATACATAAGAATTAAAAACTTTTCTTTTCTTCATTCACCAAACTCAACCTGTGCATGCACTATATTCATCATATACATAAACATTAATCCCTCTGTGGGATTTCATCAAAGCCTCAAGGGCTATACATCATATGGTGAGTTGGTTTACATCAATATCAAAACACAAGATCATGTACATACCAAGGGATTAACATATACTATGGTCAAGCACAACTCTATCCTCAATAACATAATTACATTACATTCTTATCATTTTTCATGTCCACATACTCTAGCTATTACATACATATGACTTTTCTCTTCTTTTCTTCTCTATCAATCCCGTACCTGCAAACCTGGGGTTAGGGGAGAGGGGTGAGCTAAAAGCCCAGTGAGCAGAAACTAAAAACATTATATTAAGGTTCATGCTTTCATGAAATGCATCATATCACAGACAATCCACATCAAGGGTGAACCTGTCACCAATTAGTCCCAACATAGTCTCATGCCAGGCCGTAGCATGGGGTCCTGGTCTTCCTGTCATAACATACATAAAGTCTCGTGCCAGGCCGTAGCATGGGGTCCTGGTCTTCCTGTCATATCATATATAAAGCCTCGTGCCAGGCCGTAGCATGGGGTCCTGGTCTTCCTGTCATATCATATATAAAGCCTCGTGCCAGGCCGTAGCATGGGGTCCTGGTCTTCCTGTCATAACATACATAAAGTCTCGTGCCAGGCCGTAGCATGGGGTCCTGGTCTTCCTGTCATAACATACATAAAGTCTCGTGGACTAATTGGATCATACAGCATTCACCCACAACCACAAAATAAAATGCAGTGCGACATATTCGTGAACTAATGCAATCAGCCTATTACATGTCATTATGATGCATGAAACATGCTCAAAACATTTAATTGCTTGATTTAAAACATTAAGCTTGTTTCCACTCACCTCTGGTTAGCTCTGACCAGACACTGAAGCAGCTCACTCACTGCTGGGGTCCTCGGTTCCTCGGGTCCGAACCTACACAGGTGGACTCCAATGAGGGACCAAACATATATAAACACAACTCTAATACATCCCCCAAAAACCCCCTAAAACATCATGAAAACATCACAGAAAATATGCATGAAACGGCTGAACAGGGCACCTTCGGCGGCACCTTCGGCGGCCGAAAGTCCTGGACAGAGACGAAACTCAGCTAGGTTCGGCGGCACCTTCGGCGGCCGAAAGTGCCAGACAGAGACGAAAGTCTCTTTTCGGGGGCACCTTCGGCAGCCGAAAGCTGCCTTCACAAGAGGGGTTCGGCGGCCGAAACTCCCTTCGGCTGCCGAACCTGGGTTCTGCCAAACGGCAGAAACTTGGTTCAAATGAACCTCCTGCCTCCCAAAACCATAGATCATGCATATTTCTCAACCAAAACACACATACAAGTTCCTAGGGGTCTCAAACATGCATATACCCCATCTACAACACTTCATTCACACATAATCAAGCTACATTGCTCAAACATCATCAAAACCCCATAAACTCAACATATGTCCTAACATGCATTTCTACCCATAGATCTTACTTAAAACTTGTTTAAAACATAAAAAGGGTTCAAGATCGACCCTTACCTCTTGAAGAAACGAGAGGAAAGCGATCCTAGCTTGGAGATGGAGAGATTAAGCTCTTTGAACCTCCAAGCACTCAAAGCTTGCTCAAAGCTCACAAATCTTCAAAACAAGGTTATAAACTTGTTAAAACCATGAAAGATCTAGAGGAAACACTCAAGATCGAGGGAGGAACGGTGGAGACTCACCTTGGCCGACAATGGGAGAGAAAAAGCTCGCCCGTGCGGACCAAGGGGACCCTTTTATAGTGGCTGGCCAGGCCACGTTCGGGGGCCGAATGTGCCTCCGCATCCATGCAATGTTCGGCGGCCGAACATAAGGTTCGGCGGCCGAACCTGCACTTCCCTCACTTAGACTTTCGGGGGCCTAACGTGCCTCCCAAAGTCCATGCATGTTCGGCGGCCGAAAGTGAGTTTCGGCGGCCGAACCTGAGTTTTTCCTTAAAGAATTTTCATGCAAAAATTTATTTAAAATCATACTTAAAACATTAAAATACATGAAAACATTTTATAAAAACATGCTTTTACCCTTCTAGAGGTATCCGACACCCAAATTCCACCGGACGGTAGGAATTCCGATACCGGAGTCTAGCCGGGTATTACATTCTCCCCCCCTTAAGAACATTCGTCCCCGAATGTTCCTCAACTAGTACTTGCATAGCGAAACAAACATAACATACACACATATAGCACATGGAACACATCTCAACTAACCTTAGAAGAGGTGGGGGTACTGCTGGAGCATGGACTCCCGGGTCTCCCAAGTGCATTCTTCCAAATTGTGGTGGTTCCAAAGGACTTTCACCATCGGGATTTCCTTGTTCCTCAACTTTCTGATCTGAGTGTCAAGAATCCGCACTGGCTGTTCAACATACGTGAGATCCTCTTGGATCTCCACATCAGGCTCGCTAAGAACCTTGCCCGGATCTGACACGAACTTCCTCAACATGGAAACATGGAAAACCGGATGGATTCTTTCCATAGAAGCAGGCAAGTCCAGCTTGTATGATACATTCCCAATCCTTTGCAGGACTTCAAAGGGTCCAATGTACCGCGGAGCTAGCTTACCCTTTTTACCAAATCGAACCACCCCTTTCATCGGAGACACCTTGAGCAATACTAGATCCCCCTCCTGAAACTCTACCTGTTTCCTGCGGATGTCTGCATAACTTTTCTGCCTGCTGGTGGCAGTCTTTATCCTTTCTCTGATAATGGGCACCACCCTGCTGGTGATCTCAACAAGCTCAGGCCCTGCTAAGGACCTCTCTCCAACCTCCTCCCAGCAAACGGGTGACCTGCACTTCCTCCCATACAAAGCTTCGTATGGAGCCATCCCTATGCTAGCATGATAGCTGTTATTGTAGGCAAACTCCACCAAAGGTAGATGTTGCTTCCAAGAACCGCCAAAATCTAGCACACACATTCTGAGCATATCTTCTATGGTCTGGATGGTCCTCTCTGACTGTCCATCAGTCTGGGGGTGGAAGGCAGTACTGAAATCTAACCTGGTACCCATAGCACTCTGCAGACTCCGCCAAAACCTGGAGGTGAACTGGGGCCCTCTATCTGACACTATAGATACCGGGACCCCATGTAGTCTGACGACTTCATCCACATAAACCTGCGCTAACTTATCCACAGAGTAGTTGCTCCTAACTGGAATGAAGTGAGCAGATTTGGTGAGTCTGTCCACAATCACCCATATGGAGTCTAGTCTGTTGGATGTTGCCGGTAACCCCACTACAAAGTCCATAGCTATGTTCTCCCATTTCCATTCTGGAATAGGTAGCGGGTTAAGCATTCCAGCCGGCTTCTGATGTTCCAGCTTCACCCTCTGACATATTTCGCAGGCTGACACGAATTGTGCCACTTCCCTCTTCATAGCTGGCCACCAATACACCCTCTTCAGATCTTGGTACATCTTGGTGGCTCCAGGGTGAACACTGTATCTTGCATTATGAGCCTCTCTCATAATGTCTCCTTTAAGCCCGATGTCATCTGGTACACATAGTCTGTTCCCATAGCGGAGGATCCCCTTATCATCGAATCTGAACTCACTATCTTTGCCTGACTGAACAGTCCTGGCAATCTTCACTAACTCTGGGTCCTCGTGCTGTTTCTGAGCCACCTGCTCCAGAAACACGGGGGTTACTTTCATCTGTGCAATCAAAGCACCTGTACCAGACAACTCCATCTGTAGACCCTCCTCAATGAGCTTATAAAATTCCTTCACCACCGGTCTCCTCTCTGCCGTGATGTGGGATAGACTGCCAAGTGATTTCCGGCTTAAGGCATCAGCTACTACATTAGCCTTACCCGGATGGTACTGTATCTTACAATCATAGTCACTGAGCAGTTCTACCCATCTCCTCTGCCTCAAGTTCAAATCCCTCTGACTCAAGATGTGCTGCAGGCTCTTATGATCTGTGAAGATCTCACATTTTACCCCATAGAGGTAATGCCTCCACATCTTGAGGGCAAAGATAACTGCTGCCATCTCCAGATCGTGTGTGGGGTAATTCATCTCATGCCTCTTTAGCTGTCTAGAAGCATAAGCGATCACCCTACCATTCTGCATCAACACACAACCCAAGCCTACTCTGGATGCATCACAGAATACTGTGAAGTCCTCATTGCTGGTTGGCAGAGCTAACACCGGTGCTGAAGTCAACCTCTTCTTGAGCTCCTCAAAGCTTTCTTCACATCGATCGGTCCACTCGAACCTCTGATTCTTTCTGGTCAATCTGGTTAAAGGAGCTGCAATTTTGGAGAAGTCCTGTACGAACCTCCTGTAATAACCAGCCAAACCCAAGAAACTTCTGATCTCTGTCACTGAGGTGGGTCTGGGCCAGTTAGTCACAGCCTCTACTTTCTTGGGGTCTACCTCTATTCCATTCTCTGACACTATATGCCCCAAGAATGAGATGCTCCTTAACCAGAACTCACACTTGGAGAACTTGGCATACAAGCCATGTTCCCTCAAGGTCTGCAAAACTATCTTCAGATGATGGGCATGCTCCTCTGCATTCCTGGAATACACTAGGATATCATCTATGAAGACAATAACGAAGTGATCCAGGTATGGTCTGAATATTCTGTTCATGAGGTCCATGAATGCTGCAGGGGCGTTGGTTAACCCAAACGGCATTACAAGGAACTCATAGTGCCCATATCTGGTCCTGAAGGCCGTCTTTGGCACGTCCTCCTCTCTGATTCTCAACTGATGGTACCCGGATCTCAGATCTATTTTGGAGAAACAACCCGCTCCTGCTAGCTGGTCGAATAGATCGTCGATCCTTGGCAATGGGTACTTATTCTTGATGGTGACTTTGTTCAACTGCCTGTAGTCGATACAAAGCCTGAGGGATCCATCCTTTTTCTTCACGAAGAGTACTGGAGCACCCCAAGGTGAGGTACTCGGTCGGATGAAACCCTTGTCCACCAGTTCTTGCAACTGTTCCTTCAACTCTTTCATCTCGGCTGGTGCCATCCTGTAGGGAGGGATAGAGATCGGTCTGGTACCAGGCATTAACTCAATTTCGAACTCTATCTCCCTAGCAGGTGGTAACCCTGGCAGCTCGTCTGGGAAAACGTCTAAGAACTCACTCACCACAGGCACTGAGGCGGGCTCTCTAACATGACTATCCAACTCCCTCACATGAGCTAGAAACCCCTGACATCCCCTCCTAAGCAACCTACGAGCCTGAAGAGCGGAAATTAGACCTCTAGGTGTACCCCTATTGTCTCCTCTGAAGACGACCTCTGACCCATCCTGACATCTGAACTTAACTACTTTGTCCCTGCAGTCCAAGGTAGCACCATGGGTAGATAGCCAATCCATCCCTAGAATGACGTCAAAGTCTGTCAAATCTAGAACCACAAGGTCGGCGGACAAGCATCTTCCCTCTATAAAAACTGGACTACACTGGCAGACTGACTCTGCAACTGACGGGTCACACTTGGGTCCACTGACCCATAGGGGACACTCTAACCCAGAGACCATCAATCCTAACCTCTGAACGGCTCTCGGTGCAATAAAAGAGTGAGATGCACCCGGGTCCATTAATGCATACACATCAGAACACCCAATGATGAGATTACCTGACACCACGGTGTTGGATGTGTTAGCCTCCTGCTGTGTCATGGTGAAGATCCTGGCTGGAGCTGATGGACCTTCACCTCTGAATCCTGCTGAGGAAGAAGCTGACCCTCTCCCTCTGCCTCTGCCACTGGCCTGTGTAGCAGCTAGAGCTACTGGCTGTGCCACACTTCCTGAAGCTGTCTGCTGTGTCTGTGCCGTAGGAACTGCTTTAGGGCATTGCCATGACATATGCCCCTCTTGCCCACATCTGTAGCAGGTCGTTGTCCCATACCGGCATAAACCCCTGTGTGGCCTACCACACTTCGCACAAGCTGCATTATCCGCCCCAGAACTAGAACCACTGCCAAACCCCAGACTAGACTTGACCTTGTTCCAGAACTTATTCTTCTTACCCTTGGGCTTACCCCATCTCTTACTGCCTGAAGCTGCTGCACTCAAGGTAGAGGGATCTAACCTTCCCCCTCCCGGAGTTTTAGAACCAGAAGCTTGTGCCACTGTCTGTTTGACTGTCCCCTGAACGATGGCACTAGCCTCCATTCTCCTAGCCATGTCTACTATGGCGTGAAAACTCTCTCTATCTGCTGACTGTACCAAGGAGGAATACCTAGGATGGAGCTTCATGATATACCTCCTCGACTTCTTCTGGTCTGTGCTAAGGTCTTGCCCAGCAAAAGGCAGCAACTCCATAAACCTGTCAGTATACTCGTCTACACCCATGTCATCGGTTTGCCTCAACTGCTCGAATTCTATCATCTTCAATTCCCTTGAACTATCAGGGAAAGCCCATCCTGCAAATTCATTAGCGAACTCCTCCCACGATAGGCTATCCACCCTCGGCTTCACATAGTTTTTGAACCACTCACGGGCCTTTTTGCATTTCAAGGTGAAACCAGCCATCTGAATGGCTCTACTATCATCAGCTCCGATCTCCTCTGTGATCATCTTGACCTTCTCCAAATACACAAACGGGTCATCACCTGACTCAAACTGGGGAGCACCCAACTTCATGTAATCTGTCATTTTAGCCTTACTTCTCCCAGATGAGCTAGGCTGAGGTATCTGGGTATCTGGGCATGTAGGTGCTGGTGGTGGTGGAGGTACAGCATCCCCTGAGGTAGGGTTTGCTGGATTTGGATAGTATGGTGGAGGTGGGTACACTGGGTACTGTGGATATGGTGGGTAGTATGGTGGGTATGGCATCTGTGTGGGGTAGGGGTTAAAACTAGGGTAATCCGATGTACCTCCCATCGAATACCCGGGATTTTGGGTGTAGGGCGGATAGTGAGGTGGCTGAACAAATCCCGAGGCCTGAGTGCCTCCTTGGGATTCTCCCATACCCTCTTCTGACATACTGACGCCCAAACTGCCATCCCTCCTTTGATCAACATCCATCTGATCCCCCATATCCTCTGACATACCTCCCTGCACTGTTCCTCTGACTGATCTGCTTCTTCCCAGATCTAAAGACCTTCTAGGGTCTCTCACTGCTCGGTCCCTGTTGGACCTACTCGACATTGCCCTAGGCAATGTTGAAGGACGGGCATCAATGCCCTCGTCCTGAGGTGGTATTCCAGTCAATCGTGCAGATCGACGGGTTCCTCTCATCCTGTTTTCTGAGAAACAGTAAACATCACATAAACATTAGCATTAAATGGTTCATGTCGGCAAGCATGAACCTCACAGCTACATTACACACATAGCATATCATCATGGCATATCATACAATCATAGCAAGACAGGACTCTACATCCTATCCTAGTGGACATGATTTTTGCCTATTGTGCTTGACCTTCTATAACATCTATGAGCCCGACACTCTAGGTCCGACCATATGAACCTAGGGCTCTGATACCACTCTGTAACGCCCCGGAAATCCGGACCGTTACCGGCGCTAGGATTCAGGTCGGCTTAAGGCCGCCGGAACCCGTAGCAAGCCTACATACATCCTGTTCACCTGTTTAATCCCATACATGATCATCAAACATACATAAGAATTAAAAACTTTTCTTTTCTTCATTCACCAAACTCAACCTGTGCATGCACTATATTCATCATATACATAAACATTAATCCCTCTGTGGGATTTCATCAAAGCCTCAAGGGCTATACATCATATGGTGAGTTGGTTTACATCAATATCAAAACACAAGATCATGTACATACCAAGGGATTAACATATACTATGGTCAAGCACAACTCTATCCTCAATAACATAATTACATTACATTCTTATCATTTTTCATGTCCACATACTCTAGCTATTACATACATATGACTTTTCTCTTCTTTTCTTCTCTATCAATCCCGTACCTGCAAACCTGGGGTTAGGGGAGAGGGGTGAGCTAAAAGCCCAGTGAGCAGAAACTAAAAACATTATATTAAGGTTCATGCTTTCATGAAATGCATCATATCACAGACAATCCACATCAAGGGTGAACCTGTCACCAATTAGTCCCAACATAGTCTCATGCCAGGCCGTAGCATGGGGTCCTGGTCTTCCTGTCATAACATACATAAAGTCTCGTGCCAGGCCGTAGCATGGGGTCCTGGTCTTCCTGTCATATCATATATAAAGCCTCGTGCCAGGCCGTAGCATGGGGTCCTGGTCTTCCTGTCATATCATATATAAAGCCTCGTGCCAGGCCGTAGCATGGGGTCCTGGTCTTCCTGTCATAACATACATAAAGTCTCGTGCCAGGCCGTAGCATGGGGTCCTGGTCTTCCTGTCATAACATACATAAAGTCTCGTGGACTAATTGGATCATACAGCATTCACCCACAACCACAAAATAAAATGCAGTGCGACATATTCGTGAACTAATGCAATCAGCCTATTACATGTCATTATGATGCATGAAACATGCTCAAAACATTTAATTGCTTGATTTAAAACATTAAGCTTGTTTCCACTCACCTCTGGTTAGCTCTGACCAGACACTGAAGCAGCTCACTCACTGCTGGGGTCCTCGGTTCCTCGGGTCCGAACCTACACAGGTGGACTCCAATGAGGGACCAAACATATATAAACACAACTCTAATACATCCCCCAAAAACCCCCTAAAACATCATGAAAACATCACAGAAAATATGCATGAAACGGCTGAACAGGGCACCTTCGGCGGCACCTTCGGCGGCCGAAAGTCCTGGACAGAGACGAAACTCAGCTAGGTTCGGCGGCACCTTCGGCGGCCGAAAGTGCCAGACAGAGACGAAAGTCTCTTTTCGGGGGCACCTTCGGCAGCCGAAAGCTGCCTTCACAAGAGGGGTTCGGCGGCCGAAACTCCCTTCGGCTGCCGAACCTGGGTTCTGCCAAACGGCAGAAACTTGGTTCAAATGAACCTCCTGCCTCCCAAAACCATAGATCATGCATATTTCTCAACCAAAACACACATACAAGTTCCTAGGGGTCTCAAACATGCATATACCCCATCTACAACACTTCATTCACACATAATCAAGCTACATTGCTCAAACATCATCAAAACCCCATAAACTCAACATATGTCCTAACATGCATTTCTACCCATAGATCTTACTTAAAACTTGTTTAAAACATAAAAAGGGTTCAAGATCGACCCTTACCTCTTGAAGAAACGAGAGGAAAGCGATCCTAGCTTGGAGATGGAGAGATTAAGCTCTTTGAACCTCCAAGCACTCAAAGCTTGCTCAAAGCTCACAAATCTTCAAAACAAGGTTATAAACTTGTTAAAACCATGAAAGATCTAGAGGAAACACTCAAGATCGAGGGAGGAACGGTGGAGACTCACCTTGGCCGACAATGGGAGAGAAAAAGCTCGCCCGTGCGGACCAAGGGGACCCTTTTATAGTGGCTGGCCAGGCCACGTTCGGGGGCCGAATGTGCCTCCGCATCCATGCAATGTTCGGCGGCCGAACATAAGGTTCGGCGGCCGAACCTGCACTTCCCTCACTTAGACTTTCGGGGGCCTAACGTGCCTCCCAAAGTCCATGCATGTTCGGCGGCCGAAAGTGAGTTTCGGCGGCCGAACCTGAGTTTTTCCTTAAAGAATTTTCATGCAAAAATTTATTTAAAATCATACTTAAAACATTAAAATACATGAAAACATTTTATAAAAACATGCTTTTACCCTTCTAGAGGTATCCGACACCCAAATTCCACCGGACGGTAGGAATTCCGATACCGGAGTCTAGCCGGGTATTACAAGTGACTTGTTATTACTCATATAAACCTTTTTCATGGGATCTCCAATCACAAAGGTAGGGTTTCTATTAGCTCAAGTCTCATTCTCCTCGATATTTCATCTATCCGTTTTCTCCCTAAAGATTTAGTCAGAAGATCAGCCAAATTCACTTCTGATTTCACATAATCAATGGAAATAATTCAATCTTTGAGTAGCTACTTAATGATATTATGTCTTAGACGAATATGTCTATTATTACAATTGAAAGTTTTATTTTTTATAATGGCTATTGCCACTTGGCAATCACAATGCATTAATACAGATAGTATTGGATTTATTTCTAACAAAATATTTGTTAAGAAGTTTCTTAGCCATTCAGTTTCAGTTCCAGCTAATTCTAGAGCAATAAACTTTGAATCTATAGCGGATTTAGCAATAATATTTTGTTTGGTTGATTTCCGTGTAATTGCATTATTCCTAGAGTAAATATATAATCACTGGTGGATTTTATTTTATCTGAATTTGAAATTCAGTTAATATTACTATATTTTTCTAATACAATGAAAAATCTACTATATAAAATACCATAATTCATGATATCTCTCAAATATTTCATTAATCTAATTAATCTAGTACAATAATCGTTATTATTGAAATTATGCATATACTTACTCCACCTCCACCTACATACGTAAGCTATGACAGACCGCTTTCTCTAAAATGTCATTTTCCTTCCTCCCAATGCTCCACAGCACTTTCTTTATATAAAATAAACTAATTTTTCGATTTCTGGACCCCACACTCACTTTTCTTCTTCCGTCCGCTTGGAGAGAATCGTCCACCAAAGTCGCGAATATCAATCTTGTGGGGCCTGGTTTTTTCTTGTTCTGACCACTAAAATCCGGAGCCATAGTGCTTTACTGAACTCATACATAGATATCCCTGGTAAAATTTTGGCTTCACACAAATTCTTGTACACTTAATGACAAAACAGCAACGCTATGAAACGGCAGTTTCCTTACAGACAACCTTCATTCTTTAGCTTTTACACTTCTACTTCAATGCTTTGCTCTGCCACTGTGAGCTATTCTGAAGCTGTCAAAGAGGAGAACTTTACCTTTTTGCTAGAAATGGGTAATTACTTGTGTTGTTGCTTTGGACATGAACAGGGTAATATTTCATTGTTCATATTGTTCTGCAGATGTCTGAGATGAATACAATACTAGTTGAATACTCGATGTTTTTTTACAGATTCTTCTGCTGTGATATCGTTTAGCTCGTCGGAGTTAAGTGCATACACTGATGGGTTTAGTGCAAGAAATTTTCTTGGAAATGGAGGATTTGGCAGTGTTTATCTTGGAACCATTAATGGTGAACAAGTAGCTGTCAAGGTCTCTCGCAGAATAGATTCAAAAACCAGGCTTCAATGGCAGGTGAGATGTTTCTGTTTGATCATCAGCAACTCCCTTTCAAAATCATGCATTTTATGTCCATTGAAGAATGGTCTCTTAGTAGTTTCTTGGACTACAAGGAATTCATTTTTTCTTGCAATTGAAGAGAATTCTGATCCTCTGCTCACTTCAATTCTTAATTTTATGCAATTTTCAGGCTGAGATTAATTACTTAGCCAATATGATGCATCAAAATATCATCAAGTTGATTGGCTATTGTAACACTCCAGAGAAATTGTATCTGGTTTACCCATTTATGCAACATGGAAATGTCAAGAATAAATTATTAGGTAATCTTTAAAACTTACACTAGAAAATTTATGATACAACTATTGTATATATAATAATTATATTATAGTTATTTAACGACGCTCGTCTTATAATTTTTATTTATCTTTCATTTTATTATTATTTTAAGATTATTGTCCATTTTCTTTTTTTAGATTATAATAACATATAAATTAACTATTATAATCCTATTTAATTTTATTTCATTTTCAAGAAATCTCTAAAATCATCTTTTCGTGTGATATCCTGAAATAGAATAGAGGGTGGGCTCAAAATGTATTTTGATAAATTTGGTGTGGTTGACTCATGCCTTTCTTCTTTTATTATTTTTTGTTTTGTTCTCTACTGATATATAACCATCTGTCGTACGTCCTATTATTATCACGTGGGACCGTACCTACGATATACTGTATTTTTTTCTATCGTTAAATGATCATTTAATTACTTTCGAAACCATGTAGACATGATTCCAGATGTCTAGGATTCTACTGCTTTATAAATCTATTAAGTCAATTGGGTTGGACCTCCTTTACTTGGACCTGAATTCTGTCATGTCCTGTTTCTCCGAGCGTGACCTAAACTGTGTATTGGAGGACAGAACTATGTATTGAATAGTTATGGTATAGCCTTTCAGCATGGACTCTCAATTATAGTCTGAGTGTATAATCAATCATAGTATTTAATAAAATGGATATAATTAAAAATTTAATAAAAAATTATATTTTTTAATACATATAAAAAGTAAAATAAAATAAGATAATAAAAATAATTATATGTAGATCCCATCGTAATCAATCACTTAACTCATAATCATTGTGCAATTGCATTGAATAATTTACCTTTGTTTTTGTGAAATAGGGACTGGGGATTGAAGAGTAGAGCTAAAATCTCTCGAATTTATTTAAATACACTTACTATCAAATTAAATCTGTGAATGTAATAATTTACCATTTATATACTATGTTTGTTCCTTTTTTGCATATCTAATCACTCAATCACTTTTATTGATCTATTTTTATTTTTCAGTTTTCATCTTCATTACTATATTTTCAACATTTAGATCATTAATTTTATAAAAATTTAATTTTATTATATTTTTTAAAAATTTTATATCTCAAATACAAGAATTCAAATTTTTTATTTAAAACAATTAAAAATCTCGTGTAATTTATATAAAAATATATTTGAATTCTTTTATTAAGAATGAATTTCGTAAAATCTTCTGGTACAAGACTAAACTGGAACAAAACCCTAAAAATTATAAGGGGAGCAGCACGTGCAATACAAGAGCTGCATAGTCATTCACCTCCACTCGTCTATCGCGATTTAAAGCTCGACAATATTTTATTGGATAAGGTTTGATTAGAAGACCACCTAAATTATGAATTTAATATAATTAAAATCCATAATTTATTTTTGCATTAATTTGTTTTTTTTTTCAATTTCATGCATAATTTTTTTTTTCTAATGAATGGCCACAGAATTTTACCCCTATACTGGCTGATTTTGGGGCAGTCACACCTGAGGGAGAAACTTTGAGACTTGGTACCTCTGGTTACACGGATCCATCAATTATGAACAATGGTAATTCAAAACTTTAATTTTTTTTTTATTTACTAGAGTAAGGGAGAGTCAAATCGAATATAATTATTAATGTATGAATATTGTTCAAACTCTTTTTTAAAATAAAGAGATATGGAGATGGAGAACTTGAGAGTTTTATATAAAAAGTGTTTGTTGAATCTCACATCGGTTTGGAATAGGAGTAATGTACCTCTTATAAGTGGTTTTGACACTTCTCCCCTTGAGCTATCTTTTGGAATGAATTAAGTCTGATTCAAATTTAACATAATATTAAATTGGATTAGAGTTTCTACCATGTCCCTGTTCTCTCCTTTCTCTTCAAAAATCAACTGACCTTGGTATAGCTCTATCTTGGTATGGAATTCATAGAAGAAGACACTGTGAATGTAATGGAACTATGATCTATGAATTACGTAGAAAGATCTCCTTAATATCTCAAGACAATGCATTTGAGTATGTGAGAGACTAGATTTTTGGTATGGATCTGTTACCCTCTATAGATAAGACCCATTCCATAGTACTCAAGTTTGAGTTTTAAAAGCAGATATTAGGGAGTATGGGCAGGAACATTGAGCCCCTTGTCTTGCTTAATAGAACACGGGGACAATACAAAGGACAAAAAGGGAGGCGGAAGAAGTTTGACTCTAAAAAAGAATTGCTCCTATTGCAATAAGGATGGCCATGTTAGGAATAGTTGTTTTAAACTTATAGGATACCCTGAATGGTATAAAACCAAAATCAAGACTAGTGGACAATCTTTCAAAACAATCAGGAACATAAGGCATGAGAAAAATGTGGTAGCTGCTATTGAGCGTCTTCTGATAGAACTACTAAAATAGATGAACTCAATGCTATGCTAAGCTCCTCATTAACTTTAAAAATATCTCTTATGCACATTCTGCAAGTACATTAACTGGATTTTGGATACTGGTGCTACTGGCCACATGTCTTCAAATAAATTCCTTTTTAAATCTTTAAATTTACAGAGTAAACAAGTTTCACTTTACTTACCTGATGGTAATGCTGTGAAAGTTTGTTATGCTAGTTTAATTATGCTTTTCAGAATGTATGCATCATGATAATGTTCTGTATGTTCCAAAGTTTAATTACAATATTCTTTCTGTTAGCAAGTTCATCAAAGATTCTAAATTAAACTTTAATTTCTCTTCCTCCCTACTTGTTGCATCTAGGGGTGAGCATTCGGTCGGTTCGGTTCAAAATCGAATCGAACCGAATAAACCAAATATCAAAATTTTAGTGTTTATGAAAATTGAACCGAATCGATTTTGGTCAGAAATCGAATCGAACCGAATCGGTTCGGTTTGATCGGTTTCGATTTTTAATAATTTTTTTATTTTTTACACTTTATTTTTAGTATTTAAAAATTTAATTAAAATATTTTAATCATAATATAATTTAATTTCTCTATATTATTGAAAAAACATATTATTATCACTAATCGGTTCGGTTCGGTTTTTTCGGTTTTTTCTGATCAAAATCAAATCGAACCGAAATAACCAAAATTTATGAAATTAAAAACCGAACTGAACTGAAATGTATAAAAAACCGAACCAATCAAACCGAAATAACCAAAATTTATGAAATTAAAAACCGAACTGAACCGAAATGTATAAAAAACCAAACCAAAATTTTAAATCGGTTCGGTTCGATCGATTTTTTCGGTTTGAACTGAATACTGCACACCCCTAGTTGCATCATTCAGGATCCTCTAACTAAGAGAGTAGTTATTGTAGGAAAGGAAGAGGCAAGTTTATACAAATTAAACCAGATGAGTTTTCTACTTGCTGAGATTGACAAATAATTACTTGAAACTGTAAATATCATGTCTAGCATACAATCCTTTATGAATGCTATGCTTTCTGCATCTTTTGTTAATAAAGAAAGTCTTACTTTTAATGTTGAATCATCTATGCCTACTATTGACATTATTGACTTACATGATAGACTAGGACATGTATCCCTTGGGAAAATAAAATACATTGAAGGGATTAAATACGCTGAGGGTGCCTAACTACAATATCAAACAGTCCTCAGGCCAAACAGATCAGGTTGTCTTTCTCCATTAGTCACACTATTGCCAAGCAGGCCTTTGACCTACTACATATAGACATATGGAGACCTTATAAGATAGAGAGCATTACAAGAGTCAAATATTTTCTTACTATAGTTGATAATCATACTAGAGATACCTGGACCTTCTTGATGCACCTTAAGAGCCAAACAATTCATGTCATGTCTACTTTCCTGAATATGGTACAAACTAAATTTAATACTCATGTTAAGGCAATCAGAATAGATAATGGATGTGAATTTCTCAGTGATGACTGCTCTAAATTGTTAAATGAAAAAGGTATAATCCATCAATGTTCTTATCTTCACACTCCTTAATAAAATGAGGTGGTTGAGAGGAAACACAGACATATTCTAGATATGGTAAGAGCTTTCAAAATTCATTATAATGTCCCCAAAGCCTTTTAGTCTGAATGCATTCTCACTGCTACCTACTTGATTAATAGGCTTCCCATGGATCAATTTGGGTGGTAGAGTCCTTATCAGTGACTCTATGAGAGAGTTCCTTATTACTTCCACCTTAGAAAGTTTGGGTACATTTGTTTTGCCACAAAAACAAATATTCAGAAAGACAAGTTTGGCACTAAATCCATTCGGACAACTCTAATCGGCTATGCCAACAATCATAAGGCCTATAAGCTCTATGATTTAGCTACTGGAAATATTTTTGTTGGTAGAGATATTGTGTTCTATGAACATGTCTTTCCTTTTACAACATTTCAAGTTGTTCCAAATATTGTGATATCATAATTACCCTTAGTTTCTCTTGAACTAGTTTTTAGGGTGAGTTAAGCCTAATCCAAATTTAATATGGTATTAGAGCCTTCACTGATATTGGACTTCCCATAAATATGTCACGCTCTAGTATAATTCTGTGTGTGAAGGAATGCGTTAAATCCCATCTTGATTTGGGATAGAGGTAATGTGCTTCTTATAAGAGTTTTAGATACTCATTCCCCTAAAAATTAGAATTAAACCTGACCCAAATTTAATAATATTTAAAAGTTTATTTGTAGAGGAAAAGGTAGAAGACGTTATTTGTATAATAGTGATGAAATTTTATATTTAGAAGAGAATGAAAAAGATGATTTTTTTTTCCTTGCTAGAAAAGAATTTTTTACTCTGATTTTGTTATCTATCAATTGGACATCCATTGTTGACGGGCAAATTCCACTTTTATTTTATAAATAATTTTTTCTATTTCTCTCCAAAATTATGAATTACTCAGATATATGTGGGTGAGACTTATTTGGGTCATGTTATAAATGGCCTAACTAAACCTATTAATGATTGAGGTGAAATTTCAACTTCTAAATTTCGATTAATTGAATCTCCTGCTCCAAGTATTATTTTGAAATGTTATGTGTGAACCTCTTCAAACGATACTTATTGCTATTGATTCAATGATTCTCATAGGACAAATAATTTTTTTAATGAAAGTCCTGAGAATTTGAACGTCACACTACCAATTTGAATTTAACTTTTTTGTAAGGGTTCGATTACGATTTAAATGCTAGTGACGCGGTCATCACAATTAATAAGTTTTTATATATTATAAAGATTAAATAATAAATTTTTAATTGTGAAAAATTCTAAGTGTATAAAATACACTATTATTTATTTAAATTTGAATATATTTTAGTTAAAATCACTTATTTATTAAGGGAATGTATATATAAGAATTTCCACTGCTAAATTAAGCAATTTGCAGGAGCTGGAAGCAGAGCGAATGACATATACAGCTTGGGAGTGATGATACTGCAGCTAATTATGAAGGAAAAGATAGTTTCATTTCCAGGCTGCAGCGTGACTTGGCATATTGCTGATCTGGCAAGCAGAGTCCACTCTAGCAAAGGACATGCTGTTCATCCAAAATTAACAACCACTGGCTGCTCCAAATTGGCTGCAATTGCTATTACACAGCTTGGATTGGACTGTCTCCATCCTAAAATGTCTCATCGTCCCAATATTACTCAAGTCCTATCTAGAATTCAAGATTTAGAAAGTTATCAGAAAATAATTAAAAAGTTAAATTTAAAAAGGTTATGAATTATTTAATTCTTATTAAAAAGGTATTAAATGTGTACTAGTAATGATTTTTTTTTTTTTTTTACAACGAGACAGATATGAAAATAAATCACAACTTCATCAGTCCAATACAGTGAATCTCCCTCCATCTCGCTCCCTCTCTTTTTCCCTCCTCTCTTGATATCTTTCCCACTTTATCTCTCTCTTCCATGCCTTTTTCCCCCTAGTTGTGTCACTTATCATCCCTTCTTTCTATTTCAAAAAATTTTCCTCATATATTTAAAATTTAGTTTTTAGTTGTAACTTTATTTTATTTATATGTATATAATTTAATAACATATAAAAAATAGAACCCGTTAAGATTATGACATGTTTACATGAAATTTAAATGAGACGTACAAATATTTTCATCTGGTTCGATCACAAACGGTATGAAGATCAGACTAACAACACTCCTGACTTTATTAATATCTGGAATGAATAGACCAACCACTTCAAGACTTAGTACCACAAACGGAAATTAAATATGGAGACTACTGATCTCAGTAAAGGCCGAGGCAGGCCAAGCACGATTTGATACAATCTGGAAATAAATACAAACTTTGACCGGTCTCTTCAAAACCCGAAGCGGACGGACAAATATCTTCAAAGCTCGTATTACAATGAAGTATTGAATGCAGATGCACCGACCTCAGTAACCGGAAGGAAATCACCTCTATATAGGTCGGATGAGCCATGCATGACTTGATGAAATCAGGGTAAGGTACTGATGTCTAACACGATGGTCATCTCCACGGTACATCACCGGGATCATAAAATGCATGTGCGATAAAATTGATTGATGTGACGTACACGATAGACAGGGTATGGGCTAACCGATTGCCAACCATTAATGAGCCGCCAGACATACCTACTACAGGATGTCCCTATCCAATTTGACGAGACGTAAGACAAAGAATACCAGAACGATTGGGGTATAAATACATCTGAACCAACCATACTTGGAGACTCTCTCTCATTACCTCTCCTGACCGGGATCTCTCTCTTAGGCTCTCTCTCCTCTCACTCTCATGCATGCCCTCCGGAATTTCGTCTTTCTCTTCAATGCTCCATTATTATCATTTATTTTCTCTTTGTATTAACGCATCTCTCAAATAATCCTAGATCTAACTTGAGCGTCAGAGGGTCTCCATTGGGGCATCTCCGATAGACCTCTGACCGTCCTCTCATATTTTGTAAGTCTCATTCCTCAAGATCGAGTATGGAGGGACCTATACGAGATCTCTAAAGCATCCACTCCTCATCAAACCAATCATGGATCAATGATCAATCCATCGAATCAAGCCACTGTCTAGGTATCAGCATCTGGCCACCCTACAAGATCTCAATTCATCAAGTGGCACTGTCTGTGAGAAATGAAGGAAGATTATGCAATCATTGGAGTTTTCTAAACAAAACCCACTGAAATCCATATAGCTAACTAAGAAAACAACCCACTAGCACCCGTTGGAAACAAAAACCCAATCCTAGAAACTCCCAGTCCTCAAGGATTCCTTATGACATTATTCCCACTCTTCTCCGCCCAAACAATGTCCAACATACCTTCTATCAGCAACTCCACTCCAACAAATGTCATTCCTCAAACTCCCCTATCAAATCAAGACTACAAACCATGTCAATGAAACTACAATAAATCATGATGTAAATGAACCAAATCATACTGCAAAACGGCCTCACCCCATCAACGGTTATGAACTCGATACCTAACACAACTTCTAGCTAAATACCCACACCTACATTCATCCCAAAAATAGAAAACCGTGAGCAAGCAACCACAGTCCATACAACCAGAAGAAGAAGGGAGGACAAACTAGCCAGGGAACCCACGAATAAGACTAGAAGCTGTGCAGTGAGAAGCCTAATAGAGGAGGAGGATGACGTGAGTAAAAGCGCAACACTAGAAAGATATGAAATGAAGAGTGAGGAAGAAGGAGCCAATTCAAAAACCTTGGCAAATGTCGAAAAAACTTACTTGAAAGATGAAGGAATGGTCGAGAAACTAGAAAAGCTGAAAGAAGAACTACCAGCCGAGCTAAAGAGCCAAGCAGGAGCACATACAAGTCTGAGAATGTCTTCCCTGTTCGTGGCCTGCATTCAAGAAGAAACCATCTCTAAAAAATTTTTGATGTTAACCATGGGAGCATACAATAGTGCAGAAAACCTCAGAGACCATGTAATTAATGACAAGACTTTTATGGAGCTGCAAACCCACTCTGATGCCTTACTCTGCAAGGTATTCCCAACTACTCTAACTGGGGTAGCTTTGACCTAGTTTAGCAACTTGGAAGCATAAAAGCATCAGAACCTTTTATGTCATGGCCAACTCATTTATAGGAAGATTTATAGCAAGTGTTTCGGCTCAAAGAAAAAACAGCTATATGGATATAGTCAGACAAAGGAAAGATGAAACATTGCGAGGATACGTGGCTCATTTTGATGCAAAAGCCCTCCAGATTCTGAACCTTGATGAGTCCAGAGTTGTAGAGGCGATACAGAAGGAAACCACCTCGACTGATTTCTTTGGATCTTTGAGTAGGAAGCCACCGACCACATTAGCAGACCTTATGCAACAGACTGAGAAGTATATTAGGTAGGACAGTGCCATGATGACCAATAGGTTCACTAAGGAGTCCCGGGAAAAGGATCTGACGAGAGGGCGTCCGAAGGACGAGTAAAAGAGAAGGTTAGGGAAAGCTCGCCCCCAAGTGGGAAGGACCATTCAGAACCATTAAAATAGTTAGGCCGGGAGTATTCCATTGAGAAGACTTAAGCGAAAAAAGAGAACCGCATGCATAGAATGTACAACACCTTAAAAGGTACTACATGTAAACTTTATGATTTATATGAAATGAAAGTCTTTTGAATTCTTCCCAAACAAAATAGTTATAAGTCACCAGTATTAATGTGACTGAATATTAACTTGAAAGCATATAGTGCACAAGTCTTATTTTTGCATAATAACTTTGAACAACCCTTGAAATCGCTAGTAAAGCCACGAGCCTGAATCCTTGAGATTGTCAGCAAGGCCACGAGCTTGAATCCCGGAATCACCAGTAAGGCCATGAGCATGAATTTCGAAATTGCCAGTAAGGCCACGTGCCTGAATCCATGAAATCGCCAGTAAGGCCATGAGCCTAAATCTCGAAATCCCCTATAAGGCCAGGAGCTTAAATCCATGAAATCGCCAGTAAGGCCACGAGCCTAAATCTTGAAATCACCAGTAAGGCCATGAGCCTGAATCTCAGAATCGCCAGTAAGGCCACGAGCCTAAATCTTAAAATCGCCAGTAAGGCCATGGCCCGAATCTTGAAATCGCTAGTAAGGCCATGAGCCTGAATCTTAAAATTGCTAGTAAGGGCCACGAGCCTGAATCTCGAAATCGCTAATAAGGCCATGAGCCTGAATATCTGAAATCACCAGTAAGGCCACAAGCCTAAATCTTCAGAAAAAGAATTAGGGCCAAGAGCTCGGAAGCCAACTAGAGAGCTAAGGAGCTGAGATAAAAATCAGGTAGAGAGCCTAGAAGAGGCTTGAGAGCCAAAATGATTGGAAGTAGACTCATGGCTAAGAGCCAGTAACACACCTAAAGAAAAATGCTCAGAAACAGACTCAGGGCAAAGAGCACGAAAGATGACCAGAGAGCGAAAATGCTTGGAAGTAGAATTAGGGCTAGGAGCCTAGAAGATACTTAAGGGCAAAAAGCCTGAAAGATGTTCAAGAGCAAAATGCTCGGACTAAATCCCAAGGCTAAGAGCCTAGAAGATGACAAAAAGCAAAAGAGGTCGAACAAAGAATAAGGGCTAAAGAGTCTAGGAGTCAACCAGAGAGCAAAATGCTCAGACTAAGGTCAAAGGCAAAAAGCCTGGGAAAAGCATAAGAGTGAAAATGCTCGGATGTTGAATCAGGCTAAGAGCATGGAAGGCACTCAAAAGCCCAGGATACGATGGAGGGCAAAGAGCCCGGATGCCAACTAGGAGCCAGAAAGAGCTCGGACAAAGAATCAGGGCTAAAGAGCTCGGAAAACAACAAAAGCAAAAGTGCTCGGATAAAGAATCAGGGTGAATAAGCCTAGAAACCATAAGAATCCTGAGAACTCGGACGAAAGATCAGGGCTAAAAAAGCCCCGTAAAGAGCTCAAATGCTCATAAAAAATGCTCAAGGTTAAGAGCCCGAAAGATGCACAAGAGCCAAAATGCTTGAAATAAAAATCAGGGCTAAGAAGCCTGGAAGATGCATAAAGGCAAAGATCCTGGAAGATAACAGAGCAAGACGCTTAAACTAAGGTCCAGGGCAAAAAGCCCGAAAAACCATTTAGAGCAAAGCGCTCAGATGGAAACCCAAAGCGGAGAGTCAGAAGATAACGGATCAAGATGCTCATACTAAGGTCCAGGGCAAAAATTTTAGAAATTCCTTAAGAGCAAAGCGCTCAGATGGAAACTCAAGGTGGAGAGTCGGAAGATAACAGAGCAAAAGTGCTTCGGACAGAAACCTAGGGCTAAAAGGGCCCGAAAGACAAAGAGCTAAAAGCACTGGGCCAAAGACTCAAAGCTAAGACCTCAAAGAAGGAAAAAGAATAAAAGTGCTCGACTGAGATTCAGGGCTAAAGAGCCCAGAAAATGACCAGTGAAAAAGCGCTCGAATGAGATATAGGGCAAAAAGCTTAGAATACTCTTAAGAGAAAAAGGGCTCGAACAAGAATTAGAGCTAAAAGCCCCGAAAATGACAAGAGCAATAGCGCTTAGATAAAGAATCAACACTAAGAGTCCAGAAGACGTTCATAAGCAAAATGATTGGACTAACTCTCAGGGCTAAGAGCCCAAAAAATTATAAGAGTAGAAGTGTTCGAAAAAAGAATCAGGGCTAAAATTCTAGCAGATGTTGAAGGGCAAAAAGCTCGAAAAATGACCAGATAGCAAAATGCTCATACTAAGGTCCAAGGCAAAAAGCCCCAAAGAAGCACAAGAGCGAAAATGATCAGAAGTAGAATCAAGGCTAAGAGCCCTGAATAATACAGAGAGGCAAAGAGCTTGGATGAAGAATCAAGGCTAAAGAGTCTGAAATAATGCAGAGAGCCAAAAAGATCGGATCAAGAATTAGGGCTAAAGAGCCCGGAATAATATAAAGAGCCAAAAAATTCAGGCGTAAAAATAATCAGGACTAAAGAGCTCAATAAAGAGCTAAAATATTCATAAAAATAATCAGGATTAAAGAGTCAAAAAAAAAATGAAAACGCTCATAAAAAATACTTAGGGCTAAAGAATACCAAAGTTGATATAAGTGCTAAAAGCACGGAAAAACAAATTCAAGCCCTAGAAAACCTAGAAAGTCCCTCCTAAAAGGAATAACTTGCGATAATTTTTATATCTTTGTCAAATAGTATGTCTATTACTCTTTTTGTTTACATGAATCTTAAGTATCGTTATACCGATACACCATCAGGGCTAAAACAAGTCATAAAATAGCCTGCCGACATAATAAGACATTAATGTTTCATCTAAACGACAGGACTGAATACGCTCAATAAGAAAAATCAAAATAGAAGGGCAAGAAATATCAAACATTGAATTGCAATCAAGAAACAAAAGCGATTTCATTAAAATAAAAATGTATATTATAAGGAATTGGAGACCCTTTACCAACAAGGGCAAGGCAAATACAAGTCTGCCACATATTTACAAATAAAAAACCTTTTGAAAGGAGGAATCCTTCAACCCTCCCCGAAAGAAGCAAGGTCACCAATCAGGTTGGGCTCAACTCTAGAGGCAGTCTTTGAAATATCAGCAGCTGCGACAGTCAAACTTGCTACAATATCCCCTTCTAAAGGAGGATCTGTATGGGTATTTGCAGCCTCAAGAATAGGTGGACCATCACCGACTTGACTAGTACCCTAATCAAACTCGATTACCAAATGGGCTAAGGTCCCTTGAGGAGTAAGGGGACGAACTTTGGGGAGAGCTCGGTCGTCAGGGCCATATTGCACCTCCTCGTCATCGTAATCATACTCTACAGCACGGAGAGTATTGACCGATAGGGGTGATCAATATTCAGTTCAAACCAAAAAAATCGACCGAACCAAATTAATTTGAAAATTCAGTTCGGTTTTTTATTCATTTCGGTTCAGTTTTTTATTTATTTCGATTCGGTTCGATTTTTAATTTAAAAAATTTTAGTTATTTCGGTTCTATTCAGTTTTGATAAAAAAAATCAAAAAAATCAAACCAAACCGATTAGTAATAATAGTATATTATTTTCAATAATACAGAGAGATTAGATCATATTAAGGTTAAAATATTCTAATTAAATTTTAAAATACTAAAAATAAATTGTAAAAAATAAAAAATTATTAAAAATTTAAATCGATCAAACCGAATCGAACCAAATTAGACTGGTTCATTTCGGTTTGATTTTTGATCAAAATCAATTTGGTTCGATTTTCATAAATATCAAAATTTTAATTTTCGATTTATTCAGTTCGGTTCGGTTCGGTTCGATTTTGAACCAAACCGACCGAATGCTTACCTCTATTGAGCGAGACAACAGGAGACTCCCAAGATTTTTGAAGGCCGTCATTGAAGCCTGTCGCATAGAAACAAGTAGACTGCTAAAAAACTTTGCCATTGAATTCATCTGACTTTAGATATTTGTTGACATGACTCATGGCCACCAGCTCAGTACTTTCACGAGCATCCACAATCTTTTTCTCATAATCTTTGCATGTAACAGTAAGACTATGGACCTCGCTCTCAAGCTAACTCCTCAAAGTTCTAGAGTTCACATTTGGCAATAAGGCACTGAACACGATTCGCTCCTCTGACTGTCATAAACAACCCTCAGATAAGCGAAAGGGTATCTGATAATATATAAAAAAAAGGACCCGTTAAGATCGTGACACGTGTATACGAAATTTGGAAGGGACGTGCAAACCTTTCCATTCAGTCCTACCGAACGGTAGAAAGCCCGACCTATGGAGTACGAAGATCAGACCACCAGCATCCCTGACTTTACAATTACCCGAAACGGACAGGCCAACCATTTTAAGACTCGTACCACAAACAAGAATCAAATATGGAGACTACCAACCTCAGTAAAGACCGAGCAGGCCGAGCATGATCTAATATAATCTTGAGATAAATACAAACATTGACCAACCTTTTCAAAGCCTGGAGTGGATGGGCAAATTTTTTTCAAAGCTCGTACTACAATGAGGCAATTAATGCAAGCGTGGTCGACCTCAGCAATCGAAAGAAACTCACCTCTATATAAGTCAGGTGAGTTGGGTACGACCTAGTGAAATCAAGGTAAGGTGCCGACCTCTAATACGATGGGCGTCTCCATGGTACATTATCGGAGTCATAAATGCGTGTGTGATAAAACTGACTGACGTGACATATATGATGGACAGGGTATGTGAATTAATGCAGGCATGGCCGATCTCAGTAATCAAAAGGAACTCACCTCTATAAGGTCAGGTGAGCTGGGCATGACTTGATAAAATCAAGGTAAGGTGCCAACCTCCAACACGATGGTCATCTCCATAGTACATTACCGGGGTCATAAATGTGCGTGCAGTAAAACTGACTGACGTAACGTACACGATTAATGAGCCGCCTGACATACCTGCCATAGGATATGCCCATCCAATCTGACGGGACGAAAGATAGAGAACATTAGGATAATCGGGGTATAAATACTCCTGAACTAACCATACTTTGGAGCTCTCTCTCATTCTCTCTCGAGAGTGGGATCTCTCTTTCAGACTATCTCTCCTCTCACTCTCATTCATGCCCTCTCGAGACTGGGATCTCTCTCTCAGACTATCTCTCCTCTCACTCTCATTCATGCCCTCTGAAACTTCCTCTTTCTCTTCGATACTTCATTATTATCATTTATTTTCTCTTTGTATTAATGCATCTCTCAAATAATCCTAAATCTAATTTGAGCGTCGGAGAATCTCCATCGCACATTTTCAGTAGACTCCTGACCATCCTCTTATATTTTGCACATTTCCTTTCTAAAGTCGAACATGGAGAAATCTATATGAGATCTTTAAAACATCCGCCTTATTAAACCAATTATGAATAACTATCCATATATATCGAATCGAATTAGTGTCTAGACATCATAACAGACCATGAGCCATAGATTTACTAAAATGATTCAACCTGCTACGTTATTAATAGATATTATGTTAACATATGTCATCAACTTTAATATGCCATATCAGCGCTGTTTAACGTTATTAACTCTTTCTCTTTTTTTTTTGCCAAATTTTATATAGGAAAAAACCACCTTTGTCCCACCCACCCACAAGCCAAATCTTTTCCAGCACTGTTGCAAAATCAACAATCTTTCCGGGCAAATGAAGCATTTATTTATTTATTTTGTCAAATTTCAAATATACATAAACACCAATTCTGAAAATTCAAACGTGCACGCTGTTTAAACTTTCATCACCCAAACATCAACGACTCAGACCTCAGTCCGTCTCCAATCACCCATTGAAGATCCCCTCTACAAGCATATCTCTCCATTTCTCTCTGAAACAGAGTTCAAAAACGTAAGATAGTTCCAAAACCCCCTAGTGTTTCCAATGGATCCGTCAATGGCAGAGGAACCTGCATCGTCGTCTCTGGCGGCACAATCGCAGCAGCAATCACAGTCTGCGCCGCTTGGTTCCTCAGTCATACCGATGGTGAATAAGTTGCAGGACATATTCGCGCAGCTCGGGAGCCAGTCGACGATCGAGCTGCCGCAGGTGGCGGTCGTTGGAAGCCAGAGCAGTGGGAAATCCAGCGTGCTGGAAGCTCTTGTCGGGAGGGATTTCTTGCCTCGGGGAAAAGATATTTGCACCCGACGGCCGTTGGTTTTGCAGCTGTTGCAGACTAAAAGGAAGGCCGATGCCACAGAGGAGGAGTGGGGCGAGTTCCTGCATCTTCCTGGAAAACGCTTCTATGATTTCTCCGAGATCCGGAAAGAAATTCAGGTACGTGTTGATTGTACAGTAGTGGTTCATTTATTTATTTATTTATTTTGCTTTTATAGAAGTGAAATATTCAGTAGTATGAAATTCTAGCTTATTACAAGTGCTATTCAAGTGACGCTGTCAAAAGAGGTATCTGGAGTACAAATTTTGGTGTTTGGAGTGGGGGTTTGCTCAAGAATTTCTTGTTGTCATGATTACTATGAGTTGAAGTTAGCTTGATTGCTTCTATGAGAGTATTAACTTCCCTGGCTAAGTTCGTTGAAATTTCAGTCAATGAAGTGGGCTAAAGAGGCAAAATTATTGCATGGTTTGATGTGATTTTGATTACATTTATAATTTGTGTTAGAAGTGAAATTGGATTTTATTTGTACAATGTGCTGTGAAGGTCTTAGAAGAGAAGAGACTGATCGTATTCTAATAAAATAAACTAGGAGGTGTAATAGGAAACAGGGGATTTTTTTTCTTTCCCGTTACTTGGAGCTGTTGCTATGATTGATGTAAGGATGAAGATGATGATGATGATGATGATGATTACCTTGATGAAGTTAAACATATTTTGATTGCTGAAAATTCAACAGTATAGCTGGACAGAAGAGCTTGTGATAGCTCACTGAAGAAGGGGGGAGGGGGAAGAAGAAGAAGAAATTATATGCTGTTATTCTCAATAAACTGAACCATTATGGATCACTTGCTTTTGAGTTTTGGAAAAAGCAGAAAAAAGAGAGTATTTTATTGATGGGGTTTAGGCCTCTTCCCTTGTGGTATTTTTATCTTTTTCCTTTTTTGTGGATATCATAATTCCAAGTATTGTTGCCAATAGTCACTTTCCGTCTGACTGCTACTATTTACCATCTCGAGCAAAACAAAGGGTGGACTGAACATGAAATATTGGACAAGGCAGGAACTTAGGGCTTTCTCTTCTTGGTTGCACTGATATATTTATTAGAAGGTGGAGTTCAGGGGCTGTTCAATTCTTTTGAAATTTGAACGAGAGTAGCATATATAGGAGGCTAGGAGCTAATGAACATAGTTTATAATCTTCATGTTAGAATTTTTTATAATAATATTACATTTTTGGTCTAAATTGAGCAACAGATTCTACAGTGTTGGGATTGGTTCAATGATCAGTTGTCTTGGGTTAAGCTGCCTCATCATCAACCTGCAGTGTACCCCATTGCCAATTCCTACAAGTGCTATCACCTTGCTTGGAATTTTTTGTTGTGCAAATTGTACGGGATGACATGTTGCCCAGAGATTATTATTAATTTAATAGCACATAACATTTTTGATAAAAACAAAAGAAATCCAAACTGTCAATCTTTTTGCATCATCAAGTAGAATCAGGACCAATGGCATCCAAACTTCGGTTACATTTTCTATTGTACGTTGTGCGGGTATATAAGAATCAATAAAGTGACTTAAGAGTAAGAATAGTAACATTCTTATCATTCAATATGCCTATGGATTTTCCACCTTCCTGGTTGTCTTGTGATTTATCTGGGATTTTTCTTTAATGTCAGCATCATTCGTCTTATCTTAGGAAGTAGATGATTATATATTCATGTGGGGCCTGCTGGTCTTGTTATGTAAGGTCTATAGACAGTAGAAACTTTTAAGACCAATGATTATTTGTTCTTAAGTGTTTAAAAATTTTGAATTCACTATAGGCTGAGACAGCCAAGGAAGCTGGGAGTAACAAAGGTGTCTCAGACAGGCAGATTCGCTTGAAGATTTTTTCACCAAATGTTCTTGATATCACACTTGTTGATCTACCTGGTATCACAAAGGTTCCTGTGGGTGATCAGCCCTCTGATATTGAAGCGCGTATTAGAACTATGATCATGTCATACATCAAGAAACCAAGCTGTCTGATTATAGCTGTTACACCGGCGAATTCAGATTTAGCAAACTCAGATGCTCTTCAGATTGCTGGAAATGCTGATCCTGATGGTAAGCTTTTGATATCCAATGCTAAGATCTTTTTTTTCTGCCTTCCAACTCTTACTTGCTAGCTTTCTGTTGCTAGGTTATAGAACTATTGGAGTGATTACAAAGGTGAGGCTGCAACTTAAGTATCTTTTTTCTAGTTGGCTATACATTTCCAAGATCTTGGTAGTTTTATTGTTTTTATTTATTTATTTGTAAAATATTTTCCCTATTTGATTTCAGTTGGATATTATGGACAGAGGTACTGATGCCCGCAATTTGTTGCTTGGAAAAGTGATTCCCCTGCGACTTGGTTATGTTGGTGTTGTTAATCGAAGTCAAGAGGTAACAGTATATATTTATGAGAACTATGGTACTTCTTTTGGTCTGATTGTTTCATGGTGTAGGATGACATTTAATTTCCTCTTACTTCTACCTCTTAGGTTATTAATTAGATGAGACTTTGTAGAGGTGAAAGACATTTAGTGTTGTTATTTTTGTTTCAATTTCTCAACATGCTTTTCTTGTTTTGCACAAGTGTTTCTAAGATTTAATTTTGCTTAGGTGATCATTTGTTTTGAAATTTTGTAGAGCGTGTGCTGAAAGTAGTATCTAATGCCAATAACCATTGGGAATACACTTTCTGATGCTACTCCAGACTTTCCATTTAGAATTATGTGGGTTAAAATTCCTTTGGTTACTAGTTCTGCATCATATCCTTATGGCATGCCTGTTTTTGGATATGCCTCAAAGATGTTGGATGACCAAATATGATGAACGAGATTTCCTACGGCATGGATTGTGTTATTTTTGAAATGAAGATAGGAATATGAAGCATCCTTGTGTAGATATTTGGTTACGTGTGGGTAGGCTATTAGGCTTGCAGGTTGTTTTGTTAGAACAAAATATCATTGTTCAGGCTATAAAGCACTTTCCCTTTCCGGGATTGGTTATTTGTCAAATATATGCAAGATCATACTAGAATAAAATGAAAGTGAGCAAAGTTTTAGGTTTACTAGTATTGTATGAGTTAACACATTAATTTCAACTGTTATCTAACTGCATCAATGGTATAAAATAAATGCAAATTCTAGAATTTGTATTAAATTTGTGACAATATTATCCACATGATTTGAGATGGCTTGATTTCTTGCCATAATTGTTTGCTTGTTGGAATGCTTAATTTTGATGGTCCTACTAAGTATCCATAATTATTTCACATTGCCAGGGATGTAGTAATTCTGTTATCATTGGTGAAGAACTTTCTTTTGCTTATTTCTTATTTACTTCCTCAACGCAGGATATAATGCTAAACCGGAGTATTAAGGATGCCCTTGCAGCAGAGGAGAAGTTCTTCCGCAGTCGTCCAGTATGTTTGCGCTGTCTTATAGTTGTCACTCCTAATTAAGTCAAAAAGTAATTGGGCAAGTTTTTGAATTTTTTTAATGTACACTGCTGAGTAGGTATATAATGGCCTAGCTGATCGTTGTGGCATTCCTCAGTTAGCGAAGAAGTTGAACCAGGTAGGACATTTGCAAAGTGGATTACCCTGATTACTTTATGGAACATGTTCAATTATTTTAAAGTAAATGCATCTTGTTCTGCATCAACTGTTGCTGTGCTTCCCTTGCCTCATTCACTACTGCCTCTATCCTATTCCTATGAGCACCTTTTTCTTTTCCTGGAGTCTTGTTTATAGAGTGACATGATTATCTGACGTCTCCTTGTTAATATGTACTGCTACTGTTTTGAGCCTTGTTTTGTTACCTTTTTCCTCTCAGATTCTGGTGCAGCATATCAAAGCCATACTGCCGGGGCTGAAGTCACGCATAAGTTCTGCACTTGTTTCTGTTGCAAAGGAACATGCAAGCTATGGGGAAATCACAGAATCCAAGGTATATATCTATCAAGTACCAAAATATTCGAATAAGGTTACTTGGTCATGAATTTTATAGTTTGGCACTTAAAATAAGCGGGAAAACTATGGAAATTTTGCGAAATGCATATCTGATCTTGGACGTTTTTCTGGATTTGATAATTTTTCCTCAATTTAAGTCACATTCAATTTTAACGTGTTATGTTCTATATTAAACACAAGGATAGGTTTGTACTTGGCATAACAATCAAACTATAGATCATTCCTCCCTCCCTTCATTTCAAGTTTTTATCTGTTCTCGCACTATACTAACTATATGATCATTCCAACTCTATTAACTAGCGACCCGAATTCAGCTTATTCTTTTGGTGAACTGTTGTTGATGTCCATAACTCAATTGCAATGCATTGCTTATTTGTGCTTATTCTACCTATTCAAGGAAGGATTGCTTCCATGCTGATGTTATCTTTATGCTTTTTCTAATCGCTTCTCATATATCTGTAAATGATAGGCCGGTCAGGGAGCTCTTCTCCTTAACATTCTTTCAAAATATTCTGAGGGTAATTCTTCCTGTTCTGCTCTGTTTGGCTAAAATGAAGTACATCTTCAATAAATATATTTTATCATCTTGATATGCAGTTAGATCACTGTTGTGCAATTTCTTGTTGAATACAGCATTTTCTTCAATGGTAGAGGGCAAAAATGAAGAAATGTCAACATCTGAGCTGTCTGGTGGAGCACGTATTCACTATATATTTCAATCTATCTTTGTGAAGAGTTTAGAGGTGAATATTGACATTTTACAAGCACTTGGTGATTGCTGTTTATATCAGATTTGTTGAATGAAGTGAACATGTATGCTTAAAATTTCCAGCTTAGTGAGGTAATGGTCCATTTCGTTGCTTTAGGAAGGATTGAATATACAGATTATAAATCACTCTGAACCTTACTGGTTTAAAGCTTGGCATTTCTAATCTTCACTAATTTCTTAGCAATCAAATAGCATTTTAGATTTACGGATGTAAACATGAGTGTCATGTTTCTTATGGACATGGGTGCTTAAAACATTACAGTCATGTTGACAAGGACATGAGTATTTATAATTTTGTTTGAGAATGTAAATATGTCTATTTCTATTGAGATAAATGATATCAGGTGTAAATATGCAACTTGGTTGTTGGATGTTGGTTTTATATTTGCAGTTTTTGTTATCTTTGTTAAAACTTAAAGATGATAGAGAAAAGCAAATGGGGGGCAGTATCACATGGAAAAGCATCAAGCATAACGAGGGAAGTAGGCCAAATATAAAGAAAATTTACTCTTTCAAAAAATTTCACATCAATAACTCCTTTGATAATGGTCTTACTATTTCTTTGATTTTGAGCCCATTTTTGTGGTATCTATTGTATGTGTAAAAATAGCAGCATGGATCTTACACTATCAATAATTGTTTGAAATGCTAGATGTGACAAAGGAGAGGGGAAGAGAGAGTAGAAGTAGCCTGCATGGATCTTACACTATGAACAATTGTGTGCATGTGTGTGTGTGTGTGAGAGAGAGAGAGAGAGAGAGAGAGAGAGGGAGAGAGAGAGGGAGGGAGTCAAATTCAAAGTGATGGCGAAATGGAAACTTAAACTCTACATGTGGCTGTTTATTTTTCCCTGTTTTTGAACCCTTGAATTGGATGTACTTTTGTTTTTTTAATGTTTTCTCTTTTGTTTTGAGCAATGCGAAGGTTGTGTTGCTCTGGCATTAGCTCAATAGATGAAATTTAGTTGCGTCTTGCTTGTGCAGCTAAGCTAAAACCCTCCGGTAATGTGAGATGGACTTTACATGACTTGTAATATTTTGAATCTGATGTGGAACTTATGATAGGAGGTTGATCCATGTGAGGACCTGACTGATGATGACATTCGAACTGCCATTCAGAATGCAACTGGACCTAGATCTGCACTATTTGTACCAGAAGTGGGTTTTATCCCACGTCCCCTGTTTTAATCAGAATTCTTGTCAAATTTCTTTTAGGCTTCTTTTCCTTAAGAACATTTTTTTTTTCTGATTTGCATTTATATAGGTGCCTTTTGAAGTTCTTGTTCGAAGGCAAATAGCTCGCTTATTGGATCCAAGCCTGCAGTGTGCCAGGTTCATATATAATGAATTAATAAAGGTATGCTTTTATTTGTGGTCCAGGAGCACTATCATTTGCATACTTGCATCACAAGTAAAAATATAAAATCACTTTTCTCCAGATTAGCCATCGCTGTCTGGTAAATGAATTGCAAAGGTTTCCTGTTCTGAGAAAGCGTATGGATGAAGTTATCGGGAACTTTTTGCGAGATGGTCTTGAACCCTCGGAGACGATGATCGGCCACATTATTGAAATGGAGGTAATATTATAAGTTAGCCAAAAATGCTTGGTAATGCTTATAACCTCTTCTTCTCTTCTTTCTCTCCATATTAACCTTTTTTTTTAACTAATATTTTCGTAAGTATTGAATGGTTAGTGTTATAGCATGCAATGAGAGATTACCCTTCTAAATTCTTTTTACGGTTATATTGATGGCTACTGGATGTTGTTTCAGCCTTGGTTTTACTTATGATTATAACTTGGTATGGGCTTTAGTGGCTGTTTCTGTATCTTCTTTGCTATCCTTTCATCATCATCATCATCATCATCAGTCATGTCAATGTTTAACATTAATTCAGTACTCTTGCCTATTGTTACAGCTTGAAAGTTTGAAATAGCCTGTTTTTTTAAGCAAACTGCTAAAGAGGTCATTGTCAAGTTACAGTCATGTCAAAACATGATGTTTGGAAGGTATGGGCATGATCCTACTTGTAATGCTTTCAGGCATTCAGGGTTCAACCAACTTTATGTCAAGCGCCATATGATGACCATCTAAGCAAACTAGTTCCATAAAAAATATTTACTTGATTCCTATTGATATCCCCTTGTAATTTCAGATATTCTTCCTTTTCCCTGTTTTCCCTGGATTGTGTACCTGTTCTGGACTGCTTATATGAAAAAAGAAAAATCCTTGTAAATGCTTTTGCAGATGGATTATATAAATACCTCACACCCCAATTTTGTTGGCGGGAGCAAGGCTGTGCAAATTGCATTGCAACAGGTAGAGTCTTCTAGACCTGTTGCACTGGCAATGAGACAAAAGGTGTTTGTGCGACTCTACAAAATATATTACTACTGTAATCTATTTTTGGCGTTCATGTTTTGATCTCTTGTGTGGCCTCTTTTAAGTAGGATGGTATAGAGCAGGATAAGGCATCAGCATCAGAGAGGACCCAAAAGTCTCGGGCAATTTTGGCAAGACAAGTAAATGGAGTGGTGGCTGACCAGGCATGAATATTTTGCTTGCACACTTTGTTCTACCCATTATTATTTTTCTTATTTTTGGTTTAGTCATTGCTGCAACTGATCTAGTTTATTTACCATTACTTTTTGCATTTTAATTTGTATTATGCAGGGAGTTCGTCCTGCAGCAGATGTTGAAAAGGTTGCACCCCATGGTAATTTTCTGTTTAAGAAGAATTTCAAGAAATACTCCTAAGTCTCCCCCCACCCCCTCTTTCATGTGGTGGTATCAACTGGCAATGGTGTTGGATGATTGCTCTTGCAAGTAGTTTTGTATGTTATCATACTTTAAGGTACTCTAAGTTTTTGAGGAATTCTTGACCATTCAGGGAATGCAAGTGTTGCAAGTTGGGGTATTTCATCAATTTTTGGGGGCAGTGATAATTCCCGAATGTCTACCAAGGAAAGCTCAACATTCAAGTCACATGGTGAACCTGTACATAATATGGATGCTTTGGAGCAAAGCTTTTCTACGATCCATTTAAGAGAGGTATTAATTAGAGTTCCAGATTCCATATCTTGAAGTCATTGCTGTCTAACCAGGCTGCATCCATTTGATTTTTTTTAATTTCATTTATTATCCTTCTATATATACATTCTAATTTCTAACTAAATGTTTTTATGTTTTCTAAGCCTCCAACTATCTTGAGACCGTTAGAAAGTCATTCAGAGGAAGAGAATATTGAAATTGCTGTCACTAAATTGCTATTGAGGTCATACTATGACATTGTGCGGAAGAATATTGAGGACTCTGTACCAAAAGCAATTATGCACTTTCTGGTAATGATCTTTTTGTTGTCTGATTTTCTATTGTTGAGTGTCTGACATGCAGAAATTTTGATATCTTATAGATGCCAAATTGTTTCTCCATCTTGATGTTGCAATATTTTATACTTAATTTAACTTAGAATTTTAATGTTGACTAAATTATATCAATAAAGTTACTTGGTCCCTTATTGTTTCATTGAGGTCACTATTAGTGAAAGCATTTCTTGTGTTGTGGTTTGTGTTAGATCTTCTGAGGTATATGGTCCTCGTTATTATTCTGTCATAGTTCTGATCTTGCCTGTTTTATAATTATGTAGGTAAACCATACAAAGCGTGAACTGCATAATGTCTTCATTAAAAAGCTATACAGGTGACCTGGGATGATATGTTTAGTCTGATTATATCTGCACTTATGGTTTATGCTGTATGCTTTTTTCCTACGATGACTCTGGGCTGTGCAATCTGTCTTATCCAAACAGAGAAAATCTGTTTGAAGAGATGCTGCAGGAACCTGAGGAGATAGCCATGAAAAGAAAACGGACTCGAGAAACACTTCGAGTTCTTCAACAGGCTTTTAGGGTGAGTTTCTCCTGCTTTAATTAGCATAGATGTTTTTGATATGGATTTCCAATCTCTATTTTGATTTCTTTAGTTATACTCAACTTCGGTTATAATTTTTGTGGTTTAGGGACTTGTAAATAGAAACCACCGTATGTGCTTTTACATGCTCATACATGTACTGTGCATGCACACTTAACCACCTTAATATTAATGAGTACGCAAAGAACATAAAAGTTTGGTCATACAAAAGTGATATTAGGAACCTCAGTCCTCACTCCATCCTTTTTGAACTGGTAATCTTGTTACGAATGATAGAGGCTTCCTTTTCTTCTCGGCATCCTTTTTTGAATCCTTTTTGGACGTTTATTTATTAACCAAAAGAGAGCACTGAGCATGACTCTAGAATTATGTTCAGTTAGATGTAGATATGCTCTTCGATTGTTTACTATTTTTTCCATGTTCCTGGAATTGCAAAGGTAAAATTAGGGTGAAGGACAATTGATATATTTTTTCTGATTCTTTTCTTAATAGACATTGGACGAATTGCCATTGGAAGCTGAAACAGTTGAAAGGGGATACAGTTTGGGGTCTGATCCAACCGGCTTGCCAAAGATACATGGATTGCCAACTTCATCAATGTATTCTGCTAGCAGTGGTTCCGGTGATTACTCAGCTTCCCCTATGAACCATAAAACCCGCAAGTCATCTCACTCGGGGGAGCTTCAGTCTCATTTTTATGCTAATGCAGAATCTAATGGAAGTGGACGGCTTTACATGCCTGGTCTCAATCCGACAGTTGATTTCTAAGCCATTTGAATAATGAGCATACGGGTCAAATTTTTCTGAAGCCTCCAGGTATACAATATATTCTTTGATTGTGAAGCATACTCAGACTGGTGAAATTCAACTAGCAGAGTTGGCCCAGGGGTGTGATTCACATGTGTTGACTAGAACAAGTGCAGTACTGCTGTGTCTTCTAGTTTTTCAGATGTAGCATAGGGTTATGATTGCATTTTTTTTTACGAGGCTTCAGCAATAATAATAGCAACAATAATCCACCTTTTTTTTTTATAAATTAGAAGCAGCAAGAGCTCTTATATATGTATTTTTGATCAAGTTCTTTATGTTTATTTATTTATTTTTATTTTTTAAGATTTGTTTTACTGGGGTGTTTTTCCAATACCTGATGAGATCAATGGTTATTGTCCTCCTCATCATCCCCTGATATTTACCTTGAAGTGAGTGGTGCTGGTTTCTTTTTTACCTCGTCTGGTTTTATCGGAGTCGCAACATTCACACACTGAGCTGTTGCATTTCAACCGTTGTAAGCGTGTTTTGTTTTATTTATTTATTTATTTTTTTTCCCGTGTCCTATAGCGTTCAGTATGTTCTATTCAAATTGAATTAAGTCGGTATTGAATAGCTTCCTATAACTAAGTGAATCAAACTGAATAACGAGATAGAATTAAAGTTAAATCGAAAATTTCAATTTGGTTTGATTTCTTGATCATGCTGTTTCGAACTGAATATAACCCACCAAACAACTTATGCAAGTACATGCTACAATTATAAGAAAATCCCAAAAAAAAAAATACATCACATTTACAGATTGATCTTCTATTTGAAGCTTATTGCACAAATGTTTCTAAACGTTTTACATATGTATAAATGACAAGACTGGAGGCTCCTAATTACATTTACAGTTGGTTGAAGCACAGCACAAAGCTATTACAGAGGCTGTGAATCTGTTTTCTAATGTCTGAATGTCGATTTCTGCATGGCAACCAATCTCTACCTGTTTATCTATCTATCTATCCAACTTACATTTTCAAACGCCAACATTAATCTGGGATGTGAACCACATGCTCTCTGACTTCGAAGCTCAATCCCTGCAACTCTCGATTCATGTCTCAGCAGTCACTGTTGAATTATCGCCATTAGAAGATGAGACTATATCTGCTGCCATGGTTACAATATCCAGCCCGTTAGCTTCACCTTCACCCTGTGCAGAGAAATAATACATTCATACAGCCATACATGAATCACATACAAAGATAGTAAAGCAAAAATACAAATAAGAAAATAATGGATTCAATTAAAATGCTGTGCATCTTCCCACGGAGAAACATCAGAGGATTCTTAAGATTCAACCTCGCAACGCATGATATGACGATAATCCCAGCTTCCTAGTGAATTAGAACCTGCAACTTTCACTTCTGTTGCAGTTTGAGGTTCCCCATCAAGAATCACTTGGTGAAAAGAATGGCGTGATTAAGGAGAAGATGATTGCTCAAACCCAACAACCCTCACATAAGCATCATCATCTGATGGAAAATCAGTTAATGGCCTACCAATATTTGTCAAATTGACACTGAAATTTCCATTTTGTGAATTGAGAACCGACCATTGGAAAAAAAATTTCCCAAAATTAATTAGAAGTTATTTATGTACTGAAAATACCTTTAAAATGAGGAAAGAAATAGCCAAGTGAAAGTCCTAGGTGAACTTTTCACATTAAAAATGAGGTGAAATCTTAAATTTTGAAGTTGTAGGATCAAATAACCTTTTAGAAAATGAATTTGATTCAGTATCAATTCAATCAACTCACTATTGATTCTTCCACTTCGACCATGGTTCAGGTAAAAAATCCAGCATACAGATCTCTCTCAAAGAAAAATTCAGCCAAATGCATAGCTAGTACAACTCTTTACGCCTGTGGTAAATCCACCATGGTCAAATCCCGCCCTGCTTTTCTAACTACAAGTTTTCTCCCAAAACCAAATTCCACTCTATCCAACTTGTTCATTTAATGAAGCAGGGCAACAGGAAGTAGGGCAAGGTTTTTTGTTCATGTAATAGTATCCGTATTGGACATGTAAATTAAATTATGGTTTTAGAATTGTGCTATGCTTTTAGTATTAATTCTATACTCCAAACTCTTATCCAATTTTTTATGCTAAGTTAACTAGTCTAATATCCAATTTTTGGTGGGATAGTGATGATGTGACTTGGAAATATAGTTGGTTTTAGTTGGCAAAGTTCTTGGCAGCCTAAATTTAGAGGTCTTGGTTTTAAGGATTTTGAGAAATTAAATTTAACACATTTATCTAAGTATATTAGCGACTTCTTCTAAATTCTTTTAGCTTGTGGGCAAGGGTCTTAAAAGGTTTGTATTTTCCACATGACTCTTTCTGGAAAGCTAAGATAAAACAATGAAGTTGTTGGGTTAAGCTGAGTGGGAATTTTTTTTTTTAGTTAGACTACATATAAATTGCTCTGCTGCTGTCATTTTCATCTGGTTCAAAGATTCTAAGATAGTTCGTTTCACAGCCACATGAAAGAAAATTGCCATCTGATTTAAATATATAAACAATTATATTTAAAGAGAATTACAAGACAATGAAGAAAGTGAAATGAAATGATACAGGAAAAGAAGATCAGAGAGAAGGCAAGAGCTTGATAGTGAATCTGTTCAGATAGATGGGTGGCTCAGAGGGTAAAGTGAGAGATCCACCAATATTATTATATTTAGTGCAAGTGTGCTACTGTCATTCAACTGCAAATGTGCTCCTGTGTACAGCAACTAATAACAGCCAGGTATTACAAAGCAAATAAAACTCAAAAGCCTGAATATTAACTTATTATATTTGCGAATATAAGAAAGCTCAAGACAACTCAATAAAAACAAAATATATTATTATCTTCACAAGGCATGTACCTGTTCAGTTGGCTTTGCAGGGGGACCTTTAATCCTCATGCTTGAGGCCTTGGAAAGGTCTCTCAAGATTCCCTGCAACATGCAAACAATCCCAAGGAGATGACTTGAACAAGTTCAGCCAATGATTTATTTGGAACAGAAGTTACTACCAGATTCATAATTCTACCAACCTTGTTAGCCCACTTGAGACCACATGCATTACAAAGGGTTCTTGGACCAGCTGGTCCACGACGCATCATTGGAGTTGAGTTTGAGCTGGTTCCACAATGAGTACATCTGCATAAAATCACCAGAAGAAGTCTTATAAGGAAGGATATTCGTCATTCTGGCTGAAGGATGTGGCTATCTCTACAGCTAGAATATCAAATGCCACTGCCTCATAAACATGCTACTGTAAGACTAGACCTAAACATGTTGAAGCCCTCTCTCTCCCACATATTTCCCCCCATGTTCACATTGTCCTCATAACCAAAGAGAAGAAGCAGAAGACAAGAATTTAGAGGATGTTTAACATGAATTGTACGATTCAAATTTTCCTTAATCATGTCAACGTGTAGTCATTATTATGATAATCACTCCTGAAGACAAAACTACAGCAAATAGCAAACTGGGGAATCAAAATCTGTCCTGAAATAAGCCCCCATTTGATGTACTGGGCACAGCACTTGTACACTCCCATATCAATATGGTTTTTTCAACCTTCATTATCTAAGAATCTCTTGATTTCATATTGATTTTTCTTTTCCATCCACCACTTTTATACTGCTTTCTTGGGATAAAACCACTTTCATACTGCTTATTGGAGGCTAATGATTTTTTTTTTTTGGTAAAATAAAAAAAAGCCAGTAGATTTGTTTTTCCCAAAAGTTAAAAACAAGGCAGCAACCAAGAGTTGGGGTGGGGGTAGACAAAATTGGCAAACAATTCAAAGAATTGGGAAAAGGGCGATATTTGATGGGAGTTTTCACTATTCAGTGTAAACTAACAGCAATACGAGGTTGTGACATTCAACATATGGGTTGCAAATAGTCCCACTCTCTGTTGAAATGACAAAATGGGTAGTTCTGCAAAAACATTTTCAACTATGATATAGCAGCATAAAGTACTGTCATGTCACCTTTATGAGACAGCAATAGAAAGAGTCATAGAGATTGAAATTTGAAGAAACGAATTGACACTCACAAAGTTTCTACAATGCTGTCATCTTGTCCAGAACCCTGTGTTGCACTCCATCCAGAAGAAGCTAAGCCTGCTTCATCAGAACTAGCCTTGGATGAAGTAAATTGGCCCTTCTTACGCTGCATCCTGAAAATAGCCACACAGGACATATTAAAATATAGGATATTGACGAGCAGTTGGGAAAAGCACACTAGATTAGTAAATGAAGTGAAAGATATTAAGAAATATATGGCATGGCAGCCTTAATTGGTATTTTCAAGCTAAGATGCTGTCCGATTGATAACTGGTATCCCATCTTTAGCAATTTCTCTTCACGAACTGAACTTTCTTTCTACCTTAACAATTAACAAAAGATATTCATGGAAAATGCCCATGCTCCAAAATCTCTAAGAAAAAGAAAGGACGCAGAGAGTGGTGGAGATTAAACTCTAGATAATAGCCATACCATATAGAAAACAACTTGGGGCAAAAATCTTTGCCTTCTGATAAACTAAAGCAGCAAAATAATCAGGTACCATTCTTAGAAAAGGTTCCAAAAAATGCAACTCCTTCACAGCCTTGAAATCTCAAAAAATCTTGTTATATTTGTAGCATTTCATTTATGTTCAGACGTTGAAGAAAATCATGGGAAAAATTATCATCCTAAACTCATACAATTTGCTATTTTCTGTATTCAAAAGGCTATAGCAATTTCTGCTGATAATATGTGCAACTATTAAAGGAAAAAGCACCAAGGATTAGAAAAATTGCTAAATTTTACAACAGATGCAGTTAGCCCTCTGACTATATGCATACAGCTTTTGTGGAGAACTAACCATTAAACAATCCCATCCAAACTTCTTTTCCAAACATATAAATGATACTTCCCAGAAGACACACCTCAACCTCATTGATCTCAAATTGTAAAATACTTAAGAAAAGGAATATGCAAGCACAAGTTTTAATCACCTTTCAAAAAAAAAGCCGCAATGGTATTTTTATTGTATAAAGGATAGTAAGAGAAAGTTGAAGCATTATATATTGGTGAAACCATGTGTACCAATCATAAATACTCTTAAGAACAAGCAAGCCACTCACATTCATGCAGAAAGAAAAATAAAAGTAAATGAATTTTTAGAATACCTAAGTGCAACTTCTTTTCGAACACTGTAACGGATTTTCTTATCAAAACAGCGCTCCTTTCTCTTTTCCCTGAACCTACGTAAAGAAGCAGCTCTCTGAGGCTGAATTGACCTTCCAGACAAGTCACTTGGACCCTAGGAGAAATGAATCATAGCTAGTTAATGTATGAAGATAGGATCGACACACAAAGATATCATTGTAAGAAAATTTACATGAATATAATGAAACATACCCTCAGGTTAAGAGGCACTGGGGCAGGAATGCCAGAAGGGATTTCATATCCACCTAGAAGTAACAGCACTGCCTGCACCTGCCAAAGAATCATGAAACAAAGTACTTAGAATCATTATACAGTTTACTTAGAATAACAGAACTACTTGAAATCAGGAGGACAGATTTTCGATGAAAAACTATTCTCGTTCTGAAATAATGACTTAAATGCAACACCCACTAAACATTATAACACACTTACAGAAACATAAAATCAAAACTTTCATACTCATGATTATCCAACATGCACACAACTCCTTCAAAAGTGACCAACATGAACATGAAATTTCACAACTAACAGACAGTTCTTGAAGAAAAGAAATGCTAAATAGTAAATCACACACAAATTTATCAGAAGACAGGGAAAATTCATTTTCAGTAGAAACAATTAGCCAGAATGAAACAAATTGGTACAAACTGAACTGTCTGGTAGTTATTCATGAAGCTGAGGAAACATGATAGTAGGAATAAACAACCAAAATTCATACAGTTAAACAGCATCAAGTACTCTTCAGCTAAAAAAAAAAAAGAAAAAACATCAAGTACTCAATTTTTTGTTGAAAAAATACTACTGAAATATAAAAAATTAAGAATAATGCCCACATGAGATCTTGAACCAAAACTACTAAACTGAGGTGGATAACCAGAACTCTTCAGGAATGTCATTGAATAACAAAAACAGCTTGAGGAAATAACTCAAGAAAAAGAAGGAAACCTAAAGCACTTTCAGTTTCAGGTGAATAACAAGTACAGGTATGATTCAAAACGCTAACCGAAACTATGTTTACCACCACACGTAAAACAACTGGGCAAACATTGCTTAGTAAGACAATTCCATGCAAACCTTCACTAAGCAAGAATGAACACGTGAAAACAATTCAGGCTAAACAAGCTGACACGAAGTCCCAATGATTAACAAGCAATAAGAAGGAAAACACAGAATAATTCATAAAATTAACCACAACCCGGGAGCAAATCCAGCACTCTTCAGCTACACTAGCAGCATAAAAATAAAATAAAATAAAAACAATTCGACCAACACCACACTTACCTTATCTGGGGAAACAGCATCAAACACATATACCTCACCCTGAAAAGATAGGGTGAGCTGGTCAGCATCGCCACCATTTCCAGCGACCAAAGGATAATCTGGTCCAGCAGTAACATGAATGGCGCTAGGGGGAACATCATCTACACCACCTCCGGTTCCAGTCCCGTTTTCATAATGGATATTAGGGTTGTCTATGGATTCCTCCCCACCACCAGCTATATCTTCATCTTCTTCTTCCAACTGGGTCCGTGTATTCATTGGTTCTGGAGGATACATTGATGGTTGTATATTTGAACTGGGCATTTTTCATTACACTAACAGCAATAATAAAATGGTACAAAAGGATCCAAAAAAAAACAAGAAGTGCTAAAACTGCCCCCGAAAAAAAAAACCAAGAAGGAAAAAAAACCCAAAAACAAAGAGATTAAAATCTTACACCAGCATGAACAATGAACAATCTTTAAAGTGTCCCAGAATTCAAAAGCTCAAAACTTTTTCAACTTAGAAACAAGATAACAAAAATCCCAGAAAAGAAAAAAGAGAAAGAAAGCGAAAACATTAAAAAGAAAGCCAATAAAAAAATTCAACAGAAGATGATTAATAACTATTAAATTAACAAAACAGAATGTCAGACATAATAATAATTTAATTTTCCTGGTTCTTCAGTGTGAAACATAGAAGAAAATAACGTGGGCAGAGAGAGACCTAAATTTGGGAAGAGAACGGGATTTCCACGATGGGTCAAAAGAGAGAAAAGGGGAAAGAAGCGGCGGTGAAAATGGGGACGAAGAGGGTTAGGAGATAAGCCCTGGAAATGGACATCAATTACGGATTGTGCCACGGAATTAGTTGCCAGGCCTCTGCAACAAAGGACACCAACGGCGGAATTTCAGGCGACAGAGGTAGAATCTTCCAAAATTACCATGCGGGCCTTCATTCTTTGTGGTGTGATTGGATTTCCTATGAAGCTTGGGAAGATATGATTGGAGGTGCTCCAAATATAGATAAAATAATATTTGTATTTATTTATTTATTTTATTGTGGCAGGCAAGTTATCAAATTTCAAATATTTATCATTGTTTTTTAGAGAAATTTTAAATTTTCAGAATGATTATTAAGGTAGAGGGCGTTGGGTTGAAATTATAAAAAACTCATAATTTGAACTTGATTTTATTAGAAAAATTATAAAAGCGGAATTGATTAATTAATAATATTATATTATTTTAATAATATAAAATAAAAGTGAAATATTTTGAATAATTTTAAAACATTAAAAATAAAATATAAAAAATAAAAAATATATTTTTATTGAGAGAATTTCCTTTTTCTAACTTGTATGTTATAATTAATGGAACTCTCTCTATTTAATTTTCAATCTACTTATGCTTAATATATTTAATATTGTTATTAAAATTATTTAAAAAAAAATACTTGTTTTTAGCCAAAAAGAACTTTTAAGATAATAACATTTTCCTATTGCATCTATATAATTTTTTTAGAGAAATATTTTTTCACAATCTCAATGTCATAAATTGTTGTGAATTTCTATGAAAGAAGAATAAAAGGATCCTTTTGATTTGTAACAAAAGGCTCATATAATTTTCTTTAAGGAACTTCTGAATTTTAAATTCTTGTAAAACCATTTAAAATTTCAATTTGTTTTGTTTTGTTTTAAAATAAAAAATTTTTCAATTAAAAAAATTTAAATAAGAGAATTATTAAAAAAAAATCAATTAAATTCAATTTTTATATAAAGTTTCAAATAGAGGATACAAACCTATAAGTTCTCCTGCCAATCCATGGCCTCTTTAATTCCAACAAATATGTCCTATGATTTGTATATCAATAGTACAATTTACCCATTTTATAATTTTCAATTAAATTCATATAACAAACCTTTTTATATTTGGACTAAGATTTTTATTACATATTCAAAGTGGACCGCAACAAAACGCAAAAATGTTTCTAATATGAAAAGTGTGAAAAAGAGAAAAAAAGAAAAAGATATTGTTTTGAGGAGGCAAGGAAAAGGAAAAGAAAACAATAAACGCAGAGAAAGAAATCAATCAATTCGAAGAAACAGATATATACATTTGGCAGGGTATATAACTTAAAAATAAAAATAAAAAATACAAATTATCCCACTTGGCATAAAAAATTCAAATAAATTCTAACAAAATCATGTATAAAAAAAAATTAAATTGAATTCAAATAAAATTTTTTAATTTCAAATTAGTTTACTGTGGCTTCCCCTCCCGTTCCATTCATATTTGATTTGGCCAAGAACACCAACTAGAAAAGAAAAGAAAAAGAAAACAGTAGGATAATTTCTTTTCCGTTCCCTGTATAGATGAAAATATGAATAAAAGGGACCAAGAAATGTACAAAAGTTGATTATTTACAGGAGGAATCAACAAAATATACATCAATAGAATCAATTGAAACTGTCCATTGTAACAAAAACTTTGGTTCTTAAACGAGCCATCTGCAGGAGTACAGAGATTTGAATCTTCAAACGCAGTGAAAGCATCGACTGAGCCTACAGTTCTCCAACCAGAAATCTTTTGTTGTATTGAGCTTGCTTTGGGACATTTCTATAAATGAAACTGCCTCATTGTAGTAGAAGTGATGTCTGTTCCGGTGTCACTTCTGCAAGGGTCCTCTTCCCCTCTAGAAGTTGTTGTTGTCAAAATCCTTAGCTAGTTAGGTAGGTATCTTTGGAAGGTATAGGCATCTTCCTTTACTTCTCTCTAGTTCCCCTTCACAATCTCCCTAGTCTCTACCAATATTCCAAGATTGGCACTTGCATGTTAAACCTACATTTATCTCCTATTCTTATCCTGACCCACAAGTAGAGAAGATATCTACCTCCCCATGTTGGGTTTCCTTCACAAGGGGTACAATCTAAGATCAACCTTCTCAAAGATATCTGCAAACAAGGACTCATCAAAGCATCCTTCCTTGCTGGCACAAACAGGTTAGGAAGGTAGTCTCAGGGAGAGAGAAACAGCTCACAGTCATCACAACAAAAGAAAAAAGAGAATCAACATTACCACCAATCAACACACATGAAAAGAGAAGGAACCTCCTACTCATTTCTAGTAAATATCCATTGCCTCCTTGCCATCTGCTCCACTCTTCCTCTCACTTCTCAGTCATCCTTCCAGATAATCTAAGCCATATTTAGCCAAATAAGGCCCATAACAGTCCTCCATATAAACCCTCCCTACTAAAATCATCCTCCATATATCCTCTACCATAATCCCTTAAGAAGTGGTTAAAAATCAGAAAACAATTCATAGTTTGTGATTTCGCACCTTATTTAGGATATCCTTCCCTGCTGTCTTGCCCCAATTTTAGTTGGTTTTAAATATAAGAACTTTGAGATCTTTTAAGTTTGCACTTCATATCGTAACCAATAAAAATTAACTGACCTTGGAAGAATTTGCATGAGCATGCTGCACCTTGACCAGACAATGCAAATCAAAGAGAAAATAAAGTGGCATGTCATGCTTGTTTAACAGTCATTCGACAACCAGACAAATTTCTGATGCATTAGAATAGTAGCACAGAGAGGAACAAGAAAGGGTGAGAATAATACAGGTTCAATCTAATGAAAGCAGAAGTTGCACAATATTTAAGGAATAGCTATTAGAAGCTTCTGAGAGGAAGGTGTCACTAAAAAGGACATTATGATCCCCATATAAAAAAAAGTTTTGGGAGTCCCAAATCACAGTAAATTTTGGTGGATTATAGAATTAGGAATTGAATAAAATTCTACAAATATAATTAATTTTTTTTATCACGATATCTTTATACTTGTATAATTTGAAATTGATGCTGAATAATTTCCTGTTTTAAGTATGATTTTTATAAAAGGTATCGTTAAATATATTTAATTATTTGAAGTTAAATTTGGATAAAGCTCTTGAAAACTAGACATCCATTTTCAAGACAAACAGAACATGCTGTAACAGTGAAAATAATGCTATCTACAAGCCATTTGAAGACTGTGGTCCTTTCTCCCGTTGCCAGTGCTACATTTGTTTGTACTTTTATGAAGAGGAAAATTACTATGTACAGATTATGTAGAATTCATAATTTATAATTCAAACCTTCAGGATGTTTCTTAGGAAAAAAGTGCCTTGTTTATTCATGATTGAGTTCCAGAATTCCCTATTAAAATGTGGGTTGACATTTATTTCACTTGCTGAGCTTTCCAAGGTGTCACTAATTTCTTGCCCATTTTATATGTTTGTTAGTTTAGCCATAAAATGACCTTTCTACAATTCATTACAAGTCATTGGAAAAGCAATGTTCACATTGTAGAAGACAGTTATCTCAAGGCTTTTTCCTTGACAACTGACCAATAATGCTTGGTCATTCGTTTGGGTCTCAAAATCCTCATGTAGTTTCAGAACTTTAATTGTTTGATCAAGAATTGTAGGTAATAAGCATATATGATGTATCCAGGAAATTCAGGTGACTTGATAGATAGTTTCTAGTCCATCGTTAACAAAATAGAGATTGCTTCAAAGATGGATAAAGATTTGACACAGAATTGAAACGGCTTCTTTACTCCATTGCTCTATACGCCTTGTCAACACTAAAAGATGATTAACTCGAAGCAGACAAATTATATGGCTATCCAATTTATTTCTGTCTTCTAATCTGGCACTTTGGATATGTCGAGGTTCCACTGGATAATAAATGTTTGACCACTATCAAGAGACTCGATTGTATTCTATTTATTTGTTGTACTTGGAAATTCTGAACAATTCTAAGTGTCGGTGCTTCTCTGATACTACCAAATGAAACGTTAGCTAGGCAAATGTGTTTGGAGAACGCTTGTGAGGTGACTTGCCTTGTTTGCCTATTTTGAATCCCCAATTTTGAGAAGATTTCTTCATGTCAAGCAGTTACACATATAGGACAAAGGGTTTTGTTTTCCATCTCACAGTCGCAGGAGTTTGGCTTGCAATTTAAAACGTGGAACCAATATGCAGCTCTGGTAGGAGCTAAGAGCAGCAAGAAGCTAAAGTTCCAAGATCTCAGTCTCAAGTCATGTCCAGCCTGAATCAGGAACAGTAAGGAATTTGGTTCCAAGAAATTTTCCCTTTATTTTTAAAGAATTCTAAGAATTTTAAGTGATGCTGTTTTACTTCCACCAGATCAAATTCTGTCATCCATGAGGTTGTATGATTGCATTGCGTGATTTAGAATGGTTAATTACTATAATCTCCATTAATTTTCATGTGAAGAACACTTGCATTCTTGCACCTTCAGAACTTGTGCAACCATAGTTGTAATTCAAGAGCTTAAGTATAATAAAAAATATAACATTTAGGACTACATATAATTAAATTTATTTAGTTCTATTCTTTGAATTGAACTTGACAATGAATTTGAATATCGTTATCTAATTTCAATTTGCACATAAAAAATAATTAAACTTTAAAATTTTGTTCCATCAATGTGCTTTGTTTTTCTTGTGAAACCTTTTAAGTGTTATCATAATCAACCACTTAAGATGCCATCTCAATACCTTGTGAACGGTATGTACACCTAGACAAATGTACATTCCTTATTTTTTACCATCGCTTCTGTTTCTGTACTCTTTCTGGTAGTCGTATCTTAGCTGAAACAAATTGGAAATGTAGTTGTTACATGAATCAACTGATTATATTACCTTGTATAGACTCGAAGAAATTTGCACTATTGATGAAACAAAGTAGTGTGTTGATATTATTGACGGTCTGTTGAATTATGGTATTTGTTCATTTTGTCCTTGAGACGGTCAATGCTTCACTGTACATTTCATATGTAAAACTGTAAATCTATTTGAATTCAATGTTTTCTCAATGAAATGGGCAGAAAGATTATGAAGTATTAACAGAAGCACGTTCTTTAGCATTGCAGCTTTTGTCAAACCAGGGAAAGTTGCCAGAGCCATGGCCAGGTCACAGTAAATGGTTATGAGAAGTTGCATCAAGTACCAGAAACAAGAGATGTTCCATCACTAAGACAACATAAATGAATAACTAGGGCTAACTAGGACAGGATTAGTGTACACAGTTTTGTCAAAAGAAAACCAGCCGAAACAGACCGCTAATGGAAATTTTCTTTCTTTTTTTGTGAAACTAATGAATCATAACCAAGCATTTTTTTTTATCATCATTGGCCAGTGAGGATAAATGCTTGAAGGAGACTTTGAGCAGCTTGGGTTTCATCAGGTGTCCCAGATATAACAACAATCCTGTCACTTGTTCCTAGACGAGGTTCATGCAATATAACCTTGGCACCTGAGATCTGATTACACCAGACGATGAGCTGAAGTTGATTTAAAATATATAATGTGTAAAATGGCTTAAGGTGTGAAAAAGTTCTGAATAAATTACCCTTAATTATTATTGAAGAGAAGATTCCGGAATAAATTAAATAAAACAAATGCATATCTTGTCATCAGGAGGACAGGACTTTGTTCTAGTGTCAAATGTTACCCATAAGAGGCTAATCAGTTGCAGAATATTTTAAATTTCATGTTTCTTAACACAAGAACAATCCATAATGTTGAGCTAAAAGTTCCTAAGGTGTGGTTCTCTTTTGCTTTTTCTATGACAATTTACATTTGGAATTGCAAAGGTCTTCTATGATCTCTATTTTTACTTCATATAATTCCAAGAACATATGCAGATACATAATACTATTAATGGTTCCCTGGGCTTTTTTGAAAGATATTCAATTGGTTTTCAGGTACGAGGTTTGTTTGATATACAGATAGTTGAATTGAAGCTGTTTTAGAATTGTAGTTTGCCATGAAGTTGATCAGTTCTAATGGTTTTGGATTTAGGAAGCCTGTCAGATTTATTGTATTACTCATGACAATTTGGCTGCAGATAATGAAAGAATAATTTGTATTGTCTAGACAGTAAATATGATTCAAATTATTCCAAAGTTGCATTTTAATTATATACCAAAATTTACAAAGTTTATAGATGATTTTCCTTGAAGTTTTATGTTGATCATGTGTTTGTTTTCTAACTTAACTGTTAACATAGTATAAATATATAGATATACATGCTATCTATAAAATTCTCGGAGATTTCTTAAACAAATCAAACTAAACTCATAGAAGATAATGCGAAGTCTATATTCATTGTTAGTATCAGATTGAGCAGAAATAAGTTAAGCAAAAACAAAAAAAAGTGTCAGATACTAACAGCAGAATTATCAGTAGCTATAGGATGTCAAATAATATCATGAGTTCACTATGAACTTGTTGAACTATTTAGGTCAGCACAAATAAAAAAGAAGCAAAACTACATGAAAAAATCAGAAATCAAGTAGGTACCTGTCGTAAACGAGCCAGATTGCTACCATTCTCCCCATATACAGCGCCAATAACATTTTCCGGGACTACAATCTCCACAGTTGTATTTGTCACAAAAGCAGACTTGCTTCCACTACAGAGATTGACAAGAGAATATAATTCATGACATTATACAATTCAAGTAACCAGCTGTTTCAGAAGGTACCAGGAAGAATATTTAAGCAAACTTAAAATTCTAGAAATGACTTTGCAGCTTTTTAGTTTTTACGGTAAAATTTGGGCCCCAGTCTCAAATTTTAGGATGGTTTTGACACCACTTAATCATGATTTTAGCAATTAACTACTTTCTAGTTTAGATCCCAGTAATATCAGAGCGAATTCTCATTTTTTTAACCTGCATATGACACTAACCTGCCAAGTTCTAAGCCACCTCTAAAAGAAGCCGATCCTCTACTTGTATCTGGAATGGCCCTTGGATTTACTCCAGCTATTGTCTGCAATCAACCCCAGTCATAAGAAATAGATAAGCTTAATCCTTTTTATTCCTGAGAGAGAGAGATTTTTACCTGTGATGCCCATAGCCTTGGTGAAGGAGGGCGATCTAAACTATGGGAAAGTCCAAGATGATCCATACTTTGAGAAATGTTAGTGTGTCGACTCAGACTATGAGAAAGACCAATAGATGAATGCAAATTAACAGGGGCAGGACCCCTCAGCTGCTCCTTCAGTGTGCCCCTCAATGGATCCCTCAACGTATCCCTTAATGGATCCCTCAAGGTATCCCTTGTTGGAAGCCCCAGCGTATCCCTTGATGGATCCCTAAATGAATCCCCCAAGGGATCTCTCAATGGATCCCTCAACACATCCCTTACTGTATCTCTCAACGGCTCCCTCAGCCTTCCATAGGGAATAGCCTCAGTTATTACAGAGGAGCTCCTCGTTCCAGGAGTACTCAATGTACTGGAGAAAAGGTTATCTCGGAGTCTGCCAGTTACATGGTATATTGCATCTTTCACGTTAATAAGCTCTCCTGAAATCTGTCAAAAATAAATATGAAGGGAAAAAATATATTTAAAAAAAAAAAAGGAAAAACAAACCACAAGAAGGAATAATGAATATTTCAGCTAGATCAAGAATTTGTAGCTCCAAAAAGATATCAATATCAGAGAAACCATGTCCTACAAGCTTTGCTGGGAAAAAATGGTGCCATAACAATAATTGAGGTACATCCCTATTCAGTTCAGCAATTGAGGTAATGGGCTCATTTCCATCTTAACATACACAAAGGAGAGAGAAGAGCACTAAATTATGATGGTTCCCACCTATTCAGTGTCAAAATAAAATACACCCCAGAATCAGACCAACATCCTCTTGAGCTCAACTGACTTGTTTACAAAACAGTAAATGTAATCAGTAATAAACTAGCTTCAAATTCAATAAATATACTTTTTAATTTACCACATGTAAAAGGATATCTTCAGAACGTAAGCAATGAACTAGCAGAAAATAAATCAATGATCATACCTGCACCACTTGATCATTCTCTGGCACACACTTAGGAACCTGATCTCCTCCTAAAACTCTTATGCTAGTACCAGTTGTCATCCGCATTTCAGATATTATAATGCCTCCTTTTCCCAACAAACAACCAACATGGTTCGATGGTACTACAAATCTAGCACTAACAGGGAACCCCTCACCAGAGCTTGAATCTAGGCCATTCTCAATACCAGCCTCAACAGACCTGGAGAAAACAAGAACAACAGTCTTTTGTGCTGCTGAATACCGAGACTCTGGATTCTGCAGGAAAGACACAAAAGCCACAGAAATACATATTATCACTCCATAGTCCGTTCACCATAATCCAAGGACAAGTAGAAACATGGACAGAAGATAAACAGAAAGCCCAACCTCTAGTGCAGCAACAGTAATCAGTCGTTCATCACACTCAGCTACAGTAGCTCCAATGGTAATAGAAGCACCTGTTTCATTCTGCAGAGCCTTTATAATGGTGCCTCCCTTTCCAATAACCCCCCCAACCCTATCATTGGAACAAAGAATTCTAAAAACCACTTCCTGTTGTAGTGAATTTGCATCCAGGGAGGGCAGTCGGTCAGACTTCAATGACAAAGACAGAGACCCTGAAGCATAACTAGTAGTGCTACTTGGCATAGTAGGTGGCACCAAATTATGCTGTGAAAGAAAATCTACACGTCCCCCAGGTGCAGGTTCAGCAGGAATTGCCTCAGCAGGTTTGCGGCTGATCATCCTTGTTTTATCAACTGGTTGACAATCTTGAAGGCAGCGAGAAACTGCAACAAGAGCTTTCTTTACAGCCAAAACATCACCCTCAATCTGAAAGTATCAAACAGAAGAAGACATATACAAAAATTGTTTTCCCAATCAAATACAAATACAAATCTTGAAGCATGAACATAGAATGAGAATGTAAATCAGCAGTTTAAAAAAGATACTCTCCACATGAAAACCTTTTTCTGTAAATGTTTTAATGCCAACATGTGACTGAAATCCAGAGAATGCCTTGAAAACACCCAATTATCTCCGCCACCCAAAGAAAAAGAAACAAATATTGCAAAAGGTCTACCTTCCAGTAGTTAATCCAACTAATGAGTAAAGAATATTAACTGCCAAGTGACTGACAAACCATTGCAACAACCATACTTTGAAGATGTGAACCACTCCTTTAATTCCTCCCCAACAAAATTGGTTTTTAAAACGCCATCAGAAAATTCAATTATGAAAATTCAGACCATGCTTCCCTTAAATCAACTTTCAAGCCTTCTTATTAACAAAGAGTGATGTAAATAGCACTGCTGTGTAGCGCAGGATCCAATGTTCAATTTTTGCAACTTACACTAAGGGAAAGAATCAAACTCAAAAATTCAACAAAAGTTAAAACACTTGCTCTACAAAAACAATACTGAATCTAAACAATCCCTGGAAACTAAAAACAACAAAGTAATATGAAGTTTGGGCATAGGCTGAAGCATTTAGCACAATGACATTTAGAATACAACAGATACAAATCAATAGTAACAGATGCAATTATGTTTCAGAAGAAAGGTTCAAACACCAATAGCAACTCTTCAGTGATTGAAACCTAAGGTTCAAACGTCTATATACTCTAGTAACCCTACACCAGTCAACCCTGAATCTAACAACCAAATGGACATACACAAAAAATGGAATAATTAAGCAAGTCCTAGCTAGCTTTCAGAGATCAACATTATTTTCCGAACGGTTGAATTTGACAAGTCAAGTTAGTGATTCAAAATCGATAGTCAAACATCAAACTTACAAAGACCATAAAGCAACTTCTGTAGTGAAGCCAAAAAACTAAACAACTTAAATAAACATACTGGTCTTTTAACATAATTTATAGCTCAAAGCTTGCCCTACATAATCCAAAATCTGAAATTTTTTTACCAATTGCCTAATTTCATTTGAGAAACTCCAATTTCAGAAGTCCAATGCTTATTCTACAAGACAAAAACTCTCTAATCCAGCAAACAGTGCAGCCCAAAAAAAAAAAAAACCATTATATCCCAAAGTCGAATTTGGTATACCAAATAGAGACTCCAATTCAACATTCTCCTTACCTCGACCATCTCCTCCGTTGGCCAAGCACAGACAGGCAGCTTATCGATCAAAACCCTAATTTTAACTCCACAATCTTTCCTTATCTTCTCAACAACCTTCCCTCCTTTCCCAATAACCGACCCTACCTGTTTAGCCTCAGCCAACAGTCTACACGAAACCACGCCACCCACTACACCAATCCCATCACTCTCCGCCGCCACCTCCAAAATCCTCTCAAAAACCTTAACCAAAGCCTCCTGCGCCTTGGACACATCAAGCTCCTCCTGCTCACCAACATCCACATTACTAACGGCACCATCACTCCCATCATTCTCACTAGAAACCGACAGTTTCGAAACAATAGCATTCTGCGCAATAATGGTAATAACACGATCAGGTGAATCAGCAGGGGCATCCTCAATACGGATCTTAGCACCCGTCAGCTGCTGAAGCTGCTTAATTACGTTGCCGGACTTCCCAATAACACCACCGATGCGGGAGGCATGGCAGAGGAGGCGGAAGGAGACGTGACCCGGAGGAACCGGCAAGGGAGGTGGAGGTGGTTTAGATCGCTTTTTGGAAGACCCATTGACAGAGGTGGAGTCAGCCATAGTAACGTACTGTATAGGGCGTTTCGACGGAGGGGAGAGGAAGGTACTGCCCATAATCACCGGAGAATAAATTCAGAGGAAAATGGTAAGATTTATAGATATATATATGTATAGTTCAAGTGCGTGCGAAGATGTGTTTCTTCGTCTTCTCTGCGTGGACCGCGGTAGGGGTTACGCCGCGGAAGAGCCGAAGAGAGAGAGAGAGAAGAAGGATGTGGAAGAGAATAGGGCAACGAAGATTCCAGAGGCAACGGTGCGAAAGTGCGCCGAGGGTGCGTGGGGTTTGGTGACTAGCGAAGTGTGAGTTTCGATGGGTTTGCTTTTGTGCACGTGAGGAATACGTCGCCAACAAGAGAGTTTTATTTTAAGTGAGATCGTGACCGTTGAATTGTTTGAGGATGAGGCTGATGAACGGTTGTGATGTGTATCTGATGATGGTCAATGATTCGTCATTCTTTTGCGTACGTTTAACTTCCGAAACTATTCAGATTTCACTTTTTTTTTTTTTTTTCAATGCATTTTTCAGTTCATCATCACTAAATCAGCCATATTTATTGAAGATATTTAATTTAATTTAATTTAATTTATTTTAAATTTTTATTTAAATCAATTTAAATTTTTAGTTTAAATTATAATTAAATATTTTATCTTCAATTTCTTAATTTTTTTATTTAACTTAAAATTAAAAAGCTTAATTCGTTGATGTTTGAGTTTATTTTTTTTTCTTCTTTTATCATTCTAACTTTTGAGACTTTTCCTTCTCTTCTTGTTCATTTAGGGGATGAGTCTCTCTTTTCATGCTGTGGTCAAGAGCTTTCTCTTTTCATGATATTTTTTGAATTAAAACTGTATTATATTTTTAAATTTTTATCAATAAAATTTTATCTTTTGCAAAAAAATAAAAGAGTTTATTTTTTTTTTTGTTTTTGAATTAAATTGAGTTTTCAATTGAATTTTTTAAATAATATCAAACTAAAACATCAAAATTAACTAAATTAAACATCTTCAGAAGCGAAAAACATTAAAACCTCTTATTACCTCTTATAATAATATAAAATTTTTAAAGAATAATGTTTAAGAAATAATATATTATTTATATGTATATAAAAAATATTATATAATTTTTCTCTTAAAAGATATTAATTTATATATACATTGAGCAATTTAATTATTAATATAGTGCTAACATCTTGAAATTATTTATTAATGCAAAAAAAAAAAACTCTTTCGTGCATGCTCCACTTGGCTCGAAAATATAGTTTAATAGAGTTTCGCTTCGTGTATTCTCCACTTAGCTCGAAGGATATAACTCAGTTGTAAAGTATGTAGTTTAATTCGAAACAAAACATAAAAATTTTACTAGAGCTTGACATGCTGTGAATCTTATTAAAAAAGAGGGTGCTTTCGATAATACGGACACATGTAATACATGGCTGTCGTCGGCTCTTATCATAAAGTGTTGGAGTATTCAACTAATATTAAAAATATTTTATACTAACCGAATATTCATAGGAGTATTTTACTAAACATACCACGAATCTTATTAAAAGAGAGGATGCTTTCAGAAATACGGACACATACAGTTTATGGCCGTCATCAACTCGTACCATAAAGTGTTGAAGTATTCAAAATGTCTCATACCAACGAAATATTTACAGAAATATTACAAAACATGTACGAGCTCTAAAATATCAAATTTAATAAGGATTTGATTCATTCCATTCGTATTCACATTACTAAAAAATCGATCCTTGTTTATATACATAATTAAAGCTTATATTAAAAGGACATCAAATGATCCTTATTTTTTATATTTTTTATATAAAAAATTAAGTTATATTTTACTTGAATATTATATCATGTAAACATTAATTATTTAAAATTATTTTTATTATATTTATTAATAAATTTAAAATTAGTATTTTAAAAGTCTTTTTTTTTGCCATGGTATTATAAAAGTCACGTCATGTTGTATATATCCAAAAAATAAATGATAAATTTACTAAAGACAATGATTAAATTATACTTTTTTTTTCAATCTAGTTTTACAATTACAAAAATTATATAAATTAAGAAATTTTATTATGAATAATTTTTTTTCGTATTTAAAGAAGTTAACATTAAATATATTGTTAAAATAAACAGTAAATAGAGAGTGTGTAGGATCAAATGGCTAGTTAAATATGAAATTAAGAGATTAAGAATCTTCTTTAAAAGAAATAATATCTCAAATACTATTTCAAATAATTTTAAATATATTTAAATATTTAATTTTATAATTAATTATATTAAATTTAACTTAAACAATTTTTAATTTATATTAATTAATATAATTTATATTAATTAATATAATTGATTATAAATTTTCTCCATAATCATTATAATATCCGACAACTTCTGATATAATTAATTAAAATAAATAATTGACTGTTCATCAGAAAAAAGAAATTTAAAATGATTATCGGATTATTGACATCCAGAAGACGGCAAGCAACCCACCTTATTTTAATTTTATTGATTTTTGATCTTTTTCATTTCATTTTATTTATTTTTTGAATTGAAAAAATTTTCATTCTTTCTATTTATGATTCTATTCAATTTGTAAAATAAAAAAAAGTGTATAAACAGAACTTTTATCTATACAAAAGTTATTTTGGTTATTCGAGCGCACCAACTATAAAAATTTGTAATTCTTTTGGTTATTCAGGCGCACCAGTTACGAAATCTCGAAACATTATAATCAAAATTCTCTATGCAATTTGACTCTACCCAGACTGCAGTCGAGCCATTGTAGTTAGAGCTCTCTGGCCCATTAATACACAACGCAGTCTATGATTTAACTCTATCTTTTTTTAGATCTCAAATCATCATACTTAATATGATTTAAGTTAGTGGAAGAAAATAATAAAAGAAAGGAGAAAACAAAAAAGATCATCTTCACCCATCGGTCTTTGAATGTAGAATTTTCAGAGTACCAGAGAACTCCATTTATTACAAAACATACAGACCCATTAACTGATATACGATATTCTCATCATTTATGATCCCACTGTCAATACGACCATAGATACTTCCTTCAAGGCTCAAGAATCTACACCACGCCTTGCGTCACACCTCCGTGATACCTCCAGATCTCACAGTCATCAAATCAATATGTTAAAATTATTTAGTCAAGATTTATATGCTTATCCCTTTATTCTGAAGCTAGAAATTTCCAAAAATATATTCTTTAGCTGTACCACTTGAGATCTGAGTATAGATTTGAAGAATCACTCAATATAACAAAATGGACAAAGACATTACAAAGATAAGACGGCTCATGAGCTTCCAGTTTTTCGCAAAAACTCTCCAAGCTATTATCAGCTGAAAACTCTCCGAGCTATTATTGAGAGCCAAGAATGGTTGGTGAGTATCATGTGCATAGTGTTAGAAATGACTAAATTACGACTACACTTGAAACTTATAGGATCCAAGCAGAAGATCATCATCAGACTTCATATCCAGGATTTACTTTCTGTTGAACATCTCCATAACTCTCTAGCTCTTCCATGTCCTCCAGGCTTCCCAGAAATAAGGAAAGTCTCTGATGCAGCTTCACCGGTTGGAGTGAAAGAATTCTAACTTTACCATCAGACCCTCTTCCTCCGGCCTGCTCCACAAGAAAACTAAGAGGATTCGCCTCGTAAACCAGACGGAGATGGTCCCTTGGGTTCATTGCAACTCCACCATACATCAATGTCCGGTGAAAATCAGCTACAAGAGAACATATATAACGGGCGGAATACTTCTTAGGGTATTTTCCTTTTCCTTGTCGAACAGTGTCAATATATTGCCTTAATCCTTCCGGCCAGTCAAAATATCGCGCATCATTTACAGAATAGATTTGCCCTGACATGAATAGACAGAAGTCAAAAATGGGATTTACTTCTGCACCAACATTTGTAATTCCATTCTCTTCTATTCAAAGAAGTGTAAAAAACATTAATATGGTGGTCAATACTACACAGACAACTTAAATAAGATAGTGAGAATTCAAGCTGCAACCTGGTGAACATATTTGATCCTAGCATAAAGAACAATGATTGTCAATGCCAGTACTTTGATGGAAAATTATAGAGTAAATTACTTTTACGTTTCTCAGTTATGTTAAAATTAATATATGCATCTCTCTATTTTTAAAACTCAACAATTTAATCCTTGCATTTTGATTCCGTGAAATTCGATGTCTCTCCGTCTATTTTTTTATAAATTATCTTAGAAATTACTAGAATATCCTTCAATATATAGTATCTTTTAGTCCCTAGATTATGTTAAAATCAACAGTAGATTTCTAAAAAATAAATAGTTCAGTTCTGTAATCTTAACTTTATCCAACTGAAAGAAAATATTGTTTTATCGGAGTGATCTTTAGTTTCACAAAGTTAACATAGGGACTTAATTGTTGAGTTTTAAAACCAGAGGAACAAATATAGTAATTTTAATTTTTCCAAACTTACACTCCCTGCTTTCCATAATTTTGTTCACTTTATTTTTTCACACATGATGCAAGCATAGGAATGACATGATTCCTCCATAATAAATTATGCATTGAAGTCTTCATATTTTTTAAAAAATTAATATGGCAAGCTTTAAATCACGAGAAATCAAAGAGAATTCGAGTCACTCGTTCTGAATACAACGTTTGGAAGACAAATAGTCTTATTTTTATTAAAAATTTGTGGATCCAATTCCAACCATAATTTATTTACTTTTGGAAACTCATGTATGAGATATTTTAGTTTATATATGAATTAGAAGTCAAATTAGTAGAATTAGATATATTTTTCCTTATTTAAATAGGATTACATTATATTTTCCTATTTCAACTAGAATTTATCTTATTTTCTAATTTCAATTAGGATTTATTTTGTTTTCCTATTCCAACTAGGATTAGTAGATATTTGACTTTTCACAGTGAGAATTTATTCTTAAAGTTTTTGTTTTTCTCCATTGTTTAGCAATTTTTTTTTATGTTCTCTAGTTGGAATTATTTTTATTAATCACATTGGTTGGTCAAAGGTGTAGTAGAGCAATCTTCTAGAGAATATCTTTGCCTCGTCAAGTTGTATGACGGGGTTTTTATTATGAGTTGATTCTGGATTTCGCATCAACACAGATTAAGAAGACAATTTTTTTTTATTAACTTTCCAATCATACCCATTGGAAAGACATTAAATTTTATTAAACACTAAGAGATGTTTTGAATACTCGTTTAGAAAAATAACAATTAATAAGAGGTTATTTTGGAAATAAAATAAAATTAAATAGGATTATAATAGTCAATTTACATGTTCACTATAATAAAAAAAAATAAGTCGACAATAATATTAAAACAACAAAAAAAAAGAAAGATGGACACAAAATTATGGAATGAAGTATATCACCAACATACGGTAGCATAGAAAAATGTCTATAACTCAGAAACTAGGTGCATCTGGGTTCCTGTTACCTTTTAAAATTCCAATCAACTTAAGAGAATACCAAGCCAAATAATATATTAATTTTATTTTATCATGGAAGAAATCATGAATTTTATAGCTCGAGGTAGTCCTAAGGTAAGATGTTAAAATATTAACAACCATAGCAACAACAACAGATATATTACCTCGAGGAGGAATCTTAATGCCTGGGTGAGTGAGAATGAAGTCTCCTGTTGAATGATCCAGTGTAAATGCATGTGTTCCTGAACCAAAGCTGGCACAGAATATAGTAGCTGATGAATAGAGCACATAACCAGCAGCCACAAGCCTAGTTCCACTCTGCAGTGAATTCAGCATAGCCTTCTCCTCCTGAGGTAGATGATCTAGTTCAACAAGGCGTTTATATACCCCAAAAATTGTTCCTGTAGGAATGGATGCATCAATATTTCGAGAACCATCAAGGGGATCTGTCACCACCACAAATGGACCATTATCATTTATCCAAATTGGAGCATCATCTTCTTCTGAAGCCATGACAGCAACTTTTCCAGAATTCCGAAGAGATGCCAAGATTATTTCATTCTGCACAACAAGATGCATTCACCAATTAAACAATTTAACTTCTTTTTTTCATTTGTTATTTGTTGGTTAAAGACAGGGGGAGGTGCTGAAAGAACAAGAATTCATTTCAACACTATTGAGAACCCTATGCAACAATCAATGATAATGTTATGAGTTCAATCATAAACTTCTCCTAACAGTCTCCATAACCAACTCATTGATAAATAAAGGAAAAGAAAGGGGTAATTAGTGTATTCAATGGATTTTTGTTCTCTCAGATCTTGACATGGACTGTTGAATGTTTGATTTTGTGTCTGAAGATATGTGTGCCCATTATGTATTAATTTCATCTTCTCCATCTCTCTCTGGTGCAATTATTCTTCATGGTTTTTCTTTTCAGCTTTCTCTTGATATAATTCACAACTAATTCCTTTTGCTTCTTAATTTTCCAAACTCCCCACCACAAGCACAAAAGAAAGTATAGGCAACAGAAAATCTAGCAAAAATTGATCTTTACATTTCAGGAACATCTTGGGAAGTTGGCATTATATTAGAAGGCATTTTTGTACATAATATAAATATGCATAAATGCTTGACCACTGGCCTCCACAACTAATATTTTCTTGATCTACTACCAGGTGGAGGTTTCAGGTTTGGGGTAAGTTCACAGTGGAGATTAGTGAAGCCGCTATCAATTGCTTGAAATATAAATAAATGAATAAGTAAACAAAATAAAGTAATGCCTTCAAGCTATTGAGGCTGAGAACCATCCTGTCCAACACTAAAGCTCACAACTTCATCTAACAAAAAGTAGTAAAGGAATACATCTATTAGCTCTAAATAGCCAACAAGAAATCCTCAAATTGAGCATACACTTGAATTTATAAATAAAAAAGTAAACTTGAATTTCATGAGGACAAAAAAAGAACATTCTAAAATCAGGAACCTTAAATGTAAGCTTCAATCAGCAGGGGAAAATGGACAAACCGAGACTATATCGAGTGGCTTTGGTGCATCCCTATCTGAGCTACTGCCATCACCAGCAACATTACCTTGTTTACTGAGACTGGAATTGAAAGGAGACGCTACTAGAGCTGCAATTCTCTTAGAAGCATATTGTAAATGACTAAACAAAACCACCAGATCATCCCCCACGTCAATTCCTCCCTTACCCATATATTCCACCAACGTACAAAACCCATTATCGCCACTTGCAGAAGCACCCATTTTCGATTTTACGGTAAACCCACCAAGAGAAGCCATTCTTGGCCTGCAATTACAACAGCTCCCCGCGAAAACTGGATAGTTTGGCAGGAAAAGGTGGACTTTTGCGTGAAAAGAGTGAGATTTTGGTGGGACAAGAGAAGTTGGGTATATGGGTAGAACAGATGATTGCATATTATAGACGTTATAGCTTGTTGGAGATTGATTAGAAAGGAAACGTTGAAAACATTGAAAATAATCAGAAGTTTTTGAGCTTCCTACAGATATATTCTTTGGAGGAGCAGGGAGATGGATCAAATTTCTTTCTTGGGAACACTCCGATCATTTCAGCGGATAAGAACAGAAATTGAGCAGATAATGAACAAAAAATTTGGAGGAAGAGAAGGAAGGTCGACAACATGGGCCCGAAGCTCTACCCATTAAACTGTGTAAGCCGAGATCATTCTTGGACTGGGTTCCTAGAAATAGTGAGGATAAAAGAACAGAACCGGATTTCTAGACATAAAGAAGGATCTTTTTTTTTTTTTGCTATTTTTTTCTTTTTTCTTAAAAAAAATATATATTAGCAATAAAAAATTAATATAATTACTTGAGATTTGATAAAAGTCACTTAGTTCATATTCGTGTTTTGCTTTGGGTTTGCATGTTCTCATCCTCTTGTTAGGACACCTTGATTAGTCTGCCTAGTAGAGGAAATTAAGCATGCAGAGTTGGTGAATATAACGGCTAGTAACAGGCAAAATGGTGCGTGGAAGTGTTGAATCAAAACAGTGCGTTACAAGCTAAGTAAAACGATGCGTCTAAGAACTAAGCATTGATCATCGTCTTCCCAGGATCGAGGACTAGTTCCCTCAGCTCACTGAAACAAAACTCCCTCCTGCTCATGCATGTGATACCAACCGAAAATGGAAGGAAATATAGGCAGTTTGTTAGTTTGTTTCTAGAATTTTCCAGTAAGATCCAATCAATATATATATATATATATGCAAGTTAAACAATGCATCAATAAGAGTTATGTTGCTTCCGTCTCCAATTTGTGATGGTTATTTCTCTCTTTTCCTAATTTTGTTCATATAAGTTTTAGACAAATGGAGGTCCACATGCTACCTTTCCACAGGGCTACAGGTCCTACAGTGTGAAGTGAATTGGGTCACTGAATATGGTGTCTCAAACAGCTGGTCTTACGAAAAAAATGAGCTTCCCCTTGAGCAGGAGACTGGTTTTTGCCGAGGACGGGGTGATTGTAGATATCATTAATGGATTTTGCACTGCCTCGTAACTTAGTAAAAATTCTTGTGGAACAACAAATTCACATGCTTGATTTGGTCTTTTATGCTCCAAGAGAATCCCACATGAAGGCTCAGGAATGATCAATGAATCAGCAAGCTGGCCAGAGTTTTCTTGAGAAAAAATTGGTCATGCGGGTTCTCGATTCTCTTCAGCCTAACAAGCCTGAGGACCCTTATCCTCCTCGCAGGCAGTCATGAATCCAGCTTAGTTCCTATGCAACCGCATGTTGACTTCAACATTTGCTTCTTAATATGCAGCAAGCGAAAGAAGCAACCGAAAAAATAACTAAAAACAGCAATTTTACAAAATAATAGGTTAGGCCTGCATTTTTCATTCAAGTATTATAACGAATGGTGGAAAATTACAAAGCACTTAATTGTAAATGAGCTCATTCGACTAATGCTTCTCTGAAATAAGCCTTTCCACATTGTCTCGATGGCAGTAGTCGGTACATAAAGATTGCACATGCCCAGCCACATCTATCGTCAAGTATGAAAGTATGAAAAACAATTCTAGAACCTACTCTCCCGTTGTATGATAAGTTGGAAAGTTCTAATACAGTTAGAAATTGATAAATACTACTACTAGATTATCCAATGAGAAATTTAACCGCATAAGCAGCTGGAAATGGCTGCTCATAATTCATGCATAGAAAAGCTGAATACCTACTGCGTCCTTCTGGGTTAGTTTCAGTAGGTCACTATGTTTACATATGCAAAAATTAGTTGAGTGAGCATTGGACATGTGGCCATCTCAATACCTAAGATGCTCTCAAGTTGATGAACAAACTGGCAGACTGCAAAACAGAAGTTATCATAGAAACTGTTAATAGGCTGCGCTGCACCTGGTAAGTGTTAAAATCAGTGCACCTCATAATATATCTGGCTTCTATCACCTAAGAAATAAAATTCCCAATAATATCTTTATTTGTAAAAATCTACTAGAAACATGAACACGTGCAGATGTTCCAAAGGTGATTCCTTTTTCTAATCAATCATACTAGGGGCCAAAAAACTAATCAAGATGTCATTGTCACATACTATATCACTTCCTTCAGAATTTACACATGCAAAAAATAGATATTAAAAGAAGTAAAACAAACACAAACAATTAAATGTAGATAACATTTTAAAAATATTATCCATCTCCAACAAAAATATAACAAGAGTCCCAACAGACAGAGCATCAAAACATTGCGGATATGGTATATAGATAAACAGCGCGAGACGTATATATAATTGCAAAATCTTATCTCATTCTATAGCATTTATGGATGCATAATACACATCACAAAATCTCAACATTAATAAGTACCAATAATGTCTCATATTGGTCTGCAATTGCAATAATGAATGATCTAATCCAATCAAAACAAATGTACAAAAAAAGATGGTTTCAAAATGTACCTCTCAAAATGCAAATCAATTGCCCTAGAACATTCACCAGAATTTCTACAACTAAATACCAATAGTTCAAATCCTCCAGCTTTGGACTTGTACCCATGCAGAGGGCTACAATACTACTATAGCATGAGCATAGCAAAATGTAGCAACAATTTGAGGAACATAGGTATCACAAATTCAGTTAAACAATTTACCATAGTTGACCTATTTTCAGTTAGAAAGTACTCACCTAGTAAAATACAAAGAAAGAACAGACAAGCTTGAACATTATATACATGGGCATCATTGAAGCCTCAGACGGTTGAAAAACACCAAGAAGTGATATTCAGGAGCCCAATATACAAACCCAACAACAGGGCCCCCTTTGATGTACTGCACAAAATGAAAAAATGAAACCTATTAATATCTTTCTGAGAGAAGGCACAAATAAGTTACTGTTTCATGAGAATGCCTAACATCTGTCATAAGAGGATATAAGAGCTGAAAACCTTTCCATCAAGAATAACAAGTTCACCATCAACCCATCGAGGATTCTGAAAACCAGGCTCAGCAAGCCTCCCTTGTCCTCTGTACCGAGCAATCTGAGTTTCAAATAAGCCCTTCAGCAAAGAGGAAGAGGAAACATAAAAAAAGAATACAGGCTTACAAACATACCACTCCAAATTCTTCAGGAATGATGCCTTTATGAGGAAGCTGATACCTTTTTCCAACCTTAGCACGAAATGCCACCTACAGGAATCAGTAATGTAAACCTGTTATTGCTTATGGAGACAAACTAACTGTGAATATCAGAAAATTGGCACAGTTAAGGGCCAACCAAAAGAACTTGCTGGTTTTCCTCAGGGCTATCCCAACAAGGCAAATTATCCAGTGAAGCACAATACAATGCTAGTTATATAAAATAATTCAGGAATGTAATTGCAAAATAAATGGATAAATAAATATGAAAAAAAAATCTAAGAACTGGAGCACGTATTGTTCATAATAGCAAAATCAAGTGCCTGAAATTGTAAACTTTATATGGCCAAAAACGGTTTTGTCAGTAAAAACTGACGAAACACATTCCACATTGCAAAAGAGAATGACAAATGACTAAGATTACACACATGAACTCTCTCCAGCTTTTATAAACAAATGCTAAATATGTGAAATTACCTGTCCAGCAGGTACATATGGATCTCCAGTTAATTTTACAGCTTCAACATATTCATAAAACTCTAGACTAGAAGGTTCCTTGGTCCCACGTTCATCTTGCCATTGACCAAATTTACGTTGTAGGTGTATGACTTCTGAGGTGTACAGTCCATGAGCCCCGATATAAAGTCCTGACAAAATCATATAGTATGAAAATTTTAGATTCACCCTAAGTTTAAGATTAATGATAAAAAAATAACAGACTAATGGAAGGTCCTAAACATGTCAAAGCAGAGAACTACAAGGAGAAACTACACCCCTCATAATAACATCACAAGCACAGAGTTCTACCTAAACCTTGATGAACTTTAGCAATGTAATCTTAGGACAATAAATTAAATATAATGAACTACTCAAAGTCTTAAGCAAAAAAATTGTAACAATTTATAACTTGTGACCATATGAGCTATTTTCTGGTGCCAAGTCAGAATTGAGGTGGAATTATTTACTCAACATATAGGATGAACTGTCAGAAAAGACAAAAAGATCCTAGTTAATGTCCATTAACATATTAGATAAGAAGAGCCTCTAATACTCTGACTCTTCATCTTGCTATGCCTCACCTGTGTCAACATGACATTTTATTAGGATACGACGTAGAATATGTGTCCAATACATATTTGCGCACTCAGACACTTGAGAGTGACATATTCATGCATAGTTAATAGAGCATTCTTTTCTCCCAAGATGAAGTGCATGTATTTAGATAAAAATAGTTATTTGGTTGTATTTTGGACAATGTATTTGGTTGTATTAACTATAATTATTCCTATATAACTTTATATATATTTTTTATTCTAGTTTATTTTATATAACATAAAGTATCCAAGCACTCGCATATAAACTTAGATCCATATCCCCGTATTTTCTAATTATAAAGTTAACAAGTCAGACATAGAAATATGCACCCATTTATGACACATTCGAGTCCAAGTAACATAGAGAAGAGCTACACATACAGCAGATCCAACAATAGCTGATTAGAGATAAACCTATAGAAACCAATTACTAGTGATGTGCATATTTACTTCAATCATGAGCTAGTATCTTTTTATTCTATGCTTGAGCACATGTAATAAATAGTTCCAAATCAACCCTGAATCAGCACCAAAGGCAAAAATCAATTTTAGGTGTCAGCATGTGTAAATTGCCATAATTTTTATTGCTTTTTGGGTAATTCCTTGCGTGGAATTTGAGTTCAGGGACCATATTCAAAAATGTATATAAAGTTTCAAGGTAACAAGTTGGACTTATGCCCTTGATAACTTAACAATGAACAGATTCAAATCACCATTTAGAGGGTCTGGAGATGTTGATATTTCAATCCGATGGAAAGTTGTTGATCCGGACAGTGGTTGACGGTTTTGAGCTTGACTAAGGGTAAAATTTATTAAGTCCCCAACATCTTTCAGTACCTGCACAGACGAAATAAAAGAACTCAAACATACCATCCATTGTAATAATTTTGACAAAAAGTCAGCATCTTATTTACCAAAGGTACACAAAGATATACCCTGCAGAAAATTGAACCAACCTTTAATGGTATCTTCTCCCTACCAATGAATTTAGCGAGATCCAACATAATACTGTCCACACTGCGTTGACCTTGAAACTTTGCTTTTTTGTCCAACGACCCTGCTTCCTTGGCACCAGAATCTTGTTGGTTCACATCTTTCTCAATAGAAAAGCAAAATGACCTCCGTCCCTTTTTCTCTAGCTTAGCAGGCACTCTGAGTGAGTGTTTCATAGGCATGCTTCCTGAAAGTTTCTGAGTGAGACCTCCAACTACAACTTTAACTGAAATTTCACTTGGCCCTTCGTTATCAATGATGCCATGAGTGGCATCCATTTCAATCTCATCTCTTTCTTGGTCACTTTCACCTCTAACTTCATCTTCTGAGTCTATGCTTTCTAACTCAATATCCTTCTCATCATCTTCTTCATCCATTATCTGTTCTATCACCTTAGATATGAAATCCCTATCTACCTTTGCGGGTGCCGTCACCTTCAAAACCTTGACCTTCACCCCAGGAATCATATCTCGCAAAATATTCTGAAAACCAGGCAATCCATCATTGAGGTCAGAACCATCTTCATTATCATCACCATCCTCAGCGTCCTCAGTGCTGACAACAAGTAGATCACTTTTATCTTCAACTGTCCCTGGCTGATTTAAGTGGTTGGTGGCACCTGGTGATTTAGAGGACACTGTTGAAGAGTCTTGGGAAAATCCTTTTCTTTTCAAGTACACTGCCTAAAAAAGTACATGAATTCCATCAGAGAATGTTTCTGACACAGATTGAACCAGAAGCATTAATGCAATAAGGCCACAACTAGAAAGGATACAAGCAAGACAAGTAAATGCATCTACAGAAGAATATGTTCACACACTGCATACAACTAAGCATGTCTGCAGCTGTCCATGCTTGCAAGCATGAACATATGTATACAATTCTATAATACACCAATATGCACATAATGATTGATGCACATGATGAGCAACTAAGCAAGCAAATTTGAAGGTCAATGACCAAGATAGGGCATTTTGCTTCCCTTATGGAACAAGGTTTAAATATCGTGGAGTTCAGAAAAGGGCATCTTGCTCCTCCCATGGGGCAAGGTTTGAGTACACAGGTGTCGGATTGCAATTGCTAAATTGCAGTTACAGGTACAATCCTGGTAACGGTGCAAGTCACCCACAGCATTTGGCTGATTGTAGATTTAATGTAAGCTAGAGATAAATATTATCATACAGAAAATAAAAAGACTAACAGATTTAACTGCAATAAATATTGTTGAATGACAGGAAAACTTTTTGGAGGAATTATCCATCCAAGATCAAAATATAGATGACCAATTAAGTTGGATTTTGGTTCAGTGGAAGCAACTTGGGAATAACCTAGATGTCTTATGCTTCTCTAATCTTTTCTTAGAAAGATTTTTATATTGCATACAGGATGGCACTACTCCTTGGCACCTGGCCTTGGAATGCTCTCTTAGCTTATGAAATAAATAAATTAAATCTCCCAAGTCAAAAATTCACAACTTATTTAATTAATATACAAAATACGGGACTTAGACAAGGATACCTGCTGCTTGTATTCACCTTTCCTGTTCTTTGTAAGAAAGATCTCAAACACTGGGACACCAACTGCAGCTGTAGCAAGCTGTCTGAAAGAAAAAGATAAATGGATATTAGACCTTCCAAAATAATAAAAATCCACGTTATTGAATTGCAGAATTTGATTTTTTGACCAAGAAGGTGTTTACTTTTGCTGAGTACCAATGCATCACCACCCACAAGGTCAGATAAACTCACATTTTATTTTTTACACTTTTACACATCAATCAAATTGCATTTCAGTTTGAACTTGGGCATGCTACCAGCGGTGCAAGAATGGCTAATAAGATCACAGTTACTCTTCAATCAAAAATCGTGTGAAAGAAAAGCCTACAAGGTGTTGTGCATATCAATTTAAGAATGAGAAACTGAAATGAACTCTTCAACAAGCAAGTAAATAATTACCGAGGACTATAACTCCTTGCAACGTATCTTCCATGCTCTGCAGTAATTCGTATAATTAGACCATAAGGATCATGTACATCTTCTGAGATGCCAGACCACCATCCAACCTGGACATCAATAAAAAGAAAAGAAAACATGAAGTATATTTATATGGTAACAACACAATCTTATTCTTAGATATGCCTTGGTCCTAAGTAGAAAATATCAAGCAGGAAACTAAAAAGACAGATTTATTTAATCCCAGATGATGATAGACCATCATTAGTACTATGAAAAAACAACTAAACTTTTTCACAAGAATCAACTCCCACCTGCAAATTTAAAAAGGTGTAGAGACAGAGAACTGCCCTATTATGCTATTACTCTAACAATCTGCCATTTACATCATGAACATACAGAATTGAAATGAATACCAGTCACAGAAAAAATATGCACTTGAAACGTTTTCAGTAACACTCCCCAAAATTAAGATGTTTGCAGTTGACATAAAGCCCAAAAAAATTGGTAAAAGGCAACTCCTCACATAAATAGGACAAACTTAGCAGGGAATGCTTCAAGCGGAGCAAATATCCAAAGCAATACCACGCAGAGTCCATCTCGCCAAAAGCTAATTATCTGAAAAAACAACTAATAAGAAGGGAAAGTCGAGCATTAACTCACCAATCCAGTCCCAGCATAATCTCGCAACAAAGCTGCATCTCGGTAACGCTCTTCTGCTACTGCTCTCTGAAGAGTCCAAAAAATAAAGGGTTAGCAGAACAATGGCACTACTAATGACTCATAAGTCATGACCCTCTGCCCTTTCCCAACCTGGCAAAACCGAAGCAATAAGTCAAATTACATACATTCAGCTGAGACATAACTCTGCCAACAGCATCATTTGTTGCTGCAGCTGCAATTGCCACCTTTAGCCTAGCTGCATCGTCATAATCCTCTCTTTTTACAGCGTGATCCAACTGCGACTGCAGGGAAGGAAATTTCAACGTATCAGGAGAAAGGTGTGTCATGCAGCTACATAAGTTCAGCATTCCTTCTAGCGTGTGATGTCAGCACTTTCTAATACAATTAACTAAGTTAGTACCATCTGACCTTTTAAATAGTTCTACCTTCAAGAGCAGATAGAGTAAGTTTTTTTAGTACAACACAAAATTGCAGTTGGAAAGCAACCTTCTATCTTCATTTATCAGCTCAGTAACACTTTTCCTAAAACTAATAATGACCAGTGGTGAGTCTTTCTTCATCCAAATAATTTGTAGCGATGATCAAACAATTCAGAGCTTATAAGATGAGGGAACATTTGGTTGATAAAAGTGTATATATATATATATATATAGACATGGCTTTTACAAATAGCATTGAAATAGAAGTCCATCTTTCTAAGGCCATTTTTCTGCAATTTATAAATGAAGAAGTCCCAGTTCCCAATCAAGAGAAATTCCTTCAAATTTAGGTTCCCAATTCCCCCAAGTTGCACTTCCCAGATTCTTATTCCCTTTTTTCAAGAAACAGAAAGCAGTTCTTGTCCAAAAAAAAAGGGTAATCTTCAAGGTAATCAATTACTTCGAAACTCTGCATGCGTATTGTAGAATATATGATTGAAAAAGATAGAAAGTCGGGGAAAATACCTTCAGAACGGAGACAACACGCTCCTGCTCATCTACTTCTTCGAAATGCCTTCTCCATCGATTCCAATCCCACTCTTTTTCACCCTTCCCATCATCCCTCTCCACATCCATAACATTCCCCAATTCCTTATCCTCTTTCCTCCGGGGACTGATAAACGAATTAATCCGTTTCATCGCACTTCCGATGAAACCTTGAAGAGCAGCATCCCATCGCCACTCACTGGAAGAACTATCAGAAGAAGACGAATTAGTGCAGCGACAGCGAGAAGTACCACCACCAACAGCAGCAGAAGAAGAAGAATCCGAAGAATCCCAAGAGAAGGAGTGAGAAGGAAATGGAGAAGGAGAAGGAGAAGGGTAGGATGGCCTTTTGGGAAGAAACCTGCGGTGGGTTCTGAAGGAGAGTTTGTGAGGAGGAGTTGGAGGTGAAATTGAAGCCATGATTGGATTGTAGAGGGAGAAGAAAAAGGTAAGTGGTGGATTTGTATGAAAGTATGAAAATTTTGAAGAGCAGATGTTGAATTGAAGGTGTGGAGGAGAGTAAAAATGGAGAAGTATCAGGCGACACGAAACTACAAGACAGAGGAAAGCTGTTTTGATTTTGAAGGGGAAAGGTAGGGTGGTGGTGGTGCTGTTGTCTGCCGGGAGATAAGCATCAGTAGAAATAAAAATAAATAAATAAATAAGAAATAAAATATCATTTCTGAATAAGAAAAAAAATATTTGTTTTTTACTTTTTTTTTTCAAAGATAAAATTTCATACCTAATTTTTATCTAAATTAAAATCATGATAATTCTATTAAATATTCCAATAGTTTTATAATTTTTTTCTATTTTTTCACATTAATTAAAAAATATATTTTTTATTAATTTTTTAATTATAATAATTTAACATTTAATTTTTATTAAATATAAAAAAATATTCTTAAAAATTCACTTAAAAAATAAATAAAAATTTATATTTAAAATAAAATTATAACAATTAATTTATATATTATTATAATATAAAAATAAAATAAATAATAATTTTGAGATAATAAAAAAATATATACAAAAATTATGAGATAAAAAAAATATATATATAAATTCACTCGTATGAAATCTCAAAAGTGTCACGCTTTGAAAGATTTTAATCCAAAAATTATAATATTTTTCATTTTATTATAATTTTTTGTTAAATTTTTTTTTTATGAATGATCTCACATTAAATTTAATATTATTTTATAATTTCAAAAATATTTTTAATTCCATTTTAACTAATTTTTTTTGTAAATAATTAAATTTTATTGGTATTTAAATTCTTGTTCTAATTTTGCATTAAAATTACTAGTTTTTTTTTTTTTACTGGTTGTATATGACTTTAATTTATTTTGTTATATCTTTTTTTTTGTTAGTTTTTGTACATGATATAAAATAGTTAATTAAAATTTAATCCACTCACCAGATTATTAAAATATGTATTTATTTCTAATTAGAGTTAATATAAAAAAGAAATAAAATTAATAAACACATTAATTTAGTAAATTAGATCTTATTGAAAAAATTATGTTAACTAATTAAAATATTATTAAAACTAACAACAAAGATTATGTATTTATAAATATACTTAATGCTTAAATAAATTGTTTTTAAAATTTTATTAGTATCATAAATAATTATTAATTTATATTATATCCCCGATATTGTACTGTCTATAATATATTATAAAAAAATTAATATGACAATTTTAATATAAATTGAATTATAAATTTTAAAATAAATATTTTTATATTTTTTAATTAATAATTATATTTTATTTATAATATTAGTATTTTATAATGACATATAAAAATTATTAATATTTATAAATAATGTGATATTATAAATACTATTTTAAAATAAATTAAATTAGAGTTAATATTATTTTAAAATAAATTAAATTTGAAATTTTAAATTAAAAATAAGTGAAACAAAACGATATTTTTTATTTTTTTTTAATTTTAAAAATATTTTTTATATTTTTTAACATTTGAGGCATTTGAAAAAATATTTTTTACTTGAATAAAAAATTAAATTATTATGAAAATAAATAATTTATTTTTTTAAAAAAAGTATTAGAATATCTATATATAAATTTATTAATATTTTTTATTTTTTAAATTAAAATTACATATTAAAAAATAAATTATTTTGTTAGAAAATCTTTTTCATAAAAATATTTTATATTCTCTTAAAAAAAATTTTAAATATAAATTATTTTCTGTAAATAAATAAATTTAAATAAAAATTTAAATTTAAAAAAAAAAAAAGCTAAGCTTATTTAAGATGGTTTTTTTTTCACATATAAAAAATTAAAAATTTTTGTTGTATTATTATTGACTAAAATTTAATAATTTTTTTATTTTAAATGTCTTATTAATATTGCAAACCAAATCATAATAAAGTTAAAATTTTATTGATATTATAATAAAATTATAAAAATGACTATCTTAATGTTTTTCTTATATGAACTTTTCAAGTTAAATTAATATTATAGTAGAAAATTTAAGAGCCTAATAAAATAAATAAATTGTAGTAGAAAATTTAACAACCTAATATAATAAATAATAAATTCACTATTTATTTTAAAATTTTTTTGTGTATATAAAAAAATTAAATATTTTATTTTATTACAAATAAATAAGCTTCAAATTTATTAATTTTTCTATTTCAAACATCTTCTAAATATTATAACTGATACGATATTTGTCTAAAATATATCATGAAATGTAAGATCCTAGTAAACTGTGACATTTGATTACGGAAGTTTCACCTGAAAAAAAGAAAACTCAAACATCATAATAGTTGATAGTTGAAATGATAGAAGACATACCTTCTCATGAACTGGTCGAACCTTTCATGACATAAGTTACTGTTAAAAGATAGTATCCAGTAAATCCTCATTACTCCTATAATCGTGAAATCTTTTATTCACTAACTGGTACTAATCAGATTTCTAGAAAATTTACTAACTAACTCCATCTTCTTATAGTATAAAAGGAAAAGAATACACAGAGTTCAAGATACGTATTCTTACACACTTATTCTTAAGCTCAAACTGCTTTCTTACACTCACCCTTGTCATAAATTACTGATTTGAGCGTTGGAGTGACTGTCCATATGCGCCAACTATTTCACATTCTATCTTTTGCAGATTGACCAATCATTCTTCAACTTATTTTCTGCCACATCGTTTGGTTCCATTATCGAGATCCCCATTGAGCTTTTCTTAATTTATTTGGAATAAATCCGACTTAATTTTTTGTTCATTTTTTCACTCAAAGTACTCTCCATTTCCATCACTTTATCCTTAAAAATGGCTGAAAACTCACGAGCTGTTGCTTAGTTTACTACTAATAGGGGAGTCATCGTCTCCTCCACCCCTGACAGTGGACAAAACACTTTTTCTATGGTCAATGAGGTAGATCTCAACAATCTAAATAATGAGTAGATGGTACAGTATATTAAAAAGCTATAGACAACTCTCAAGTAATATAAAGCTTGAAAGGAGCCCTCATTCATGGCTCTCAGAGTAAGAGAGGAAGCTTCCTTCAAAACCCCGAAAACTCAGATGTAGGCAATTCAAATGCAGTCTAAAGGGAAGGCCAAGTTTGAGGATGATAAATCATCAGACAAGGCCTTAAAAGACTTTTATTGGAAGTTGGTTCGTGCTATATAAAGGTACCAAAAGGAGCAAGAGAAAGACTATGGTTTGGATGACGCTTCACCCCTGTCGGAGGATATTCTTGCAGAAACCTTTCCTACTAAGTTCAAGCTGTATAGTTTGGACAAACACGATGGGATGGCAGACCCTAGGAGCCATCTGACTATCTTTCAAACTACAATGTAGCTCCAGGACGTCAATAACTTCGTATTGTGCCAAGTCTTCTCCTCCACACTCACAGGTTTGGCTCAGAAATAGTACTAGCATCTGAGTCTAGATTTTATCCATGATTTTATATAGCTTGCTATGTTATTTAAATTTAAGTTTATTACCTATATACCTCCTAAAAAACTCTCCTCAGACTTGTAAAAAATTTGACAAGGAGAGGGCGAGTCTTTAAGGAGTTTTATCTCACGTTTTTAATACTGAAGTGATACAAATTGAATAATTAAATCACGAGATAGCATGTGAGACATTAAAGAAAGGGACTCACAATAAAAAGTTTATGAACTCACTAATCAAGAATCCAGCAGCCACTTATCAGCAGCTGATGGATAAGGTGGTCCAAAAGTACATATGGTTAGATGATGAAGTCCAGACGCTGAGGGAGGATAAGAAGACAAGTCAAAGTAAAACCCAAAAGCTAGAAAGGCGAGGCTATAAGGGAGATTGAAAAAATTATCTCATGTCTCGAGAGAGGGATGACCGAGATAAGTATAAGAACTATATTCCGTTAAATGACTCATAAATGCATATTCTGATGTAGATCAGAAAAATGACAAAGATAGCAGATGACCCTCCAAACTCAACCCTAACAAAGCTAGCAGGCGAGATAGAATAAAATACTGCCGATTCTATGAAGATCACGATCACACAAGGGAGGAATGCTGACATCTAAAAAGAAAAAAATTGAGAGGCTGATAAGGGACGAAACACTCCAAAAGTTTTTCATAAAAGAGAGAGAGGATAGAAGACCCGAACCTAAGGCAAGAACTCCTAAAAACGTTGTTGATAGTGAATCCGTTGGGGTTATACATGTGATTGGCCCTAGTGATTGTAAGGGTAAGAACAAGCGTACCACTAAGGATGTCTTGTCTGTAGAACAAGAGCCATGGACAAGTAAGAGATAGAGTTTGGGCCAATATATAAGGTGACAAAGTCTTTTCACAATGACCCGCTAGTTATAAGCGTTTAGTTGAACAAGTATGATATAAGGCGAGTTTTAGTAGATACAGGTAGTTCCGTCAACCTTCTTAATTTGAAAGTAATTAACAAGTTAGGTTTAGATAAAAATAATCTCACTAAAGTCTCTTATCCGTTAATGGGACTAGGGACAAAACGTGGCAGTTCTAAGTACTATCAATCTTCCATTTGTGATGGAGGATAAGAAGCACAAGCGGGAGCTATATACAGAATTCGTGATGGTAGATATTCCATTTGCTTACAATATAATACTCGATCGTCTGGTCTTAAATTGCCACGAGATAGTTATTAACATAGGTGCTCTGTGTTTAAAGTTTCCAACTCCAAGGGGATTGGCTATTATTCGAGGCAACCATAAGTCAACACAAGAATGCTACATAATTTCTATGAAAAGTCTCGGGAAGGCGATGATGCCGATCAATTTGCTAGAAAAAATAGATTCTTATACGAAGCCAGAACCAGTAGACTCAATAAAAGAGGTCCTATTAGAAGCTGATAAAAAGGTACGCTTTGGAACTGTATTAAGTAATATAGTAAAAGATAATTTAGTAAAATTACTAAATGCAAAATGATTACCTTTGCTTGATCTCTAGAAGATGTAACAGGTGTAAATCCGACCCTAATCACCCACAAGTGGTCCATCGATGAGTCAATAAAACTGACACAACAAAAGAAAAGAAAATTTTCTTCGGAGAGACAGCAGGTGATTAAGGAAAAGGTTAACAAGCTCTTAAGTGCAGGTCTAATAAAAAAGGTCTAGTATCCTACATGACTCGCCAATGTAATATTGGTCAAAAAGGCAAATGAAAAGTGGAGAATGTGTATGGACTTTACCAATCTAAATAAGGCGTGTCCAAAATATCACTATCCACTCTCATTCATCGACATATTAGTAGATTCTACTTCAGGCCATACCGTGGACTCTTTTTTAGATGTCATTTCAGGGTACCACCATATCTTAATGGATCATAAGGATGCTGAAAAAACTATTTCCATCACGGATGAATGAATTTTCTATTATAAGGTGATGTTATTCAGGTTGAAGAATGTAGGGGCGACTTATCAAAGGTTGGTATCAAGCAACTTCAAAGATCTGGTGGGAACGACAGTTGAGGTGTATGTGGACGATATAGTGGTAAAGAGTTGAACCCAAGCGATATCCAAATGGTTTTCAACGTACTAGATAAGGCAAGTATGAAACTCAACCCTAAAAAATGTACTTTTGAGGTAAGGGTTGAAAATTTTTTAAGGTATATAGTCTCTGAAAGAGGCATAGAAATAAATTCAGATAAAATTAAAGTCATACAAGATATGGAAGCTGTAATACCCGGCTAGACACCGGTATCGGAATTCCTACCGTTCGGTGGAATCTCGGATGTCGGAGACCTCTAGAAGGGTAAAACCATGTTTTCATGAAATATTTTAATGTTTTTGATGATTTTAAGTAAAGAGGAAATGAGTTTTTGGAATAAAAACACCCTTGGAGGAAACTCAGGTTCGGCCGCCGAAACTCAAAGTTCGGCCGCCGAACATGCATGCTTTTCGGCGGCCGAACTTTGAGTTTCGGCGGCCGAACTTGAGTTTCCTCCAAGGGTGTTTTTATTCCAAAAACTCATTTTCTCTTTACTTAAAATCATCAAAAACATTAAAATATTTCATGAAAACATGGTTTTACCCTTCTAGAGGTCTCCGACATCCAAGATTCCACCGGACGGTAGGAATTCCGATTCCGGAGTCTAGCCGGGTATTACATTCTCCCCCCTTAAGAACATTCGTCCCTGAATGTTCCTCAACTAGCACATGCATAGAGTCATCACAACATACACATAACACACATAAAACATACAAGAAACTAACCTTAGAAGAGATAAGGGTATTGCTGGAGCATGGACTCCCGTGTCTCCCAGGTGCACTCTTCCATATTGTGGTGGTTCCATAGGACTTTCACCATCGGGATTTCCTTGTTTCTCAGCTTTCTGATCTGGGTGTCTATGATCCGCACTGGCTGCTCAACATAGGTGAGATCCTCTTGGATCTCCATATCAGGCTCACTAAGAACCTTGCCCGGATCTGACACAAATTTCCTCAACATTGAAACATGGAAAACCGGATGGATTCTTGCCATTGAAGCAGGCAAATCTAGCTTGTACGACACATTCCCAATCTTCTGCAAGATTTCAAAGGGTCCGATGTATCGCGGAGCTAGTTTACCTTTCTTCCCAAAACGAACCACTGCTCTCATTGGAAACACCTTGAGCAATACCAGATCCCCCTCTTGAAACTCTACCTGTCTTCTGCGGATGTCTGCATAACTCTTCTGTCTGCTTGCAGCAGTCTTGATTCTCTCTCTGATTATGGGTACCACCCTGCTGGTGATCTCTACTAGCTCAGGCCCTGCCAAGGCCTTTTCTCTAACTTCCTCCCAGCAAACAGGTGACCTGCACTTCCTCCCATATAAAGCTTCATATGGAGCCATCCCGATGCTAGCATAATGTAATACCCGGCTAGACTCCGGTATCGAAATTCCTACCGTCCGGTGGAATCTCGGATGTTAGAGACCTCTAGAAGGGTAAAACCATGTTTTCATGAAATATTTTAATGTTTTTGATGATTTTAAGTAAAGAGGAAATGAGTTTTTGGAATAAAAACACCCTTGGAGGAAACTCAAGTTCGGCCGCCGAAACTCAAAGTTCGGCCGCCGAACATGCATGCTTTTCGGGTGAGCCTTAGGCCCCCGAAAGCATAAGTGAGGGAAGCCCAGGTTCGGCCGCCGAACATGGCATGCATGCGGGGGCACGTTCGGCTCCCGAATGTGGCCTGGCCAGCCATTATAAAAGAGCCCCTTAGCCGAAATGGGCGAGCTTTCTCCCCATTTTCGGCCAAGGTGAGCCCTTCCGCCGTTCCTCACCATCCTTGAGTTCTTTCCTTCAAATCTTTCAAGATTTTCAGAAGTTTTTACGTTGTTTTGAAGATTTTCGAGTTTAAAGCAAGTTTTGGAGCTTTGAGGTTCAAGAACTCAAAAATCTCCCACCTCCGAGTTTAGGACGTCTCTCCCTCGATCTTCAAGAGGTAAGAGCCGATCTTAAGCTCATTTCATGTTTAAAGTAAGTTTTATGCAAGATCTATGGGGTAGAATGTATGTTTAGCTCATAGTTAGGTTTTTGAGTTAATGTTATGTTTTGAGCAATGTATGTTGGTTTTGTGTTGTTGTTGTGTGTTGTAGTTGGGGTTTAAGTTAGTTTGAAGCCCCTAGGAGCCAATGTATGTATATTTGCATGTTTTGGTTGAGCTAAATGCATGATTGGGAGTTTTGGAGGCAAATGTGCTTAAAGGAGCCAAGTTTCTGCCCTTTGGCAGAAACCAGGTTCGGCAGCCGAAGGAACTTTCGGCCGCCGAACATGGCTGGGGAGGCAGGCCTTTCGGCTGCCGAAGTTGCCCCCGAAAAGAGACTTTCGTCTCTGTCTGGGACTTTCGGCCGCCGAAGGTGCCGCCGAACCTGCCTGGGTTTCGGCTCTGGAGGGACTTTCGGCCGTCGAAGGTGCCGCCGAACCTGCCCTGTTCTGCCTTCCTTTGCATGTTTTTGCATGATTGTTTTGAGGTGTTTTAGGGGGTTTTTGGGGGATGTTTTTAGAGTTATGTTCTAGTATGTTGGTCCCTCATTTGAGTCCACCTGTGTAGGTTCGGACCCGAGGAACCGAGGACCTCAGCAGTGAGTCAGCTGCTTCAGTCAGTGTCAGAGCTAGCCAGAGGTGAATGGAATGACTCTTATGCTTTTAAATAAATAAATCAGTTTTGAGCATGTTCATGCATCACGGATGCCATGTGATATTTTAGGTTGTTTGCATTAGAAATCACGAATATGTTGCATTGCATAATATGTTGTTGATGTGGATGAATGTTGAATGATCCGTTAGCCCTCATATGTTATGACATGATGATATGATATGGAAGTCCAGGTGTGGCCTGCACTACGCCCCTGGTACTATGTAAGAGAAAGACCGGACGTGGCCTGCACTACGCCCCCGGCACCATGGAATATGTATGTTATGTTATGCTATGTATAAGAGAAAGACCAGGTGTGGCCTGCACTACGCCCCTGGCATGATTGGAATATGTAGAGGGCTAAATGGTGACAAGTTCATCCTTGATATGATTAGTTGTGATGTGATGCATTCCATGATGGCATGTGTTTTAAATGCTTTATGATTCTGCTCACTGGGCTCTAGTAGCTCACCCCTCTCCCAAATTCCCCAGGTTTGCAGGTACGGGTTAGACAGAGAAGTCAAGAAGAGTAATGAAGTCATATGTATGTAATAGTTAGAATGTGGACATGACAGATTGTATAATGATGTATAGATATGTAATGTAGCGATATTGAGGTTAGAAGTGTGCTTGACCATAGTATAATGTAATCCCTTTTTGATACATGATCTTAATGTTATTGATGTCCATGTTTAGCCAACTCAACACTTGTTATGCCACCCATTGGGGGCATTGATGAGATCCCACAGAGGGGTCAAGCTTATGATTATGTATATGTTCAGTGCATGCACAGGTTGAGTTTGGTGTATGATAGAATGTATGAAAGAAAAGTTTTAAATTTTTATGTATGTTTAACGACCCGGAAATCCGACCCGTTACCGGCGCTAGGATCCAGATCGGCTTAAGGCCGCCGGGACCCGTAGCAAGCCTACATACCTCCTGTAAACCTGTGGAATCCCATACATAACAACATATACATGATCTGTAAAAATTTTTCTTTTCTCTTATCCAAGCAAAACCTGTGCATGCACAAAATCATACATAAACCCCACACTGGAGTCCTCATCAATTACTCCAATGGGGTATCATCATCATACATATCAGCTTGGATAATCATGGTCATAAATATCATTACTCATTAAACACTCTGTACATAATGGGGATTCACACACCTCTAGGTCAAGCACTACTATAATCCTCAATACATCATCAAATCATTCATTACATTACATGGTCATAAATACTCATTACATCATGTTCATGTCCACTACTATCTATTACAACATATATGACTTAACTTCACTCTAGCCGACTTCCCGATCTGTCCTGTACCTGCAACTCTGGGGATAAAGGGAGTGGGGTGAGCTACTAGAGCCCAGTGAGCAGAATAATAAAACATCAATTTAAATCATGCTTTCATGTATGCGCCATAACACAAACATTTCACATCAAGGATGAACTTGTCACCATTTAACCCCTATCATTCTTACTTATACATGCCGGGGGCGTAGAGCCGTAGCAGGCACACCCGGACTACCATAATCAATCATAGTGCCAGGGGCGTAGAGCCGTAGCAGGCACACCTGGACTCACATAGGTTATCATGACATAAAATGGCTAATGGATCATTCAACATTCATCCACATCAACAACAAAGTATGCAATGCAACATATTCGTGAATTCTAATGCAATCAACCTAATATATCTCATGGCATTCATGATGCGTGAATCATGCTAAATCATTTCATTAATTTGCTTTAAAACTTAGAGTTTATTCCACTCACCTCTGGCTAGCTCTGAAGAGACTCTGAAGCAGCTCGCTCACTGCTGGGGGTCTCGGTTCCTCGGGTCCGAATCTACACAGGTGGACTCAAATGAGGGACCAAACATACATGAACATGACTCTAAAATACTCCCCAAAAACCCCCTAAAACATCCTGAAAACATCACATGAAAACATGCAAGGAATGGCTGAACAGGGCACTTTCGGCGGCAGGTTCGGCGGCCGAAAGTCCCTGTGCAGCCGAAAGTCATGCAGGTTCGGCGGCACCTTCGGCGGCCGAACCTCCCAGACAGAGACGAAACTTGAGTTTCGGGGGCAGGCTTCGGCAGCCGAAACTGCCTCCACAAGGGGGTTCGGTGGCCGAAAGTCACTTCGGCGGCCGAACCTGAGTTTCTGCCGAAGGGCAGAAACTTGGTTCCCTTGTGTCCACAGCCTCCAAAACGCCTCAAAACATGCATAAACTTGTTTCTACACATGCATACACATCATACATCACACCTAGGGGCCTCAAACTATAATATACCCCAACTACAACACTTCAAACAACACATTTCCAACATACATTGTTCAAATCACAATATAAACCCTTAAACCTAACAACAAGCCTAAACATGCATTCTACCCCATCAACTTGCATAAAACTTTCATAAAACATAAAAGAAGCATAGATCGAAGCTTACCTCTTGAAGATCGAGAGGAAGAACGACCCTAGCTCGGAAAATGGAGGGATTTAGCTCCAAGACTTCCAAGCTCCAAAACTTGCTTCAAAAGCTTAAATCTTCAAAACCAAGGGAAAACAAGTGAAAATCTTGAAAGATTTAGAGGAAGAACATCAAAAAATGGGTGAGGGGCGGCGGAAAGCTCACCTTGGCCGAAAATGGGGAAAAACTCGCCCGTTTTCGGCTAAGGGACCCTTTTATAGTGGCTGGCCAGACCACGTTCGGGGGCCGAAAGTGCCTCCGCATGCATGCAAGGTTCGGCGGCCGAACATGAGGTTCGGCGGCCGAACTTGGACTTCCCTCACTCATGCTTTCGGGGGCCTAACGTGCCTCCAAAACACATGCATGTTCGGCGGCCGAACTTGACTTTCGGCGGCCGAACCTGGGTTTTCCTCCAAAGGCTTTTCATGTAAAAATTCATTTAATATCTTACTTAAAAACATGAAATTCATGAAAACATTTCATAAAAATCTTAGTTTTACCCTTCTAGAGGTTTCCGACATCCGAGGTCCCACCGGACGGTAGGGATTCCGATACAGGAGTCTAGCCGGGTATTACATTCTCCCCCCCTTAAGAACATTCGTCCCCGAATGTTCCTCAACTAACATACAAAGCATGGCATCAATCATAACATACAACATAGCATACAATATATATCATACATGCAACACATAGAACAACTAACACTCACCTCAAAACAGATGGGGGTATTGCTGGAGCATGGACTCCCGTGTCTCCCAGGTGCATTCTTCAATATTGTGGTGGTTCCAAAGGACTTTCACCATCGGGATTTCCTTGTTCCTTAGCTTTCTGATCTGAGTGTCTAGGATCCGCACTGGTTGCTCTACATAGGTGAGATCCTCTTGGATCTCTACATCAGGCTCACTAAGAACCTTGCTCGGATCTGACACGTACTTTCGTAACAGAGAAACATGGAAAACCGGATGGATTCTCTCCATCGAAGCAGGCAAGTCTAGCTTGTACGACACATTACCGACCCTCTGAAGCACCTCGAAAGGACCGATGTACCGTGGAGCTAACTTACCCTTCTTCCCGAATCGAACCACTCCTTTCATAGGAGACACCTTGAGCAAAACCAAATCCCCCTCCTGAAATTCTAGCTGTCTTCTGCGGATATCTGCATAACTCTTTTGCCGACTAGCAGCAGTCTTGATCCTCTCTCTGATTATGGGTACCACCCTGCTGGTAAGCTCTACTAATTCCGGACCCGCAAGAGTCCTCTCTCCTACTTCCTCCCAGCAGATAGGTGATCTGCACTTCCTCCCATACAAAGCTTCATATGGAGCCATCCCTATGCTAGCATGATAGCTGTTATTGTAGGCAAACTCCACCAAAGGTAGATGCTGCCTCCAAGAACCGCCAAAATCTAGCACACACATTCTGAGCATATCCTCTATTGTCTGGATGGTCCTCTCTGACTGTCCGTCTGTCTGTGGGTGGAATGCAGTACTGAAGTCTAATCTGGTACCCATAGCGTTCTGCAGACTCCGCCAAAACCTGGAGGTGAACTGGGGCCCTCTATCTGACACTATAGACACCGGGACCCCATGCAGTCTGACAATCTCATCTACGTACACTTGCGCCAACTTGTCCACAGAGTAACCACTCCTGACGGGGATGAAGTGAGCAGATTTGGTGAGTCTGTCCACAATCACCCATATGGAGTCCAATCTGTTGGACGTCACCGGTAACCCCACTACGAAGTCCATAGCTATATTTTCCCATTTCCATTCTGGAATCGGTAGTGGATTCAACATTCCAGCCGGCTTCTGATGCTCTAGTTTCACCCTCTGACACACATCGCAGGCTGACACGAACAGTGCCACGTCCTTCTTCATAGCTGGCCACCAATACACTCTCTTCAGATCCTGATACATCTTGGTGGCTCCAGGGTGAACACTATACCTGGTATTATGGGCTTCTCCCATAATATCTCCCTTCAGACCAATGTTATCTGGCACACATAATCTGTTCCCGTAACGGAGGATCCCCTTATCATCAAACTTGAACTCATTACTCTGGCCTGACTGAACCGTTCTGGCTATCCTGACCAACTCTGGGTCCTCATGCTGTTTCTGAGCTACCTGCTCCAGAAACACGGGTGTCACTCTCATCTGAGCCACTAAGGCACCTGTGCCAGACAACTCCAACTGTAATCCCTCACTCATGAGTCTGTGGAACTCCTTCACCACCGGCCTCCTCTCTGCTGAAATGTGGGATAGACTGCCGAGTGATTTCCGGCTTAAGGCGTCTGCCACAACATTCGCCTTACCCGGATGGTACTGAATCTTGCAATCATAGTCACTCAACAGCTCTACCCACCTCCTCTGCCTCATGTTCGGTTCTCTCTGACTCAGGATGTACTGCAGGCTCTTATGATCTGTGAAGATCTCACACTTTACCCCATAAAGGTAATGCCTCCACATCTTGAGTGCAAAGATCACTGCTGCCATCTCTAGGTCATGTGTGGGGTAATTCAGCTCATGCTTCTTCAGCTGTCTAGAAGCATAAGCGATCACCCTCACATTTTGCATTAGCACACAACCCAGTCCCACACGGGACGCATCGCAATATACTGAGAAGTCATCATCACTTTTTGGCAGAGCTAACACCGGTGCTGAAGTCAACCTCCTCTTAAGCTCCTCAAAGCTTTCCTCACACTGATCGGTCCATATGAACTTCTGATTCTTCTTTGTCAATTTGGTCATAGGAGCCGCAATCTTTGAGAAGTCCTGAACGAACCTCCTGTAGTAACCTGCTAAACCCAGAAAACTCTTGATCTCCGTCACTGTGGTGGGTCTAGGCCAGTTAGCTACAGCCTCTACCTTCTTGGGGTCTACTTCAATACCCTGTTCTGACACAATGTGCCCCAAGAATGATATGCTCCTAAGCCAAAACTCACACTTGGAGAACTTGGCATACAAGCCATGCTCTCGCAAGGTCTGCAAAACTGTCCTCAGGTGATGGGCATGCTCCTCTGCATTTCTGGAATACACCAAGATATCATCTATGAAGACAATAACGAAGTGATCCAGATACTGACTGAATACTCTGTTCATGAGGTCCATGAATGCTGCAGGGGCGTTGGTCAACCCAAACGGCATCACAAGGAACTCATAGTGCCCATACCTGGTCCTGAAAGCTGTCTTCGGTACATCTTCATTCCTTATCCTCAACTGATGGTACCCTGATCTCAGATCTATTTTGGAGAAACAACCTGCTCCTGCTAGCTGGTCGAATAGATCGTCGATCCTTGGCAAAGGGTACTTGTTCTTGGTAGTGACCTTGTTCAACTGTCTGTAGTCGATACAAAGTCTGAGGGATCCATCCTTCTTCCTCACAAACAAAACCGGAGCACCCCAAGGTGAAGTACTCGGTCGGATGAAACCCTTATCTATCAGCTCTTGCAATTGTTCTTTCAGTTCTTTCAATTCAGCTGGTGCCATCCTGTAGGGAGGGATAGAGATCGGTCTGGTACCAGGCATTAACTCAATCTCGAACTCTATCTCCCTAGCAGGTGGTAACCCTGGCAGCTCGTCTGGGAAAACATCTAAGAACTCACTCACCACAGGCACTGAGGCGGGCTCTCTGACATGACTATCTAACTCCCTCACATGAGCTAGAAACCCCTGACATCCCCTCCTAAGCAACCTACGAGCCTGAAGAGCTGAGATCAGACCTCTAGGTGTACCCCTCTTGTCTCCTCTGAAGACGACCTCTGACCCATCCTGATCTCTGAATCTGACTACCTTGTCTCTACAGTCCAAGGTAGCACCGTGGGTCGATAACCAATCCATCCCTAGAATGACGTCAAAATCTGTCAAATCTAGAACCACGAGGTCGGCGGAAAGGCATCTTCCCTCTATGAAAACTGGACTACATTGGCAGACTGCCTCTGCCACTGACGGGTCACACTTGGGTCCACTGACCCATAGGGGACACTCTAACCCAGAGACCATCAATCCTACCCTCTCCACGACTCTCGGAGCAATAAAAGAATGAGATGCACCCGGGTCCATTAAGGCATACACATCAGAACAACCAATGATGAGATTACCTGCCACCACGGTGTTGGATGTGTTGGCCTCCTGCTGAGTCATAGTGAAGATCCGTGCCGGAGCTGATGGACCTTCACCTCTGTATCCTGCTGATGAAGAGGCTGACCCTCTCCCTCTGCCTCTGCCACTGGCCTGTGTTGCGGCTGGAGCTACTGGCTGCACCACACTGCCGGAGGCTGTCTGCTGAGACGGTGCTGCAAAGGCTGCTCTAGGACAGTCTCGAGCCAAATGACCCGCCTGTCCGCACCTGAAACATGTGTTTGTCCCTGCCAGACATACTCCCTTGTGTGGTCTCCCACATCTCATACATGCTGTAACCTCTGCGCCAGAGCTTGAGCCACTGCCTAAACCCAGACCTGACTTGATCTTGTTCCAGAACTTATTCTTCTTAGATTTTCTGTGGCCTCTGTCCCACTTCTTACTGCCTGCAACTGCTGCACTCAGAGAAGAAGAATCTACCCTTTCCCCACCTGGGGTCTTGGAACCAGAAGACTGTGCCACTGACTGTTTTACCTTCCCCTCAACAATGGCACAAGCCTCCATTCTCCTAGCCATATCCACTATGGCATGGAAACTCTCCCTCTCTGCCGACTGTATCAAAGAGGAATACCTGGAGTGCAGCCTCATAATATATCTACTTGACTTCTTTTGATCTGTGTCCAAATTCTGCCCAGCATATGGCAACAACTCCAGGAACCTGTCTGTGTACTCCTCCACACTCATCTGATCAGTCTGCCTCAACTGCTCGAATTCTATTATCTTCTGCTCTCTAGAGCTCTCAGGGAAAGCCCATCCTGCAAACTCATTTGCGAACTCCTCCCAGGACATACTATCCGCTCTCGGGTTCACATAGTTCTTAAACCAACTACGTGCCTTCTTGCACTCCAGTGTGAACCCAGCCATCTGAATGGCTCTACTGTCATCAGCCCCTATCTCATCTGTAATAGTCTTGACCCTGTTCAGATACTCAAATGGGTCATCACCTGTTCTGTACTGAGGAGCACCCAACTTCATGTAATCGGTCATCTTGACCTTGCTCCCTCCAGATGAGGTAGGTTTGGGTACTTGTGTTTCCGGGACAGTAGGTACTGGTGGTGGTGGAGGTGCAACATCCCCCGGGGTAGGGTTTGCTGTACCGGTATAGGGAGGTGGAGGTGGGTACATGGGGTACTGAGAGTATGGTGGGTAGTAAGGTGGGTATGGCATATGTGGAGGATAAGGGCTAAAACTGGGGTTATCTGATGTACCTCCCATCGAATACCCTGGATGGTGTGAATAGGGTGGGTAGTGATGTGGCTGGACATAGCTCGAGGCCTGAGCGCCTCCTTCTGATTCTCCCATGCCCTCTTCCGGCATACTCACACCAAGGTTGCCATCCCTCCTCTGATCTACCTCCATATCCTCAGACATTCCTCCCTGCACTGTTCCCCTTACTGATCTGCTTCTACCCAGATCCAAAGACCTTTTAGGGTCTCTAGCCACTCTGTCTCTGTTGGACCTACTGGACATTGCCCTAGGCAATGCTGAAGGACGGGCATCAGTGCCCTCGTCCTGAGGTGGCACTCCAGTCAATCGTGCAGATCGACGAGTTCCTCTCATTCTATTTTCTGAAAAACAACACATAGCATAAACAATCATTAGTATCATATGGTTCATGTGGAAACACATGAACCCTCATTACATACATAGCATCACATCATAGCATTTATGCACATGCATATCATCATGGCATATCATATCATCATATAGACAGGACTCTACATCCTATCCTAGTGGACATGATTTTCCTAGTGTGCTTGACCTTCTATAACCTCTATGAGCCCGACACTCTAGGTCCGACCATATGAACCTAGGGCTCTGATACCACTCTTTAACGACCCGGAAATCCGACCCGTTACCGGCGCTAGGATCCAGATCGGCTTAAGGCCGCCGGGACCCGTAGCAAGCCTACATACCTCCTGTAAACCTGTGGAATCCCATACATAACAACATATACATGATCTGTAAAAATTTTTCTTTTCTCTTATCCAAGCAAAACCTGTGCATGCACAAAATCATACATAAACCCCACACTGGAGTCCTCATCAATTACTCCAATGGGGTATCATCATCATACATATCAGCTTGGATAATCATGGTCATAAATATCATTACTCATTAAACACTCTGTACATAATGGGGATTAACACACCTCTAGGTCAAGCACTACTATAATCCTCAATACATCATCAAATCATTCATTACATTACATGGTCATAAATACTCATTACATCATGTTCATGTCCACTACTATCTATTACAACATATATGACTTAACTTCACTCTAGCCGACTTCCCGATCTGTCCTGTACCTGCAACTCTGGGGATAAAGGGAGTGGGGTGAGCTACTAGAGCCCAGTGAGCAGAATAATAAAACATCAATTTAAATCATGCTTTCATGTATGCGCCATAACACAAACATTTCACATCAAGGATGAACTTGTCACCATTTAACCCCTATCATTCTTACTTATACATGCCGGGGGCGTAGAGCCGTAGCAGGCACACCCGGACTACCATAATCAATCATAGTGCCAGGGGCGTAGAGCCGTAGCAGGCACACCTGGACTCACATAGGTTATCATGACATAAAAGGGCTAATGGATCATTCAACATTCATCCACATCAACAACAAAGTATGCAATGCAACATATTCGTGAATTCTAATGCAATCAACCTAATATATCTCATGGCATTCATGATGCGTGAATCATGCTAAATCATTTCATTAATTTGCTTTAAAACTTAGAGTTTATTCCACGCACCTCTGGCTAGCTCTGAAGAGACTCTGAAGCAGCTCGCTCACTGCTGGGGGTCTCGGTTCCTCGGGTCCGAACCTACACAGGTGGACTCAAATGAGGGACCAAACATACATGAACATGACTCTAAAATACTCCCCAAAAACCCCCTAAAACATCCTGAAAACATCACATGAAAACATGCAAGGAATGGCTGAACAGGGCACTTTCGGCGGCAGGTTCGGCAGCCGAAAGTCCCTGTGCAGCCGAAAGTCATGCAGGTTCGGCGGCACCTTCGGCGGCCGAACCTCCCAGACAGAGACGAAACTTGAGTTTCGGGGGCAGGCTTCGGCAGCCGAAACTGCCTCCACAAGGGGGTTCGGCGGCCGAAAGTCACTTCGGCGGCCGAACCTGAGTTTCTGCCGAAGGGCAGAAACTTGGTTCCCTTGTGTCCACAGCCTCCAAAACGCCTCAAAACATGCATAAACTTGTTTCTACACATGCATACACATCATACATCACACCTAGGGGCCTCAAACTATAATATACCCCAACTACAACACTTCAAACAACACATTTCCAACATACATTGTTCAAATCACAATATAAACCCTTAAACCTAACAACAAGCCTAAACATGCATTCTACCCCATCAACTTGCATAAAACTTTCATAAAACATAAAAGAAGCATAGATCGAAGCTTACCTCTTGAAGATCGAGAGGAAGAACGACCCTAGCTCGGAAAATGGAGGGATTTAGCTCCAAGACTTCCAAGCTCCAAAACTTGCTTCAAAAGCTTAAATCTTCAAAACCAAGGGAAAACAAGTGAAAATCTTGAAAGATTTAGAGGAAGAACATCAAAAAATGGGTGAGGGGCGGCGGAAAGCTCACATTGGCCTAAAATGGGGAAAAACTCGCCCGTTTTCGGCTAAGGGACCCTTTTATAGTGGCTGGCCAGACCACGTTCGGGGGCCGAAAGTGCCTCCGCATGCATGCAAGGTTCGGCGGCCGAACATGAGGTTCGGCGGCCGAACTTGGACTTCCCTCACTCATGCTTTCGGGGGCCTAACGTGCCTCCAAAACACATGCATGTTCGGCGGCCGAACTTGACTTTCGGCGGCCGAACCTGGGTTTTCCTCCAAAGGCTTTTCATGTAAAAATTCATTTAATATCTTACTTAAAAACATGAAATTCATGAAAACATTTCATAAAAATCTTAGTTTTACCCTTCTAGAGGTTTCCGACATCCGAGGTCCCACCGGACGGTAGGGATTCCGATACCGGAGTCTAGCCGGGTATTACGTATGATTGTTGATCATGTATGGGATTAAACAGGTTTACAGGTTACATGTCAGGCTTGCTACGGGTCCCGGCGGCCTTAAGCTGATCTGGATCCTAGAGCCGGTAGCGGTTCGATTTTCGGGTCGTTACAGAAGCACCTAAGTGTATAAATGATATACTTTATGGTTGTGAAGTTTGAGTCTCAAAGGGAAATTCTGGGGGCTATGAATGACAACTCAGAATCCCTTACTCTATTGAATAAGACTCAAGCTCAAAATTTGCCCAGACCAAGAAGGTCTGACAATAAGAAGGGACATTGTACCTTTTGTAACATAGATGGACACACTTGGGAAGGGTGTTTTAAATTGATTGGTGACTGTGCGGTTGTCGAAGCCAGTAAAAAATAACCTTTTTGGTTATCAATAATTTTACAACTGCAGATAGTGACAAAAGGATCGAATCCACAGGGAATTGATACTTACCTATTTTCCTTATCAAGACCAAGCAAATGAACTGAAAGTAAAATAAATGGGGGGGGTTTGAGATTGATGAATTAAACTAATACTGAAATCAACAAAGTAAAGCAAATAATTAAAGTAAAGAAATTCAATAATGAGAAAAGCTCTAGTTGAAGAATTGGATCCACTTCAGTTGTTGGGATTGATCATTGACACTTAGGTTCCTTTGTTTGATTCAATAAATTAGTTATGGAGGTGGAAGACGCTTCTCACCACTATATCCCTCCTTAAGCATAAATTAATTAGGGAACGTCCTCTAACTAATCACTAATCAACAAGTTGCCAAAGAACGTCCTTGGGCCTTTGGCATCTAACAACTGTCAATTGCATTAAGAAATAGAGAGACCTAATTCTAGCTATCCAAACGTATGGTGATATTGCTAGATCATGCAATTTCCTTAGTTTTTATACTAAGAGTTACTTATGTTTGAATAATCCAAGCAATTATGGACTTAAAACTATCCAAACTAAAATATTATTATTTTTCAATAAAGAATCAATGGGCCCTATTGATCTAAACAACAAAGCAACAATGGAATTAAGCATGAAATTACATAAATATTGAAAAACAAAAGATAAACAATGTATGTTCAGATCTCCCAATCCATAAAACAACCAAAGTTTCACCTAATCTTCAACTAGAAAAAAAGGTTTCAGCCACTCATGACTGAAACAAAATCAAAAATAAAGAAAGAGATGAAGAAGAGATGTGGCCACTTGCAATCCCGTATGTGTGTCCAAGGGAGAGTAGAAAAAGTATGGGGAGGCTCCTTATGTGTCTTTTTATAGTTGAAAGTGTTGCCCTAGGTCTCCTTGATGAGGTGGAACCTTTTTCTGAATTTTAAATTTTGAATCTTGATTACTTGGGAGGCAAGTATGTCTTCTTGAGATTTGGCTTCCTAAACAAGCTGAATTTTGAATGTGCATCTTCTTGAGATTTGGCTTCTTGAATAAGGAAAAGATTTTTTGAAAATTTGAAATTTGAATTTCAAATTACTCTGCTGAATGTACTTTCCTTATTTAGCACTTTCCTTATTTATCTTCACTTCAGCTGCAACTTGATTTGGGCAAATAACTTGTTCTCCTTTATCCCTTTTTAGGCAGTTTTAAGAGCATTTTCACCAAATTACCTCTTTATGTAACGACTCGAAAATCGGACCGCTACCGGCGCTAGGATCCGGGTCGACTTAAGGCCGCCGGGACCCGTAGCAAGCCTGACATAAAACCTATAAACCTGTATAATCCCATACATTGTAACGACCCGAGAATCGGACCGCTACCGGCGCTAGGATCCAGATCGGCTTAAGGCCGCCGGGACCCATAGCAAGCCTGACATAACCTGTAAACTTGTATAATCCCATACATGATCGACAACATGCATAAAAATTTAAATTTTTCTTTCATCATCCAACTCAACCTGAACATACATGCATAACCATAATCATGACCCCTCTGTGGGATCTCAACAATGCCCCAAAGAGCACTATAACATGAGATGAGTTGGCTTACATCTGTATCATCAATTGTCTAAGATCATGCATCAACAAGGGATTACAATACTCATAGGGTCAAGCACATCTATAACCTCAATATACCTCATTACATAACATACTGAATCTCTTACATTACATTAATACAATTGTCATGTCCACAATCTAACTATTACATCAACATACTTCAAAAACTCTGGCTAACCTTCTGGTCTACCCTGTACCTGCACACCTGGGGTTAGGGGAGAGGGGTGAGCTACAAAGCCCAGTGAGCAGAATAGTGAAATCATACATTAAAATTTCATGCCATTATGTAATGCAACACATCACAACTAATCACATCTCGGATGCTATTGTCACCTATAGTCCTCCACATAGTCCAACTGTGCCGGGACGTAGAATGGGTACAACCGGTCTTTCTCTTAACATAACATATCATATCATACAGTCCAACTGTGCCAGGGACGTAGAATGGGTACAACCTGGACTTCCTCTTACATCGTGCCAGGGACGTAGAATGGGTACAACCTGGACTTCCATACCATATCATGCCATAACATCAATCATATCATATGAGGACTAAAGGATCATCCAATAACCAATCCACATCAACATCAACATCGTAAATGCAATGCAACATATTCGTGAATACTAATGCAAACAACCTATTATATCTCATGGCATTCATGATGCATGGGTCATGCTCAAAATTCATATTTCATTTATTTTAAAACTTAAAGTTCATTCCACTCACCTCTGGCTAGCTCTGACAAACTCTGTAGCAGCTGGCTCACTGCTGGGGTCCTCGGTTCCTCGGGTCCGAACCTACACAGGTGGACTCCAATGAGGGACCAAACATACATAAACATAACTCTAATATACTCCCCAAAAACCCCCTAAAACATCATAAAACAACTACATAAAAACATGCAAGAAATGGCTGGACAGGGCACTTTCGGCGGCAGGTTCGGCGGCACCTTCGGCGGCCGAAACTCCCAGACAGAGGCGAAACTCATGCATGTTTGGCGGCACCTTCGGCGGCCGAAAGTGCCAGACAGAGACGAAAGTCTCCTTTCGGGGGCAACTTCGGCAGCCAAAAGGCCTGCCTCACCAGCCATGTTCGGCGGCCGAAAGTGCCTTCGGCTGCCGAACCTGGTTTCTGCCAAAGGGCAGAAACTTGGCTCCTAAATGCACATTTGCCTCCCAACTCTCAAATCATGCATACCACTCAAACAAAACATGCATACAAGCTCCTAGGGGCCTCAACAAACATATACCCCAACTACAACACTTCAAACATACTCAAACATGCCACATTGTTCAAAATCACATAAAACCTAACATTTGCTTAAAAACTCATACAACCCTATACATGCCATTCTACCCCATAAAATCACTCAAAACTTACTTAAAACATGCATTGAGCTTAAGATCGGCTCTTACCTCTTGAAGATCGAGAGAGAGACGACCTAAACTTGGAGATCCAAGAAAATGAGCTCATGAGTTCCTAAAGCTCCAAAACTTGTTTCAAAAGTTCAAAACCTTCAATGCAAGCTTAAAACTCAAGAAAAATGGTGGGGATTTGCAGGAAGAACACTAGATTTGGAAGAGGGAGGTCGAAAGCTAGCTGTGGCCGAAAATGGGAGAAAGCTCGCCCATTTCGGCTAAGTGACCCTTTTATAGGTTGCTGGCCAGGCCACGTTCGGGGGCCGAAAGCGCTTCCGCATGCATGCCATGTTCGGCGGCCGAACTTGACTTTCGGCGGCCGAACCTGGACTTCCCTCACTCATGCTTTCGGGGGCCTAACGTGCCTCCAAAACGCATGCATGTTCGGCGGCCGAACTTGACTTTCGGTGGCCGAACCTGGGTTTTCCTCCAAAGACTTTTCATGTAAAACTCATTAAATTTTTATATTTAAAACCATGAAATACTTTAAAACATTTTATGAAAATATGTTTCTACCCTACTAGAGGCTTCCGACATCCGAGATTCCACCGGACGGTAGGAATTCCGATACCGGAGTCTAGCCGGGTATTACATACATGATCAACAACATACATAAAAATTAAAACTTTTCTTTCCATGAACATCAACCAAACTCAACCTGTGCATAACATTAACATAACATTGATCCCTCTGTGGGATCTCATCAGTGTCCCCAAAGGGGTGACAAATCATATGCTGAGTTGGTTTACATAAATGGCATAAAATAACCAAGATCATGTATAAAAAGGGATACAACATTCTATGGTCAAGCACACACTAACATCCATAAACCTCATTACATAACTATACTGTACTTTTACATTACAATTTGATCATGTCCATTACTAGCTATTACATAAGCATGACTTCTTTACTCTATCCGGACTCCCGCACTATACTGTACCTGCAAGCCTGGGGGTAAAGGGAGAGGGGTGAACTAAAAGCCCAGTGAGTAGAGCTATTAAAACACATTAACACTATGCTCTATGAAATGCATCATAACACAGACAATTCACATAAGGGTTGGGCGAACTTGTCACCAATTAGTCCAAGCTAACTCTGTGCCAGGCCGTAGCATGGGGTCCTGGTCTTCCTGTCATACATACATTACTTACCATTATCCCAGAGCCTCCTCTGGGCGCCTGGTCTTCGAGTCCATAACCGTGCCAGGCCGTAGAATGGGGTCCTGGTCTTTTCTTACTCTGTGCCAGGCCGTAGAATGGGGTCCTGGTCTTTCCTTACTCTGTGCCAGGCCGTAGAATGGGGTCCTGGTCTTCCTGTCATGGACTAATTGGGTCATCCAACATTCACCCACATCAACAACAATCGATGCAATGCGGCATATTCGTGAATACTAATGCAATCATCCTATTGCATAATCATGATGCATGAAACATGATAAAACATTTAATTTAAAAGATTGAGTTTAGTTCCACTCACCTCTGGCTGACTCTGACAACACCGAAGCAGCTGAACTCACTGCTGGGGTCCTCGGTTCCTCGGGTCCGAACCTACACAGGTGGACTCAAATGAGGGACCAAACATACTAGAACATAACTATAAACTATTCCCCAAAAACCCCCTAAAACATCCTGGAAACATCACATAAAAACATGCAAGAAATGGCTGAACAGGGCACTTTCGGCGGCAGGTTCGGCGGCCGAAAGTCCCTCCAGAGCCGAAAGTCAGGCAGGTTCGGCGGCACCTTCGGCGGCCGAACCTCCCAAACAGATCCAAAAGTCTTCTTTCGGGGGCAAGCTTCGGCAGCCGAATGCTGCCTCCACAAGGGGGTTCAGCGGCCGAAACTCCCTTCGGCGGCCGAACCTGGTTTCTGCTAGAAGGGCAGAAACTTGGTTCACAGGAACCCCTTGCCTCCCAAAACCTCAAATCATGCATAAATCTCAACCAAAACATGCACACAAGTTCCTAGGGGTCTCAAACAGTCATATACCCCAACTACAACACTTCAAATACACTCAATCAACACACATTGTTCAAAACATCAAGATTAACCCATAACTCAACATATAACCTAACATGCATTTCTACCCATAGATCTTGCATAAAACTTATTTAAAACACATAAGGAGCTTAAGATCGGCTCTTACCTCTTGAAGATCGAGAGGGAGACGACCTAAACTTGGAGATCCACGAAAATGAGCTCCTGAGTTCCCAAAGCTCCAAAACTTGGTTTAAACGCTCAAAACTTGCAATGTGAGTTTAAAACTCAAGAAAAATGGAAGAGATTTGGAGGAAGAACACAAGAGTTGCAAAGGGAAGGTCGGAAGCTTGCTGTGGCCGAAAATGGGAGAAAACTCGCCCATTTCGGCTAAGTGCCCCTTTTATAGGTGGCTGGCCAGGCCACGTTCGGGGGCCGAATGTGCCTCCGCATCCATGCAATGTTCGGCGGCCGAACTTGACTTTCGGCGGCCGAACCTGGACTTTCCCAACTCATGCTTTCGGGGGCCTAACGTGCCTCCAAAACGCATGCATGTTCGGCGGCCGAACTTGACTTTCGGCAGCCGAACCTGGGTTTTTCCTCCAAGGACTTTTCATGCAAAAACTCATTTAATTTCATACTTAAAATCATAAAACACATTAAAACATTTTTATAAAACATGATTCTACCCTTCTAGAGGTCTCCGGCATCCGAGATCCCACCGAACGGTAGGAATTCCGGTATCGGAGTCTAGCCGGGTATTACACTTTACATCATTTTCTGCAAAATAAAATCAAAACCACAGAATTAAGCAGAAAAAGTGTAAATTAACATTAATAACAACATGATGAAATGGTCTAAATTTGGTTCTATCAATTGGCTATCCCGATTGGTTCAAAGCAAAGAACAGGGCTGGGACACAATTAGTTAAGGGCTATAGAAGCACCAAAATCATGGTTGCTATTGAAGGAAATAAATCAGAAGAGGACAATCCTCTAGAGTATCTAGACACATCAAGCAGAATACATGAATTGACATCCAAGTTGAGTTTTTTGAAACAAGAAGTCTCTCAACTTGTAAAGAGTAAAGGGACCCTTGCCCCGAGTACATTTCATGGACCAGAACCACACTTCATGGACTTTGCAGGTAAGCCTACTCTTTATGAAACTTGCAATACACAAATGCACACTGACCCTAGTTGGATCCTAAACAATAGAGCCACAAACCACATGTGTTTAGATAGCACTCTCTTCACCACCTTACAACCACTACACAAGCACATATCTGTGTGCTTTCCAGATGGAAAAACAACTCAGGTTTCTCAATCTGGAAAGCTAAATCTTTTTGAAAAGTAAATTTTGGATGATGTCTTATATATTCCTCATTTTCAATATAATTTGATTTGTAATACCCGGCTAGATTCCGGTATTGGAATTCCTACCGTCCGGTAGAATCTCGGATGTCGAAAACCTCTAGAAGGGTAAAAATCATATTTTTATAAAATGTTTTCAAGTGTTTTAAGGTTTTAAGTAAGAAAGAAATTGAGTTTTGAATGAAAATGACCATAGAGGAAAATCCAGGTTCGGCCGCCGAACTTGGTGGAGTTTTGGAGTCACCTTTGGCTTCCGAAGGTGGTCTGATCAGCCACCTATAAAAGGCCCCATGGCCGAAAATGGGCGAGTTTTCTCCCCTATTTTCGATCAACGGTGAGTCCATACCCTCCCATGGTTGGTTTTGATGATTTTTCTCAAATCTTTCAAGTTTTAACGAGTTTTAACTTGTTTTTGAAGTTTTTGAGCAAAGATCGAAGCTTGGAAGCTTGGAGACCTCCGGAACCCATTTTTCCCAAATCTCCAAGTTGGGTCACATTTTCTCTCGATCTTCAAGAGGTAAGCGTCGATCCTCACCTTCTTCGATGTTCTAAGCAAGTTTTATGAAAGTTTATGGGGTAGAAATGCATGTTTAAGCTAGTTGTTTAATGTTAGGGTTAATGTTGAGTTTATGGATAATGTATGTTGTATGTGTATATGCTTTGTGTTGTTGTTGGGGTTTAGGATAGTTTGAGACCCCTATATGCTTGTTTGCTTGGGTATGCATGTTGTGGAATAGTTAAATGCATGTTTGAAAGGTTTGGGAGGCAAAATGTGCATGAGGAGGCTGAGTTCTGCCACTTTGGAAGAACTCAGGTTCGGCAGCCGAAGGACTTTCGGCCGCCGAATCTACCTGTGAAGGCAAGCTTTTGGCTGCCGAACCCTGTGTAATACCCGGCTAGACTCCGGTATCGGAATTCCTACCGTCCGGTGGAATCTCGGATGTCGGAAACCTCTAGAAGGGCAAAATCATGTTTTTATAAAATGTTTTCATGTATTTTATGGTTTTTAAGTAAGAAAGAAATTGAGTTTTGAATGAAAATGACCATAGAGGGAAATTCAGGTTCGGCTGCCGAACATGGTAGAGTTTCGGAGTCACCTTTGGCTTCCGAAGGTGGTCTGGCCAGCCACCTATAAAAGGTGCCATGGCCGAAAATGGGCGAGTTTTCTCCCCTATTTTCGGTCAACGGTGAGTCCATGCCCTCCCATGGTTGGTTTTGATGATTTTCCTCAAACCTTTCAAGTTTTAACAAGTGTTAACTTAGTTTTGAAGATTTTTGAAGCTAAGATCAAGTTTTGGAGCTTGGAGACCCAAGGAGCTAGATTTCTCCCATCTCCAAGTTAGAATCGTCTCTCCTCTCGATCTTCAAGAGGTAAGCTTAGATCCTACCTTTCTTGTATGTTTTAAACAAGTTTTGAGGGGTTATGGGGTAGAAATGTATGTTTAGGTTAGTTGATTTTTGTTAGGGTTAATGTTGAGTTTATAGATAATGTGTGTTGTATGAGTTGCTATATGTGTTTGTGTTGGGGTTTAGGTTAGTTTGAGACCCCTATATGCTTATTTGCTTATGTATGCATGCATGTTGTAGAATAGCTAAATGCATGTTTGATTGGTTTAGGAGGCAAAATATGCATGAGGAGGCTGAGTTCTGCCACCTTGAGAGAACTCAGGTTCGGCAGCCGAAGGACTTTCGGCCGCCGAACGACTTTCGGCCGCCGAACTTGCCTGTGGAGGCAAGCCTTTGGCTGCCGAATCCTGCCCCCGAAAGTTGGACTTTCGGCTCTGGAGGGGAGTTTCGGCCGCCGAAGGTGCCGCCGAACATGCATGAGTTTCGTCTCTGGAAAGGACTTTCGGCCGCCGAAGGTGCCGCCGAAAGTGGCTGAGTTTCGGCTCTAGAGAGACTTTCGGTCGCCGAACCTACCGCCGAAAGTACCCTGTTCAGCCTTCCTTTGTATGTTTTCTATGATTGTTTTAAGGTGTTTTAGGGGGTTTTTGGGGAGTTATTTAGAGTCATGTTCATGTATGTTTGGTCCCTCATTTGAGTCCACCTGTGTAGGTTCGGACCCGAGGAACCGAGGACCCCAGCAGTGAGTTAGCTGCTTTAGTGTCTTTTCAGAGCTAGCCTGAGGTGAGTAGAATGACTCTTTATATTGCAAAGTAAATCAATAAATGTTGAGCATGTTCATGCATCACGCATGCCATGAGATATATTAGGTTGGTTGCATTAGAATTCACGAATATGTTGCATTGCATAATATGATGATGTTGTGGGTGGATAGTGGATGATCCTTTTGTAACAGCCCGAAAATCGAAACCCTACCGGCGCTAGGATCCAGATCGGCTTAAGGCCGCCGGAACCCGTAGCAAGCCAACCATTCTTCCTGTGAACCTGTTTAATCCCATACATGATCAACAACATACATAAAAAAATTTTGAACTTTTCTTTCCATTCTATTACCAAACTCAACCTGTGCATGCACTAATCATAAACATCAACATTAACCCCACCTTAGAGTCCTCATCAATGCTCCAATGGGGTGACATAACATAAATTAAGTTTGGTTTACAATAATCATCAATAAACATTAAGATCATGTACTAGAAGGGGATTAACATAATACTATGGTCGAGCACACCTCTAAACTTTCATAAGCATCATTACATAACATTTCTATATCATACTTTTACATTACATATCAACATTTTTCATGTCCAGACTAGCTATTACATGACCATAACTTCATTACTCTTGCTGACCTCCTGGTCTATCCCGTACCTGCAAACCTGGGGTTAAGGGAGTGGGGTGAGCTACTAGAGCCCAGTGAGCAGAATAACAACATATTTATATTAAAGGTTCATGCTTTCATGGAATGCATCACATCACAACTAATCATATCAAGAATGAACTTGTCACCATTTAGCCCTCTACATATTCCAATCATGCCAGGGGCGTAGTGCAGGCCACACCTGGTCTTTCTCTTATACATAACATATCTTACATAACTAATTGTGCCGGGGGCGTAGTGCAGGCCACACCCGGTCTTTCTCTTACATAGTGCCAGGGGCGTAGTGCAGGCACGCCTGGACTTCCATATCATATCATCATGCCATAACATATGAGGGCTAATGGATCATTCAACGTTCATCCACATCAACAACATATTATGCAATGCAACATATTCGTTAATTCTAATGCAAACACCTTAATGTATCTCATGGCATTCATGATGCATGAATCATGCTAAAACTTTCATTTAATTTCTCAATTTCAAACATTAAGTTTAGTTCCACTCACCTCTGGCTGAAGCTCTACTGACTCTGAAGCAGCTAAACTCACTGCTGGGGTCCTCGGTTCCTCGGGTCCGAACCTACACAGATGGACTCAAATGAGGGACCTAACATACATAAACATGACTCTAAAATACTCCCCAAAAACTCCCTAAAACACCTTAAAACAATCACATAAATCATGCAAAGGAGGGCTGAACAGGGCAGGTTCGGCGGCCGAAAGGCCCTCCAGAGTCGAAAGTCATGCACCTTCGGCGGCACTTTCGGCGGCCGAAGGTTCCCTCCAGAGACGAAACTCATGCATGTTCGGCAGCACCTTCGGCGGCCGAAAGTCCCTTCTAGAGCCGAAAGTCATCTTTCGGGGGCAGGGTTCGGCAGCCGATTCATGCTACCACAGGCAGGTTCGGCGGCCGAAAGAACCTTCGGCTGCCGAACCTGAGTTTCTCCCGAAGGGCAGAAACTCAGCTCAACATGCATAAACGCCTCCCAACTCATTCAAACATGCATTTTCCTATTCTACAACATGCATACTCAAGCATACAAGCTCCTAGGGGCTTCAAACTATCCTAAACCCCATCAAACATGAATATCCATCACACATTGCTCATAAAACACAAAGTAAACCCATAAACTTCACATAAACCTACACATGCATTTCTATCCCAAAAACTTCATAAAACTTACTTAAAACATTAAAGGAACTATGGATCTACTCTTACCTCTTGAAGAACGAGAGGAGAGACGATCCAACTTGGAGATGGGAGAGATCTCAACTCTTTGGTCTCCAAGCTTCCAAAACTCGCTCTTTTGTTCAAAAATCTTCAAATCAACATAAAGCTTGTTAAAATATGAAAGATCGAAGGAAAAACATCCAAAATGAACCATGGGAGAGTAAGAACTCACCGTGGCCGAAAATGGGGAGAAAACTCACCCGTTTCGGCCATGGAGCTCTTATATAGGGGCTGGTAGACCACCTTTCGGCAGCCTAAAGTGCATCCAAAACTCATGCAAGTTCGGCGGCCGAACATGAGGTTCAGCGGCCGAACCTTTGAAACTTTCGAAAGCCTAACTTGCCCCCCTAAACCATCCCACGTTTGGCGGCCGATCTTGAGGTTCGGCGGCCGAACCTGGAAATGTCTCCTTCGTCTTTTTCTTTTAAAACGCAATTTCCTTTTTGCTTAAAACCATAAGATACCTTAAAACATTTTATAAAAACATGCTTTTACCCTTCTAGAGGTTTTCGACATCCAAGATTCCACCGGGCGGTAGGAATTCCGATACTGGAGTCTAGCCGGGTATTACATTCTTTCCCCCTTAAGAACATTCGTCCCCGAATGTTCACCAAACAAACATAGCATGGCATAAAACATAGCATAAAACATGAACATACATACAAAGCACATAAAAACTCACTTTAGAAGAGATGGGGATATTGTTGGAGCATGGACTCCCGTGTCTCCCAGGTACACTCTTCGATTTTGTGGTGATTCCAAAGGACTTTCACCATCGGGATTTCCTTGTTCCTTAGCTTTCTGATCTGGGTGTCTAGGATCCGTACTGGCTGTTCAACATAGGTGAGATCTTCTTGGATCTCCATATCAGGCTCACTAAGAACCTTACCCGGATCTGACACAAACTTTCTCAACATAGAAACATGGAAAACCGGATGGATTCTCTCCATTGAAGCAGGCAAGTCCAGCTTGTACGATACACTCCCAATCTTTTGCAAGATTTCAAAGGGTCCAATGTACCGTGGAGCTAGCTTACATTTCTTCCCAAACCGAATCACCCCTTTCATTGGAGACACCTTGAGCAATACCAAATCCCCCTCTTGAAATGCTACTAGCCTTCTGCAGACATCTACATAACTCCTTTGCCTGCTCACAGCAGTCTTGATCCTTTCTCTGATTATGAGCACCACTCTGCTAGTGATCTCTACTAGCTCAGGCCCTGCCAAGGCCTTTTCTCCAACTTCTTCCTAACAAACAGGCGATCTGCACTTCCTTCCATATAAAGCTTCATATGGAGCCATCCCTATGCTAGCATGATGACTGTTATTGTAGGCAAACTCCACCAAGGGTAGATGCTGCCTCCAAGAACCGCCAAAATCCAGCACACACATTCTGAGTATATCCTCTATTGTTTGGATGGTCCTCTCTTATTGTCCGTCCGTCTGAGGATGGAAAGCAGTGCTAAAATCCAACCTGGTACCCATAGCGTTCTGCAGGCTCCGCCAAAACCTGGAGGTGAACTGGGGTCCTCGATCAAACATTATTGAAACAGGGACCCCATGCAGCCTGACGATCTCATCAACATACACCTGCGCCAACTTGTCCACAAAATAGCCACTCCTGACAGGGATGAAGTGAGTAGATTTGCTCAGTCTGTCCACAATCACCCATATGGAGTCCAATCTGTTGGACGCCGCCGGTAGCCCCACCACGAAGTCCATAGCTATATTCTCCCATTTCCACTCTGGAATAGGTAGTGGGTTAAGCATTCCAGCCGGCTTCTGATATTCCAGCTTCACCCTCTGACACACTTCGCAGGCTGACACAAACTGTGCCACTTCTCTTTTCATAGCTGGCCACCAATAGACCTTCTTCAGATCTTGATACATCTTAGAGGCTCCAGGGTGAACGCTGTATCTGGCATTATGAGCCTCTCTCATAATGTCTCCCTTCAGCCCTACGTCATCTGGTACACACAATCTGTTCCCATAGCGGAGGATCCCCTTACTGTCAAACCTGAACTCTTCATTCTTGCCTGACTGAACAGTCCTGGCAATCTTCACTAACTCTAGGTCCTCGTGCTGTTTCTGAGCCACCTGCTCTAGAAACACGGGTGCTACTCTCATTTGGGCTATCAAAGCACCTGTACCAGACAACTCCAACTGTAGACTTTCATTCATGAGTTCGAAGAACTGCCTCACCACTGGCCTCCTCTCTGTTGAAATATGGGACAAACTGCCAAGTGATTTCCGGCTTAAGGCGTCTGCCACAATATTCGCCTTACCCGGATGGTACTAGATCTTGCAGTCATAGTCACTGAGCAGTTCTACCCATCTTCTCTGTCTCAAATTCAAATCTCTCTGACTCAGGATGTACTGCAGGCTTTTATGATCTGTGAAGATCTCACATTTTACCCCATAAAGGTAATGCCTCCACATCTTGAGTGCAAAGATTACCGCTGCCATCTCTAGGTCATGTGTAGGGTAATTCAACTCGTGCTTCTTCAGCTGCCTAGAAGCATAAGCAATCACCCTTTCATTCTGCATTAGCACACAACCCAATCCCACACGGGACGCATCACAATACACTGAGAAGTCTTCATTACTAGTCGGCAGCGCTAACATTGGTGCTGAAGTCAACCTCTTCTTTAGCTCCTCAAAGCTCTCTTCACACTGGTCGATCCACACGAACCTCTGGTTCTTCTTAGTCAATCTGGTCATGGGAGCTGTAATCTTAGAGAAGTCCTGAACGAACCTCCTGTAGTAACCTGCCAAACCCAAGAAACTTTTTATCTCTGTCACCGTAGTGGGTCTAGGCCAGTTAGCTACAGCTTCCACTTTCTTGGGGTCTACCTCAATTCCATTTTCTGACACAACGTGCCCCAAGAATGAAATGCTCCTCAGCCAGAACTCACACTTGGAAAACTTGGCATACAAGCCGTGTTCCCTCAAGGTCTGCAAAACCAACCTTAGATGATGGGCATGCTCCTCTGCATTCCTGGAATACACTAAGATATCATCTATGAAGATAATAACAAAGTGATCCAGGTATTGGCTAAACACTCTGTTCATGAGATCCATGAATGCTGCAGGGGCATTGGTTAACCCGAACGGCATCACAAGGAACTCATAATGCCCATATCTGGTCCTGAAAGCTGTCTTCGGTACATCCTCTTCCCTTATCCTCAGCTGATGGTACCCAGATCTCAGATCTATTTTGGAGAAACAACCTGCTCCTGCTAGCTGGTCGAATAGATCATCGATTTTCGGCAACGGGTACTTATTCTTGGTAGTGACCTTGTTCAACTGCCTGTAGTCGATACAAAGTCTAAGAGATCCATCCTTCTTTTTCACAAATAGCACTGGAGCACCCCAATGTGAGGTACTCGGTCGAATGAAGCCTCTATCTACCAACTCTTGCAACTGTTCCTTAAGCTCTTTCAATTCTGCTGGTGCCATCCTGTAGGGAGGGATAGAGATCGATCTAGTTCCAGGCATCAATTCAATTTCAAACTCTATCTCCCTAGCAGGTGGTAAACCTGGCAGCTTGTCTGGGAAAACATCTAGGAACTCTCTGACCACTGGCACTGAGGCGGGCTCTCTGACATGACTATCCAGCTCTCTCACATAAGCCAGAAAACCCTAACAACCCCTCCTGAGCAACCTACGAGCCTGAAGGGCTGATATCAAACCTCTAGGTGTACTCCCCCTGTCTCCTCTGAAGACGACCTCTGACCCATCCTGACATCTGAACCTGACTACCTTGTCTCTGCAATCCAAGGTAGCACCATGGGTAGATAGCCAATCCATCCCTAGAATGACGTCAAAATCTGTCAAATCTAGAACCACAAGGTCGGCAGAAAGACATCTTCCCTCCACAAAAACTGGACTATACTGGCAGACTGACTCTACCACTGATGGGTCGCACTTGGGTCCACTGACCCATAGGGGACACTCTAACCCAGAGACCATCAAACCCAATCTCTCAACGGCCCTCGGAGCAATGAAAGAATGAGATGCACCAGGGTCCATTAAGGCATAAACATCTGAGCAACCAATGATGAGATTACCTGCCACCACGGTGTTCGATGCATTTGCCTCCTGCTGTGTCATGGTGAAGATCCGTGCTGGGGCTGATGGACCTTCACCTCTGATACCCGCTGAAGAAGAGGCTGCCCCTCTCCCTCTGCCTCTGCCACTAGCCTGAGTCGCGGCTGGAGCTACTGGCTGAGCCACACTACCAGAAGCTGTCTGCTGAGACTGTGCCATAAAAGCTGCTCTGGGACACTCCCGTGCCATGTGTCCCTCCTGCCCACATCTGAAGCAAGCTGTCGTCCCAACCAGACATACTCCCCTGTGCAGCTTCCCACACTTCCTGCATACTGCATTATCTGCACCTGAGCTCGAACCACCTCCTAATCCCAGACCTGACTTGATCTTACTCCAGAACTTATTCTTCTTGGACTTCCGGGAGCCTCTGTCCCACATCTTACTGCCTGAACTCAGAGAAAAAGGGTCTAACCTACCCCCACCTGGGGTTTTGAAACCAGAAGGTTGTGCCACTGACTGCTTAACTTTCCCCTCGATGATTGCACTAGCCTCCATTCTCCGAGCCATATCCACAATGGCATGGAAACTCTCCCTCTCTGCTGACTGAATTAATGAGGAATACCTGGAATGGAGCTTCATGATATACCTCCTTGACTTCTTCTGATCTGTGTCCAGATTCTGCCCAGCAAACGGCAACAGCTCCAAGAATCTGTCTGTATACTCATCCACGCTCATCTCATCTGTCTGCCTCAACTGTTCAAATTCAATCATTTTTAGCTCCCTGGAACTGTCAGGGAAAGCCCATCCTGCAAACTCATTTGCAAACTCCTCCCATGATAGGCTGTCCAACCTCGGGTTCACATAGTTCTTAAACCACTCTCGGGCCTTCTTGCATTTTAGTGTGAACCCAGCCATCTGAATGGCTCTACTGTCATCAGCTCCTATCTCATCTGTAATTGTCTTGACCCTTTCGAGGTACACAAACGGGTCATCACCGGTTTCAAACTGGGGAGCACCCAGCTTCATATAATCGGTCATCTTGACCTTGCTCCCCCCAGATGAGCTAGGTTTAGGCAATTGGGTTTCTGGGACAGTAGGTGCTGTTGGTGGTGGAGGAGGTGCAGCATCCCCTGGGGTAGGGTTTGCTGTACCTGGATGGTAGGGTGGGGGTGGATACATAGGGTACTGTGGGTACGGTGGGTAGAAAGGTGGGTATGGCATCTGAGAGTGATAAGGGTTAAAACTGGGGTAATCCGATGTACCTCCCATCGAATACCCGGGATTATGTGAAAAGGGTGGGTAATAAGGTGGTTGAACAAATCCCGAGGCCTGAGTGCCTCCTTGGGACTCTCCCATTCCCTCTTCCGACATACTTACTCCGAGACTGCCATCCCTCCTCTGATCCACATCCATCTGATCCCCCACATTCTCTGACATATCCCCTTGCACTGTTCCCCTCACTGATCTGCTTCTACCCAGATCCAAAGACCTTCTAGGGTCTCTTACTGCTCTTTCTCTGCTGGACCTACTTGACATTGCCCTAGGCAATGCAGGAGGACGGGCATCTGTGCCCTCGTCCTGGGGTGGTACTCCAGTCAATCGTGCAGATCGACGAGTTCCTCTCATCCTGTTTTCTGGAAAACAGCACACATCACATAAACATTAGCATCAAATGGTTCATGTGCAAACACATGAATCCGCATCACATACATCACATACATAGCATATCATTAATGCACATGCATATAATCATGGCATTTCACATCATCATTCAAGACAGGACTCTTCATCCTATCCTAGTGGACATGGTTTTCCTATTGTGCTTGACCTTCTATAACCTCTATGAGCCCGACACTCTAGGTCCGACCATATGAACCTAGGGCTCTGATATCAATCTGTAATAGCCCAAAAATCGGACCGCTACCGGCGCTAGGATCCAGATCGGCTTAAGGCCGCCGGGACCCGTAGCAAGCCAACCATTCTTCCTGTGAACCTGTTTAATCCCATACATGATCAACATACATAAAAAAATTTTGAACTTTTCTTTCCATTCTATTACCAAACTCAACCTGTGCATGCACTAATCATAAACATCAACATTAACCCCACCTTGGAGTCCTCATTAATGCTCCAATGGGGTGACATAACATAAATTAAGTTTGGTTTACAATAATCATCAATAAACATTAAGATCATTGTAATACCCGGCTAGACTCCGGTATCGGAATTCCTACCGTCCGGTGGAATCTCGGATGTTGGAAGCCTCTAGTAGGGTAAAACCATGTTTTTATAGAATGTTTTAATGTGTTTTATGTTTTAAGCATGAAAGAAAATGAGTTTTTGCATGAAAATAGCATTGGAGGAAAACTCAGGTTCGGCCGCCGAACCTCAAGTTCGGCCGCCGAACCTCAAGTTCGGCCGCCGAACCTCAAGTTCGGTCGCCGAACATGCATGCGTTGCGGGTGTGCTTTAGGCCCCCGAAAGCATAAGTGAGGGAAGTCCAGGTTCGGCCGCCGAACCTCAAGTTCGGCCGCCGAACATGGCATGCATGCGGAGGCACATTCGGCCCCCGAACGTGGTCTGGCCAGCCACTATAAAAGGGTCCCTTAGCCGAAAACGGGTGAGCTTTTTCCCCATTTTCGGCCAAGGTGAGCTCTCCGCCGTCCCTCACCAATCTTTGATGTTCTTCCTCTAAATCTTTCAAGATTTTCATTGTTTTAACTTTGTTTTGAAGATTTGAGCTTTTGAGCAAAGTTTTGGAGCTTGGAGGTTCAAGAACCCAATCTCTCCCAACTCCGAGTTTAGGTCGTCTCTCTCTCGATCTTCAAGAGGTAAGAGCCGATCTTAAGCTCATTGCATGTTTTAAGTAAGTTTTAAGTAGATCTAGGGGTTAGAATGCATGTTTAGGTTATGGTTATGTTTTTGGGTATAAATGTATGTTCATGAACAATGTGGATGCTTGATGTGTTGTAGATGGGGTTTATGATGATTTGAGGCCCCTAGGAACATGTATGCTTGTGTTTGTGTGTTGTAGAATAGGTTTGATGCATGTTTGGAAGGTTTGGAGGCAAAATGTGCAAAAGGAGCCAAATTTTTGCCCTTTGGCAGAAACCAGGTTCGGCAGCCGAAGGACTTTCGGCCGCCGAACATGGCTAGGGAGGCAAGCCTTTCGGCTGCCGAAGCCTGCCCCTGAAAGGAGACTTTCGTCTCTGTCTGGCAGTTTCGGCCGCCGAAAGTGCCGCCAAACATGCATGAGTTTCGTCTCTGTCTGGGAGTTTCGGCCGCCGAAGGTGCCATCGTACCTGCCTGACTTTCGGCTCTGGAGGGACTTTCGGCCGCCGAACCTGCCGCCGAAAGTGCCCTGTCCAGGCCTCCTTTGCATGTTTTTCTATGATTGTTTCATGATGTTTTAGGGGGGGTTTTTGGGGAGTAGTTTATAGTTATGATCAGGTGTGTTTGGTCCCTCATTTGAGTCCACCTGTGTAGGTTCGGACCCGAGGAACCGAGGACCCCAGCAGTGAGTTCGGCTGCTTTGGTGTTGTTAGAGTCAGCCAGAGGTGAGTGGAACTAAACTTAATCTTTTAAATTGAGAAATTAAATGTTTTATCATGTATCATGCATCATGATTATGCAATAGGGTGATTGCATTAGTTTTCACGAATATGCCGCATTGCATCGATTGTTGTTGATGTGGGTGAATATTGGATGACCCAATTAGTCCATGACAGGAAGACCAGAACCCCATTCTACGGTCTGGCACAGAGTAAGGAAAGACCAGGACCCCATTCTACGGCCTGGCACGGTTATGGGACTCGAAGACCAGGAGCCCAGAGGAGGCCCTGGGGCAATGGTAAGTAATGTATGTTATGACAGGAAGACCAGGACCCCATGCTACGGCCTGTCACAGAGTTAGCTTGGACTAATTGGTGACAAGTTCACCCAACCCTTATGTGAATTGTCTGTGTTATGATGCATCTCATTGGAGCATAGTGTTAATATGTTTTATAGTTCAACTCACTGGGCTTTTAGCTCACCCCTCTCCCTTTACCCCCAGGCTTGCAGGTACAGTATAGAGCAGGAGTCCGGATAGAGTAAAGAAGTCATGTTTATGTAATAGCTAGCAATGGACATGATCAAATTGTAATGTAATGTCTTAATTAGTATAGATATGTAATGTGACGATGTTTATGGATGTTAGAGGTGTGCTTGACCATAGATTGTTGCTATCCCTTTTAATACATGATCTTAGAGATTTTTATGATGTTTATGTAAACCAACTCAACATATGTTATGCCACCCATTAGGGGCACTGATGAGATCCCACAGAGGGATCAATGTTATGTTAATGTATATGCTCAGGTTGAGTTTGGTTGATGTATTTGGAAAGAAAAGTTTTAATTTTTATGTATGTTGTTGATCATGTATGGGATTATACAGGTTTACAGGTTATATGTCAGGCTTGCTACGGGTCCCGGCGGCCTTAAGCCGATCTGGATCCTAGCGCCGGTAGCGGTCCGATTTTCGGATCGTTACAGAGTGGTATCAGAGCCCTAGGTTCATATGGTCGGACCTAGAGTGTCGGGCTCATAAATGTTATAGAAGGTCAGGCACAATAGGAAAGATCATGTCCACTAGGATAGGATGTGGAGTCCTGTCTTGTATGATGATGTGAAATGCCATGATAATATCCATGTGCATTAATGATATGCTATGATATGTGATGTATGTGATGCGGGTTCATGTGTGCCCACATGAACCATATGATGCTAATGTTTGTTTGTTATGTGCTGTTTTTCAGAAAACAGGATGAGAGGAACTCGTCGATCTGCACGATTGACTGAAGTGCCGCCTGAGGATGAGGGCATGAGCGCCCGTCCTCCTACATTGCCTAGGGCAATGTCTAGTAGGTCTAACCGAGAAAGAACAGTAAGAGACCCTAGAAGGTCTCTGGACCTAGGTAGAAGCAGATCAGTGAGGGGAACGGTTCAGGGAGGAATGTCAGAGGACATGGGGGATGATATGGATGTAGAGTAGAGGAGGGATGGCAGTCTGGGAGTTAGCATGTCAGAAGAGGGAATGGGAGAGTCCCAAGGAGGCACTCAGGCCTCGGGATTTGTTCAGTCACCCCACTACCCACACTTCTCACAACATCCCGGGTATTCGATGGGAGGTACATCGGATTACCCTAGCTTCACCCCTTATCCCACACAGATGCCATACCCATCATACTACCCACCATATTCACAATACCCAATGTATCCACCCCCACCTTACTATCCAAATCCAGAAAACCCTACCATAGAAAATGTTGCACCACCTCCACCACCTACAGAACCAGCAGCCCCAGTTACTCAACCTTCTAGACCTAACTCAGCCAGTGGGAGCAAGGTCAAGATGACCGATTACATGAAACTGGGTGCTCCTCAGTATGAAAAAGGGGATGACCCATTTGTTTATCTTGAAAGGGTTAAAGTGATCACAGATGATATTGGGGCTGATGACAGTAGAGCCATTCAGATGGCTGGGTTCACGCTGAAGTGCAAGAAGGCACGAGAGTGGTTCAAGAATTATGTGAACCCGAGAGTGGACAGCATGTCTTGGGAGGAGTTTGCAAACGAGTTTGCAGGATGGGCTTTTCCCGATAGTTCAAGGGAGCTGAAGATGATAGAGGTTGAACAGTTGAGGCAGACGGATGAAATGAGTGTAGAGGAGTACACCGACAGATTCTTGGAGCTGTTGCCTTTTGCTGGGCAGAGTCTGGATACAGATTCGAAGAGGTCAAGGAGGTATGTCATGAAACTCCATTCCAGGTATTCCTCCTTGATTCAGTCAGTGGACAGGGAGAGCTTCCATGCCATAGTCGATATGGCCAGGAAAATGGAGGCCAGTGCCATCATTCAGGGGACAGTTAAGCAGACAGTGGCACAACCTTCCGGTTCTAAAACTCCGGGTGGGGGAAGGTTAGATCCCTCTACCCTGAGTGCAGCAGCTTCAGGCAGCAAGAGATGGGGTAAGCCCAAGGGTAAGAAGAATAAGTTCTGGAGTAAAGTCAAGTCCAGTCTAGAATTTGGGAGTGGCTCAAGCTCTGGTGCGGATAATGCAGTTTGTGCGAGGTGTGGTAGGCCACACAAGGGAGTATGTCGGTTTGGGACGAACGCCTGCTTCAGATGTGGTCAGGAGGGGCATATGGCTCGAGAATGTCCAAGAGCAGTCCCGATGGCTCAGTCCCAGCAGACGGCCTCAGGCAGTGTAGCGCAGCCAGCAGCTCCAGCCATGACTCAGGCCAGTGGCAGAGGCAGAGGGAGAGGGGCAGCCTCTTCTTCAGCGGGTTTCAGAGGTGAAGGTCCATCAGCTCCAGCACGGATCTTCACAATGACACAGCAGGAGGCAGATGCATCTAACACCGTGGTGGCAGGTAACTTAATCATTGGTTGTTCAAATGTGTATGCCTTGATGGACCCTGGTGCATCTCACTCTTTTATTGCTCCGAGAGCCGTGGGGAGGTTGGGTCTGATGACTTCTGGGTTAGAGTGTCCTCTCTGGGTCAGTGGACCCAAGTGTGATCCATCAGTGGCAGAGTCAGTCTGCCAGTGTAGTCCTGTTTTTGTTGAGGGAAGATGCTTGTCCGCCGACCTAGTGGTTCTAGATTTGACAGATTTTGACGTCATTCTAGGGATGGACTGGTTATCTACCCATGGAGCTACCTTGGACTGCAGGGACAAGGTAGTCAGGTTCAGAGGTCAGGATGGGTCTGAGGTTGTCTTCAGAGGAGACAGGAGGGGTACACCTAGAGGTCTAATATCAGCTCTTCAGGCTCGAAGGTTGCTCAGGAGGGGATGTCAGGGGTATTTGGCTCATGTGAGAGAGCTTAGCAGTCAGGTTAGAGAGCCCGCCTCAGTGCCAGTGGTTAGAGAGTTCTTAGATGTGTTCCCAGACGAGCTGCCAGGTTTACCACCTGCTAGGGAGATAGAGTTCGAGATAGAACTGATGCCTGGAACTCGACCGATCTCTATCCCTCCCTACAGAATGGCGCCAGCAGAATTGAAAGAGTTGAAGGAGCAGTTACAGGAGCTGGTAGACAAGGGCTTCATCTGACCGAGTACCTCACCCTGGGGTGCTCCAGTTTTGTTTGTGAGAAAGAAGGATGGATCCCTTAGACTTTGTATCGACTACAGGCAGTTGAACAAAGTCACTATCAAGAACAAGTACCCATTGCCAAGGATCGACGATCTATTTGACCAGCTAGCATGAGCGGGTTGTTTCTCCAAAATAGATCTGAGATCCGGGTACCATCAGCTGAGGATCAAAGAAGAAGACGTACCAAAGACAGCTTTCAGGACCAGATATGAGCATTTTGAGTTCCTTGTGATGCCGTTCGGGTTAACCAATGCCCCTGCAGCATTCATGGACCTCATGAACAGAGTGTTTAGCCAATACCTGGATCACTTTGTTATCGTCTTCATAGATGATATCCTAGTATATTCTAGGAATGCAGAGGAGCATGCCCATCATCTGAGGTTGGTTCTGCAGACCTTGAGGGAGCATGGCTTGTATGCCAAGTTCTCTAAGTGTGAGTTCTGGCTGAGGAGCATTTCATTCTTGGGGCATGTGGTGTCAGAAAATGGAATAGAGGTAGACTCCAAGAAGGTAGAAGCTGTGGCTAACTGGCCTAGACCCACTTCAGTGACAGAGATTAGAAGTTTCTTGGGTTTGGCAGGTTACTACAGGAGGTTCGTTTAGGACTTCTCGAAAATAGCAGCTCCTCTGACCAGGTTAACCAGGAAGAATCAGAAGTTTGTGTGGACCGACCAGTGCGAAGAGAGTTTTGAAGAGCTTAAGAAGAGGTTGACGTCGGCACCAGTGTTAGCTTTGCCAGCTAGCAATGAGGACTTCACGGTTTTCTGTGATGCATCCCGAGTGGGACTGGGTTGTGTGCTTATGCAGAATGAAAGGGTGATTGCTTATGCTTATAGGCAGCTAAAGAAGCATGAGTTGAATTACCCCACACATGACCTGGAAATGGCAGCTGTTATCTTTGCACTCAAGATGTGGAGGCATTACCTTTACGGTGTTAAATGTGAGATCTTCACAGATCATAAAAGCCTGCAGTACATCCTGAGTCAAAGAGATTTGAACTTGAGACAGAGAAGATGGGTAGAGCTGCTGAGTGACTATGATTGCAAGATTCAGTACCATCCGGGTAAGGCGAATGTTGTGGCAGACGCCCTAAGTCGGAAGTCACTAGGCAGTCTATCCCATATCACGGCAGAGAGGAGACCAGTGGTGAAGGAGTTTTACAAGCTCATTGATGAAGGTCTACAGTTGGAGTTGTCTGGTACAGGTGCCTTGGTTGCTCAGATGAAAGTGACACCCGTGTTTCTGGAGCAGGTGGCTCAGAAACAGCATGAGGACCCAGAGTTAGTGAAGATTGCCAGGACTGTTCAGTCAAGCAAGGACAGTGAGTTTCGATTTGACAGTAAGGGGATCCTCCGCTATGGGAGTCGATTGTGTGTACCAGATGACATAGGGCTAAAAGGAGACATTATGAGAGAGGCTCATAATGCAAGATACAGCGTTCACCCCGGAGCCACCAAGATGTATCAAGATTTGAAGAAAGTTTATTGGTGGCCAGCTATGAAGAGAGAAGTGGCACAGTTTGTGTCAGCCTGCGAAGTGTGTCAGAGGGTGAAGCTGGAACATCAGAAGCCGGCTGGAATGCTTAACCCGCTACCTATTCCAGAGTGGAAATGGGAGAATATAGCTATGGACTTCGTAGTGGGGTTACCAGTGACGTCCAACAGATTGGACTCCATATGAGTGGTTGTGGATAGACTCACCAAATCTGCTCACTTCATCCTTGTCAGGAGTGGCTATTCTGTGGACAAGTTGGCGCAGGTGTACGTTGATGAGATCGTCAGACTGCATGGGGTTCCTGTTTCTATAGTGTCAGATAGAGGACCCCAGTTCACCTCCAGGTTTTGGCGGAGTCTGCAGGATGCCATGGGTACCAGGTTGGATTTCAGTACTGCCTTCCATCCACAGACTGACGGACAGTCAGAAAGGACCATCCAGACTATCGAGGATATGCTTAGAATGTGTGTGCTGGACTTTGGCGGTTCTTGGAGGCAGCATCTACCCTTGGTGGAGTTTGCCTACAACAACAGCCATCATGCTAGCATCGGGATGGCTCCATATGAAGCTTTATATGGAAGGAAGTGCAGGTCACCTGTTTGCTGGGAAGAAGTTGGAGAAAAGGCCTTGGCAGGGCCTAAGCTAGTAGAGATCACCAGCAGGGTGGTACCCTTAATCAGAGAAAGAATCAAGACTGCTGCAAGCAGACAGAAGAGTTATGCAGACATCCGCAGAAGACTAGTAGAGTTTCAAGAGGGGGATCTGGTATTGCTCAAGGTGTCTCCAATGAAAGGAGTGGTTCGCTTTGGGAAGAAAGGTAAACTAGCCCCACGATACATCAGACCCTTTGAAGTCTTGCAGAAGATTGGGAATGTGTCGTACAAGCTAGATTTGCCTGCTTCAATGGAAAGAATCCATCCGGTTTTTCATGTTTCCATGTTGAGGAAGTTCGTGTCAGATCCGGGCAAGGTTCTTAGTGAGCCTGATGTGGAGATCCAAGAGGATCTCACCTATGTTGAGCAGCCAGTGCGGATCATAGACACCCAGATCAGGAAGCTGAGAAACAAGGAAATCCCGATGGTGAAAGTCCTTTGGAACCACCACAATATGGAAGAATGCACTTGGGAGACACGGGAGTCCATGCTCTAGCAATACCCTTATCTTTTCTAAGGTTAGTTCCTTGTGAGTTTTATGTGCTTTGTGTGTTTGTTATATGTATGCCTTGCATGTGCTAGTTGAGGAACATTCGGGGACGAATGTTCTTAAGGGGGGGGAGAATGTAATACCCGGCCAGACTCCGATATCGGAATTCCTACCGTCCGGTGGAATCTCGGATGTCGGAAGCCTCTAGTAGGGTAAAACCATGTTTTTATAAAATGTTTTAATGTGTTTTATGTTTTAAGCATGAAAGAAAATGAGTTTTTGCATGAAAATAGCATTGGAGGAAAACTCAGGTTCGGCCGCCGAACCTCAAGTTCGGCCGCCGAACATGCATGCGTTGCGGGTGTGCTTTAGGCCCCCGAAAGCATAAGTGAGGGAAGTCCAGGTTCGGCCTCCGAACCTCAAGTTCGGCCGCCGAACATGGCATGCATGCGGAGGCACATTCGGCCCCCGAACGTGGTCTGGCCAGCCACTATAAAAGGGTCCCTTAGCCAAAAACGGGCGAGCTTTTTCCCCATTTTCGGCCAAGGTGAGCTCTCCGCCGTCCCTCACCAATCTTTGATGTTCTTCCTCTAAATCTTTCAAGATTTTCATTGTTTTAACTTTGTTTTGAAGATTTGAGCTTTTGAGCAAAGTTTTGGAGCTTGGAGGTTCAAGAACCCAATCTCTCCCAACTCCGAGTTTAGGTCGTCTCTCTCTCGATCTTCAAGAGGTAAGAGCCGATCTTAAGCTCATTGCATGTTTTAAGTAAGTTTTAAGTAGATCTAGGGGTTAGAATGCATGTTTAGGTTATGGTTATGTTTTTGGGTATAAATGTATGTTCATGAACAATGTGGATGCTTGATGTGTTGTAGATGGGATTTATGATGATTTGAGGCCCCTAGGAACATGTATGCTTGTGTTTGTGTGTTGTAGAATAGGTTTGATGCATGTTTGGAAGGTTTGGAGGTGAAATGTGCAAAAGGAGCCAAGTTTCTGCCCTTTGGCAGAAACCAGGTTCGGCAGCCGAAGGACTTTCGGCCGCCGAACATGGCTAGGGAGGCAAGCCTTTCGGCTGCCGAAGCCTGCCCCCGAAAGGAGACTTTCGTCTCTGTCTGGCAGTTTCGGCCGCCGAAGGTGCCGCCAAACCTGCCTGACTTTCGGCTCTGGAGGGACTTTCGGCCGCCGAACCTGCCGCCGAAAGTGCCCTGTTCAGGCCTCCTTTGCATGTTTTTCTATGATTGTTTCATGATGTTTTAGGGGGGCTTTTTGGGGAGTAGTTTATAGTTATGATCAGGTGTGTTTGGTCCCTCATTTGAGTCCACCTGTGTAGGTTCGGACCCGAGGAACCGAGGACCCCAGCAGTGAGTTCGGCTGCTTCGGTGTTGTCAGAGTCAGCCAGAGGTGAGTGGAACTAAACTTAATCTTTTAAATTGAGAAATTAAATGTTTTATCATGTCTCATGCATCATGATTATGCAATAGGCTGATTGCATTAGTTTTCACGAATATGCCGCATTGCATCGATTGTTGTTGATGTGGGTGAATATTGGATGACCCAATTAGTCCATGACAGGAAGACCAGGACCCCATTCTACGGCCTGGCACAGAGTAAGGAAAGACCAGGACCCCATTCTACGGCCTGGCACGGTTATGGGACTCGAAGACCAGGAGCCCAGAGGAGGCCCTGGGGCAATGGTAAGTAATGTATGTTATGACAGGAAGACCAGGACCCCATGCTACGGCCTGGCACAGAGTTAGCTTGGACTAATTGGTGACAAGTTCACCCAACCCTTATGTGAATTGTCTGTGTTATGATGCATCTCATTGGAGCATAGTGTTAATATGTTTTATAGTTCAACTCACTGGGCTTTTAGCTCACCCCTCTCCCTTTACCCCCAGGCTTGCAGGTACAGTATAGAGCAGGAGTCCGGATAGAGTAAAGAAGTCATGTTTATGTAATAGCTAGCAATGGACATGATCAAATTGTAATGTAATGTCTTAATCAGTATAGATATGTAATGTGACGATGTTTATGGATGTTAGAGGTGTGCTTGACCATAGATTGTTGCTATCCCTTTTAATACATGATCTTAGAGATTTTTATGATGTTTATGTAAACCAACTCAACATATGTTATGCCACCCATTAGGGGCACTGATGAGATCCCACAGAGGGATCAATGTTATGTTAATGTATATGCTCAGGTTGAGTTTGGTTGATGTATTTGGAAAGAAAAGTTTTAATTTTTATGTATGTTGTTGATCATGTATGGGATTATACAGGTTTACAGGTTATATGTCAGGCTTGCTACGGGTCCCGACGGCCTTAAGCCGATCTGGATCCTAGCGCCGGTAGCGGTCCGATTTCCGGGTCGTTACAATCATGTACTAGAAAGGGATTAACATAATACTATGGTCAAGCACACCTCTAAACTTTCATAAGCATCATTACATAACATTTCTATATCATACTTTTACATTACATATCAACATTTTTCATATCCACACTAGCTATTACATGACCATAACTTCATTACTCTTGCTGACCTCCTGGTCTATCCCGTACCTGCAAACCTGGGGTTAAGGGAGTGGGGTGAGCTACTAGAGCCCAGTGAGCAGAATAACAACATATTTATATTAAAGGTTCATGCTTTCATGGAATGCATCACATCACAACTAATCATATCAAGAATGAACTTGTCACCATTTAGCCCTCTACATATTCCAATCATGCCAGGGGCATAGTGCAGGCCACATCTAGTCTTTCTCTTATAGATAACATATCTTACATAACCAATTGTGCCGGGGGCGTAGTGCAGGCCACACCCGGTCTTTCTCTTACATAGTGCCAGGAGCGTAGTGCAGGCACGCTTGGACTTCCATATCATATCATCATGCCATAACATATGAGGGCTAATGGATCATTCAACGTTCATCCACATGAACAACATATTATGCAATGCAACATATTCGTGAATTCTAATGTAAACACCCTAATGTATCTCATGGCATTCATGATGTATGAATCATGCTAAAACTTTCATTTAATTTCTCAATTTCAAACATTAAGTTTAGTTCCACTCACCTCTGGCTGAAGCTCTACTGACTCTGAAGCAGTTAAACTCACTGCTGGGGTCCTCGGTTCCTTGGGTCCGAACTTACACAGGTGGACTTAAATGAGGGACCTAACATACATAAACATGACTCTAAAATACTCCCCAAAAACCCCCTAAAACACCTTAAAACAATCACATAAATCATGCAAAGGAGGGCTGAACAGGGCACTTTCGGCGGCAGGTTCGGCTGCCGAAAGGCCCTCCAGAGCCGAAAGTCATGCACCTTCGGCAGCACTTTTGGCGGCCGAAGGTTCCCTCCAGAGACGAAACTCATGCATGTTCGGCGGCATCTTCGGCGGCCGAAAGTCCCTTCCAGAGCCGAAAGTCATCTTTCGGGGGCAGGGTTCGGCAGCCGATTCATGCTACCACAGGCAAGTTCGGCGGCCGAAAGAACCTTCGGCTGCCGAACCTGAGTTTCTCCCGAAGGGGAGAAACTCAACTCAATATGCATAAACGCCTCCCAACTCATTCAAACATGCATTTTCCTATTCTACAACATGCATACTCAAGCATACAAGCTCCTAGGGGCTTCAAACTATCCTAAACCCCATCTACAACACATCAAACATGCATATCCATCACACATTGCTCATAAAACACAAAGTAAACCCATAAACTTCACATAAACCTACACATGCATTTCTACCCCAAAAACTTCATAAAACTTACTTAAAACATTAAAGGAACTATGGATCTACTCTTACCTCTTGAAGAACGAGAGGAGAGACGATCCAACTTGGAGATGGGAGAGATCTCAACTCTTTGGTCTCCAAGCTTCCAAAACTCGCTCTTTTGTTCAAAAATCTTCAAATCAACATAAAGCTTGTTAAAATATGAAGGATCGAAGGAAAAAAATCCAAAATGAACCATGGGAGAGCAAGAACTCACCGTGGCTAAAAATGGGGAGAAAACTCGCCCGTTTCGGCCATGGAGCTCTTATATAGGGGCTGGCAGACCACCTTTCGGCAGCCTAAAGTGCCTCCAAAACTCTTGCAAGTTCGGCGGTCGAACATGAGGTTCGGCGGCCGAACCTTTGAAACTTTCGGAAGCCTAACTTGTCCCCCTAAACCATCCCACGTTCGGCGGCCAAACCTGGAAATGTCTCCTTAGTCTTTTTCTTTTAAAACTCAATTTCCTTTTTGCTTAAAATCATAAGATACCTTAAAACATTTTATAAAAATATGCTTTTACCCTTCTAGAGGTTTCCGACATCCGAGATTCCACCGGGCGGTAGGAATTTCGATACCGGAGTCTAGCCGGGTATTACACCTTTAGTCCTCAATATGATGTGATATGATATGATATGGTATAGTATGGAAGTTCAGGTCGAGGCCCATTCTACGCCCCTGGCACTATGTTAAGAGAAAGACCAGGTCGAGGCCCATTCTACGCCCCTGGCATTATTGGAAAGTTATGTTATGTTATGTTATGTTATATTAAGAGAAAGACCAGGAAGAGGCCCATTCTACTCCCCTAGCACTATGGGATACGTAGAGGACTATGGGTGACAAGTCCATCCTTGATGTGATTTGTTTGTGATGTGATGCATTTCATGAAAGCATGAATTTTAAATATAATGTTTTACTATTCTGCTCACTGGGCTCTAGTAGCTCACCCCATTCCCTAACCCCCAGGTTTGCAGGTACGGGATAGACCAGGAAGTCAGCAAGAGTAAAGAAGTCATGTTTTATGTAATAGCTAGATGTGGACATGAAAATAATGTAATGTGAAGCATAGTACAGTAATGTAATGTAATGATGTTTATTGAGGTTTAGAGTTGTGCTTGACCCTAGTATGTTGGTTAATCCCTTTTGCACATGATCTATAAAATGTTTTATCGATGTTTTATGTAAACCAAGCTTAATGTATGATATGTTACCCCATTGGAGCATTTGATGAGGGCTCCAGTGTGGGGTTTTATGATTACGAGTTTGTGCATGCACAGATTAAGCTTGGTATATGAAAGAAAAAGTTTACAGCTTTTATGTATTTGTATGATCATATATGGGATTTAACAGGTATACAGGATGCATGTTAGGCTTGCTACGGGTCCCGGCAACCTTAAGTCGATCAGGATCCTAGCGTCGGTAGCGGTCCGATTTCCGGGTCGTTACACCCTGCCCCCGAAAGTTGGACTTTCGGCTTTGGAGGGGAGTTTCGACCGCCGAAGGTGCCGTCGAACATGCATGAGTTTCGTCTCTGGAAGGGACTTTCGGCCGCCGAAGGTGCCGCCGAAAGTGGCTGAGTTTCGGCTCTGGAGGAACTTTCGGCCGCCGAACCTGCCGCCGAAAGTGCCCTGTTCAGCCTTCCTTTGCATGATTTCTATGATGTTTTAGGGGGTTTTTGGGGAGTTGTTTAGAGTCATGTTAGTCTATGTTTGGTCCCTCATTTGAGTCCACCTGTGTAGGTTCGGACCCGAGGAACCGTGGACCCCAGCAGTGAGATAGCTGCTTCAGAGTCTTTTCATAGCTAGCCTGAGGTGAGTAGAATGACTCTTTATATTGCAAAGTAACTAAATAAATTTTGAGCATGTTCATGCATCACGAATGCCATGAGATGTATTAGGTTGTTTGCATTAGAATTCACGAATATGTTGCATTGCATAATATGATGTTGATGTGGATGAACATTGGATGACCCATTAGTCCTCGTATGGTATGATATGATATGATGATGATACGGTTTGAAAGTCCAGGAAGACCCATTCTACGTCCCTGGCACTATGTAAGAGAAAGTCCAGGAAGACCCATTCTACGTCCCTGGCACATTGGAATGTTATGATATGCTATGTAAGGGAAAGACCAGGACCCATTCTACGTTCTGGCACTATTGGATATGTAGAGGGCTATTGGTGACAAGTTCATCCTTAATATGACTTGTTTGTGATGTGATATATTTCATGAAAGCATGAATTTTAATATAATGTTTTACTATTCTGCTCACTGGACTCTAGTAGCTCACCCCTTTTCCCTTAACCCCCAGGTTTGCAGGTACGGGATAGACCAGGAAGTCAGCAAGAGTAAAGAAGTCATGTTTTATGTAATAGTTAGATGTGGACATGTATTGTAAAATGTTATAATGTGATGTAATGTAAAGAATTGTATTGAGGATAGAATTGTGCTTGGCCCTAATGTATGTTAATCCCTTTTTGGTACATGATCTTTTTAATGAAATATTTTAATGATGTTTATGTAAACCAAGCTTAATGTATGTTATGCTACCCCATTGGAGCATTTGATGAGGGCTCCAGTGTGGGGTTTTATGATTATGAGTTTGTGCATGCACAGATTAAGCTTCGTAAATGAAAGAAGAAGTTTAAAGTTTTATGTATATGTATGATCATGTATGGGATTTAACATGTATACAGGAGGTATGTTAGGTTTGCTACGGGTCCCGGCGGCCTTAAGCCGATCTGGATCCTAGCGCCGGTAGCGGTCCGGTTTTCGGATCGTTACAGATTTCTATTAGTCAATTGATAAGTAGCTATGGCTACTGTATAGTGAAATGCAATCATTATTGCCTTATACAGGACCCACTAAATAAGAAGGTGGTGGCCATAGGCAAGAAACAGAAAGACCTTTTCAGGCTAAACCAGATGAGTTTTTCTCATTCTAATATAAGACACTACTTGCTTGAGATCATGAACTCTAATGTTGGCCTTTACAGCTTTGTAAATAGCACTCTTTCCTTAATGGATCTGAATAAAGAGCACTCCATGCAATATGAACAAGCACATAATTGTGTGGTGACCATGAATGACATACATGATAGACTAGGGCATGCATCTGTTAGTAAACTCAAGCATATTAAAGACATGAATATTAGCAATGAGCCTATGAGATGCTGTCCTTTATGCCCTCTAGCAAAATAGACCAGGTTACCTTTTCCCAGAAGCCACACCTTAGCTTCAAAGCCTTTTGAATTAATTCACATTGATATATGGGGGCCTTATAAGATCAGCTCTATTACTGGAGCTAAGTTTTTCCTTACCATTGTTGATGACTACAGTAGGGCTGTGTGGACTTTTATGATGCATTTAAAAGGTCAAACCTTTAGTTTAAGTAAACACTTCATTCATATGGTAGAGAATCAATTAAACATTGCCTTTAAAGTTATTAGAACTGACAATGAAAAAGAGTTTTTAAGCCATAATTATAGTTCTTTACTTATGAGCAAGGGAATCATACACTAAAAATCCTGTCTATACACTCTACAATAGAATGGAGCTGTGAAAAGGAAACACAGACAAATACTTGACACTGCCAGAGCCTTGAAAGTGCAATCACAAGTCCCTATTCAATTCTGATCAGAATGTATCCTAACTGCTAATTACCTGATCAATAGAATGCCCATGGAACATTCTGATTGGACCACTCTTTATGAAAGACTGTATGGGATCTCACCTAACTATTCTCACCTGAGAAAGTTTGGTTGCTTGTGTTTTGCTACTTCTGTGGGAACACAGAAAGATAAGTTTCAAGATAGAGCCATTAAAGCTGTAATGATAGGTTATGCTAGCACACACAAATCTTATAAGTTGTATAACATCAGTAATAAATCCTTTTTTGTAAGGATGTTATCTTCCATAAAAACATCTTCCCCTTTCAAGGGACTAATGTGATTAAGAATTCTGTGGTTCCTATCCCTGTGGTTGAGAATGATGGTCTAGGTCTTGATTCATGTCCATCTGGTCATAGCAGTGATAACCTTTAGAAATGTCCTTCAGTTAGAAGGACTCAAAGGCAAAGACAAGCCCCTGTCTGAATGCAGGATTATGTCAATTCTTTGCAAACATCCTTTATGTCCTTTCATCCCTTGGATAAGTCTTATATTTGCAATTTTAATAAGGTCACTGAACCTTGCACTTATTCTCAAGCATCTAAGGATGCACATTGGGTTGAGGCCATGAAGCAAGAGCTTAAGGCCTTGAAAAACAACACCACTTGGGTTCTTACCAGTTTACCTAATGAAAAAAAAGAAATAGGCTGTAAATGGGTTTATAAAGTGAAATTTAAACCAAATGGGGATGTAGAAAGATATACGGCCCGATTGGTGGCCAAAGGCTACAACCAAATAGAGGACTTGGATTACAAAGACAAGTTTTCTCCTGTGGCCAAACTTACAACTGTAATAATTTTCATTACTTTTGCCACTTCTAAACAGTGGCTAATTTTTCAATTGGACATCAATAATGCCTTTTTGTATGGAAATCTAGATGAAGAGGTGTACATGACACCTCCCTAACGATATCACAAAGCCCAGCCAGGGCAAGTTTGCTTGCTTAAAAGGTCCTTGTATGGGCTTAAACAAGCCTCTAGACAATGGAACATTGAGTTCACCAATTTTCTCAAGGGTTTAGGCATTGTGCAATCCCTCCATGACCACTGTCTCTTTACACAACACACTGGTACTTTGATTTTGGTATTGCTTGTGTATGTTGATGATGTTATTTTAACTAAAAATTCTGTGCCATTACTGAATGCAAGATTGCTTTACATTCGAAGTTCACTATCAAAGATTTGGGACCTATGAAATACTTTTTGGGTCTAGAGGTTGCTAGATCCTCTCAAGCAACATTTCTTAGTCAAACTAAATACATTTTGGATTGTATTAAAGGATGCAAGCATGTTTCATTGTAAGCCTGCCTCCTGCCTTTGCCTTAAGACTTGCATTTATCTCCTGATTCAGGAAAGTCTTTTGATAAGCCTGATTTGTACATAAGGCTTCTTGGCAGACTACTTTATGTTAATCTCACAAGACCTGATATTTGCTATGCTGTTCAACATTTGAGCAAATTTATGAGCATGCCCCGAAAGCCCCATTGGGAGGTTGCTTTATATGTGCTTCATTTCTTAAAGGGTCCTTGCATTAAGGACTCTATTTTCCTGTAAGTACTGACTTGTCACTGAATGCCTACTGTGACTCTGATTGGGCTGCTTGCACTTATTCCAGAAAGTCACTCTCTGGATATTGTATAAACTTGGAACCCTACCTTATCTCTTAGAAAATCAAGAAACAATTTCTAAACCCTCAGCCGAGACTGAGTATCATGTAATGGCAAATACTGTATGTAAACTCCTCTGGATTAACTATATTTTACAGGACTTGCAGATTACCATCTAATTGCCCATCCCACTGCACTGTGACAGCAAGGTCTCCATGCACATTGCTGCCAACCCGGTATTTCATGAGCATACGAAGCATATCGAGATAGACTGCCTCCTGGTCCGAGATCAACTCCAACAGAGATTCATGCTATCTAATTATCTCTCTACTAAAGAACAATTGGCAGACATACTCACCAAAACCTTACCAGCCTATTGCTATGGCACCCTCACTCGCAAGTTGAATCTTTTACCTTTATCAATCTCAACTTGAGAAGGGGTGTTAAAACTATATCGCTTTATTCTTATTTGTTTATAACTTTATATCTAAAGTGTGTTGTTCCATTGTGTGTCATCTTCTACTCGTACATAGTTGAGTCGTAACTTTGTAATTAGTTCGTTTATGGCATATACTGTGCACATATTATTATCTGGTATATAAAAGAAGTAAGATACTTCTAAAAACACTGTAACCTCCTTTTTTTTGTTTGTAATAAAATCAGTCGAGCTTTTCTCTCCCTATTTTGTCTTTGAACAAAAAGACATTGATGAAAAACTTCAAACTTCACAGACGTAGGTAATAATAATAATAATAATAATAATAATGCAGATAGATAAATTCAGTATAAGAGCTCAGCTCAGGAAAATATTTTAGTGAAGGAAAATTCGAAAATAATACGGAGGGCCACGTGGCAGTTCTTAGCACTCAAATCGCCACGTTTCGTTTCCGGCCTGCATGTCTATCTTTACTTCCATGAAAAGAAATAATTTCGGCTTTCCATTTCCAACAGACAAAACAAGCTGCAAATGCACAGTAATATCAGAAAATGAATTCAATCCAAGTCTCACTATAGAACCGCTAAAATTTTTCAGAAGTTAGACGAAATTCTTCGATTCATTCTGTCAATTTCTTGCTTTACTTGTAAAAATGGCGAGAAACGGAGGAGGTGGAGAGGCCGTTCCTCCGTTATCATCCAGCTCGAGATCAAGACCAGGGCCAGACCCCTTTTTGGTTGTTTGTAGATGCTTCAGCTTCATCACTGCTCTCACTGCTATTCTCTGCATTGCCGTTAACGTTCTCTCCGCCATCCGATCCTTCAAGAAAGGATATGATGTACGCTTTTTTTTTTTTTTTTCTCGCACAGATTAGAATTTCTCAGTTATATAAGATTTTGATTGTGAATTGTTTGTTGCCTTTTAGATATTCGATGGGATTTTTCGGTGTTACGCGGTGGTGATTGCGTTTTTTGTGGTGGTTGCCGAGACGGAGTGGGGTTTTATCACCAAGTTCTGGAAGGTCCTCTTCCCCCCACTTTTAAATGCTTTCTTAATTTATTTCCTTTTTTTAATTTTTCTCAAACTAATTATAGACCCGCTTTTTTTTCTATTTTTATTTATTTCTCTCAAATTATAGACTACTTATGATTATTTATTAGCTTTCTAATACAATATGGTTTTAAAAAAAATTTAAAATTTATTAGCTAAAAGAATTGCATTTATATGAAAGCAGGAAACATAATTGCATCTCCAAAAAAAAAAAAAAAAGAGCAGGAGAGAGAATTCAGGTCTAGCCCATATGAGGGTTTAGTTGATTGAAAATTGATTCTACATTCTGCAGGTGTTGGAATATTGGGCTGCTAGGGGCATGCTGCAGATCTTGTATGTTTTAAAAACCTTCCTTTTGCTCACAAACGAATACATTCTCATAGAGGGAATGGAGAGAGGGAGCGAGAGAGATTTGTTAACAATCTTATTTGAATTTTGAAGGAATTATTTTCCCTCTGTTTAGTGTTGCAGTCATGACAAGAGCTTTCCCTGACTATTCAGCAAGACAGAAGAATCTTATTCTTCTTCAAAATATAGCAAGCTATATGCTGCTTGCTTGTGGTGTGGTCTATGTTGTTTCGGTAAGATGACAAAATAATTATTTCCCTACATTTAACTTGACTCTTTTGGAATTTGAAAAATTTTCCTGATGAATTTCGTTTCTTTCCTGAGAATTTAATAATCTACTTAGTAACTGTTTATTTTGTTTAACTATATTTTTTATGTGCTTTAGTTGAGTTCTAATGTTTAAAATATCTTAGTTGATTGAATGAGGAAAATAAAAATTAATATTTTCAATTTCCAGGGAATTTTATGCATTGGCTATCTCAAACGTACTCGCCAGCACAAGGAAATTACACGGGAGCAGGCACTCAAGGATCTGGAGGTAAGCTAACTTTTAAAATAGAAAGAAATGATAGGTTGTAAATTTGTAATAGAATCCTTAAGGTTCTTCTTGATGATTCATTCCAAGCTTGAATATGTATGTGTCACTATTTTCTGCAGTTATGTTTGGGTGAAGGCATGATGTAAGCTTCTTTTGAAATATGAGTTCTTAGATAGATAAGCGGCTCATTTACTGAGCTCATCATCTACTAACCTAGGATAATGATTTTGCTTTGTTTCTTCAAGATTCTTTTTATTGCAGTCCCTAAAATAAGACCACATGTTCTATTGATTCTTACAAGACTATTTCAAGTAAAATATTTGTTTTCTGTAAAGCTCATCCATGCCTTGAGCAGAGATTGCAAAGTTGCTTGTTGAAAGGTCTCATGAAGAATATAAACATTATGGTGACTATAGTGATCTTTAATTGAGGTCTGTGTTAATCTACTTCTCCATTTTGCTGATTAAGGTGACAGCATTTAGGGTTTGATCTGCTGTTACACGGCCATATTTCAAAACTGTTGACATGATTATTCTGAGTATACTGTGAATTTTCTTGCATGCTGGGTAGTGCAGACATATGCAATAGATTATATTAGACTTTTTTTTTGAAAAAAAAAATTATTTGAATATTTCTGTTTGATAATTGTTGTTACTAGAATTTTGTGTTTTAACTAACATGGATTACAAGCACAGCAATTGGAGCGGCGGAGGGAGGAACTTGAACAATTGCTTGTGGTGGAAAGAGTTTGATGCCATTTGTGCTTACCGTTGTTCAGATATCAGTTAGAAGTGAAGTGACTTCTGTGAGCCCCAGTTCTGCGAATCTCATGTTTATATGCTTTTGCCTCACTGATTTATCCTGTTAGATTTTTTTGAGGCAGGAGAACACATCTTCTTTTTATAAACAGAGTTTCCAACTAGTTAGGATTATCAAGTGTGTCCCATGTTCAGTGTGCCTATGCATCTACAGGTCGTGTGCTTGCTGGGATACATGTCAAAATTCATTTTGTACTCATTTTTATTTTCTGTGCGACCCAGATGTTCTATATCAGTTATGGAAATTATTCTTAATGGAGACGAAACTGATCATAAAAGAATCTGAGACTTCTATTATATTTTGTCAATGTACATTAGCATGCATTACTTTAAATATCTAATTGTATATTTCAGAAGCTGCAAACTGGTAATTGATGGCTTGTTTCTCTATGTTGGACATAGAAAGACGACGAACAGCAACTACCTATGGACATCAGCAATGCCTTTTCTATATCTCCAGTAACCTGCTGTTTGATAAAGGAAATTGCATACTCCAAGAGCTCTGCATCACATGACAACGTAAGAGGCCCTTTGCTTGGCAATCTAAACTCATCTTCCGCCATATTGAATAGCTCTATTATAATTTCATTGTTAAGATACTCCAAAGGAAGTAAAAATCGTTTCTGATCAGCAGAGTACACAACAAAATGACCCTTCTCAGCCATTTCTAGCGTGCCATAACTTCTCGTTTCTCTAATGGTTTGTGAAGGGATGATTCTTTTTCGCCTTAAAGCAGCTAGCATCTCCCATTTTCGTGCCGAGTTGAGGAGTCTCTTGGTGCTGATCATCCTGCTACTAAAAGGAAGAATTCCAAGGGAAAATTGTGAGGTGGTAGAGATAGCAGCACTTCAGAATTTAATGTTGCTAATGTTTTATCTTTTGATTTGGATAGAGGGCAAAGGAAATGATCTGAATATATAAACGCCGGGACCACAAGTAAAGTCACTTTCATGGAGCTCCAAACCATGTGATTGGTGCATATGAGGACTTGTTTGGGGGTGGGCATGTTGGCTTATGCTAAAAAATCAACCCATCAAAGTGGACCACATGATTTTCATGTCTATCTAATCAAGTCATGAGATCGTATAGGCCATAACAGGGGACAAGAAACTGAACCTCTCCAAGTTCAGATGAATTTGTTTCTATTTTCAATGGGGTTGGTGAAAGCTTGTAGAGTTGTGCAAGTTTGGTGTTTGTAGTCTAGATCTATGAGGTAATGAAAAGACAATTCGTCTTGAACCCATTCTGTCCAGGAACGGCCAATGCACAAGGAAACCTTTCTTGCTGCCTGTCTCTAATTTTGTATTGCTAAGTTGTCCTACAGGTCTCTGAGCTAAGTAAATTATTTTTATTTTACTTACCTGATAAAATTACTTATGATTTTATAAATTAAAAAAATGAATTTTATTTGATAAAAAGAAATAAATTCAATCAGTTGAGATTGTATAAAATCTTTGAATAGTTTTTTTCCTTCAGCACACTATCCATTCAGACTAAGTTTTCTGATATACACAGAAATCTACTTCTTTTTAGATTTCAAATCATCAGTATGATCAGAGAGGGCTTGCCAACAAGTGGTGCAGCTCGTTGGCTGAAAAGATGTTGCGCATTTAAGTCTAAGCTATTCTTAGAAGCAGGTTTGAGCAGTGGGACTGATTGCATTAAATAATTATTCAAGGTGCCCATTTTCCATTACGGGTTGAAGACCATACCTCTAACAAGAACGGTAGGCTTAAGGGTTGGCACGCAAAGTTACTATTGAATGCGATGGTGTTCATTTGGAGGAATATGATGGTCAAGGTTGTTGAATGCTGGAGAAAAATCTTACTAAACATAAGGGGGAACATAAGGCCCATAAGCATCCTCATTTTGTTGGAAATCATCAGAGAATTATCATATTCTACTGCAGATTGTGCAACTGATTCATCTGCTTTTTGATAGCCTAAGTCTGTTTCTGCAAATAAGTCTGTTTCTGAAACCTCAGTCTCTTCTCCAACTTCAATTTCTTTGTTCCTTTTGCTTTCCGCCTTCGACTAAAAAAAATAAAAATCCAGTAGGAAATAAAAGGAAAACATGCTTTCTATAATTTATTCAAATGAAGGCTGATTGATACCAATATGCAAATGTTAGTACCATATACCTCTTGTAAGTAATTGTAGACACGTCAAAATACGCAAGAGCAACCTATAGATTTGAGAATGAAACTATTGCTACTAATTTTTAAAAGATATGATATGCAATTCAAAATTAAAACGTTGGGATATAATTAATAAATAACTTAATGGATATATATTAACATAATATTTTTAACTCTTGTTTGGAATAAAATATTTTATAAAAATTTTATTTTTTATTTAAAATAAAAAAATTTATTTTATTTAATTTATAAAATTTTTATTTTCAAAAAAGCCTGTACATATACATAAGTGTGCTAAATAATTTCTCATTTTTGACTGCTTGGTTTTTTTTTTATTATTGATTTTATTTTTTTATTGTTTAATTGTCAAAAAATTTTTGCATCGAAAATAAATTTCTGTAATCCAGTATATTTATTTTGTTAAATTTTTTGTTTGTTATTAATAAAAAAGAACCTGTTTGAGGGCGAAAGAATTCTGGCTTAAAAGAAGAAAAAAAAAATGACGTATTTTCATTCGGCAGCATCATCTCGCCAAAACAAAAATCAAATATTGCAGCTCCAGAATATGAATGGTGAATGGCAGAATTGAAAAACGGGTTTGGAACACGTCATGATTGACTATTTCCGAAATCTATTCCAAGCAAAAGTTCATTATCCAGGTAAGATTTTACAAGAAGTCCCAACTTTAGTGTCTAGAAACAAAATAATGTTACTTGCATCTTATTCTGTTGAGGATGTTAGATCGGTAGTTTTTATAATGAAACCCAGTAAGTCACGAGATTAGATGGTTTTAATATGCAGTTTTTGTTAGTATATTTATTCTAAATTATTATCTTAAATCTTTTTTATGTAATTTTTTTTATTAATAAAAAAAATTTTATTATCATTATTATTTGTTTGCATGTTATATAATAATAATAATTAACATATCTGATTATTTATTATGATAATGATAATAACAAAATATGACTAATATGATTTTGATTGATAATCATGAGATGTTATGTGTATGTTGATATAAATCAATAGTTATAAATATTTGTTAGAGAACAAAGTATTGGATAAATTACATTGAGATCACTATATGTGTTATTGTCATAAATGAATATTAAGATAGTTATATTTTAATTCTTTGACTTGATATTGCCATAGTTTCCAACATAAGGACTGTTATGTTTCGACATAACCAAACATTGCCTTTAATCGAATAATCATAAAAGTTATGATTGAATATAATAGAATGTAGAGGATATTGAACAATCAAGATAAAATTTGTCCCTCTCTTTGAGAGAGATATTTTCTGGATCTCTCGATAAGTGAAACTGAGAAATGCATGGCCATACTCAAATGAATTGATAATGTAATCAACATCGTTTGATTTTATCAGTCTACTTAGAGAACGAGAAATCATAAGTTTGAACATTATAAGTTTGACATTGATCATGACTTATATTCAAACTAGATATTGTATGACAAAGGAATTCATACATGTTCTGTTTATTAAGTTTTATCGGACTATCGATCCTCATATTAATTGGGTAGTCATAACGTTTTGCTAGAGGCCACTTATGATTTATAGGTCTTGTTAGATTGGGTCTATTACTAATTAATGTGAGTTTATTGGGTCACACACAAAAGAACGTCATTGATGTGTTATGTCATATTAATGGGTTAAAAGCCCGTTAGTATAATTAATAATAATAAAAATATTATTATTATTAATAATAAAGATATTATTATTATTAATATTAATTATTTGTTATTGTAAGATAATAATATTTAAAAGATCTGCGGTCTATCTGTAACTATTACAGATAAAAAAATTTTCGTTTTCTTTTGAAAAAGACTTATCATATAGATATATTAGTATCTGCAATATTGTGATAGTTGGTTATTGTAACAGCCCGGAAACCGAACTGCCACCGGCACTAGGATCCAGATCGACTTAAGGTCGCCGGGACCCGTAGTAAGCCTGCTATCCTGTGTATATCTGTAAAATCCCATACATGATCATACATTTGCTGTAAAACACATAAAACTTTTCTGCATTCCAAGGCTTAACCTGTGCATGCAATCTTTCTATTCTCTATTAATCCCTACTAGAGCTCCTCATGGCCCTAGGCGGATCAATGTTAAGCCTGGTTTTGCTCATACACATACAACAATAAAGAAACATACATAAACTGATCATGTGACTCCACAATGGGATTACAAGTCTTATAAATCAAGCACCATTCTATACACTGTACATATACATTATCTCTATACATTTACATGTCCACACTAGCTATTACACCACTCTGTACTCTTCCTGTACTCTGCTGAGTTCTCTCTGACCTCTGAACCTGCACCACTGGAGTTAGGGGAGAGGGATGAGCTACGATAGCCCAGTGAGTAGAATAGTAAAATAACAGGTGATAAAACATGCTCTCATGGAATGCAACATATAAGCACATCACCTCGGCCGGACGGATCAAAAATCCCTCTATCTCATCTGGGGTACCTAAGTACCATGTGCCTGGTCCCCGTAGGGCTGTTCCAGGTCTATGTGTTGTGCCTGGTCCCCGTAGGGCTGTTCCAGGTCTTCCTCTGAGGGCTAATGAATCCTCACGAAGTCCGTGCCGTCTCACATAAGCAATGTACAAGGAGCAATGCCAAGTACAAGGATAAATGCAATGCATCATCTTTGTGTACACTAATGCACTCACCCTATAGCATAGTCATGATGCATGAAGCATGAGAAAAGATCAGTTATCATATTAAAACATTAAGTTAAATTCCACTCACCTCTGGTTATCTTTGCACTACCACTGCAGGTTCTGACACTGGACTCACTGCTGATTTCCCTGATTCCTCTGGTCCGTACCTACACAAGTGGACTCAAATGAGGGACCAAACTCACTCAAGAACATCTCTAAGAAACTCCCCAAAAACCCCTCTAAACAAACCTCAAACCTCACATAAACCATGCAAAAGAAAGCTGGACAGGGCACTTTCGGCGGCAGGTTCGGCGGCCGAAACCCCACTCCACAGACGAAACTCATGCATGTTCGGCGGCACCTTCGGCGGCCGAAGGTCTCGTCCAGAGACGAAACTCACACACTTTCGGCGGCCGAACTCCCTCTTTCGGCGGCCGAACTCCCTCTTTCGGCGGCCGAAAGGCTCTTTCTAAACCGAAAGCCTAGCTTTCGGGGGCAACCTTTGGCAGCCGAAACTGCCTCCACAAGGGGTTCGGCGGCCGAACCTTCCTTCGGCGGCCGAACCTGGTTTTGCCCGAAGGACAGAACCCTGCTCTGTTTCATGCAAACTTTGCCCAAAAACCTACAAACATGCATAGCAACTACTCCCAACTAGCATATACACATATATATGCACAAAGGGGTCTAAAACTACCCTAAAACCCCAAACAAACATAGCACATAACACTTAAACATGCTGGAACACCACAAATCACCAAAACCTCACCTAAACCTAAACATGCATACTACCCATACAAACTTCATAAAACCTTTCAAAATCATCAAAGAAGCTCAGGATCTTCACTTACCTCTTAAAGACCTTGAGGATGAAGGATCCTAACGTGGAGATATGAAGAAAAGCTCTTCCAAAGCTCCAAGTTTCAAACCTTGGTTCTTTTGCTCAAAACCTTCATAAATCACCAAAACTCTTAAAACTCTTGAAAGATTTGATGAAAATCATGGAAAATATGAAAGTCAACGTGGAGAGGCTGAAACTCACCTCTGGCTGCAAGTGGAGGAGAAAATACCCTCTTCTCACCGACCTTTGGCCCTTTTATAGGTGGCTGGCCAGACCACCTTCGGCAGCCGAACGTGAAGCCGCAACCATGCAATGTTCGGCGGCCGAAAGTGACCTTCGGCGGCCGAACCTTTACATTTCTCCCTTGTTGCTTTTCTTTCAAAACTCAATGCTTTTCACACTTCAAAACATGAAAACAAGTGAAAATACCTTGGAAAACATATGCATTACCCTTCTCGAGGGTTCCGACACCCAAGATTCCACCGGACTACAGGAATTCCGATGCCGGACTCGAGCCGGGTATTACATTCTCCCCCCCTTAAGAACATTCGTCCCCGAATGTCCCTAACACAACATAAACACATAGAAAAGGGGAAAAACTAACCTTAAAACAGATATGGGTATTGCTGGAGCATGGACTCCCGAGTCTCCCAAGTGCACTCTTCGAGGTTGTGGTGGTTCCACAGAACTTTCACCATTGGTATCTCCTTGTTTCTCAGCTTTCTGATCTGGGTGTCAAGGATCCGCACTGGCTGCTCTACATAGGTGAGATCACTTAAGATGTCCACCTCAGGTTCACTAAGAACCTTCTCTGGATCTGACACAAATGTTCTCAACATAGAAACATGGAATACCGGGTGAATTCTTTCCATAGAAGCCGGTAAATCTAGCTTATACGATACAGGCCCGATCTTCTGCAAGATCTCAAAGGGACCAATGTACCGTGGGGCTAGCTTACCCTTCCTTCCAAAGCGAACCACTCCCTTCATCGGAGACACCTTAAGCAATACCATATCCCCCTCCTGGAACTCGATCTGCTTCCTCCGGATGTCTGCATAGCTTTTCTGTCTGCTTACAGCTGTTCTGATCCTCTCTCTGATGATAGGCACTAACTTGCTGGTTATCTCAACTAACTCTGGCCCTGCAAGCGTTTTCTCTCCTACCTCTTCCCAGCAAACAGGTGTTCGGCACTTCCTCCCATACAAAGCGTCATAAGGAGCCATCCCTATGCTAGCATGATGGCTGTTGTTGTAGGCAAACTCTACCAGAGGTAGATGCTGCCTCCAAGAACCGCCAAAGTCTAACACACACATTCTCAGCATATCTTCAATGGTCTGGATGGTCCTCTCTGACTGACCGTCTGTCTGTGGATGGAAAGCAGTGCTGAAATCCAACCTTGTGCCCATTTCCGTCTGCAGACTCCGCCAAAATCTGGAGGTGAACTGAGGTCCTCGATCTGATACTATCGACACTGGAACTCCATGCAACCTTACTATCTCATCGACATACACCTGCGCCAACTTGTCCACAGAGTAGTTACTCCTGACTGGAATGAAGTGAGCAGATTTAGTGAGTCTATCCACAATCACCCATATGGAGTCTAGTCTGTTAGACGTCGCCGGTAACCCCACTACAAAATCCATAGCCATGGTCGCCCATTTCCATTCTGGAATCGGCAGTGGGTTAAGCATTCCAGCCGGCTTCTGGTGCTCTAGCTTCACCCTTTGACATGTCTCGCAGGCTGACACAAACTGTGCCACTTCTCTCTTCATTGCTGGCCACCAATACACCCTTCGCAGATCTTGATACATCTTGGTGGCTCCCGGATGAATACTATACCGCGTATTATGAGCTTCCCTCATAATGTCGGCCTTCAAACTGCTATTATCTGGTACACATAACCTCTTACCGTGCCGAAGAATCCCCTCTCCGTCAAATCTAAACTCTGCACTGTTGCCCGACTGAACAGTCCTGGCAATCTTTACTAACTCGGGGTCTTCGTGCTGTTTCAGAGCCACTTGCTCTAGAAACACTGGTGTCACTCTCATCTGTGCAATCAAAGCACCTGTACCAGATAACTGCAACTGTAACCCTTCTTCCACGAGCTTGTAGAAATCCTTCACCACCGGTCTTCTCTCTACTGCCATGTGGGATAAACTGCCAAGTGACTTTCGGCTTAAGGCATCAGCTACAACATTAGCCTTGCCCGGATGATACTGGATCTTACAATCATAATCACTGAGCAATTCTACCCACCGTCTCTGCCTCAAGTTTAACTCTCTCTGACTTAAGATGTACTGCAGGCTCTTATGATCCGTATAGATCTCACATTTTACCCCATAGAGGTAATGCCTCCACATCTTAAGTGCAAAGATAACAGCTGCCATCTCCAGATCGTGTGTCGGGTAATTCAGCTCGTGCTTCTTCAGCTGTCTAGAAGCATAAGCTATCACTCGGTCATTCTGCATCAACACACAACCTAATCCCACTCGGGATGCATCACAGAACACTGTGAAATCTTCATCACTGAGCGGCAGAGCTAACACCGGTGCTGAAGTTAACCGTCTTTTCAACTCTGCAAAACTCTCATCACATTCCTCTGACCACACAAATTTCTGATTCTTTCTGGTCAGTCTGGTCATAGGAGCAGCTATCTTCGAGAAGTCCTGAACGAACCTCCGATAGTAGCCTGCCAAACCCAGAAAACTTTTGATCTCTGTCACTGTAGTGGGTGTAGGCCAGTTGGCTACTGCCTCTACCTTTTTGGGATCTACTGATATACCGTCCTCTGATACAACATGTCCCAAAAAGGAAATGCTCCTTAACCAGAACTCGCACTTGGAGAACTTGGCATACAAGCCATGCTCTCTCAAGGTTTGCAGCACTATCCGCAGATGCTGGGCATGGTCCTCTGCATTCCTGGAGTACACCAAGATATCATCAATAAAGACGATCACAAAACGATCCAAGTACTCCCTGAAAACCCTGTTCATGAGATCCATGAATGCTGCAGGGGCGTTAGTCAACCCGAACGGCATCACAAGGAACTCATAATGCCCATATCTGGTTCTGAAAGCAGTCTTGGATACATCTCCTTCCCTGATCTTCAACTGATGGTATCCAGATCTCAGATCTATTTTGGAAAAACAACCTGCTCCTGCCAGCTGGTCGAATAGATCATCGATCCTGGGTAATGGATACTTATTTTTGATAGTGACTTTGTTCAACTGTCTGTAGTCGACACAAAGTCTCAGAGGTCCATCCTTCTTTCTAACAAATAATACTGGAGCACCCCAGGGTGAGGTACTCGGGCGGATGAAACCCTTAGCTACCAAATCCTGTAACTGCTCTTTCAACTCTCGCAACTCTGCTGGTGCCATCCTGTAGGGAGGAATAGAGATCGGTCTGGCATTGGGCATCAACTCAATCTCGAACTCTATTTCCCTATCCGGTGGTAGTCCTGGAAGCTCTTCAGGAAACAAATCTGGGAAGTCTCTAACAACTGGTACTGAGGATGGTTCCCTAACCTGACTGTCTAGCTCTCTCACATAAGCTAGGAACCCCTGACACCCCTTCCTTAACATTCTACGAGCCTGGAGGGCTGATATCAAACCCCTAGGTGTCCCTCTCCTGTCTCCTCTGAAGACACACTCTGACCCATCCTGGTCTCTGACACTGACTACCTTGTCTCTACAGTTCAGGGTAGCATCATACGTAGATAACCAGTCCATCCCTAGAATGACATCGAAATCTGTCAACTCTAGAACCACCAGGTCAGCTGGAAGGTATCTACCCTCTATGCACACTAGACTGAACCGATAGACTGACTCTGCCAAAGATGGATCACATTTGGGTCCACTGACCCATAGAGGACACTCTAACTCAGACACTATCAGACCCAACCTCTCTGCAGCTCTAGAAGAAATGAAAGAGTGAGAAGCACCGGGGTCCATTAAAGCATACACCTCGGAACACCCAATGATGAGATTACCTGACACCACCGTGTTCGACGTGTCTGCCTCCTGCTGAGTCAGGGTGAAAATCCGTGCTGGGGCTGACGGACCTGCACCTCGGGAACCCATCCCTGATGAAGAGGCTGCCCCTCTTCCTCTTCCTCTACCACTGCTTGGTGGTATGGCTGAAACTACGGGCTGGACTACACTGCCCGTACTCATCTGCTGGGATGGTGCAACCAAAGTCGCCTGAGGACATTCTCGTGCATAATGTCCCTCCTGCCCACATCTATAGCAGGCTGTGGATCCCAACTGACAAGCTCCTCTATGCTGTTTGCCACACCTCGGACACACTGGAAAATCTGCGCCAGAACTGGAGCCACTACTCATTCCCAGACCCGACTTAAGCCTGTTCCAGACCTTGCCTCTCTTTCCTCTGAATCTCTCCCATCTCTTCTTACTTGCACTTGCTGTACTCTGTGAGGAGGAACCTGGTTTAACACCAGAAGACTGTGCCTTGACTACACCTTGACTTATAGCACTAGCCTCCATCTTTCTAGCAGCATCCACAATAGAGTGGAAACTTTCCTTCTCCGCATGAAGAATCAAAGAGAAATACCTGGGATGAAGCCTTGTGGCATATCTCTTTGCCTTCTTCTGATCTATATCATATGCCTGACCGACATATGGCAACAATTCCAGGAACTTATCTGTATATGCATCAACGCTCATCTCCTCCGTCTGTCGCAACTGCTCAAACTCCACAACCTTTAGTTCCCTGGAACTGTCAGGAAAAGCCCATCCAGCAAATTCGTTGGCGAACTCTTCCCATGTCATACTCTCAAGTCTCGGGTCCACATAGTTCTTGAACCATTCTCTCGCTTTCTTACACTTTAACGTGAACCCTGCCATCTCAATGGCTCTACCATCATCTGCTCCCAACTCACTTGTTATCATTCTAACTGCACTGAGATACTCAAAGGGATCATCTCCTGTATTGAATTTAGGAGCATCCAACTTTAAGTACTCGGTCATCTTCACCTTACTTCCCCCTGAAGAGCTGGGTTGCTGTGCTTCCACAACAGTGGCTACGGGTTCAGGAGGTGGTGGTGGAGGAACTGATTCCCTCACTTCAGGCTGTACTGGACTTGGATGAACAGGTGGGGGTGGATACATGTGATATGGTGGATAAAAGGAAGGATAGGGCATATATGGCATGTAGGGTGGATATGGAGCAAAGCTGGAGTACTCCGACGTGCCTCCCATCGGATACTCGGGGCCCTGTGGAAAGGGTGGATAGCCAAACCCCGAGGCCTGCCTGCCTCCCTGGGATTCCCCCATACCTTCTTCTGACCTTCCTACACCCATGCTTACATCTCTACTCTGACCCTCTTCCATCACACCTCTTTCTTCTACTGACCTTCCCCCTCTGTTTACTCCTCTCCTGCTCTCGTCAGAAGACCTTCTAGGGTCTCGTGACGTTCCTTCCCTGCTTGACCTGTGAGATCTTGCCCTTGGCAAGGCAGGTGGACGAGCAGCTGTACCCTCACTTACAGGTGGGACTCCAGTCAATCTCGCGGATCGACGAGTTCCTCTCATCTTCACTCTCTGGAAAACAACAAATCACATACCACATCAGCAACACAGCAAAAACATGCACATGCATAACTCAGGGCATGGCACATCAGCATATAGACAGGACTAACATCCTATCCTAGTGGACATGTTTTTTCCTATGGTGCTTGACCTACTAAACCTCTCTATGAGCCCAACTCTCTCTCTAGGTCCGACCATGTGAACCTAGGGCTCTGATACCAATCTGTAACAGCCCGGAAACCGAACTGCCACCGGCACTAGGATCCAGATCGACTTAAGGTCGCCGGGACCCGTAGTAAGCCTGCTATCCTGTGTATATCTGTAAAATCCCATACATGATCATACATTTGCTGTAAAACACATAAAACTTTTCTGCATTCCAAGGCTTAACCTGTGCATGCAATCTTTCTATTCTCTATTAATCCCTACTAGAGCTCCTCATGGCCCTAGGCGGATCAATGTTAAGCCTGGTTTTGCTCATACACATACAACAATAAAGAAACATACATAAACTGATCATGTGACTCCACAATGGGATTACAAGTCTTATAAATCAAGCACCATTCTATACACTGTACATATACATTATCTCTATACATTTACATGTCCACACTAGCTATTACACCACTCTGTACTCTTCCTGTACTCTGCTGAGTTCTCTCTGACCTCTGAACCTGCACCACTGGAGTTAGGGGAGAGGGATGAGCTACGATAGCCCAGTGAGTAGAATAGTAAAATAACAGGTGATAAAACATGCTCTCATGGAATGCAACATATAAGCACATCACCTCGGCCGGACGGATCAAAAATCCCTCTATCTCATCTGGGGTACCTAAGTACCATGTGCCTGGTCCCCGTAGGGCTGTTCCAGGTCTATGTGTTGTGCCTGGTCCCCGTAGGGCTGTTCCAGGTCTTCCTCTGAGGGCTAATGAATCCTCACGAAGTCCGTGCCGTCTCACATAAGCAATGTACAAGGAGCAATGCCAAGTACAAGGATAAATGCAATGCATCATCTTTGTGTACACTAATGCACTCACCCTATAGCATAGTCATGATGCATGAAGCATGAGAAAAGATCAGTTATCATATTAAAACATTAAGTTAAATTCCACTCACCTCTGGTTATCTTTGCACTACCACTGCAGGTTCTGACACTGGACTCACTGCTGATTTCCCTGATTCCTCTGGTCCGTACCTACACAGGTGGACTCAAATGAGGGACCAAACTCACTCAAGAACATCTCTAAGAAACTCCCCAAAAACCCCTCTAAACAAACCTCAAACCTCACATAAACCATGCAAAAGAAAGCTGGACAGGGCACTTTCGGCGGCAGGTTCGGCGGCCGAAACCCCACTCCACAGACGAAACTCATGCATGTTCGGCGGCACCTTCGGCGGCCGAAGGTCTCGTCCAGAGACGATACTCACACACTTTCGGCGGCCGAACTCCCTCTTTCGGCGGCCGAACTCCCTCTTTCGGCGGCCGAAAGGCTCTTTCTAAACCGAAAGCCTAGCTTTCGGGGGCAACCTTTGGCAGCCGAAACTGCCTCCACAAGGGGTTCGGCGGCCGAACCTTCCTTCGGCGGCCGAACCTGGTTTTGCCCGAAGGACAGAACCCTGCTCTGTTTCATGCAAACTTTGCCCAAAAACCTACAAACATGCATAGCAACTACTCCCAACTAGCATATACACATATATATGCACAAAGGGGTCTAAAACTACCCTAAAACCCCAAACAAACATAGCACATAACACTTAAACATGCTGGAACACCACAAATCACCAAAACCTCACCTAAACCTAAACATGCATACTACCCATACAAACTTCATAAAACCTTTCAAAATCATCAAAGAAGCTCAGGATCTTCACTTACCTCTTAAAGACCTTGAGGATGAAGGATCCTAACGTGGAGATATGAAGAAAAGCTCTTCCAAAGCTCCAAGTTTCAAACCTTGGTTCTTTTGCTCAAAACCTTCATAAATCACCAAAACTCTTAAAACTCTTGAAAGATTTGATGAAAATCATGGAAAATATGAAAGTCAACGTGGAGAGGCTGAAACTCACCTCTGGCTGCAAGTGGAGGAGAAAATACCCTCCTCTCACCGACCTTTGGCCCTTTTATAGGTGGCTGGCCAGACCACCTTCGGCAGCCGAACGTGAAGCCGCAACCATGCAATGTTCGGCGGCCGAAAGTGACCTTCGGCGGCCGAACCTTTACATTTCTCCCTTGTTGCTTTTCTTTCAAAACTCAATGCTTTTCACACTTCAAAACATGAAAACAAGTGAAAATACCTTGGAAAACATATGCATTACCCTTCTCGAGGGTTCCGACACCCAAGATTCCACCGGACTACAGGAATTCCGATGCCGGACTCGAGCCGGGTATTACAGTTATGAACACAACTTTTTTACGAAAAGAAGTGTGGAAAAACGAAAATATTGAGAAAAATGAGTGAACATAAAATATCTTCTTTGAATTGCGGGAGCAAGGTTTTTTTTTCTATAATCGTTTTTATGGGTTGCAGATTGGGAGCACATACCTAATACATCCTTTCAGAGAGCTAACACTCTAGACGGAAAGGTTCATGTAGATACCATTGAGAGTGTTCGTTTCAGAAGCAGCACCATCAGTCCGAAATAATTTCTTTTCGTCAAGTCTAAAAGGTTAGTCTTTTTATCATTCCTCTCAAATTAAATGAAGTACTCGGATCCTGAAAGAGAAACAAAGATATTTTATTTTTCCGTTGCGTAATTTTTGAGTTGTAGTGATTTTTGAGTTTCCTTATAGTTTTATCAACAATACCAGGATGTTGTAGGAAATGATGTGTCTTATGCATGAATTTTATATTTGAATTCATGTGTTTTTTCCACTGATTTAAATGAGACTGCGATTGTTTTGATTCCAAAGAAGCAAGTTTCAGAAGCTATAGGGGATTTGGGACCAACTGCATTATGTAATGTAGTTTTCAAAATTATGACAAAGATGATTGCTAATAAATTAAAAAATATTCTTCTCTCTACTATTTTCGAGAGTCAAAGTCTTTTTGTCCTACGAAGGAGTATTTAGGACAATTGTATATTAGCTTTTGAAGTGATGTAAGCTTTTTATCATAGAACTACAGAAAAAAAGTTTTTGACGGCTCTCAAAATGGATATCAGTAAGGGATATGACAAAATGAAATGGTCTTTTGTAAAAACAATTATGCCTAAAATGGGTTTTGCTGCAGATTGAGTTAATTTAATCTATATGTGCTTATCAATAGTTAGATATTGGATCCTTCATAATGGCAAACAGTTAGGACCAATTATTCCTTCCCGGGGTCTCTGCCAGATGGATCTGTTGTCTCCTTATTTTTTTATTATATGTGTTGAGGGGTTATCCAGGTTGCTTCAAATACATAATGCTAATGGTTCTCTTTTGGGCAGTAAAATTTCAAGAGATGGGTCAGTTATCTCACATTTATTTTCTACCGATAATAGCCTGATTTTCATGAAGGCTGATTTACAGGAAACGAGAACGGTGAAGAATGCACTAAAAAATTATGAATTAGCATATGGTGTAATATCCGGCTTAATTCCGGCGTTGGAATTTCCACTTTCTGACGGAATCTCCATCGGAATTCGGAATCTCAAAATTGAAATCTTTAAAAAGATAGTTGTGGACATGTAAATTTTTTAGGGGAAAGGGATAAGCTACAAAAGCCTAGTGAGAAGAACCATAAAAACAGTTTAATAAACATATGCTCATATGAAATGCATCACAGCACAAACAATTCACAATAAGATGGACTTGTTACCAGTAACCTTCTACATAATCCAATGTGCCTGTCCCTCGACGGAGCTCCTCGGGACTTACGCTTAAACATAACTTAACATATCCAATATGCCAGGGGCGTAGAATGGGCAAACCCTGGTCTTTCCCTTACATCGTGCCAACGGCATAGAATGGGCAAGCCCTGGTCTTTCCGTATCATATCATATCATATCATATTGAGGGTTAGCCCTGTTTTTATGATGCATTTACAAAGATAGCTTGGGAAGTCGGCATAGTAGCTGGTATAGTTAATGTAATGGTATAGTTGTGGACATATAAATTTTTAATGGATTAGAATTGTGCTTGGCCCTAGTATATGTTATTGTAAATCCCTGTTGTTCATGATCTTTGTGTAAAAGTTTTAATGATGAGTTATGTTTGAATCAAGCTTGAGGCATGTGATGTTAACCATACTAGAGCATTTGATGAGGGCTCTAGTGTGGGTTTTATGTTTACAGTTTATGATGCATGCACAGGTCAGGTCTTGGTTCGTGAAATGTTTTAAGTTTTATGAAAATGTATGATCATGTATGAGATTTTATCAAGTACACAGGATGTATAGTAGGCTTGCTACGGGTTCCGGCGACCTTAAGTCGATCTGAATCCTAGCGCCGATAGTGGTCCGGATTCCGGGTCGTTACAAATTCTACGCCCCTGACAATATGTAAGAGAAAGCCCAGGTCGAGGCCTATTCTACGCCTCTAGCACCTTGGATATGTTATGTTATGTTATGTTTAAGAGAAAGTTCAAGTCGAGACCCATTCTATTCCCCTAGCAATATGGATATGTTATGTTATGTTTAAGAGAAAGTCCTGAGGAGTACCCGTCGTGGGCTAGGCACTATTAAAATCTATAGAGCTGGTGACACGTCCATATTGATGTGAATTATTTGTGTTGTGACACATTCATACGATCATATATTTTATTGAATTATTTTTTTTTAATGTTCTACTCACTAGACTCTTATAGCTTATCCCCTTTACTCCAAGTTTGTAGGATTAGAGTTAGCTTGGGAAGTCGGCTGATGCATATTATGTTGACCATACTGGAGCATTTGATGAGGGCTCTAGTATGCACTTTATGTTCTTAGATATGATGCATGCATAGGTCGAGTCTTGGTTCATGTAATGATTTTGTTTTTGTTATTCATGTGATTATGTATGGGATTATATCAGGTATAACAGAATGTATAGTAGGCTTGCTACGGATTCTGACGACCTTAAGTCGATCTGAGCCCTAGTGTCGATCACGGTTTGGTCCCCGGGTCATTACAGAGTGCTATTTGTAATACCCGGCTAGACTCCGGTATCGGAATTCCTACCGTCCGGTGGAATCTCGGATGTCGGAAACCTCTAGAAGGGTAAAATCATGTTTTTATAAAATGTTTTAATGTATCTTATGGTTTTAAGCAAAAAGAAAATTGAGTTTTAAATGAAAAAGACCAAGGAGACATTTCCAGGTTCGGCCGCCGAACCTCAAGTTCGGCCGCCGAACGTGGGATGGTTTAGGGGGGCAAGTTAGGCTTCCGAAAGTTTCAAAGGTTCGGCCGCCAAACCTCATGTTCGGCTGCCGAACTAGTATGAGTTTTGAAGGCAGTTTAGGCTGCCGAAAGGTGGTCTGCCAGCCCCTATATAAGAGCTCCATGGCCGAAACGGGCGAGTTTTCTCCCCATTTTCGGCCACGGTGAGTTCTTGCTCTCCCATGGTTCATTTTAGATGTTTTTCCTTCGATCTTTCATGTTTTAACAAGCTTTATGTTGATTTGAAGATATTTGAACAAAAGAGCAAGTTTTGGAAGCTTGGAGACCAAAGAGTTGAGATCTCTCCCATCTCCAAGTTGGATCGTCTCTCCTCTCGTTCTTCAAGAGGTAAGAGTAGATCTATAGTTCCTTTAATGTTTTAATTAAGTTTTATGAAGTTTCTTGGGGTAGAAATGCATGTGTAGGTTTATGTGGAGTTTATGGGTTTACTGTGCGTTTATGAACAATGTATGTTGGATATGCATGTTTGATGTGTTGTAGATGGGGTTTAGGATAGTTTGAAGCCCCTAGGAGCTTGTATGCTTGGGTATGCATGTTGTAGAATAGGAAAATGCATGATTGAATGAGTTGGGAGGCGTTTGTGCATGTTGAGCTGAGTTTCTGCCCTTTTGGGAAGAACTCAGGTTCGGCAGCCGAAGGCTCCTTCGGCCGCCGAACCTGCCTTTGGTAGCATGTATCGGCTGCCGAACCCTGCCCCCGAAAGTGGACTTTCGGCTCTGGAAGGGAGTTTCGGCCGCCGAAGGTGCCGCCGAACATGCATGAGTTTCGTCTCTGGAGGGAACCTTTGGCCGCCGAAAGTGCCACCGAAGGTGCATGACTTTCGGCTCTAGAGGGCCTTTCGGCCGCCGAACCTGCCGCCGAAAGTGCCCTGTTCAGCCCTCCTTTGCATGATTTATGTAATTGTTTTAAGGTGTTTTAGGGGGTTTTTGGGGAGTATTTTAGAGTCATTTTTATGTATGTTAGGTCCCTCATTTGAGTCCACCTGTGTAGGTTCGGACCCGAGGAACCGAGGACCCCAGCAGTGAGTTTAGCTGCTTCTGAGTCTGTTAGAGCTTCGGCCAGAGGTGAGTGGAATACCTTATTTTGTTTCAAAGTAAATAAATAAATTCTAAGCATGATACACGCATCATGAATGACATGAGATATACTAGGGTGCTTGCATTAGAATTCACGAATATGTTGCATTGCATAATATGTTGTTGATGTGGGTGAATGTTGGATGATCCTTTAGCCGCACTACGTTATGATATGATGTGATACGGTATGGAAGACCAGTGAGGCCCATTCTACGCCCCTGGCACTATGTAAGAGAAAGACCAATGAGGCCCATTCTATGCCCCTGGCATATTGGAATGTTATGTTATGAATGTAATGTAAGAGAAAGACCAGTGAGGCCCAGTCTACGCCCCTGGCACTATTGGAATGAGTAGTGGGCTATTGGTGACAAGTTCATCCTTGATGTGAATTGTTTGTGATATGTTGCATTTCATGAAAGCATGAAATTTAATTTGAATGTTTAATTATTCTGCTCACTGGGCTTTATAACTCACCCCTCTCCCTTAACCCCCAGGTTTGCAGGTACAGGGTAGACCAGCAGGTCAGCAGGAGTAGAGTCATGTGTTATGTAATAGCTAGATGTGGACATGGATATGATGTAATGTAAAAGTATGATATAAAAATGTTATGTAATGATGCTTATGAAAGTTTAGAGTTGTGCTTGACCATAGTATTATGTTAATCCCTTTCTAGTACATGATTTTAATGTTTAATGATGATTATTGTAAACCAAACTTAATTTATGTTATGTCACCCCATTGGAGCATTGATGAGGACTCCAAGGTGGGGTTAATGTTTATGTTTATGAATAGTGCATGCACAGGTTGAGTTTGGTGATTGAATGGAAAGAAAAGTTTAAAATTTTTATGTATGTTGTCGATCATGTATGGGATTAAACAGGTTCACAGGATGAATGTTTGGCTTGCTACGGGTCCCGGCGGCCTTAAGCTGATCTGAATCCTAGCGCTGGTAGCGGTCCGATTTTCGGATCGTTACACTATTAGAGCCCTAGATTCATATAGTCAGACCTAGAGTGTTGGGGTCATCTATCTCAACCTCATTTAGGCGGTGGCGATCCCCAGACCTTAAGGCATTCTTTGCGATGAGGACTAACAATCGAGGTTCCCTAAGGAGTGAGGTTGTCCGAGTCAGCACAAGCGCTAGGTGTGGGATACTTCGAGGCCATTAGTTTTCGGCTCCAGCATTTTCAAGTGTTTGTTCGGTAAGGGTAGGGACTACTATAGGAGTACCCCTTGAAGAAGACTAGGGTTGAGTGGGGTTGGTTCCTTGGTTACATGTGGAGGAGGGGGAGGAGGAAGCATAATAATCTCCTTTGCCCCGCAAGCTTGTTTAGGAGGTGGGCCAGTTGCTCCAGCAATAACTTTGCTTTTACGGGCAGCACGTGCCGCTTTGGCAAATTTATTTTTTTTATCACGCCTGCACAGAACAAAAAGTGAGTAAGGTAGTTTTAAAAGTAAAAAAAGTTGGAAAGAAGAAATACCTTACTCTGTAGCGTCGGAAGTGTTTGCCTAAGGGCTTTAAAGACTGGGCGAGTTAGGAGCCTGAGCCTGTTCTGCCTGAAAATGGCTCTGCTAGGACAAAATGGCCTTTCTCATCGCCTCATTGCTGTTTACCCTCTGGGTTGAAGCCATTCTTTAGAGGAAATCCAAAGCCTCTTCCTCATCCCTCCGCGGCTGGACCCTAACCTTTCTTAGCTCCACATATATGTTCCAGCTTGTGCGAAGATGACCAAAACCCCCGGAAACCTTGTGGAGGAGGATAAAAAATTTGTTCTTCCAGCGCTTCAAGGAGGAGGGTATTCGGTCGAAGAGGGTCCAGCATTTCTTCCCGCTAAAAAACTAGAACTCTTCATTATTTCATGTACCCAGCTGGTACAGTTAGGAGAAGAGCGCTACACTCAGCTCAATATTGTTTTTAAAGCAGATGAACTGGAATGCCACCAAAATCCTCCATTTGCTGGGGTGCAGTTGGGTGATTGACAGCTTGTGAAATCAGAGGACTTCAATAAAAAATGGATCCATTGAAAATCGAAGACCCGTCTTCAGCTTTTATTTATAGACCATGATGGTATCATCTGTTGGAATCTGGCCATCCATGCGAATATTCGGATGTGGAATATAAACTCAGAAAATCTCTCAAGAGATCTGGTAATAGTCATGAAGGAAGTCTACATCCTTCTTAGTCAGCACAGAAGGGATCACATTCACAAGGATGCTTTCATTATCATGGACTGCCTTCAGTGGGATGATGGGAGCAGGAGCACGAATGGGGCCGCCAGAGAAAGTGATTGAGGTTGAACTTCCACTAGAAGAAGAGGAAGAAGAAGAGTTTCTATTCATTTTTATAGGAAAAGCACAAATAGGAATTACCTTAAGGAAATGTGGGAATGAGAAACTGAGTGGTCGAGTCTTTTTCAAAGTGCAGAGGTCAGTTGCTAGCAAAAGTGGTAATCAGAGAAAAAGAAGGAGTTTTTATATTATGATTTTAGCTGCAGGATTAAATGCAGTTTGAGAAGGTAATCATCATTTATGTCCAGAAGCAGGCGAAGAGACATGATATGAAGAACCAATCCGTACATGCCACGTGTCCAAGATTATAAAGACAACTATAACTTTCGAATATGAAGAATTAAAGACCGGTGGAGGGACCTCTTATGTGATATAATAATCACCTAAGGTATGCCGTGAGTTGTCACTATAAGACAGAGCCATGTAGCAAGAGTTTAATAAGCTTATATGCAGTCATAAAGGTCTCACTCATAAAAAAGAAGAACAAGACTCCATAACACTCGATTCTTCATCAAACCTCGCCGTCTCCTGTACAGGCCGAGTGTTTCTAGAAAGTTATCGTTAGTGAATACAATCTAGTAGATCCTCGTTATATCTATAAACGCGGGATCCCCTATCTACTAGCTGGTGCTAGTCGGATTTCCAAAAGATTCGATAACCAACTTCATTTTCTTACAGTATAAAAATAAATGCACACAGAATTCAAGATACACATTCTTACATACACATTCTAAGCTTAAAATAATTCGTTACATTCGCTCATTCTATCAGTTTATTGACTTGAGCATCGGAGTGGCTGTCCATAGGCGCCAACCCTCTCACATCTACTCTTTTGCAGATTGTCCAATCGCATTTCAACTCTATTTTAATATCATTAGAAATAAATTGTATTTTGAGAAGAAATTTGACCATCCACTAGTTTTAAACTAATGTCTATAATAGATAGAAAAACTGTAATTTTAGACGGATTAAATATAGAGAAATTTAAAATTTTAGTTTTAAACATACAAAGACTAATCTGTCAACGACGCTAAAACTTAGAGATCAGAGTGTAGTTACACAATATAAAAATTTTTACTTATACTAAAAAGAATTCAAGTGTGTGAGAATATTTTAAGAATTTGAAATGTTTATTTTCTCTTTGATGAGTTGATTAATGGAATCATGAATGGAAGAAACTTTAATTTGGACGAATTAATTATATATAAATTTAAATATTTAATTTTAAAAATATAATATTAATCTATTAATTACGTTAAAATTTATAGATTAAAGTATAATTTACTCTAAAATGAAAGGAAAAGAGAATATTATATCACAAAAGCTTCAGAAGCTGAAAATTGGTAAGTGATGGGCTTATTTCTGGATTGAAAGATGGGGATGACAATGATTACGAGTTAGAATTTTATATATTTAATATATATTTTATAATAATATTTATAATTTTTTTATATTTTTTCAATTTTTAAATTTTTTTAAAATATTAAAATTTTAAAATAAAAATCATTAAAAATATAAATATAAATTATTAATTAAATATATAAAATTAAATTATTATAAAATTATTTAAATAATAATAATTAAATTTAAAATGATGCGTAAATATTAATGAAATTTAAAACTAATTTAAATATTAATAATATTATTCAGATTGGATTTTTGATCTAACCTATAAGCTGTACCATGAATCATTTTATTTGATTGAATGGCGATGTGTATTCGGTTTAAATTAAAAAAAAATTATTTAAATTAAATTAAATTTTAATTTGAAAATTTAATTTAATTTTTTATTTATTTTGATTCAGTTTAATTTTTAATTATAAAAATTTTAATTATTTCGATTCAGTTTGATTTTAATCAGAAAAAATTAAAAAAATTAAATTGAACTGATTAGTGATAATAATATATTATTTTTCAATAATATAATATAAAGATTAAATTATATTAAAATTAAAATATTCTAATTAAATTTTAAAATATTAAAAATAAGTGTAAAAATAAAAAATTTATTAAAAATTTAACCATTTAAACTGAATTGAATTAAACTGAATCAAACCGATTCAGTTTTTAATTAAAATCAGTTTGATTCGATTTTTTATAAATATTAAAATTTTAACTTTTAATTTATTCAATTCGACTTGATTTTAAACCGAACTAACCGAATACTCACCATACTTCTTCGTTTGTATATCTTATAAAAGCTTAATTATAAAAATCATAAAAATATAAGGATTGCTGCAACTCACTTAAAGTTAATAAAAAAATTATAAGAAAATTTTTTTAATTCATTATTTTCTGAATTAATTTGCAACATAATTCAAAATCCATATTCATATAAAAAAATCGTATTTAAACTTTTTAATATATCATATAAGAAAAAAAGTTGGAATATAATTTAAATCTCATTTTCTTATATGAATATGAGATTGCCACCTGTTATTTTATTTTGTATTTTTATTATTTTTTATTTATATTTTTTATTTATTAGCTAAAATAATATTAAAACTTTTATGAATTTATATTTATATCCCAACTTTTTTAATTTATTAGATAAAATAATTCAAAATTTTTCAAGAAATTCATATTTATATTTCAATATTATTTATCAGTGATCACGTTTTTAGATAAGATATTGACAAAGAAAAAAAAATTAAATTAGTTAATGACTTTTTTTACATTATTACCGTAACGAAAAGAATAAAATTTAAACAAGCAATGAAAAATAAAAGAAATAATAGATAAAAAGAGATTAGTTTGAAAGAGAAAATATGTAGAAAAAAATAAATAATTATTTTCTAAACTAATTTTTCTTATATATTTTTTTTATTATCACTCTATTTGTTTATATTTTGATTTTTCTTGCTAATTAAAATCGCAAAAAAAGTCAAATTTAACTTTTTCTTTCATGTGCTGATGTCTTGATTAAGGATGCAGTAGCCAATATTTTAAATTTTTTGATAATTGTATTTTTATTTTTTAAAATTTGATATTAAGATATAAATATGAATTTATGAAAAAATTTAGATTATTGTGTTTAATAAATAAAAAAGTTGAGATATAAGTATAAAATTATAAAACATTTTAAATTATTTTACCTAATAGAAAAAATATAATTAATTAAAAATAATAAAAAAAACTGCATGAAAATGATAAGTGATATTTTTAATTAATTTGGGCTTATAGGTAAAATAGTAATAAATTTTAAAGATTTGATTTAATTATTTTCGGATATAAATATAAATTGATTAAAATGTGAACTAGATTATTTAAGTTAATAAGCCTATATTATATTATATTTTTTGTTTTTATTTTATATATATATATATATATATATATATATATATATATAGTTAATGAGAAAATAAAAAAAAGACATTTATTAAATTTAAATTTTGATTTTTCTAAATTTTTTAATATTTTTACAGTCTCATAATTTTTATTTATTTTTTTTATTATTTCAAAATTATTATTAATTTTTTAAATATGATTAATATATAAACTGATTATTATAATTTCATTTAATTTTATTTTATTTTAAAAATAACTCTCGTTAATTATTAAAATATATTTTAATATTTAATAAAATTTAACATTTAATTTTATTTTATTTTAAAAATAACTCTCGTTAATTATTAAAATATATTTTAATATTTAATAAAATTTAATATTTTTAAAATAAATATAATCGAGAAGTTAATAATTTTTTTTTATCATTTTAATATGCATTAAAAATTAAAATGGATGTGAAATAAAAATTGCACTGCTTCATTTATTTTATAAAATTATTTATTCATTATTATAATAAAATTAAAATAATTTATTTATAAACTAAATTCTTAAAATGTAACATTAATCTTATTATTTAAGAGTTTAGATGAATATCATGCTATTTATTAAGAATTTTGTTATTTTTTAAATAGGGATTTAATGTTTTAATTTTTTTTATTATTTTTAAAAGTTTAAGAACTTACGATCAGTGAAACTCTTAGCTGGATTAAAAATAAAGAAAGATCCAATGTAATTATGGAGTCAAATGCTTAACTTAACGTTTGGGTTATTACTGATCCCAATTACATGGATTACTCGGTTTTTGATTCAGTTATTTATGATTATAAGTCTCTAATTGATAAGACGAATAGTGTTAGTATTCATTATATTTTTCGATCTGCTAATGGCGTAACACATGTATTGGTTAGGGCTGTCAATTCTTTAAAAACTCAGATGGAATAGACTGTTTTACCTCCTACTTGTATTTTGTCTTGTTGATACTCGATAATCCTTAATAAAATTTTTCTACATTTATTTTTTAAAAAAATGGACTATTTTATTTGATTAATATTTAAATGATATTTATTAAATTTTTCAAGGCTTTTGCCTAATTATAATATATTAATTTTATATTCGCCCGTACAGGCGTTAATAGTTGGTTTGAATTATCTTCCATTGTCGTAACAAATAATTAGTTAATTTTGTAATAAATTCAATCCAATCCATATATATTTTTATGATTTAACTAATCATTAATTATTCAAACCATTAATTAGTCCATACTTTATTAATTATTAAAAGTAATTTACTAATATAATAAAAACATAATAAAAATATAAATGAGTAAGAATCATAAAAAAATAAATAAAAATAATTAAATGAAAATAAAATAACTAAATTTAAATATTACATTTTAAATAATAACAAAGTAAAAAATATCTAATTAATTTTATAAATTATAAAACTAAAAAAAGAATTAATTTCAAAATAAAAATTATAACCTTAATATTAATTTTTTAGAAATTAAAAAGAATTAAAATAATTTTGCATATTATTTTAATTATTTTTAAAAATGTGACTAATTTAATTTTATAGAAATTAAAAAATAAAAAATATATTTTACACATTATTTTATTTTGTTAAAAACATGTAGTAGCTTTTAAATTTTGTACAAATTAAAAATTAAAATAATTTATACATATTAATTTAACTTTTTTCATAATTGTGATTAATTTTAATTTTATAGAAGTTAAAAAATTTTCTAGTTTTAAGAAATAGATTAATGAACAATTGTATATGCATCTTTACAAATCTAATTGTGACCCTTCAGAAGCTGCAAATTGGTAGTTGATGGGTTGTTGCTTGATGTTGGAAATGTGAAGATGATGAGCAGTAACTGCTTCCTATTGACACCAGCAATGCTCTCTCTAAATCTCTGGAGGCTTTCCGTTTGATCAAAGCAATTGTATATTCCATAAGGTCTGAGTCACAAGGCAGTACGAGTGGCCCCTTGGTTTGCAATCCAAACTCTTCTTCTGCCATGTTGAATAGCTTTTTGATCATTTCATTGTTAAGATATTCCAAGGGAAGAAGGAAACGTTTTTCATCTGCAGAATACACTACAAAATGGCCTTTCTCAGCCACTGTTGATGTGCTGCAACTGTTTGAATCAATGCTTCCAAAGGTTTGTGGCAACGTGATTCTTCTTCGCCTCATAGCAGCCATCTTCTGCCATTTCTTTGCCAATTTTAGAAGCTTCTTGGCATTGATCATCTTGTTTTTCTATAAGAATTGAATCTTTTGATGGAAGGAAGAAGGCTTTAGATTCAAACTTCTGAATTCTAGTGTTCTGATGGGTAGAATGGAAAGTAGTGACTTGATTATATATTTACAAGGTCAGACAGTCCATTTCATGGAGATCCCACGTCCCACGATGCAGGGGGCATGAAAGAAAAGCCATGTGATAGGTGGTTGTGAAAGATTGTTCATAAGGCTGGGATGTTTGCTTATTTTTGACAATTAACTCATCAAGTTGGAACATGGTTGTTTCACAAATATATCCTTCTGCCTAGTGGTCTGCCTGCAAAAAGAATGGTGGGTCATGAGCATATATTATAAGCTATGTGGACCACAAACAATGAAGATAAAACGGTTAGCTGATATGAATGTGGATCTACTTTTGATGGCTAGATTTAATGAATGCCAATCTGTATTTATGAAATTCAACTATTCGTGGAAGCTGGGAAGTGTGTTCTAGTTAGTTCTGTGGTCTTGACATACGCATGTTACAAATGGTAACAAATTGCAAATTGGTCCAAATATGTCTGTTTACTGCCAAGCAGATAGACGGCAAGTTGAAACAAATAGTAGCCCACTACAAATTCGACCAAATATGGAGCTACCAATAAATTGGTTGGCAGTCTAGATTTCAGATCAATGTGATAGAATTTGGAGGGTGTGCAATTTTTGCATGATCCATTTTGCTGTATGATATGTACAGGTATGCAATTTGTGGTGATTGTAAATATTGCAACATGTATTTCCTATATTAGATAGATATTTTCTTTTGATGTGATTTTCTGACTCCTTTTCTTGGCCAAAATCCTCAAGCTGTATTTGAATAGTAACTTCCTCTCGTTGATACCTTGACTTGCTCATTTGATGGTGAGATAAATTTTTTACACCGAAATTAGTACATGATTAATAAAATTCATGAAATTGACAACCAAAGCAACATAAATAGATAGCTGAATATGTATAAAATTTTCATAGAATTAGGAAGAACATAATTAGACTTCACTACGCTTGTGAGTTCATACTTTTGACAATGTCCTTAATGAAGCCTAGATATTGGCCTCATGACCTCTTGTTTTTTTTGAGAGTGTTAGGTGGTTTCTCACCATCTGTTTTAGGCTTTTAGCTGGTGAGACCTGCAAATAGGGATGTAAACGGGTAGGGTACCCGCGAAAATTAAACTATCCGAACCCGAACCCGATTTATATTAGTAATATTCGAACCCGTTCTGAATCCGATTAAAAATTAATTTAAATTATCCAAATCCGTCTCAAACCCGATTATTATTATCCGAATAAAACCCGAACCCGTTTAATCTTATATATTTTAATTAATAATTTATATAAAAAATATTTTTCATTAATAATTTTTATTTAAAAAATTTAATATTTCTAAAGAATATTTAAATTTAAATTTTTAAATAAAAATATAAAAAAAAATTTATAAATATTATTGTAAAATATATTTTTTATATTAAATTAATTATTTATATAAACGGGTTCGGGTAGTGGATACCCTGTGCATAAAACCCGAATCCGATCCGAACCCACAACGGGTATTATTTTTAAAATCCGAACCCGTCCCAAATCCGATTATAACTACCCAAATCCGTTTTATTAGGGTTCGGTCGGATCGGATACCCGAAAATACCCGATTCGTTGCCATCCCTACCTGCAAAACATAGGACAAATGGGATAAGGAGCCCACTGAATGTTTTCTTCTACACCTAAGCTAGAGATCTCCATTTGTCTAGAAAAGATTGGGAGTTTTATAGTAGAAAGATGGAGAAAATGAGAGCCAGAATTCTCTTTATTAAAATATTTATAATTAAAATATTTTAAATATTAGAATACGATGAGAGGCAATTGATCACTAAAGAGTTAAGCAAATTGAGACTACATATTTCATCAACTGTGAATTAAATGGCATTGTGATTGGACCTTCACTTGGTAATCCAAACTCTTCTTCTGACATCTTCAAGATCTCTTGGAAAATATCTATGTTAAGGGTATTGCAAAATGCTTATGTTCTTTCACCATTACCTGCTATGTTAGTTTCAGAGTATCAAGGAATTACTTTCAGAAATACTTTATCAACTTCACTTCCACACTATATGAATTGAAATCACAAGCAAATGTCTTGTAGTCATTTCTAGTTTGGAACATGGTTGGGTTAACAACACTTGTTGTTTGTTTAGTTATGTTCTTACTGTACTTCAACTTAAGCTAACTAACCGTTTTGTCTTCTTAATCCTCATCTATCTCATACCACTTTTGGCCTTTTCTCACCGGGAATCTTGAACCCAATAACTCATTCTAAATGAAGGCTAAGGGATAAGCTTGGTTTCCATGATTGAAGCGTAATAACAGTCTAATGCTCTGATCTTGGTGGCAGTAGAAGTAGCATTACGTCCTGAAGGTTTATATAATTGAACCCTGGATGACGTTCTCATCTTTAGGGGTGAGCAGTATTCGGTTTAAACCGAAAAAATTGATCGAATCGAACCGATTTAAAATTTTAGTTTAGTTTTTTATATATTTCAGTTCGATTTGGTTTTTAATTTTAAAAATTTCAGTTATTTCGATTCAGTTCGGTTTTGATAAAAAAAAAATCAAAAAAACTGAACCGAACCGATTAGTGATAATAATATATTTTTTCAATAATATAGAGAAATTAAATTATATTAAGATTAAAATATTTTAATTAAATTTTAAAATATTAAAAATAAAGTGCAAAAAATAAAAAAATTATTAAAAATCAAAACTGATCAAACCGAACTGAATCGAGCCGAATCAGACCGGTTCAGTTTGATTCAGTTTCTAATCCAAATCGGTTCGGTTCAATTTTCATAAACACTAAAATTTCAGTTTTTAATTTATTCAGTTCGGTTCGATTTTAAACCAAACCGACCGAATGCTCACCCCTCCTCATCTTATACATGATCTCAATTTATCACTCACTAAAGGAAAATGATTGTTGTTAATCACAAATGGGTCCACAAATTGATTTATCTAATTAATTAATAATTAAGATACCATTTCTATATATTCATCAACCATTTTTTTGGATGATATTTGCTAAATTAATTAGAATAATAATAACTTTATAAATTTATCTTTCACAATTAAGCATCTAAAAAAAAATCTTTAAGATATACTACGTTCCTATTATTATTAATTATTTAATATTTTAAAAATTAAAAATGACTGCAATATGTGAGTAAATACCTGGTTGTAATTATATTTCTAGCACAATTAAATTAAGGTTATGACTGTTTTGTCTTTACCTTATTTATAAAATTAAACTTTAAGATTCATGGTTGCCCTTTTCTATAACATCGTTTGTAAGGATTATATTTTAATTGTACAGTGGACTTTATTATTACATCCAACCAGGGGATCAGTATTCGGTTCAAATTGAAAAAACTGACCGAACCGAATCGATTTGAAAATTTAGTTCGGTTTTTTATATATTTCGGTTCGGTTCGGTTTTCAATTTCAAAATTTTCGATTTTTTCGGTTCGGTTCGGTTTTGATCAGGAAAAAACCGAAAAAACCGAACCGAACCGATTAGTAATAATAATATGTTTTTTCAATAATATATAGAAATTAAAAATCGAAACCGATCAAACCGAACCGAATCAGACCGGTTCGGTTCGATTCGGTTTCTGATCAAAATCGGTTCGGTTCGATTTTTATAAACACTCAAATTTCAGTTTTCGGTTTATTCAGTTCGGTTCGGTTTTAAACCGAACCGACCGAATGCTCACCCCTACATCCAACAGTGGTGGATGAATTATTTATTTTTTTTAATAAGCATGATACCATGGGAAAACATTCTTCAAATTAGCCCTCAGCTAGAGCTACATTCCAAATTTATTACCTAGCTGATGAGGTGGTGCTTTTATTTACATAGTTTTCAACGAATTAAGCATTCCCTCACAAAATGGGATGGGAATATAATATTGTTGGATTATGTAACTTAATTTTCTTCTGTCTTTTTATTAAAATTAATATCCATAAAATAATTAATTTTAAATTTTAAAATAAATTTAAATCGGACGTAATTTTTACTATCACGTCCGATAGAGACTCACGATAACTTTTCAAAAAAAGAATTTCGAGATGCATTATTTTCAAAAGTGTGACGAGAGCTGCAAGCCTGATTATAAAATTCGATATGTGAATTTTACCGTTTAAAAATCAATTTTGTATTTTAATTATTTTTTTTAATATTTTAGATATTTTCGTAATTTTACATATTAAGATTTTATTTATATTATAAATAGCTTTCTTTATTTATTAAAAATTCACTTTTTAAAATTTTAAAAAATTTCAATAAAGTTATTTATTTTTTTCGCCTATCGTTTTTTTTATATCGTTTTAACCAAATGATATTGGTTAAAACTTCTAATAAAATATAATTAGTCATTTATCAGCAATATTAAATTTAAATCGAAAAAATTGATCAAATCAAATTAATTTATAGTCACCGATAATAGTCTAAAGTTTATATATCTATAGATGAAATTTACTCAATTTATAAATGATGTACTTCATAGATACCTTGGGATATATGTCTTCCTCCTAAAAAAATTGATAACAACTAAAAAAGCATCTCTACAAGCCAGCTAATCTCAATCTCCTGCATAGAAAAACTCAACGAAAACTGGGATGCCTATGTGAATCTATAATTAAAAGTGACCCACTTCCTAATCCTTGCATTAAATCTTGCAGCAAGAAGATTCATCATCAAAATGATCAGCAGCAGAAGCTTCATAAAAATGGCAAGGAAGTGGAAGAGCATAGCTTTTACAAGGAGGAAAGGGATTTCAATACCAAGAAGCAAAGGTGGTGGTGAGAATGAATCCAGTTACGTCACAAAGGGCCATTTTGTTGTGTACTCTAGTGATGAGAAACGTTTTGTAATACCTTTAGGACATCTTAACAGTGAAATTTTTCAGGTGCTGTTGAGGTTGTCTGAAGAAGAATTTGGATTGACAAATGAAGGTCCTATCAGATTGACATGTGATTCTTTGTTAATGGAGTATGTTGTCTCAATCGTTGAGAAAGGTTAATTAGAAGGCTTTGCTCAAATCTCTTAGTAACCACCAGTTGCTGTTTATCATATTCTTCTTTTCATTCCGGACACACAATTAGGCAACAATAGCTCATCTGCGGCTACTATGAATCAATGCTTTGAGTTTTGTGGCACCTAGCTTGACCTTCTGATTTTCTGTAACAAAATTCCACATTTTCAATTCTTTATAATTATAGATAGATCAGGAAATTGATTATAACCCATTTAAATTCAGTACGATTAATAGTTTCATAATCACGATATGCAGTAACTAGAGAATCAACAATATCAAGCCTCTATTGCACTTCATGCAACAATATCATCTATAGTAGCACTGTGGGCAATTGGTCCAATTCAAGCTAAACATATTGAATTTAAATTGGTCAGAAATCCACTTAAACATATGCTCCTCCTCCTCCTCCTCTTGCATCTCCAACTTCACAGCAGCACCATGATGATGTCCTTGACATTGGTAATCATCATACAAACAATAATGATAATAAAGATGATGAGCTTGCTAGTTTAATTTAATATGTATATTTTGTTTGAGCCATTTGATAATTTTATTTTAACTTAAGTTCTGTTGTTAATTTATTATAATTATAAAATATTGTAAGTTTTAAAGATATTTTAGTTTATATAATGATTGATTTGGTTCTTATATATATAAAATAATGTACAGAGTGATAATGAACATATATAATGTACGATTCACTAACGGATTATTAACAGATTTTCCGTTGATATTCTTAACGGGAAAAAGTTAATTATAATGGAAAATAACATTATATTTCTTTACTAACGCATTGTTAACGAAAATTTCATTAGAGTCAATAACGGATAATTCAGTCCGTTAATAAAATCGTTGTTAAAAATGTGTTATTTTACTAATGAACCACGAACACGTGGTTCATTAGTGACAATAATGAAAAGTATCCGTTATTGATCCGTTAGTGACACTAACAGATCTTAAAACTGTTGATAAATAAATTATCAATGAGGTATTTTATAATCGATTTTATCTATTACTGATTCATTAGTGAATTGTTTCATTAACGGAATTTCAATATTTACTAATGAAAAATTTCGTTAGTGGTTATGAAAATTTTTATAATAGTGATTAAAATAGCAAGAAACTCACAAAAAATTACTATTAATCAGATAAATCAATTGATGTCTTGCTTATCGAATAAATCAGTCAAAGTAATTTTTATTGGTGAAGAATATATTTTTTATTAAATAATTTTTTTTCCAATGTCTTAAATGGTTAGAACACATAAAAAATATTTTTTATGAAATAAAAATAAACGTTGAATAAAATATTTTCCTTGATAATCTGATGCTATTATATTGGATATCCTCCTCAAAAAAACATAAGAAATTTGAACGTTAAGTGTCATAAAAATGAAATTTCAAAGGTGTAGCTCTAGGATCCCGACAAGCTGGGGGCAAGAAAGGTAGTAAAATTGCTAAGTTTTGGACAGTAAACTCAACTTGTGAAATGATAGTTTAGTTTAATTCTACTCATTTTGACTAACACAAATCTAATTCTGAAACAGTTGTCTTATTTCTAATCTTTACGGTCTCTCAAATCCGATCCTATAAAGATAGACTTAAATAAGAGACCAAATATAATTTTTATAACTTTTAAAACTATCTCAAAAATCCTTAAAAACATATTAAAAAACGTGCATAAAATGAGTTGAAAACAGCTGGACAGAGCTTTTCAACAGCAGGTTCGGTTGTCTAAAGTCATCTTAGAGATCCGAAAGTCAAATTTTCAGAGGCAGATTAGGTGATTTAAAGGGCAGCATTTATAGGCAGATTCGACGGCCGAACTTAGATTTTTTTACAATACAGAATTCGATTTTATCTCGTCCAATAACCTTTAAAACGCAACCAAACTTACATCCAATAGCTCAAAATCATATATTTACAATTCAAAATACAAAAAATCACTTAAAATTAATCTAAACTTCAACGTCCATTCAACAAAAATATTTGAGTTCAATTATTAACCCTTGCATGCAATGAAAACATTTAAAACATTTCATAAACTTCTCAAAATTCAAAGAAAATTGAGGGTCCAATTCACATTTTTGAAGAGAGTACAAACACGCATGAAAGAATTGAAGGAGGAGAAAGAGATGAGTTTTAAAGAGTTTCATAGCAAAAAATTTGAGAATTCAACTTGATTATTTAAAACAAAGGCAAATCTTATGAATTTTTAAAAGATTTATAAAAAATCAAAGCAAAAATCATTAAGACTGTTTTAGATTTATCTCTACATGAAAGAAAATAAAAAAATTCATTTCATAATCGAATTAAAAGTCTTTTATATCTGGATTTGCCAACTTGTATTCAACAGCAGAATATTATATATATATATATTAAATTAAAATTACAAATCTCTTTTTTTTTTACATCTCGATGGCTCATCACGCATTCCAAATTTATCGAAAATCAAAGGTCCAACATACACACTTGCTCATCATTCCTCATTCTCTACTGTTTGCGAGAAAATGTCCAATGCATGCTCATCATTCAACCCATTTAACTTCTTTGGTGTTTTTAGTCAGATTCCTCGTAACCAAATTGTACAAACTAGAGTTAGATCTAGAGGAACATTTGCTTGTAAGAAAAAGCATTGAATCAAAATTTTTGAATTTAAAACCATTATTATATTTTCATTTTTTCATATTGATTTTTTTTTTTTTTACTTGTATATACTGAATTCTTGATGTGTTTACCTTTTTATATATTATTAGTTGTATCCTTTTTATTAGAGTTGAAATTCAGATTGGAATAGCATGTCGAAATCAGGAGCATTAAATAATTTCTATCAATCAATTCCCAGTTCCTTCTTGTGCCTAAAGTCAAAAAAAGGAAAAAAGAAAAAAAACCTTTTGAAGAAATTTCATCTAAACCTCATCCAGACACCGACAAACATTTTCACTCTTTCTCGTCTCAAACATTCTTTTCACTTAGTTTCTTATCCTTTTCGTCTCATAATCATGCCTCTCTTCTTTTTCAATCGTAATTCCGATACCGGTGAGGGGTTTTTTGGGGAGATGCCTGCAGAAAAAGCTTTTTCCGATGACCCCATTCCTACTGGTGAGACTTCTTCTTACAAATCTACTTATGAAAGTCTTCCTCATCATCTCAAATCATGCCTTGATTATATCTACATTCTTTTGAACAATTTTTATTGGGAGAGACGAAAAGTAGTTAGGTTATTATTGGCTCAAGGTCTAATACAAGAAAAACCAGGGGAGATTATGGAAGATACAGCAGGAGATATTATCGACGAATTAATTTGCCTTGAGATGCTTCGTGAAGAGAGTTATTTCGAGAGTATGTTGTATGTCTCTAAATTTTATGGAAAATCATGCCTGATTGAAGTTGAGGAGCATGATTTTGTTGCTAAGGCTGCGAATTCGCCCATCCATGGACTTATTAGTAATAATGAAGTTCTGCCTCCTAACTTCAAAAATCTTCTAATTCGGTCCTTATTTGCGAGCTCTTTGAGATCTGCATCCTGCTATTCATATGAGAGCGTGCACTTCTCTCAGGCATATTTGCAAACGGTTTGTGCTCTGCAGTTTATATTGGTATTGGATTTGTATGGAAACAGTGAGTACTTGCCTGATGAATTGGGAAATCTGGTTCATCTAAGGTATTTAGGTTTGAGGTACACACATATAAAGAAGCTTCCTCATACTGTAGGTAATCTTCAGAATCTACAAACTTTGGAGGTAACATATACAAAACTACGCCACCTACCTGTAGAAATTCTGAATATTAAACAGCTCAGGCACCTTTTATTGAACGATTGCAAGATACATAATGATGGAATTAGAGTTCCAAGAGGGATTGGAACGTTGGTAAATCTTCACACATGCGCTGGTGTCTATGTTGATGCTGGTTTTGCTATTGAATTGAGTACTTTAACTCATCTACGAAACCTTGATGTTCGAAATGTGTCTGAGGATCATGCCAGTGAGTTATTTGTGTCCATTTGTAAACTAGAAAACCTTGTCTCCCTCTCTCTAAATGCAGAACGGACCTACCTTGGCACACCATTGCCTGAATTGGAAGCATTATGTCCTCCACCTCATCTTCAAGAGCTTAGTTTACGTGGTGGCCTATTTGAAATACCAAATTGGCTTGCCTCTATTGAAAACCTTACTAGTCTAGAATTGAGAGACTCTAATCTCCTGGAGAACCCATCTTCAGTTCTTCAGTTTCTTCCCAAGTTAAAACATCTCGTTTTAGATAATGCTTACAAGGCAAAGATCATTAGTAAAGAGTTTTGCGAGGCAGGTGGATATCCGGAACTGGAAACATTGTTAATTTCTTCAAGGGATCTAGTGGAGTGGACTGAGATTGTAAATGGGGCTTTTCCAAGTTTGAAGAGGCTTAAATTTCAATCTTGTCATAATTTGAGGTTTCTTCCAGAAGGTTTGCAGCAACTCACTACTATTCAAGAGCTTTGTTTATTTGATTCACATGGGGACCTAGCAAGAAGATCAAAGGGTGCAGAAAATTACAAGATCAAGCATATTTCAAACTTGCGGATCTACTAAGGAATCAACAGGGGAAGCAAGGTAGCTACTGCTCCTGAAATCTGCAGCGGTTAACGGGAGAGGATTCATAGCTCAATCACTGTTGTCATGCAATCTTGTATGAGTGATGCTTAAGGCCAGAAGGATGGCTCTAGTGGAATGGTGATCAGTATTTAGACAATCTGTAATACAGTGAGTACTTGAATCATGGTCCGAGAGTTGGGCTCTCTAACAGGGAGAAGTGGCCTGGGTGTAATTTATTCAATACTTCCAATCAGGCTAATAATTCCATTGTTGCTGTATTATTGAAAGAAACTATTGGTTGCCATCAATTGGAGTGAAATACAATGCAGACCTGGAGGTCTAATGGTGCATTCCTTTTTTTTTTTTAAACCCTCAATTTCTGAGATAAAGGTTTGTGTTTTTTTTTTTTTACTTTTTTCCTTTTTATATATATTCTTGTTCTGTTTTTTTATGCATCAACTAGCAGTAATGTGGGAGATGCATATTAGGCTCGAATTAGACATAGTATAAAGATCTTCACATGAAATTTGTTAGTAAAGATACTGGGATCCACTGCAGCGGTTCTCTGTTCCTGTGTGATTATTGGATGTAATTGGTTGAGTTTGTTAAATTTGGGCCCATCTACTTCAAGGAGAGTAGTATTATCTCTATTTCAAAACAGTGTTGATCGTAATTTCTAAAAAAGTTTTTTGTTGGATGTATTTAATTGTGTTGAGTAATTGTTAAAATTTTTTATTGATTTGTTTAGATTATATAATATATTCATATTGGTTTTTATTATTTGTTAAACAGATATTGAAAGAGAGAAGACAGATGATAGCAACTGGGGAAACAAATTTCATTTGGTTCGCCTAGCCCCTCTTATTCTATTCTTGCATTTCTTTCATTTCTCGTGTACCCAACTCCATTCTCAAACCAGCATCATACTTCAATTCTAGCAGATGACAGCAATTTGCTTACCATGCCAACTCCTTTTTAGAGAGACAGTGCTTGTGTTGAAGCTCCATTTGAGAAAATATCTTTGACCTTTATTAAAAACAAATAAAAAAATTTCAATTAAATAGTTAAAAAAACGAAAAGACTCATTTTTTAGTTTAAGGTTATACAATTGATCCGTTTGATTCTAAATCAAACTGAGAAAATTAAAAATTTAATTTTAAAAATTATGAGAATTAAACTAAATTAAAGTATATAAAAAATTGAATTGAATCCAACTGAAAAAATTTTCAATTCGATTTGATTTTTCAGTTTTCATTTGATTTTTCAATTTTCATTCTCTTCTCAACAGACCCATCAAGAGGAAAACCAAAATCAGATTTTGAAGATCAAACAAAGAGGAAAAATCTCAATCATACAACACATCCCACATACATGTAATTAAATATCAAAATTTCAAACCCACATGCAAAAGCTCAGTAACAACTCAGCACCTATGGGCTACAGTCGATTTAAACAGAAAATAAAGAGATGTTCACTGTCGACGGCAGATCTGTGGATACAAGCTATGATTACAAAGGAGCAGCTTTGCTGCAATGAGCCATCATCTCCTTCATTAGGAGGAGTCGTCTTCTCCTTCGTTACGAGGAGCCAGCTTTTGTCGTTGTGAGGAGATAGAAATTGCTGCCCTTCAACTTTTGTCACGAGGAGATGGGAAGAAGAAGGAGAAGTTGAAGTATGGGGTGGCAACTGCTTATACAAGTGAGAATGGAGTCGAGAGAAAAGAGAGAGAGAAGGCGGGGTGGACGGCGGCTGTTGGGAGAGAGTGAGTTAGGATTTCATCTCATTAAATAGTATTAGCGGTTCGATTCGATTTTTCTCTTGATTTTAATTAATTAACCAAATCAAATTAAAAATTAAAATATTCTTTATAAGTTTATTTAAGTGTCCAAAATAATAATTTTTTTTTATATGGGAAATAATTTTTTTTATTATTTTAAACTATATAAAATAAATTATATATACATTTCACTAAAAAAATTCATCTGTATAATTATTTCATATAAATATTTAAATATTAATAATTATTTTAAAATAAATTAAAATTTAATGACCACATTAACATTAACGAGTGACTAAAATTCAATAATTATTAGTAATAAAATTAGCATATCTAATAAAACAAAAATAGGAAGGGAAATAAGTCAAATTAAGTTTTAGTATTTTTATTTAAGTGTAAAAATAATTTAATTTCATTTTTTAGTCAATTAAATTTTTATACTTTTGCTAAGATCAAATAATTCTTTATTTTATATAATATTATTTTTTGAAATAAAACATTATTTTTTTAATTTTTAAAATATCAAAATTTTAATATTTTAATTAACATAAAAATTAAAAAATGTATAGAAATAATAAATAATTTTTAAAATTATAAAAAATAAAACTTTATTATTGAAAAAATATTTTATTATTGAAAAAACATTTTATTGTTAAAATATAATATTATATTTAGATCGGAATTTATTTAATTTTTAAATAAAAGTATAAAAATTAAATTAGTAAAAAAATTAAATTGAACTTTTGATAACAAGTAAAAAATTTAAGGGGCTAATTGGATTTATTTTCAAATAGAAATTAAAGTTGTTTGAGTCAAATCAAATTAATTTATTTTATTTAGATAATATTTTTATTTTTATTGTTGGTTTAGTATTACTCGCATAATAATTTGTTAATTAAAAAAATAAAATTCAAAGATTTGTAATTCCAATGTAAAAAATTAATGATTTGTTTGGATGAGAGAGAAGGGGAAGAAAAAAAATGAAAAAATTATGAAAATTTTCTTGTTTAATAGAAAATAAGAAGGAAAAACTAGGAAAGGGAAGAAAAAGAAGAGAAATTACATTCTCCAAACACTCTCCAATAGGAAAGAAATAAGAGAAAATATTTAAATGCCCTTTTCCATATTATTAAGTTCAATAGAAGAAACATGGGCATAATTGGTATTTAAATTAAATTTTATTTCATTTCCTTTTTCTTCGTTTCCTCTTTTAAATTAAAAAAAAAAAAAAAAAAAGAAAGGAAACGACAGCGCCAAAAAGTTTCAATGGCATTCAATTGAATCTTTAAAATCAAGATGAAAACATCTTCCCGCGATCAAAAACTTATACTAAAACTTCCCATTTCACTCCCAAAAACATCAGCTCCCTCCCTCCCTCCCATCAATGCCATCAATGCCGCTCCTCTGATTCTGCTTAACTTACGGGTATGTCGCTCCAACTTCTCTGCTGATCTACCAACTCTTTACCAGCTCAATTCATAGCCAAGAAGTTTGCTTTTCATTTTTTTGGAGATATTTCCATCTGGGTTGTTCTAATTTCTGCTTGGTTACTAAGAAAATGTAGGAAAAAATAGTAATGTATTTCTGTGCTTCGTTCTTTGCATCCGGGCATTGGGAATTTGATTAAATAGTGATTCCATTAAAAATTGGAATCTTTTAATGATATCTTCCAACAGAAATAAAGGATCGTTTAATTAGAAGTAATATTCTTAGCCATGTCAAGATCTAATTCTCTGCGAGTATTTATATGTATTAATTTGTTATTATCCCGAGCACCAAAAAGAAATTATTTATTATTTGAGGTTTTTTTTTCTCTTTTACTAAGTTTAAAGTATAATTTATTTTTGGGAGATTGATTCTAAATTGTGCCATTTATGGGGATAGTTCCAAAATATGTGTTCTTGATTCAAGTGGCTTCGCATAAATTATATGCAAGAAAAAAATATATTGAATTCTCAACATAATCACACTATTTTGATTTGCATGATTTCTATAATTTTAAATGAATTATTTTTGTTTTAAGGCTAAAAGGATTGGATTCTTTAGTTTATTGAATTGATGAAATAAAAATCAATTGAATTAAATTCTTGCAAATTTCTAGTTTTGAAAGGTGTTAAAGATGTTAGCCAATTCTTACCTTTAACTGCAACATGAATTCAGGAAATCTCTATTGGCTAAGGAAATGGAGGAAATATATAAATATTTAGATAAAGTCAAAGCAGAGATGGAGAAGCTCCAAGATGAATACCAAACCAAATCTGAATTGTTTGAGTGCTTAAAGAAAGTTCATGAAGATCAATTATTTAGATTTCAAGAAGCTCAACAGGAGATTGAGAAGAAGGCTCGAGTAATAGATGCCCAATCTGAGGAGATATCTGAAGCAATGAAAAGCATTAAATTCCTCACATCTAGTTTGCATGAAAAAGAACTGTCTTTAAAGAATTTGAGTTCTGAGAATGAAAAACTTCAAGCTAATTATAGGGAGAAGTTGCAGAAATTGGAAGAAGAAAACAAAGAGATAGTGCTGGCTTTAGATGAAGCATCATCAAAGAACAAAGAATTGACACAAAAGCTTTGTGCGAGTAATGAGCAGATTGTGGGTCTTAAGAGACTCTTGCTGGATTCTGAGAAGAAATGTCTTGAAGCAGAGAAAAAGGCCCAAGCATCAGAGGAACTAGGGAAACGGGACAATATAATCCTGAAATTGGAGCAGGATAACAGAAATGTCCTGGAGCAGCTTAAATGGAAGCAAGAACAGTTTGACCTTCTGGAAAAATCTCATGAAGGCTTCCAAGACAAGTTTCATTTGCTGAAGCAGGAGTGGGGAAGGGAGAAATCAGTCCTTCTTGAAGAAATTTCCTCGTTGCAGATTAACTTTGATTGTCAAATCAGAATTTCAAAAGACCTTCAAACTCGGCTAGAGATGTGCAGCCAAGCTTCGTATCATGAAGAGAAAAGAAGAAAACTCCTGGAAGTTAAAGTATCAGAACTAGAATCTCGTGTTGAGTATTTATGTAACCAATCCCTAGAGGAGAAGTCGAAGTTGGAAAGCATTACCAGTGAGAGGGAAGAAGAAATTGCAAAGTTAAGAAGTTTAGTGGCAAAAAAAGAGGCACTTGCAAAGGAAATGGAATATAAAATTTCTCAACTTGAGCTAAAGAATTGGGAATTGGAGGAGGAATCTCATAAAATACTTCAAGAAGCTGAAAACATTAATGCCAGTGGTTTGCTGAAAGAGATGCATGATCAGATCAAAGGCTTAGAGCAGGAGCATAGTAAGTGTTTCACATACCTCAAAGAAAGAGAATTTGAATGGAATTCTCAGATGGAACAATTAAAATGGCAAGTAAATATTTGTGAATGTGAAATGAAGACAAAAGGAGAGCAAATGCAGGAGGTTCAGAAGGAGGTGGAAAGTTTGCATTCTGCTGTCGAGATTTTGAACAAAACAAATTTTATAATGCTTATGGTCTTGCAATCAGAATTTTCAGAAGCACATTCGGTTTTAATGAATGCTAAAGCCGAGATGGAGCTCCTGTACAAAGAGAAGGAAGATAAGATTAGCCTTCTCAGGAAGCAGTTGGAGATGACAAATAATGCTCTAAGCAAAACTGAACTCTATCTTGAGGAATATCATAAGCAAGTAGCATCCTTTTTGAAGAAGGTGGAGTTACTGGATCCTATGGAACTGCAGCCAACTCTCTTGGAGGAAGGGCATGACAGTCATAAGGAAACGGTTGAGCAAGAGCAAACTATGGATGATCACAAAAAGATTGTTTCACTAGAAGCTGCAGCAGCAGTGAAAACAGAGACAGAGGAAGCTTTCACAAATGACAAGGAAAGTATTCTCCAGCTTGCTGAAGAAGAAGTTGATTGTAAAGATAATCTCCAGAAATCCGTCATTTGCTCGAAGCGAAAATCTTTCGGAATAGATTCAGAAGGAATTGTTCTTGCAAGGCTAGAATCTGAGCAACAGTGTGAACAAGAGAAACATGAACTTACAAAGGCAACAAATGAGGAAGAAAAATGCACCAAAGATCTTCAAAAGCAGGAGCAGAATCTGCACCAGAAACTGTTCTATCAGGAGTTATTTTCTTATTCAAAGGAGGAAGCAATTCATCATCAAGCATTGCTGGAAGCTAAAAATTTGGACACTGAAAATTCAATGAATCAATTTGGGGATGAGCCCGAAGTCATGGAGAGTAGGGTAAAAAAGCTCGTGTTTGAAGGAGTTATACTTGATAGAATGAAGCAAAATGCAGAAATGAAGGACATGTTTGTTCAAATTGAGGAAATGTCTGACCAGATTGATGAATTTTGTTGTGAAGATGTCAAATTGATGAAACTTTTGGAGAAGATATTGCACATTTGTGAGCAAGAGCATGGACCAGGGGTGGATATGAAAGCAAGTAATGAGTTATGTGATTCCCAAGACAAAACAGACAGAACATTTTGTCCATCAACAAAGAAATTTGGAGCAGGTATTGATGAAAGAACACCATTGAAAGAGCTAAACATTCAGTAACATTCAGAATGATTTAAATTCTCATGAACCTTCCATTGCCCAGAGGTACTCCATTAGAACTTGTTTCAGCATGTCATTCCAGTTTTGGAGATTTACATCTCTAGCTATTTTATAACTATGGTGTTCTCTGTATATATAGTATGCATCTACATTGTTACACGAACCCAAATCCAATCTTAGATGTGAGTGTATAAGAAATTAAGAAATTGCGAAGATGATATGAAAACGTTGGTGCTTAAAATAGCAATCACGAAATAGTTAAATTGTTGAAGATTTATGTCTAAAGCTGAGAAGTACTCTACTCTGGATCAGAATGTTCATGGGTTCTGGTAGCGAGCATCATCTGAATCTATCTCACTAGTGTACTTTCAAAATTGTCTGTGTTGAATGTGTTTAATTAATTCATTTGTGCAAAGGTTTGCTTTGTTAGATTGATTTTTCATACTTTTAGTTGGTTTGGCTTTCAATATCTTTTTGTAAAAGAATCATTATAAAAAATAAATATAGAAAATTTTAAAATGTTACATACATTATCTCTATTTCTATATGATAAAAAGTGTTAGGATAAATTATATTTTAGTCCTTAAATTTTAGCGTAATTAATATATAAATTTTTTATTTTTAAAATCAAATATTTAAATTTCTGATCTTTACAACCTGCTAAATCCAAAGTCCTTCTGTTAATAAAATTTGTTACGTCAATGAAAAAATCAAGGTCAATAGTAACAGATATTTTTATTCTTAAAATACCCTCTTCTTCAACCTCCATCTCAAATCACTTCCAAAAATATATTTGAACCTGTTATTTTCTAGGTATTGTTTCCTTTTTTCTTGACCATTTCTTATTGTTGTCTATGATCAATGATCTCTAACTCTCTCTAGCAACACAAAAGATAACTAAATTTACTCATCCACTCATTGGCTACGTAAAACAAGGGATTAGTTTTTGAAAAATATTTTAATGGGTTTTTGATTTGCTGGGATCTACATAATATACTTGAGGAGAAATTTAACAAAGAAAATGAATAGATAACAAAATGAAATTTACATCTCTCTATTCATAAAAGCTCTTGAAAACATCAAATTAACACCAATTAAATCATTATTTTTGACCTTTAGTTTTGGACCCAAGGTACATAAGTAATAAAATGCTCACAACTTCCACTCTTACCGTCGGTCCCGCTTGTGCCAACCCTTCGAAGGTCATTGCCTCCTTTATTTCTCTGTGCTATTTTGATCCCTTTCTCCACCATTACTATTTCATGTCTCGTTTGGGCTGCCTTGAATCCTTCCTTCACTACCTCCTCTGTCTTCTCCTCTTGAATCCTTCTTTCACCAGCTCTTCTGCTTTCTCCTCCACTTTCTTCAACTTTGTTACGTATTTCAGAAAAAGGAAAAAGAGAGGTGCTCAAGTGACAGTTGTGAGTCATTAGTTTTGAAAAGGAAGAGGAGCTCAAGTGGCAGCTGTGAGTTGCTAGAGGGGGAAAAGTTGTTACAACAGAATAAGTGGGAGAGAAGGTCACTATTCTTGTATAAATAAGAACAACAGCTCCATATGGGAACATGAAGAATCAATAATATGACTCTCCTTTCTTTTTCTTCATTCTCTTCTCACCTGATTCTCTATTTTTTATCTTGTAATCTCATCTGAACCTTCTTTCTCTCATCTAATCTTCTCTTCTCTATTCCGAAATCTAACAATTTGGTATCAAAAGTTTATTACGAGCGCTAGGATTTTGAATATGTGGGTAGCGGGTAGAAAAATAAAATGACTAGATTTGAAGTTGTCAACTAAAAAATGAGAATGGTGGAATTGGAGGATCATATTAGGGCTCGCGGGAGAACGCGAAGAAAGATAAATAGGAGTTGAGGGAAGAAATTAAACACAGTGCAATTGAGACTAGAAACGCTATTCTAAAGGAATTGCGATCTATGTTTGGAGTAGGGATCCTCGATAAAGGCAAAGGTATTGCGGAGGAAAGTAGCGAAGGGGCTGGAAACCCTGCTGTATCTATGGGACTTCACGTAGTAGGCCTTGGGGGCAAGGTAATCCTTTCGAAGCCAAAGGGAGCTAGAGTGGTTATGCCAAAGGACTATAACAGCACAAGATCAGTAGCTGATAATAGAGATATGTTTAATTTTACGCCTAAAATCAAATTGGTCTCATTTGACGGGAAAGAACCTTGGTCTTGGCTACAGAAATGTATCATGTACTTTGAGATCTATGGGATTGTGAGGGAACAAAGGGTAGCCGTAGCGAGTTTATTGTTGATGGATAGGGCAGATTCATGGTATCACAATTGGATTAAGGAACAGGGGAACACTCTTAGGAGGATTTTGAGAGAGATCTTTGTTGTAGGTTTGGGGAGGATATCTTGGAGGATGTGGTAGAGGAGATGATGAAAATTAGGCAAGAAGGAACCATGGGTGATTACTAGGATAAATTTGAAGATGTGAGAATTAGGGTACAGAAGCTAATGCCTAATGTGGAGGAAACTTACTTTCTGTCAGTGTTTGTAGGAGGATTAAAGAAGGATACTAGACCTGTTGTAAGAACGTTGTGGCTTGATTTCCTTGCTTATGCCTTCCAAATTGCTAGATTTCAAGAGCAATTCTGAAATACTAGCAGAAACTCTAATATCTATTCCAGATTTTCTCATACCAATTCTAAAACTATGACCTCAATCTTCCCTTATAAAGCTAATTCATCATCCCAAAATTACCATTATCCACCTAAACCTCTCGTCTCTTAAACAAATTCCAACCAGAAAACTACCAGTCACTCTGGAAGTTAAAACTTAGTAAATCAATCCATAAACAAAAGCTTGCTAGCTCCAATAATTCCCAAAACATTACCAGACAACCTAGACCTTACTTCAAATATGGAGAGAGGTGCTTTCCTAGTCATCAATGAAACCCGAAAACACTGATGGTAATACAAGGGGAGGAGAAGGATGGTACTGGGCTGCTTATGCAGGAGTAGATTGGGGATGAGGGGAGAGGAAGTATGGCATGATGTGGAAGGAGAATTCTCTGAGAATTTGAAAGCAGCCACTTTATTGGTACATGCTACGGAAGGAATTCAGGGTGTAAAAACAATCAGATTGATTGGGAGGCAACAAAATGGAGTTGTTGATATTAGTTGATAGTGGAAGCACTCACAACTTCTTAGATGCAAGAGTAGCTAAAGAATTAAAAGTTCCTCTGATTATAGTTCTTGCCATGTCTGTAATAGTGGCAGATGAAAGGAAAATGACAAGTTGCAAAGTATGTCCTGAGTTTCAGTGGAAGGTGCAACACCATTATTTTAAATTCGATCTCAGAATTTTAGAGATGGGAAACTACGATGTTATCTTGGGTGTAGATTAGATGAAGACTTGTAATCCAGTCCTATTTGATTTTGAGGCATATACTATTAATTTTAAAAGAGATGGAAAGGGAGTGGTGTTATAAGGAATTGGAGATCTCAACTCCAAGGCTACACTAATGTCGAGTGGTGATTCTCAGCAATTATGGCATAAAGGAGGTAGGGATTTCAAAACTCCTCCGTTCTGTATTCAAATTCCTTAGGTGATTGAGTTTGCTAACTTTTCGAAAGAGGCAACCAACAGCTTTACTGCTAAGCTGCAGGCACTCCTAGATAAGTACAAAGGTATCTTTAAAGAACCAACACAATTGCCCCCTTTTAGAAGTCACAACCACTCCATTGCCTTGCTTCTGACTGATGCCCCAGTTAATATTAGACTTTATAGATACCCTTATTTCCAAAAGGATGAAATAGAAAAGTTAGTAGATGGGGTGTTGAGAAACAAAGTTATTCAACCTAGCTCTAGCCCATATGCTTTCCAGTGCTTCTTGTGAAGAAAAAAGACAGGAAGTTGGAGATTTTGTATTGACTATAGAAAACTAAATGATTTGACTGTTAAGAATAAGTTTGCTATTCCAATAGTAGAGGATTTATTGGACGAGTTTCATGGGGCAATGGTCTTTTCTAAGCTTGATTTGAGAGCTGGTTATAACCAAATAAGAATGGATCCCCTGAATGTGCACAAAACAGCCTTTAGAACACACCATGGGCATTATGAATTCACTGTTATGCCTTTTGGTTTAACTAATACTCCAACCACTTTTCAAACCCTTATAAACCATATATTTCAGCCTTATTTCAGGAAGTTTGTGTTGGTGTTTTTTGATGATATCCACATTTATAGTCCTTCATAGGAACAACACTTATTGCATATGGAATAGATTTTTCAGATTCTCCTACAGCAATAACTCTTTGTAAAGCTAAGTAAGTGTGCTTTTGGTTGGGAAGAGGTGAAATATTTGGATCACATCATATTTGAAAAAGGATTTGCTACAAATCCTGCTAAAGTCTCAGTAATTCTTTCCTGGCCAACACGTAAAACAGTAAAGGAGCTTTGAAGTTTTTTTGAGTTAATGGGCTATTATAGAAAATTTATTCACAGGAATGAAATTATCAGTAAAGCACTTATAGATTTGTTGAGGAAAGATGCATTTCGATAGAATGAAGCAACTCAGACAACATTCCAGCATCTTAGAGATGCCATGGCACAAACACCTATTTTGGCACTTCTAAATTTTTCAAGAAATTGACGCTAGTGGTCTTGGAATGGAAGCTGTTTGACAACAAGATGGGCACTTGATAGCTTTTTTATCTAAGGTTTTTGGGCCTAGATCTCAAGCTTTGTCAATTTATGAAAGGGAACTATTAGCCATTACAATTACTATTTCAAAATGGAGGCACTATTTAGAGCAAAGATTGTTTTTTTACAAAGACTGATCATGGAGTATCAAGCATTTGAAAGAGTAATGGTTACACACCGACTTACAGATCAAAAGAGTTTCAAAACTACTGGGTTTGCACTATAAGATTTTGTATAAAAAAGAGATGGATAACAAAGTTGCTTATACTTTATCTAGAATTCCAGTAGCTGTAGAAGTTCACAATTTCATCCTATAATGTTCTTTGCAACCTACTTGGACGAACCAAGTATTCCTTAGCTATGATTAGGATGAGAAGGCTAAGAAATTGATCTCTCAATTATCTATTGATGACAAGGCTGTCCAGGGTTATTCTTGCAAATAAGGGCTACTCTATTATAAAGGTAGATTGTATGTGGGTAATAGTGGTCCACTAAAGCAACATCTTCTTGATCTCTACCATAATTCTCATTTAGGGGGTATTCGGGCATCACTCCTAATTTTAAGAGACTGAGAAGGCATTTTTTTTGCATAATATGTTGAAATCGGTGGTAGATTAGGTGAAAAAATGTGACATTTGTGCAAGATGTAAATCAGAAAGGCGTGCTTCTCCAGGGTTGTTGTAGCCCCTGCCTATTCCTAATCAAGCTTGGCAACATATTACCATGGATTTTGTAGAGCAGTTATCAAAATCTCAAGGCAAGGATACTATCCTAGTGGTCATTTGTAGATTGAAGAAGTATGACCATTTTATAGCCCTTCAACACCCCTTTATTGTTGTTGCAGTTGCAAAGACTTTTCTTGATACCATCTTTAAACTCCATGGTCTACCAGTAATCATAATTGCTAACAGGGAAAAAATTTTTACTAGTATTTTCTTGAAGGAGTTATTCAAAGCTATGGGAACTAAATTAGCTTATAGCTCGTCATATCATCCTCATTCTAAATTAGCTTATAATGTTATTTGAGGTATCTTTCTTTCCAGTATCCTTATTCTTGGGCTAAATGGTTGTTCTTAGCAAAATGGTGGTATAATACCAACCATCATAATGCCTTGAAGATAAGTCCTTTTGAGGCTTTAAATGGCTATCAGCCATCTTCTTTAGTCTTCATACCTCCTAAAGATACAAAGGTGGAAGTTGTAGTTAATTTTGTTTATCACAGACAATAGATGTCCAAGTTGATAAAAGCAAATTTAGTGGCTGCTTAGAATAGAATGAAGCAATGTGCTGATAAGAAGAGATCAAAAAGGCAATTTGAGGTGGGAGATTGGGTCTATCTTAAGTTACAACCTTATCGGCAGAGTTCCTTGGCCTTGCGGAAGAATTTCAAAATTTCAACCAAATATTATGGACCATTTGAGTGGCTGTCCAGAGTGGGATTAGTAGCTTACAAGTTAAAGTTGCCTTTTACAGCTACCATTCACCTAGTGTTCCATGTGTCTCTGCTTAAGAAGAAGATAAGGGAGCAAGCCGTGGTGATAGTAGAATTGCCTACTTTTCTCGAATATATTGCGTTGATTGTCCTTGAGAAGGTTTTGCAGACTAGAACTATTGATAGAAGTAACAAGCAAATTTTTCAAGGCCTCATCAAGTGGCAAGGCCTTCTTAAAGATGATGCTACTTGGAAAGATCAAGCTTTTATTACTTCTCAATTTCCGAAATTTTAATCTTCTTAGGGACAAGAAGATTCTCATGGGAGGGATATTGTTACGTATTTCAGAAAGAGGAAAAAAAGAGATACTCAAGTGATAGCTAGGAGTTGTTAGTTTTGGAAAGGGAGAGAAGCTTAGGTGACCGCTGTAAGTTGTTAAAGGGTAAAAATTGTTACAACAAAATTAGTGGAAGAGAGAGTCACTATTCTTGTATAAATAAGAATAGTAGCTTGGGAATATAAATAATCAATAATAAAACTCTCCTTTCTTTTTCTCCATTCTCTTTTCACCTGATTCTCTATTCTTTCTCTATTCTTTTTCTTCTAATCTCCTCTGAACTTTGTTTCTCTCATCTAATCTTCTCTTTTCCGTTCTAAAATTTAACAAACTTCTTCCCGAAAAGTGGAATATCCTCAATCTTCTCTTTTCCGTTCTAAAATTTAACAAACTTTTTCCCGAAGAGTGGAATATCCTCAATCTTCTCTTTTCCGTTCTAAAATTTAACAAACTTTTTCCCGAAGAGTGGAATATCCTCAATCTTTGACATTGATTCTCTAATTATCAGTGTCGACTGCAATTAGAAGGAATAACAATTGCCTCTTGTTGGTGAAAGGTTTGGAGAGCACAAATACTAGTTAGTTGGACTTTCAAAGTATTAGAAGGAATAACAATTACCTCTTGTTGGTGAAAGGTTTGGAGAGCATAAATACTAGTTAGTTGGACTTTCAAAGTGTTTTGAGGATATAGGGATTTGATTTGGTGGCATTTAGATTTCAATGGTCGTGAAATCAATAGCTAAGAAAGAAGAAGTAATTAAAGAGATGCATATATCTTGTTTAGTAAAATGCCTGAGAGAAAGATAATTGTTATTTGAGAGCAGTGAATTCTTTCAGAGATTATTAAGAGTAATATGATCATTTTATATTTTACTAAAAATAATTTTAACGGAAATACTCGAAAATTTAAATGTTCGATTTTTAAAAAGCAAAACCAATATATTAATTACACTGAAACTTAAAAACTAAAAAATAATTCACTCAAAGTGTTATTATAATTATAATTTAAATAAATAAATAAATATAAAAAATTTAAGTGTTTCGAACTATTAATGAACTAAAAAATAATTTATTCAAAGAGTTATTATAATTTTAATTTAAGAAATAAATAAATAAATATAGAAAATAAACAGTTTCCTTGTGCAATTGACAGTACAAAATACCAAACTTCAATGGGTTCTGACTAATGACTGTCATTTCCTACCAATTGACTCTTTTTCTGCATTATTCATCAAGAACTACCAGAGTTGGCAAAATTCTTAGATATTTCTCATGCAATTCCACACTGTAACTACACAGAACAGCTCAAGGCTTTTTAAAACTTCAATTCTGGAACTTATTCAAAAATAGAGTGGTAAACAAAGGTTGCAACCAATCTGCAGGCCTGTTCACTCATAAATAGACAAACAGATGTGATTCATGATATGTTAACTCACTGGTATTCAACTCAATAAAGCAACTTCACTAAGAAGCATTAATCCCATTGCATACTCTTGTGGGTATAGCAGTACTAAGCAGTAAGCACCCTGACTAAACGGGCAAAGTAAATTTATTTGTCAAAATGCAGATCAAAATTAATTCAAACATCAGTATTGTAGAAGACCACACAACAATGCACATGAACATGTAGGGACAAATTTTATCTGCAACAAACACATGAGCACACAGAACCATAAGAAACTCTACTTTGGTACTTAAATAATACTATCAAATGATGCTAAAAGTAAACTGTGAACTGCAGCTGCTGCTATCTGAAACAGTGATATCAGATGAATAAACAGGGATGAAACCCCATAAATATTTTTAATCTATTGAACTGCTCTAAAGAGCATAAGGAACAATGAGAAAAAGGCTTTTCTGTGGTATACTGATATATCAAATTTTGAGTATAATGTAACTATCAAATAAGTCCTTGACCAGTTTAACTTTAATGTCATAAATATCTATTCCTTCATTCTTCCTCTTTCTTCTTAGATGAATTTGAATTTTGTGAAAATTTCAGACATTTTTCCTTGTTTTTCTCAGATGTATTGACATTTTGTGCGAATTTTGTGAGCCCCTGTCTCAATGCTCCAAGATTAACTCCTTCATCTACTAGAATGCTTGTTACTCCCATCTTTGAAACCTGGCATTCCAGTTAAAGTATTTTAGTTAAAAAAGTGACATGCACCACCAAAATAAGGACAAATTCTTAGTAGTTCCCTAACAGATTTACATTTAAAGATTCAACTCAGATGTTGAGATACCACTCATCAACCAAATGGCAGGATGAAATAAAATTTCAATAAAAAGGGATTTAAGAAAGGCTATTTTTACCGCTTGAATGTTCCTATCCTCATCATCAAAAAAGAGCATCGAGTTAAAGGGTACCCCAGTCCTTGAATGAATCCTCTGGAAATGCTCAGTCTTGTGAGTCCAACTGGAAAATATCTCCTGAACAATCAAATGAGTGTCATTTTGGAAACCACATCAAGGGATAAGTCCTGATGAAAAACTTTTCCTTAAAAGCAAGTTCAGCCACCTAATAAAGTTTAGTTAACCAAGGAGTCATACCAATCATGAAGATAGTCAACAGACGTGCAAAAGTATGAATATTTTCTTAAACTTGCCAATCAACAAAATTCAGACACTAGTTGGTTCAATAAATTACATTGTTTGTCAATCATTTTGACTTATTCTGCATACTCTGGAACTAAAATTATCAAACGGCGATAATAAATGAAACCAATAAGTATTAGTCCAGGTATTTCAATAAGCATTCCTAAATACAAGTCATATGGCTATCATGAATCATGATGCTACCTGGACAGTGCACACATTTCTGATATATTGAGAGAAAGAAGAGGTAGGAAAGTAATTTAGTGCAGATCAATTTACAACGTCCTCATGCTACATCTTTCTCATTTTGTTCTAGAACACCTTAAAACTCTGCTGCTCATGCTCTAGATAGAGTTCTAAAATTTTTTGCTGACTTTGGCCATTTCATATGTGATATCAGGCGAAGAAAAAATAGCATAATATGATTAGAGAGAATGATTAGAAAGGGAAAAGTTCAGAAAAAAAAAGAGTCAACTTACATCAGCTACAAACATAGATTTGATACTCAATTTGTCAAGAAATGTTTTTGCAATATCTGGAGTTGGTGATCGCGAAGCAATAGCCACATCAATTCCCTTCTCTTTCAGTGCATATAATATGGCTTTAGCATGGGGATACAAAGATGGCATTTCACGTTTTGAGAGGCAATCACTGAAATTACAAGATTCATGTTAACATTAGATCTCAAACTATAAAGGCATTTATGGAGGAGGGCAAAATACCATTCTGAGGGCAACAAAATCAAGTTTAATACATAGTTCTGATAGGGGGCAAAGGATGCATGGCTCTGTACTTACAGTTGTTATGCTATCAAGTATTATTAGTGTCTATAACTAAGCATGCACATACAAATATACACACATCCCATCTACCAGACAATAAAAAAAATTGAAAGAAATGTATGACAACATAATCAAACAGCAAAAGTAACAACACTCCATAAATCCCTTCAAATTCAAAATCCATAACTGAACATTCTATATGTAAACAAACAATAGCAGCAGTGAGAAGCACAACAACTTCATATCCCTCAAACACCCTGCTGTTTGTTTCTTTCCTTCCATTTCCATGAGATTGAACCCACTATCTATACTACAGACAATTAGGTAAGCTATTCAAGTTTACTACTAAATTGAACAACTACAAATGACCCAGAACCAAGAAGGATTAGGTACATATGAGCCAAAATTACCCGTGGCAAACAAAAGTAGCTTCAATTGGAACCAGATGAAAAGGAAACCAAACAAAAACAGCCAAAAAGATAGGTAAAACAGGAACCCAAGAATGATTAGGAAGATTTTAGCATGTTAGATGATCAGATTTCTAGCATCTAGTGATTCACCTTGACATCTAATACCGGGAAAAATACAAGCTTGTAGATGAGAATGAATACCAGTAGAAAGGCCAGAGAGTGTAATCAAGGTCAAAAACGACCAATTTAGGCAAGATTTGAAACGAGTCTATTATCTGCATGGCTTCTGTTTTCACCTTCTCCTCTCCCATGGCGTTTCGCTGTGCCCCTCTCTTGATTGTTTTGCGTCAAGAACTCAAGAGGGAGAAAACAATATGATTTTTCCGAGCTCCTTTGCCCTTATAAGTGAAAGCGTAAATTAATACAAGTTTTTTTAATTAAAAATTAATTACTCCCATTCCATAATTTGTCAATTTTTCTAATTTTATTTGTTTTAAAATATTATTGACTTTCTTTTCTATATTATTATAATTTTATTTTATTTTTAACATAATTATTTTTTTATCATGCTATAGTAAGTTGTCACGGGCTCAATTTTCATCATGCGGCACTAATTCGAGGGCGAGCATGATTTGAATGAGGAGAATTATTACATTTAGAAATTCTGAAAATGTGCAATATTATTATTTGGTTAGAAAAGTCATTGTGTGTGAATTACTATTCTTGCATAGACTTGGGGATTTTAGCCATCAAGGCGAGGTGGAATTAATCATCTTGGCAAGATTTTTCAATAGATTCAACTTGACATGGTACAATATGTCAAAACTTATTGAGACCTGTTCAAGTGCCGCGTAAATACAGCTGTTTGTGACAAAGCCCATTACAAGGCAATTAAAGACCAAATCTTGTGACAAAGCCCATTGAAAGGCGATTAAAGACCAAATCTAGCATACAGTACGCAACCCAATCTAGGAAAGGCCAACCCAACACAAAAGCTATAGTGCAATCAACAGATGGATGACATATGTGTTCTAAATGCACATCATCAATCCAAACGCCCATCAATCACATCGCATTAGTAATATCCATCAACAAACACCAAAAACACCTAATGAGGGCTAAATTAGAGACACTAAAAAATCAACCAAACAATTAAAGAAAAGAGACCACAATCCAAAAAATACCAACAGCAATGAAGAACTAACAGAAGATATATGGACAGCATGCAATGATACAGCCTGCTGATTATTTCATGGCAGTTTTAATCTTATATAATCATGAAGTCACCTTAAAGAGTTTGAAAATAAAATACCAAAACATCCTCCTAATTGGTGAACACCTTACAGTCAGAGCCCCAAAACCCAAATTAAAAAAAACACACGGGTCACCATCATCAAGAAAAAAAAAAAAAAAGGAAACAAACTCATCTAGCAAAACTCAAACAGGTGCCGCCACTGCCGAAGCAACAGAGCCGTCTATACAACCTACTCACTCTCTCTTCTTTATATAATTTTTCATTAATTATTTATTTTTTAAAATAAAAATTTAAATTATCTATTGATATTTAGAGATTTTAACTTATATCTTCCAAATTAAAAATTTTAATTAATATATTATATACTATCTAGGTAATTTATCCTGAAAAGTTCAGGCTTTTTTGTTATCATCACTAATATTTAATATATTTCACATCAAGTCATCACTAATATTTAATATATTTCACGAGAAATGCTAAGACAATCACAGCACTCTCATCCTATTGATTAAAAATGTCCATAGCATTTCTGTCCATAGCATTTTTTATAATAAAAAATACTAGTAACAATTACTTTTTCAAGTAGCCTAATTATGTCCATCCACAGTTTCGAGAAAATAAAGGAAAACTGTTACAGTGCTAAAAGCGTAGCACTCAGAAGATTGACATTTCACTTCCATCAAGTATTTCTTCATCCATCCATCCATCTGGGGTAGTATCCCCCTTACAAAAACAAGGTCATCTCTTTACATTTTCTCTGTATCCTTCTCCTGTTTGCCTATCTATAAGCTAAATATTTGCTCTTCCCCCCCCCCCCCCCCCCCCCCCACAACATCTACAAGGCCTTCACAATATGTACTTCCAAAATATTGCTATTTACAGCGCAACAGGCTCCTTCTGATTCATCTTCCACCTTCAGGAGATACCAGCTTTTTTAGCAGACTGTTCATCTGATTCTGAAACCGAACCTTCGTTGCTCCTCCGTACATTATTTTTGTTGATGATGTTTTCCATCGAGTTGAACTCTTCATCAGACAGGGCATGATCGTTTCCCTCGTCCATGCTGCTTGTCCCTTGAGAATCTTCAACAATATAGGTTGTGAGGTCCTCGGATGAAGTTGGAGAAGTTGCCTGATCATCTAACCCTATTTCTGATGATTTCTGGGACCCACTGATGTATCTTTCAGGACTTGAGTCATCAACAGTAGGTTCCCCAGCCTGCACACAGTTCTGTTTACAATAATCTTCTTTATCTGATGATGAATCAGGAATTTGCTCACCATTTTCTTCTGCCTCCTGTTTTCAGGGAATATACAAAAGTTACAATTAGTCAGCGCACAACTTTGAAATAGAAGCTTTATAGCTTTACTTGTCCCTGATTCCTACATTTCAGCCAAAAGTTTTGGCAAAAATGGAATGACATCTCATGCCTAGTGTCTAAAATAATGAGATATCATTTTTTTGGTGAAATTACAATTTGATCTCAATATGATTCAGGTTCTAAAATAAAACATGCAAAATAAGATCCAAATAAAGGGATAGAAAGGAATGTAGCTATGGATTTATCTTAGCACAGAGAATATTGCAACCAATGTGGCAAAACACCGTGAACAGAGATTGCAGATAATAGTGCTTCATAAAACCATCCCTTAATCACCATATACAGATTCAGATAACATTTCCAAACTTGTAGAAAGAACAAAACATTAACCGTAATAGTAGTAAGAATATTTTAAGCCTAAAACAATACAAGATATTTTTCTTTTTACAATACCCCTGTTCTACAAGAAAAAGAAATTCCCACAATCTAAAAGCAGAATTTGTTATGAGAATGAACTGTTACTGATGGCTAGACAAAAGAAAAAAATATTACCTCTATTGGCGACATAGAATTTACATAACACGATTCCATCCAAGAGTAATTTCTACCGCAAGATAGTCTAGCACTAGTTTCTGGCTCAAACATCTCCCAAGAATTCATTCCTGGTTTAATTTGTTGTAGCACCACTCTCAGAGGAGAGGCTGATGGAAGTGATATCCCAATGTCAGTACTAGGACCACAGGAATCGCCCTGGCACATTTTCGGCGAACTGCTTCGCACTTCAAGGAACTCTGATCCAGTTTCTTGCTTATTTGCATTGCCAAATTGGGAGCAAGGATACTTGTTGATGGATTCCACTTTAGGAACTTGCTGAGACTGTTCTTCAAGAATTTCACAAATTAACTTCTGAATGCGTCCCCGTTTAAGAGAAGCCTCCTCAGGTAAAAACCAATTCCTATTAAGCTGTTACAGGAAAATAAAAGGGTTAATTTTCACACTGCGTGTCACATATATATGGACAACTAACAAAGCATTGCAAAATATAAATATGGTGACTACTAATTTTATTCCAATGTCAAGTGAGCACAAGATGACGAGATAATAACTCACATCAAAGGCATTCATAATCACAAGTCAAAAATAATGGTCTCCTTTCACTTAATTCAGTCTAGCAGGATGGCCTTAAGGATAATATCTCACATCTCAAGAACATTAAGTTGAAGCAATACAGTCTCAGTATGCCCATAGCACAAGATCATATTAGCAATATCAATTCCATTCAAAGCTGATGGTTTCATCTTCAAAGGCTTTCAAAAGATATTTCACTGCCTGACACTCCCATTAGCAGGTACCACTTTGCTGAAATTTGTGCTTTTTATGTCAATCAATTAGAGCACACATTATCCTCCACATTGTATAGTTCTCACCTTCAGATTAATAAAAGCTTCACAGACGTTCACATATAATGTATCTACCACTGGAACAAGCACTAACATCATCAACCAGAATTCATCTCCCAGATTCAAAGAAATGTAATGTCAGTATCACAACAATGACAGGTTGTTACATTCCTTGAATAGTCCACATATCATAACAATCAGTACAACATATATGAATATCAATTGCAGAGATATATCCAAAGGCAAGTTTAAAGAATATAATGTATAATACAATAATCAAGCATTGAGAAAACAGAAAATCTATAAGCAATCTCTAATAAATGTCACAGCAAGACAAAATCCAATGCCAGTCCAAAACTGGCTAAAAGAAAGAAAAATTACTAAAGCCCACCTTGACATTTGCCAAAATTCACAATTGCATCCTCATCTTTTTCTTTCAGAATCAAATGAAATTATCTTCGACTTTTTAGTTTTGTAACACTTTTAGTCTTAAGGGAAAAATATCATATATTAATACCCTGAGATTTGAGTTTCGAATAACATTTTGGTCCTTGAGTTTTCAAATCAAGCTAATTTTTCAACCCTTGAACGAAATAGAAAAGTAAGGGAAGTTAATTTACTTTTTAAAAAGTGAGGCGATGTAGAATAAAGAATCAAGAGAAACAAATTCTCGAAAATTTTATTTAATTCTCAATTGTCAATAGTATCATAATAAGCAAAGCTAAGTAAAAACACCCAAATTGCTTAGGTATTTATAGATAGCAAAACCTACTACTACTAGGATTAAGAAATCCTAAATCAAATAGTAATAAAGAATTCAAACAAACCCAAACTAGGAAAAAGAATTAACCGATTATAATTTCTAAGTAAAGTGATATAGAATTTGTAAATAATATAGAACTCTAAATTTCCTAATTCTACAATGAATATAATTTTAAATATATTCTCCAGCATTTTATACTGCACCAAAGGAACTGAAAATGTTAGTAGTTTACCCAAAAAGAAATATGATCACTTACAAAGTTTGAATATTCTGTTATCCTGAAAGGGCTGAAGTTAATAGGAACTTCCTCGAGAAACAGTTCCACATAATGGAGCAAGAAGAGGCCACAGTCAAATGAATTTTCTTGCTGTGGCAACTGAAACAAAAATAAAGAGAAATCAATTGAAGTTGATAGATCTTCTCAATTGAACAAATCAAAATTTACAATTTTCTCGACAATTGCATCAATAAACAAAAACTGGAGTTTCAGCAAGGATGTAATATTTTGAAAATATTAAACCCAAATTTTAATAAAAAGACTTGTACTATGCTAACTATTTTTATTGTACTAATTTATTTTAATCAATTGGTAAGATTTAAAATAAGACATACCCTCTCCCAACCCCATGAAAAATGGCAAAGGTCAAACTTCTTTTAGAATTTACCTGAAAACAGCTCGTTTTGGACCTTTCTGCAGCTAAGCCTGAACGTATTCTGACTTTAGTGCAAAGCTTTTATCTTGAGAAGAAATTTTGGATAACTCTCAACCTCAGTGCTACTTGCATGTTGAAAAAGAATTTTCTTTCCATGTGATACTTTCATTACTGTGATGCCTAAGTAGTCAGTGATTCCTAGAATCAAACTCCGTTGCTGTGACTAAACCCCAAATTCCTCAATTCAACAGCCCTAAATAGTTTGTTCTTTCAGTGTCTGTTATCTTTTTATGAGATCTTATATAGTTTCACCACATAGAGAGATATCCTAGCCAGGTTTTCTGAAACACAGCCCTTCTTAATCTAAATATAGAGTCTGTCAGGTCTCTTTTCTTCCTCCCAGCCTGTTGTGAAACAATGTGTAGTCCTGTTTTGTTTTGCATAAAGCAACTTCAATGTGGAAAATATTTTGTGGAAAACATTTTAAGACAATGAATTATTTTCAGGTATTTGGTTGTAAGACCAATTATTTTCTATCCTTTTGGGATAAAGAAGAGAATAAAATAAACTTACTTCCTACGAAAAAAGACCAAGAGAGTATGTAGACTTAATAACTCCAATTTTTTTTCATATGTAGTAGTGGGAAAAAACACAGAACAAAATCAGGCTGTGGTGATAAAAAGTGGTCAATAGTTACTGGCCATGTGCAATAACAGGTAAAATAGTGATGCCTTGTAAGCTACTAGATTTCCCTTTGACTAGGAAAAATATTATGTTGACCAATTTAGTATGCTTAACAACATGAAAAGGGTAGAAAAGGGTTTCTGAAAAAATATATTCCTCAAAAGAAATGGATCCCAAATCACAGGTATTCTATCTTAGGTCATCCAGATATCATAGTACAGTGGTCAACTTTCAGAACTTAAGACAGCATTACTTGAGGTTTCAGAACTCAAGATTGAAACAATATTCAATTCCTATCCCCTACATCACATCCTCTCAAAAAGACTGAATTGCTTCATTTGCTCAGCAGTAGGAAATTAGTTTTCCATGGCAAAGCATCAAGGGTATAGAAACTGCATAAATTACCACTCAAAATAATCATTTCCCATTTTAAAAATGAAACAAAGCACTCTGTGGAAGTTACTTAGAAAAGTAAGGCAATACCTCAAGTGGAACAAACCGCAAATGTGAGAACTTTGAAGATACATCATCTGGAGTTTCAGTATGCCTCTCTTTCCACTCCTCACATAGGTAACTGTCATGTCATGACATACAAATGGTGAATGCAATCCACAAAGAATAAAATATAGAGAGTAAAATCTAAGAACATTTTCTGAAACTCCAAATTTAAACAATAAATTTGAAATTGAAAATGTAGTGGACAGCTAGAAAACAAAATACAACAGTCAAGTCAACATTATTTTTCATCCTTTTTAGCATAGCTGACTTAGTAAGTTAGTATCCCTCGAGACTGATGAATTCTTTATAGCATTATCTACCTGCTTTTTTCTTTTTTTTTTTTTTTAGAAAAGAAGTCTAAACACTCACATTTAACCTTTTACTTAGGTTCACTAAGATCATAAATGCCTTGTTAACAGGAATATGACTACCAATTAAGTTAACAATAAAAGGCTACCTTTGAAAAAGATTCTTGAGGCCCCTGTGACTTCCTCTAATAGAATCCATGTGCAAGATGCATGGTACTTTAAGTGCCCTTTCAATTTCTTCATCTGCAATATTGTTAAAAAAGGAATATGGAATCAAGTGTAGATACTTAACAATTCATTAAAGTGAAAACTTAATCACATTGGCCCTTGTCCTTGCCTCTAAAATTAGCCACTTCACCCGGATGACAAATGACTATCAAACTCCAGTGTAGACTGTAGATAATATTTCCTATTAGAAAGCAATGAATAAGGGAATACTTTACTTTTCCAACTCAAAGAAATGTACTCTTTCCCACCTGTAGTTTACAGGAATGAAAATGTAATCCTTCTCAAAAAGATTCACTTTTCTTGTCCATTTACGAACACGTTGAAAAGCTGCCCTGCCTTCACAAGTATTACGTGGGTCCTTGTCTAGATCAGCGAGCTTCCGAAAGAAGAAACTATTAAAGAAGTGAAACTGATGCTGCTTCTCTGGTTGAATTTTGTTTTTTAAATATCTGACAATAGGACAGAATCAATAAATTTGGTGAGCATATTTTACTTTGTATAAACAGGGCCACAAGGCCCACAACCAAGCAAAATGAACTATACATCTGCCAAATAATCCGCACAAAACAACAATTTGCTAAAACTGTAATCATGCTTCAAGCAGGTGAGGAAACATGATTAGCCAAAACCACACATAGTTCTCCAGGTATGAAAACAACTTCACATTACAAAAATATTTCTAAATGATATATAGAAATATCACACCCTTTCTGAAACCAAATGGGTTACCCAAAACATCTAATGCTGCTTAGTTGGCCCAAGCTTTTAACCATACATAAATCCTTACAAACACCATTAACCAAATGAATAACATATAGAAATGCACCAAAAAAGGGGAAAGATTGTTCAACTTTTTCGCATAAATTACAAATCAGGTTGGATTTAAGACAACCTTCCAACTAAACATGGAAGAGCCAAAATTATGTTACCTAACCTATTAACCTATACTTGGCCTGAAAACATTGACCAACTATTCCTGGAGACTTTTCAGTTCTTAAAAGACTTAAATCAACCAACTAGCCCTATAGCACAACACAATAAAAATTAACACCTGTAAAATCACTAGCAAGAATGTCTGACCAATGTCATCTCAGGTGTCAGGCACTAGAATTGATAAAAATCTACGCCAGCCTAAGAACTGAACCATACTGCCAACTTCTTGATCTAACTAATAAGCAGTAGGTGTAAGATCCTAGCTTGAATTAACAACTTGGGAAAGATTGTGACCACACCTCGCAAAGAAACATAAGCATCCGTGCCAGGAAAAATCATCTTCAAAAAGCTAATTTGCAAAGAGTATTGAAACTGCAAAAACAGAGTTCAGTGTCCAGGACACAGGAAGCTGGTTCAACAATGACAATACGAAGCAAAAAACTTACATACAAGAAATCTAGATGGTGGAACAAAGGATCAGTAGCTGGGAACGAGAGCTAAGGAGTTCAATGTTGACTTCCAATTAGAGACTAAAGAGAGGAATAGTTGTTAGATTTAGAGGGAAAGATAAGAAGCAGTAAAAGAAACTTCTGTTGTGTGTGCTGTGGCAGTTATTAGAAGAGCTGATCATGTCTAAATAGGAAGAGAAATATCTGTAAACTTCATTCTAGAATCCTATAACAATCAGAATCATTCTCTTTTATTCTTCTCTATTTCTAGAATCTTCACCTTCTCTCTCTGTTTCTCTAATCTTCCCTAATTCTCTTCTTCTATTCTGTTCTAGAATCCATAAAAATCAGAATCACTCTCTTCTATTCTTCTCTATTTCTCTCAAGAATCTTCACCTTCTCTCTCTGTTTCTCTATTTCTTGATTTTCTTCCCTATTCTCTTTCTCTATTCTGTTCTAGGATTCACGTAACAAAAACTTTAGCTTAAATGCTTCCTCCTTGAATCCAGTGACCCTTGTATAGCTTCTCATATTTTATGCCCATTTATTGATTATTTCCAAATTTTTTAAAAGGAAGAAGCTCTTACAAGACTTGTTACAACTTGTAAACTAGAATGTCCTACAATATAAGACCAGGAAACAATTTCTTCCATCTATAAACATTCAACAGGGAAGCAAAAAACAAATTGGACAAAATAAACAGGAAATAAACAAGAGGAATTAATTAGTCAATCTCTCAAGAGCATGTTCTCACATATCAGATTACAAGGTAGACACCATATAACTAGTAATCTGAAAAAGAACTTTTCAAGCATACGCCATATAAAGGCTGATTTTAGGCATTAGGAAAAGAAAAAAATCAATTGAAAGAAACAAAGATATCAATTATCTTGCTCAAATTTACTTTATATAAAAGTCAATGATAGTATCGTTGATGAATGTCTCAGGCTGCAGAAGCTCCACATCTCGCTTACTAATTGCAACGGCATCAGGATCCCCTTTTGGATAAATAACATCTTCAAAAGGCTCATCAAAGCTGAAAAAGAAAAACTTGTATCAATATGAATCATCAAATGAAAAGTAAGCACAATATGTAACTGGGAATTAAAGGGTACAGAAAGCAAGTTACACAACAAAAGAAATTACAATGTATTGCAAGACTAACAATAATGAACCATGCAACCCTTGGGCCAGAAAGTGATGAACCCAATCAAACACCATAGCTTCTGAAATTATTACAACCATTCGCCAGAATAGAAAAGCAGCATATTACAATTATGCGGTTTGGACTACCAGCAGTCGGACACCTGCCTTGTATTGAAAAAAGTCAGGACTCGGGAGTTAAAATTCCAGAAGCCCTCTCCCAAAGTTGCTGATGCACCAAGGAAAAATAATAGATAAAAGTAAAAAAGGAACCATGTAATGGAGGGGGGCAAAGACCACATAGCCATTTTTATGTGGAAACAAGTATTCAATATGAATTGAAAGACAAACATCATTTAATGGTCTCCGCACTCATCAGATACAGGACATCATGGAATTAAAACAATCATGTAATACTATTACAAGCACAACAGAGGATTTTGGTGTAGAACAGATGCCAGAGTTACTTCTTTTTTTGGGGGCCTATCTTTCAAGGACTTAGACGGAGAATAATGAATGCATTTTCAAAAACAATAAGATATCCTTTAAATAATAGTGGGACAAGATGGTAAAGTTTAGCTGCTCTATGGGCTTACACATCCACCTTATAGAAGTAAGGTTTGTAATATAGCCCCTAACATTACATCCTCTGCACAACATAATGGGTTTTACAGAGCGCTGATATGCTTTTCACCTTTTTTACTTTAAAGTCACAACAAAGGGGCAAAAATCGTCAATGACGGCCATTACCTTCCAAGTTGCATGAAGAGTAACGGAGATAGCCTTAATAATATTTCTCAGCCCTTTTCTTAGAAGAGCAACATGAATCAGGGAAAATCCTATATGGAGAAGGAACTAGAAATAATTTTGGCGAAATAAACGATATCAACCATAAAAAGCAATATACATAATTAGAGAAACATGAAAAGGACAAAACAAGAAGAAATAACAAAAGAGTGTATTATTCAAAAAAGAAAATGATAAGTGGGAAAAAAAGAATATGTTTTGACTAACATATTAAGATGAGGCTTTGGGATGGACACACTGTTGGCCACTGAAAAGGCAGCATCATCCTTTTCCCCATCAGTACTGCAACACAAGGGTAGTAGTCAGAAAAAGTGAATGACATCCAGCATAAACAATTAATGACTATCATCATTTTTCAAATAATAATATCAGAGAATACTCAAACACAGATATGGCCTAAGATATAGCATATTAATTTGTTCAAAAATCATTTCCGTTTGCACAACAAACACTTGTGTGAACATTGATGACTGCAAGCAAGCTAATCAAACACTCACTCCAAAGTAACATTCCATGTGTCTCTATATCTCTCATCCAATGATTTGATAGCTTCCTGTCCTTCAAACCAGTAAGGATCATAAACTGAAAACTTCAACTTGTCAAGGCCTGAAAATATTGGGGGGAAATAAATATCATTTAACCTAGTGATTCAAGCAAGTTTCAATAAGATCTCCTTTTTATGGAATTTCTCCAATAAAATTAAATAATCTCAATCACAAGTAAAACAACAATATAAAATGCATTATTCCTCATATTAGCCAAAAAGAGTTGTCCATATTTGAGGAACATCAGCATTTCAAGCCAAGTGTAAAATATATATATATATATATATATAAATTCCCCAAATCAATAAGCTCAAACACATGGAAAAATAAATATTTCATTATCCTTCACTTCTGGCTTTACAGCACTCAGAAATACATATTCCCCACATCAGTGCAACATTTGGAAATTAGTATCATTGATCAACTTTGTTATAACAGCTTCAAACACCTCTCTCTGTCAGGTACACAAAAATTCTGGGTTTATAGTAATTCTACTATGACTAAATTACATGAAAAAAAGACAAGCAATTAAGCCGTTTTTGCACAACTGGGATAATAGTACAATGCAATGTGGTGTTTGTGAAATTACTATCTGAGATTTATTTGAGAAATGTGCTTGCTTTACAGAACATTCATCTCAATAATTGTCTAAAAAGGAAATATATGTTAATGCAGACAAACTACAAAATATCCTTTAACTTTTGACTCATTCACTGGCATGGTTCAAATTTCCTTAAAGAAAACAGAGAGAGAGTATGAGCATGTTCTCCATCATTAAGAACTCAACATATAGTGTGTAGCACCAACAATATTAGTAAGCAGAAATGCACAAACCTGATGGTTCATTAGCATTTCCACCTGCTTCAGAAACCTTTGGCTTAAGAAAGAGATTAATCATAGCAGTCTCAACCTACACCCAGTGATTTGAGAAATTAAACTTACAAAAATCAACAAGAATACAGTAAAAGCAAGGGAACTCACCCTCCCCCACCATTCAGATTCAATACTAATAATATCGCTGATAGCCCACTCAACATTAAACGTTTGCTTGGCCCCATTTACAGTGGAACCCTCAACTCTGATGCAACTTCTCGAGAAAGTTAAGCGGGACTCTGTACTATATATGTCCTCATATAAGATAAAATCGGGGAAAACAATAACTTTATTGTTTAAAATATCCTGCAAATAAAATTAAGGTCTCAGAAATTCCATCCTGTTAAGCAATTCAACCATGACATTTCTGAGGATGAGAAAAACAACAACAGCAACTACAATTGATAGAAAGGGATTAAAACAATGGAAATGTTTTATTTAATAACAAAAAGACCTCAACAACCCAGTATATGATATTTGAGTTAATAAACAACATTTACTTAGAAAGATTTGAAAATAAAAGAAAGCAAATTTATCCATATAAGTTAGAGCAATCCCAAGTCATTAAGCCTTAATTTATTTAGGGTATAAAACCCTAACAAGAATATCCTTTTATTTATTTTTAATCCAATAAAAGATGCAGAGTTATCTTTTACACTTACAGAAATCAGTGTCACTGTTTATCCTTTCAATAGGTACAGTCCCTCTCTAACCATATGCATCACCTAAGCTATTCCTAGTATGACTCTTCCTTCTTTAAATTGAAACTCCGAATCCCATCATTCAAGTTTCGACTGCCCCGAAAGTATGCATAGGTGGAGTAGCAGACTACTTAACATGTTCTACATCAAGGCTTCTTTGTACGATTTTTGTGCATTTCCTTTATGCAAATCTACTTATCAAAACTTATTTCAGAGCAGTTAGGGCCACTACCATTCATAATTCCATCTCTGGGAAGCCACCTAATGCCATATACTAAAATAATCATCATTTGTTTATGAGAATATTTCAAAAATAAAAAAGAAAAGAAAAACATAACAGGATACTTACAATAGTATGTCCAACAGAAGAACACTCCGGTGCTAGATCTTTTAATGGAACTGAAACAGTACATAGGTCTTAAGTAACACTATTTAGCAATATAAGACCCTAAAAAACGCAGAATAGTTATGCAGATAACAAAACAAATGGAGAACAAACCTTCAATTCGTTCATGAGTAGAGGGGGAAACCAATGCATAGCTTGTTTCACTTCCATCATCATCATCTGAAATCATATCCACTGACTTGTTCTGCAACTATTTGATTAAATAGTTAGAATACATGAAGTGTCACGAACAATTCAAATAAGGAGTTCAAAACATCAGAGAAAAACTAAATCAGATTTCAGCATGGAATGCAAGGGTTATGCAACCAGATTAATTTGCCCTACCGATATGGAATTTCACTAAAAAGCAACACAAAGAAGAAAGAGAGTTGTAGCACAGATACATTAGGTCTCACATAGATATACCTCATAATTTGGAAAACCGGATAGCATCAATGCATCCACACAAGAAGTCTCCTTTACTGCACCATCTTCTTGTAGAGTGAACACAGGAGGTGAAACAGAGACTTTGTGAGGATGGCTTACACCATTAGCATCTATATATAATGATTCACCAATAATTTCCTTGGTTAGAGCCTTGATCCCTCCAGAAACTATAACAAGTACAAAATATAACACTTAACATACAAAATTGCAAGGAAGAGAGAGAGAGAAACTTGAGCAACAACATTACTCACTTCCCATGTCAACATCAATAGGTTCATCGTCAAGAATAATAGGGTCATTATCAACAATGAAAGGTTCGTTGGCACTTTCCTTTTCTTGAGCCTGGGTGCATCCTGCAACTACACAGTAAAATGAAGAATATAGTTCAGCCCCTCAAATCATGAACCATCAAACAAGAGTTAAGCCATAATAAAAAACCAAAAGGCATAGAAAGGAGAAAGATGGCTTCGACCTGTGTTTTCCATTTTCTTTCCTCAAACATCAGGCCAAAACAGTTTGTCCAGCATTAATTCAGGTTTTTTTTTTTTGTTAATTTCCAAAAGAACTGAACCCTTTTTTTGGTTTCATCAGGAGTGAAATTAACTTCAGCACCATCTTCGACAGAAACTGAAATCTATTGAAAGACTTAATTCAGATAATCTTTTGTTAATTTTCAAACTTTAACAACTAAAATATTTTAAACTCATCAGAAGTCAAATTAACTTATTTATTTTCTCAAAATTTCCAGAAACCATAATTAACCTAATCATCAGCTTCATCTTAGAAATTCAATTAAGAATGCCACTCTGGATTAATTAGTTTGCTTATGCCATAGTTTGTTATTAAGGATTAACTTAAATAATGAGGAAAAATCTAACACTTCATAAAAATAAACAACAACAGAGGCCGAAAGCCACGTAATTGCATTATGCAAGTTGGTTTTAATCATTCTCCATTGGTTTAGTTCTTTTCCCTCAAAATCCAATGATCAAACTCTCTATATCAAAATCAAAAATTCGGACAAAGTCAGCGCGGAAGGTTAAATAAACACACTCACTCCACTCATCTCAAAGAGCGGCTTGAGCAGCAAAAGGTGTGCTCTCCACGAGTAAGTGTGTTTCACACTTACAGATACACGTCCCTACCTAGTACAGTGGGCTCCCTCAAGTGCATGCAATGAAAACCTTTTCCCACAATTTCTCATCACCAAAAGATCAAAATTCAGTACCCATTTTCCAGCACTTACCAATCCATCAAGCAAACCAAACACACAATTCTTTTTTAGGCTTTGAAATTCGAAGAAAAAAAATACAACGCAAAAGTAGAACTTACAACACTCAAGGAACTTATACTTGGTGATCGGAGAAAAGGGGAGGTCTCTCTTTCTCTTAGGTTTTGCAAATTTTCTTAGAATCTTCTCAGATATTTTCTCAACACGCTCATCATCCACAGTGAAATCAAAAACGCTTAATTGCTTGGCAGAAGAGACGCCCAAACTCGGCGGCGGAGGTCGAGTCATGACTCGCAGTTACAGGCAATCGTCCGAGCCCCGAAATCGACACGAAAAACAAAACGACAATAATTCCTTTTCTTTTTTTCTAGTTAACACAAGAAAGGAGCGTCAGCTTCCATGAGAAGCTTTACGAGTTTTCGAAGACGAACCTCGAAAGGGAAACCAAATTGACAAACTGGTACAGAAGAGACGGTCAATGGGCCCACCAAGTGGATTATAGCTATTATTTTTTTCATTTTTTTATTTTTCTTATGGCGATTGTTTTGTTTGTTTGGGCCTGGACTTGGTTCTTCCTGTTTTTGTCATCTTCGATCTTTCTATTTTAATTAACGGCGTTCCTTCTGCTCCTTTTGCGTCTTTTAGAGGTATCAGCAAGGAGATACTTTTTATCTTCATATTTATTTTTATTTATTTCACAAGTCCTTTCTAACTTATTATTTTCGGCACATAATCTGTATCTCCCTTAAAGCACTAAGGTATTTCGCTGTATTCTAGCAGTCACTGATATATTATTTGCATATTATTATTTGCACGAGCATTTGGATAAGAGATAAGTAATTTATTGCACATATTACAGTCTTATATTATAGTTATTGGCTAATCTATTAATTTTTAAAAATAGCTTATTTTATTCAGTAATCGTACACCATTGAATTTATACTAAGATATTTTATCATAATTTAGAGTATATAAGGTAGTTTCTTCTAATAGGTATTTGGACTTGCTAATACTATTGGGACGTTCGCACCAATAAACCTTTGCAGAAGTGGATGATAGAATACGAACAAAGACTCAGTCATGAAAATAAAAGCTATTATCAGATGTCGTGGTATGATACGAATAAAGACTCAGTCATGAAAACAAAAGCTATTATCATATGTCGTGGTACGATGATTTAGTCAGTGTTGACTGCTATTACTTCTTATTCAATGTTCATTTTTTTGTATTCTAAGCAATTTTGTACAAAACTTATTAGTTTGTTGTTCCAATTTTGGTGGGATGGTGATCAAAATTCTCCAAAAATTAGATGGGTAAGTTGGCAACCCTCTTGTAGTTTGAAGTTCAACGATGGTTTAGGCTTTAAGGATTTTGAACACTTTAATTTGGTTGTTTTGGCGAAACAATGTTGGAGACTCATTCATAACCCATCTAATTTATGGGCTAGGGTTTTGAAAGATTTTTATTTTCCACGTGTATCATTTTGGGAGGTCCAAAGTAAGTGAAATAGCTATTGGATTTGGTAGAGTTTTTTAGCCGGAAGGGATGTGTTGCGTAAGGGTGTACGTATAAATATTGGTGATGGCAGAACTACTCATGTTTGGTCTGATCCTTGGTTGCCTAGTTTGACACTTCTCTGTTGCAATGATCTCCTACATGTCCAGATAATATTCGTATGGTGGCAGATTTAATTGATCGTAATGCTCTTGATTGGAATTATCGGCTTGTGTTTACCATCTTTTCGCAATACCATGCTACAATAATTTTGTCAGTTCCAATTGCACCTTTTGGCACTCTGGATTTATTAGTTTGGCACTACACGAGAGATGGCCAATATACTGTTTGTTCTGGATATAAATAGACATGGAAGAGTGTTTGGTCCCTTCAAGTTATGGCAAAATTAAAATATTTTTTTTAATACACTCTTCATAATGTTTTACAAGTATTAACTAATTTAATCAAGAGATGTTATTCAGTGGATTCTCAATATCCTATTTGTCAGTATGAACTTGAGACTTTGGAATATATATTTTTTCACTATTTTTATGCTCGTTTAATATGGTTTATTAGTTCTTACTCCAATAAACATGTTTCTAATGATTTTTCTAACTTTCTCTCCAAAATAGAGATTGAGAGTTCTTTATTGTTGTCTCTAGTAATACTTACGCTTTGGCATATATGGAAAGAGGAAAATCAATGTATTTTTTGATAAAGTGGTTCCTAATTCCATATTTACTTTGTCTCGTATATCTCTTGATTTTTTGCAGTTACAGTAAAGTAGTATTTTTGCTCTCTTTCTTCTAGCGTGCATGATCATTCGGTTGTATAGTTTTCCCTTCCTCAAAGATTTTTCAAGCTTACTTGTGATGTGTCATGGAAAAATTAATTTTCTCCTATAACTATAGTGGTGATAATTACAAATAGTGGAGGACATAAAATGCATGGTACAGCTAGGCGAATTTGGTATCTGTCTAGCAGGAGAAGCATGAGCAATATTAAAATGTTTGGATTATCAGTCATTATATGTGGAACAAATTCACAAGTTTTGTATAATATTATTCAATATCCTTCAAGTTTCTCACTATAGAAAATTAGGGCAACAGTGGTATCAATATTGCATATTGGCTCATGTCTGCAGCAATTAGGGCAACAGTGGTATCAATATTGCATATTGGCTCATGTCTGCATCAAGTTTTTTATAAGTATATACACGTCATTATAATATTTTAGTGGATATTGTAACAAAATTTTATTTAAATCGACTTTTACCACAGGATTAGATTTTGTATAACCTGTCTTCTCTGCAATCATTGTTATACTAATTTGTTGTATTTGCAACCTTGCAATGCAAATATTTTGCTGGTAAAAAATGGTTATTTGAGTTTTTAAAATTTTTATATTTAAATAAATCCTTTTATTATTAAAATAAATTAAATAAATCTATATATTTTCTTTATATATTATCTTGTTTACTTTGCCATAAACATCCTTCATTAAAATTAATAAGCTTAACTCATTTACTCCAAATTAAATAAATTCATATATTATCTTATTTACTTTGCGACAAACATCCTTCATTAAAATTAATAAGCTTTAACTCATTTACTCCATTAACTAGAATTAAATCTCATTATATCACAATTAAATTAGAGATGTTTGAACTATTTAATAAAAAATAACTTATCAATTTGCTTCAAGATGTAGAATTATATTGCAAATCGGATACACTTAAGATAACTTGTCGGCATCTCATACATTGGAGAATTTTTATGTATGGCTTGATCATATTAGAATCGGCAACAAGTTATAATCCAATCTAAAAGTTAAAAAGACTAGTTTATTACATTTTAAAATTTAAAGGCTTTATAGATTTCTTAAGAACTTATTTGATTTATTTTTTAAATTTTATAGACTTATTTAATGGATAAATTTCATCTTGTCCCTAAACTTATATGATTATAACAATACCATCCTTAAAATCTAATTTGTAACATAAAACCCCAGACTTTAATTTAGTTAACTATAAACTTTTTATCACCATTTACTGATAGTGAATTTGGATAGAGATAGTGAATGCAACTGGAACCCGAAAAAAAAAGTAATGAGGAGTTTATTGTTATCTAAATTAAAATTTTGTGGCTTTTATATTACAAATTAGATTTTAGGAACGCTATTGTTACAAACTCTATAAATTCAAGGACCATCGATGAAATTTACCCTTATTTAATTTGCTTTAATAATTTATATAAAGGTTTATTTGGATAAAAAAAATAAGGGCTTAAATACTGTTTGTCCATACGGACTAAAATAGCCTTTTGGCCAATGGATATGATAAGTTAACGGCTAAAATTTTCAAATCAGTTTTTCTGAGTTTGAATTTTTTTTTTAAACGAAATTAGAGATCGGAGGAGTAGAATATGTGATTTCTCATATTTACTATTGAGTTTGAATTATTATTTATAGATATTTTTTTTATAAATCATAAATTATAAAAAGTAAAGAAACGGTATTTTAATATATTTTATAATTTATATAAATTTATTTTTTCAGGATTTAAATATTATAAAATAAATAAATCTAACAAATGCCGTTAGTATAAGTTTTACATAATCATCAACCAGAATTGCTTGTTATCAATAACTTAATAGCATAATAATTAAGAGCGAGCAGTATTGCTCAAATTGAAAAAACCGATCGAATTGAATTAATTTAAAAATTCAATTCAATTTTTATTTATTTCAGTTCGATTTAATTTTTAATTTTAAAAAATTTATTTATTTCCATTCGATTTAGTTTTAATGAGAAAAAAAATTGAACTGAATTTATTAGTAATAATAGTATATTATTTTCAATAATAATATAAAAAGATTATATTATATTAAAGTTAAAATATTTTAATTAAATTTTAAAATATTAAAAATAAAGTGTAAAAATTAAAAAAATTTATTAAAAATTTAAACTGATCAAATCAAATCGAAATGAATTGAATCAGACTGATTTGGTTCGATTCAATTTTTATAAATACCAAAATTTGAATTTTTAATTTATTCAGTTCAGTTTGATTAAAAACCGAACCGACCAAATGCTCACCCTAATTAATAATTGAGAATCCACAACTATATAGTAGGATTTAGACAACAATTATCTTAGCTTGTGGATTGTTGCTTTTTTATGTGCTGTGAAAAAAATAAGTCAGTTGTTTCTATGCCATAACAGTGGAGCATAAATGCAACAATTCTGAAACTGTCACCAGTAACTTGTGACAGCATACAAGTCAACAGTTTACTGCTGCTGGTTTATATCCATTTTTATAACTGTGATTTATATGATAATGTAAGAGATCAAAATTTCAATGGATACCATTTCCTAAAAAGATTGTTGGTATTGCAAGCTCAATGCCATCTCAAATGTGACCAACTAAATAATGCCTAGTAATAGTTAAGGCAAACTAAAATCATATTTTAAAAAAAAAGAAATTTAAAATAAATCAACTAGAGAAGGATGATGAATTATTTGACCAATGAGAAAAAAATTGTTATTATTCATCAGCAGTAGCACTTGCAGCACTGAGGTCCACAGAAAGATCAAGAGTCTGAAACACAATAACAAAAACTATGAGTAATTAAATGGGAATTTGCTGAATTGGGCTAAAAGTATTAAGCTTAAATTTCTTGATCAAGAGGTTACCTTTCCAGTAATTTTACTGTACATTGCAATCACATCATCTACTGTGGTCTCAAAATGTGTTGTTGCATCATAACTCTGCAAGTATAATTCAACCACGAATTCTTAAAATGGCCAGAGAAAAAACACATAAACCTTAAAAGCTGGATTATAGAGATGAAATGGCACAAGTTCCTTCTCCCTTAATCAGAGGTCTTCACTTTTAAAAAATCTGACTTAATCAGACGGTATATACCAAAAAATTGTTTAAAGGAGCACTTGTATTGGCTAGTTAATCAAGATTCTTCAACTAGCTAGATTGTTTTATTTTTTAGCTCAGTGGTACTGGAGTCATCTCTAAAGGCTCGAGTTCAAACACATAAAAGGGAATACCTACTGCAATGTAAATAATGCTGGTTCAAAATGTGGTGTCTGCTTCTACTTACAGTAGATATGAAGCAGTGATCAACTCCAGAATCATTGGTGGGCACATATCTGTCGTAAGTTTCATAGAATATTTCCTCCACAGAGCCAAGCAAGTCAACTCCAGGCTTCAACTCTACCTCAGGTTTGTCGGTCTCTGCTTCCGTTGAGACAAAAGCAATATATTTTCCCTTTGGTGCAACATTGTGGGAATAAGAACAACAGAAGAGGTACCTGCAATAATCTCAGACATTTTCAACTCACATTAGATTGCTTTCTTGTCATAATCATGAATTTTTCAATTACCTCAAGGCTAATATAATCATAGGACTAATTGTTTGTTATATTCTGTTCTTGCTACTGAAGTGAATAGGTTTCTAATAATGTGAAAGATAATCAATTGAAGAGAGAAAAGAAAAGTATAAAAATATCTATGGTAGTAGCATACATATCTGATTTTCGGCCGAGTTGCTTCTGCGGCAGAATAAGCTGGACTGAGTGAGAATCACTAGTGTGTGGAATAGGATGACTCATTATACATATTGCACGAGCAACTTTTCCGACCTTCTTAACCTGTTTGAGTTGAAGGAGTGAAAAATGAGGATAGTTGATATATATGATGGTTTATTTCAGCATATCAACTCATAAAACTTTATTCTACTAGTTTTGAGCTTGGTTGATATACTGGGATCGTTACACAACTAGTGTAAATTATATAAATTGTAAGCTTGAAATGCTTAGCTAGAAGTTACCTTGTCAGGCAAGTATGATGGATCACAGACAATTTTCTTGCATTTAGCAGTCTCTCCTTCAGAGGTCACACCAATGGCTTTCCCATCTGCATCGAACTCTACCTGTCATCAAGCAAGCAAAGCAAAGAATATAAACATCAGCAGAAGTGAAGATTAAAACAAAACTTCTTAATTGTGAAGAAGGTACTAGTTGATATTATCACCTGTCAGATTCATGTAAAAATGTAATAGTTTCATCTGAATCTTCAAGTTATTAAAGAGGTTATTAACAGAAATGTAAGCATGTCTATTAATATCAATAAACCATGAGCCTCAACCATTGGATCCTTTTCAACCCTCTAAAGTTCACCAGTTGCACGCAGAAAAGGTATAAATTTCTGGAAACAGATGTGTTATGGCAGATTTACCTTGCATTCTGGTTTGTTGAGCATATAAGTTCCCCCATATACTGCACTTAACCGCGCAAATGCCTGCCGAAATAATAATACAAAATGTTAAAGCAACTTATCTTTGCTACCTAAATCTGCCAAAGATTTGCATAATAGAACAAACCTGAGGCAATTCTCCTAGTCCATACAATGGATAGATATAAGGCGATCCTCCTTGGAAACGTGCTAAGGACTCAGCATAGAGCTTTATTATAAAACAAATAGCCAGATATTAGTTAGATGTATCTTCCAGCTAAACCTGACTAAAATAACTTTTGGACCATATTCTAATTGCCCAAAAATGTCAGTTCTGAGCTAGCTATTATATATCTGGCAATTCTCTAGAGCAGTAGTGTTGATATTAGAATGGTTAAAAGGTTCAGAAAATCACCTTCATTCTCTTCACAAAATCTAGAGCTGGTTGATCCAAGTAACTATCATCCTGGTGAAGTGCCAATGCATGACCAATAAAGTCAATTGTATCATCTTCTAGCCCATATTTTCTACATTCAAAAAGATATAGCAAACATCAATCTATACCCAAGCTTGATGAGCAACCAAATGTATGTATGCAGATATAGACTCGTACGAAATAATCTTTCTTGCTGTAACTTTTGTCAAGTCTAGCCCCTCATGAGATTTTGGATCATTTTCTTCATAGTCTTGCACATAAATGAAGAATTTTCGAGCACGACGCTTCTCAAACAATCCCATCAAAGGTGACTTCAGTGCTTCAACATCATTTGCTGGGACTTTGCAGATCTGAGCATTATATATATATACTTTTTTTGAGATAAAAAAGAATTAAGCATCTCTTACCTATCTCAAAGAAAAGAAGCTCAATCATACCTTGCCTTTGTTGTACACAAAACTACCATCCACAGCCTTGAAGTTAAGATACTTGGTAACATCAGTATGGATGAGAACTCGAACTAAATTTCCATTCGCAATGATGAACTTGTCAAAGAAAACATAGAAACAAAAAATAGAAAACCGTTAGAAATGCATATTGATTGAAGAGGTCTATGAGGTTTATAAGTTTATTTAATTTAATTTAAATTTTTAGGAGTTGAAATGATCTATTAGCCCCTCTAATCTCAGCAGCTGGGTTATCCGACAAACAAGCAATATCCATGTACTCAGTAAGAAACATACCTTAGGAATCATGTCCACATTGTACTCCTTGCTTGAACCCAGGCCTTCTGGAGGCTTCTCATCAGCTCCCCTAAAACGCTTCCAAAGCTGCAATAACAAAGAAAGAACAAGTAAAAGGAAAAATAAAATAAATATAAAATGTTGTGATAGAATATGAAGGAAGTTTAGCATTGCAGTTAATTCAATAATAGCTTAATTACTCTAGCGGCTGCATTTCATTGTCTTAGATTTACTGCAACACAAAGCCAAACACAGCCATAATAAATAAAAAGTAAAATCCATAGTTTGAGTATGAGAAGACTCTGACCTGATTAAGATTAAGAGATGTTGATTCTCCTCCATAATAGTCATTTTGATCCATATGCAACACCTGATACAGATGAAGATATTAACTATATGCTGAAAATAGCATGTGGCTAAGATTCAAGAATACCTTTCATGAAAGCTAGTCCTTGTGAGAATTTTGAGAAAAGTAAAATGGAAAAGAGTAAACAACTATGAGTTTAAGGCTCCATTTGTTGGCAGAAAATAATTTGCTTATAGAAAACTGAATATTTTTTGAGAAACCAACTTTTTTCTAATTTAAAAAATGAATAATATTAATAAATTTATATATAATAATGCTAATAAGATCGATAAAGTTTGTCATTTTCCTTAAAAATGACTATGTTTTACCTTTGATCGTGAAAATATATTTTTTCCATTCACCAATTTTTTGAGTGCACCAAACATTTTCTAATCTAGATTGGAAAAACAAGGGTATTCCAGAGATTTTGAAGTATATTTTTATAAACTAATTCACCCAATCTAAGCATCAACAGTAAAAAATTCAAAATTCCAATAATAAGAATAATGAGAATTCTTGCATATATAGGCAGCTCCTAACTTATAAGAGATCAAAAGATGGCAAGTAAATCAAAGTAAGAAGAAAAATTGAAGAATTACCTTGAGCCCATCAACAGAGAGAAGGCCACTGAGAATGCATTCCTTGAGACCAGTACCAAGAACTATCACATCATATTCTTCATCCATGGTTTTCTAACTAATTAATTAATTAACCCACGATTAATAAATCTTAATCTAATAATCCCAGAAGAGAAAATGGTGAGATGCAGCGAAAGAGATCGAAGCTCAGTGTGGATTTTTCTCTATGGAAAGGAAATAGAAAGAGTGGTGTAATTTTCTGCGTTGGTGTGATCTTGAGCAGGTCTTTAGCGGGAACCAACGAATATTACGCCCAAATGAAAGTATTTTAGCCCTTCCTCCACTCTCCTTTGAGCGCGTGCACGGTCTGCGCCTTAACAGTTTACCATATCTTGGTGTTATGCCATGTGTCGTTTTTTTCTTAAAAGTTTTTTTTAGTTATATTAAAATGATAATTTATTAAATTAGTTATATTAATTCAATTTTTTAATTGAATAATTATTTAATTTTTCATAATAGTAAAATGATATCATAAGAGTCAATTTTCTCATAAGTTCACTATTTTAATTAGCTTAAGACTAATTATTTATTTCTCTATTTTATAATTTTTATTTATTTTATTTTTTATATGTATAAGAAATATAATTTTTTTTATGAATTTTTTAATTATATTTATTTTAAATACATTAAATTTTATTAAATATTAAAAGATATTGTAAAATTTTTTAAAAAATAAAATAAAATTATAATAATAATTATAGTCTAAAAAAGTAGATAATAAATTTAAAATAATTAAAAAAATAAATAAAATTTATGAAATGAAGAAGAAAGAATAAATTTTTTAAAAATCTTTTTTACCGTTTAAAGTCAAGATTCAAATGCTTTTATTGCAGTCTGATTTTAAGATTCAAAACCCTAAATTAAGTGCTAATAAACTCAATTGAAAACTGAATAAATTTCTTACACAAATTAAATGAAATTGTTTTAAAATACTTAACCAAATTATTTTTTTGAAACAAATTATGTTTTCACAATTCAGCAACAATTTGTTTGATACTGCAGGTGAGAACTGCAAACCCCTATGTCCAATTAAAATTTTCAATTAATTATTCTTTTCAATTATATTTTTTATTTAAAATGAAAAAATTAATTTTTTTCTCAACTTATAAAATTTTCGAATTTTATAATAATTCATTTAATTTTTTTTTTTAAAAAATCAATCATATCAGATAAATCTAATTCTTATTTTCCTTACTAATTATCAATGCCAAAAGAACTTTTTTTTTTCTCCAGAATTAGATGAAAATGTACAATTTAATTCTGATAAATTAAAATCAAAATTCAATAATTTCAAAATCCATTTATATAATTAATACTTTTCGCTCCATAATTTTTGTCATTTTTTCTTTTTTTTTTAATTATGAAATTATTATCCAATAACATATAAATTGACTATTATAACCTATTTAATTTTATTCTATTTTTAAAAAATTTCTTAAAATATTTTTTAATATTTAATAAAATTTAACATTTTTTATAAAATGTATATAATTAAAAAATTAATGTACAAAAAAAAGTAAAATGAACAAAAATTACGAAATTGAGGGACTAAAACAAAATAGATCTAAACCGAAAACAATTCCTACAATAATCATAGGAAGAGAGGATTTGAGTTGCTGCAAAGAAGAAGAAACATGAACAAATGTATTGATTAAACTACACATTATAACATGATACAACTTCATCATCTGCTTTCACAACACCTACATTACATTTGGCACAAATTCATAAACCCTAATTGGTATAAAATTAAGAAGTCTCTTGCCTAATGGTAGAAAGCTTCTTGATTTAATATCTATATGCATACACACTTATCACTCATATGTAATCAAGCATCCAAAACTTCATCTGCTGGTGCAAGCATCCCCAACTAGGCAGCAGCTAGCTTCCCAGAATTGTTGAAGTAGACAGGAACCAAGATTACAAGAATCTTTAATATAAATAAATAAATAAAGTTCATGGGCTTGCTTGATTTTGTTGACCCTCAAAGATCACTTCAATCCTTCAGATTCAATCTGGGAATGGTAACCTGCAAATATGCTTCAATATTATTATTATTATTGCATAAATACCCTTGAGTTTGTAGTGTAAACCAAATAGGTTTGGGTTACTGCAGGATATATTTCAAAATCGAGACACTAATTAATAAGTTTCCTTATACTACAAGGATCATGTCGTAATTTTCTCTAAATATTAACAGCTAAATGGATGGATTGAAGAAAGTTTCTAATGGATTCAAAAGTTAAGGATGTTTAATGAGTTTCTGAAAGTATATGGATCAACCTGTAAATAATAATAATAATATATAGGGACTAACTTGTAATTTACCCTAATATTTATCTAATTGCATAATGGAAATCATGCAGGTAAATGGATTCCTGAATATGAGATAAGAAAATAAACACAAAAACTTTTTGCATGTAAAGGGATGCAAAAACAAACCCCAGTCTAAGGAAAGTGTAGGAGCCTTTAAAATCTAGAGCAGGATCTGCTGAGCTGCTGCTGTTGGTCACCACAGAATCTGATGGCTGTCCTGCTTCAAACAATTGCATTCTGCCTACTGGAACATTCATCATCTACCATATTCAAATAAACTCAGAACTGAGAAAAGATTCAACAAACAGCTTATTAAAAGGAAAAATGCAAAAAGAATTCACATACATGCTTCTTTAGTCGCTCATTCTCTTCCATCAATTGAGCTCCCTGGAAATGAATGGGAAGAAACTGTGTCAAAGATGGAACAAAAAGGAGAGAGGAAAAAGCAATCAATATCCTGGATATATTCATGTCTTGTGTTCAGTAGTTTAGTTTTTTCTTGTAAGAATCATACTGTTCATGTTGATATTAGGGTTTTGCTAACAAATGAAGCCTCTTTCAGCAAGGCTACAGGAGAAGGATAAGGGTTACCTTGCTTTTGAGGGCATTGATTTCATTTGCAACTGCATCACCCTGAACAACAACACACAAAGATCAGTTCTCAACATGCAAATAAGTAAAAAAAAAAACACCCAATAAATTTCAAAAAGAAAAAAGACAACAGCTAGTGGTTACCTTTGTTTCCAAGACTCTTTTCAAGCCTCTTTCAAGTAATTTCTCTAAATGTTGAAGCTCTTCTATGCCCAATCCTTGGAGTTCTTCTCCCTTCATCTGCCTGTCATCACCCCACCATGTCTCAATCTTATAAATTAGCATATGAATCTTTTCATTGGCAAACAGAGTGAAAGCACTGCAGAATTTACCTCAGTTCATGGGTCCTCTCTTCTATTTCCTTGCTCAATGAGGCAAAAGTACCATCTTCAAGCTGAAAGTAGACACAGCTTTATTTAAATTTCTATATAATAAAAATCATATATTATTGTATAAAAATTTATTTAAATTATTTTTTTATAAATAATTTATTGCAATCGAAACCCACAGACAAAAGAGGAAATAGGAAGGAAAAGAAGCAAAGGCCATTTTGGTTTTAGGAAGCAAAGAACAGAAACAAGAGACTTCTGAAATAAGGAATATATTTCTTTTTTTTTAATGAAATTATATATACCCTTTGATTTAATTTCTCTAGAATACATGTATATATTAAAATTTTGAAAAAAAAAATATAAATATTGCATTTTACTATTAACATATATTATTATATCCATCCCAAAATAATAAATTTACTTCTATATTTATTTAGAATAGATGAAAAAGAAAAAAAAAAGTGTATCTTTACAGAGTAGAGTTAATATTTTAATTCAAATGTTTTTGTAAATTAAATATAAGAATAATAAAAAGAAAAGAATGATTATTTTTTGGAAAAATAAATTAAAAGCTACAATTTCCAGATTTAGTTCTATATAAAAGATAGTTGAAAAAAAAAATAATTATGTATGCTTTGCATTAGGTATTTCATCTTTTTTTCTTATTGGTGAATTTTCCAGTCGCCTCAAAGGGTTTTAGACACTCCTCTCAAAAGCTAATTTTTAAATAAATTAGATTTAACTTAAATTTAATATAGTATCAGACTCTCACTGACCGATATTGAACCTCCTGTAAATAGTTTTAAGCGTTAGAAAACGTATTGAAATCACATCGGTTTAAAATAAAGATAATCTGCTTCTTATAAATCTCTATTAATATAGGGTCTACCAGAGCATTTATCAATTAAAATCGGTAAAAAAAATGTAATTATAAACGAAATATAGAGTTATGAAATTCTTTATAATATAGTTTCGTTTTACCTAAATAAAATTTATCCGTTATTAATTTATAAATAAATTATAAAAAATTATTTGTAAATAAAAGCAATTTTTTGTTTCAAAAAAGATACTAATAAACTAAAAGCCACTATAATAAATATAGAATTTAATTAACAACCCTTTATTAGCATTATTCCTACGTAATATTAAAATAATAAATAATATCAAGAAAATAACAAAATAATAATGACATATACAAATTAAAAGGTTGCTTATGGAAAATATTAAGAAAATTTTATATTATGGAATTTATATACATCGCTTGCTTGCTGATAATTATTATTAATAATATATTTTAAATTTTTAATAATATATGAGAATTTCCATTATTTTCTAATAAAAAGCATAATTATATAGAAAAAAAAGAAAGACATATACATAAAGGTTTAAAATCAAACCTGAAGCTCAAGTGCTGGTCGATCCAACTTGCCAAAGTTCTTTGGATGCAGACTGTGCCTTTCAATCACCTGATTCATACTTCAAAAGCCAAAGGTTTGACAAGCTCATTTCTTTAGAACTTCATTGAAAGAAATTTCAACAAATTTTTTATATTAAAAGTAATTTTTGTTGAGGTATACTGAAAATTTTTGAAGAAACTATTGATCAACTCTAACAAATTTGTATGCTTTAGGATAAATATTCAACTAAGAAACTACTAAATCAATGAAATGATTAATAATAATCATGTATGCTGAATGTGTAAATAAATATCACAATTCTAAATCTAATTATTAGATTATATATATGATAATAGCAAAATATTTTTTCAAAATATATTTAATAGAAAACTATTTACACTCCGTCAAAAATTTTAACCAATATCGCTTGACTAAGACGATATAAGAGAAAGATAGACTAAAAGTAGAAAAATCTTATTGAAATTTTTTAAAAATTGAAGAGTGAGCTTCTAATAGTCAAAGTAGACTATTTATAATAGGAAAAAAAAACTCTAATATGCAAAATTATAAAAATATTCAAAAAAAATAATTAAAATATAAAATTGACTCCTAAATGGTAAAATTTTCATATCGAACTTTGTAATAGACCTGCAGCTCTTGTCACACTTTCGAAAGTCATGTGTCTCGAAATTTCATTTTCGAAAAGTTATCGTGAGTCTCCATCAGATATCGACAGCAAAAATTAGGTCCGATCCAAGTTTATCATAAAATTTAAGCCTAGTTGCTCAGTCAACATCTAACACTATTATTATTAGATTAATTGGCTTAATAAAATTAAGATTTATTAAATTTGGATAAAAGTTTTTATAAAATTTTTAATTTTGAACTAAATTACTAAAATTAAAAAATTGAATAAATTTATCAAAACTTATAATTTTTTTTAGGTCAATTGGCTTGTAATATATTATTATTATTATTATTATGGTATTAATTAAGAGGACTTCAACTTATAATATATAATTAATAATTAACAAGAAATTATTTTTATTTAGAAATTAGTATATCATAGTCTCTTTTGATTGTAAACAGTTAAAATTTATTTAAACTTTAATAGCTATATATATTAACCAGCAGTAATAAGATAATGTTAAATACAAAATCATTCATCTTTATTTAAGGTTAGTGATAAAATAATTCGATTTGAAGTCCTCAAGGTGATTAAGATTAAATTTTCTTTAGCAAATCTGTGAAAGAATTCACCTTGAGTTAATTAGTCTGAACTTGCTTTTTTTTTATTAATTAGTTTTTTATTCCTAATATCTTTTTTTTAGTTATAAAAAAAATTATACAAACCGTTACTTAATTAGATCAAAACCATAATTTTAAGTTCTTCAAACTGAAAATTATAAAAATATAATTATTATAAGTGCGAGTTTTGCACTACTAAATAAGTGCGACTGCGAGTTAATAAGTATTTAGTACACTCAAATGTAGCTAAACTTCTAAACAATAGAAAAGACGACTTTAAGTATTCTAATTTTTTATCGAGACATTTGATTTTTGATGCAGGGTGTTTTTCTGCAATCTGATTTTTTTATTACTGTTTTTTGGGTTAATGTCTATAAAGACTTTCTTCGTTGCACAACTCTATATTTGACTTGTCTAAAATCTTTCTTGCCTTCCACATTCAACATGCTCGCAATGAATTCAACATTTGATGCTTTAGTGCAAAATTTTTGTGAGCCAGTCGTAACTTAATTTTTTTTTCACTTATTTTTTTTTCCTTTTGGAATGTATATATTTTTATATATGTTATCCGTATATGAAATTCTTATAAGGTTTTTCACTTAACATGACAACGTTGGATTGATTTTCCCTTAGTTTTCTTTCTCTTGTATAAATATATCTTAGTTTTTTCCTTTTTTAATAATTTTTCTTTGTTAAAAAATAAGTATTTGGTAGAATTATTATTAGTTGTGGATGTGCTAATACTGCAAGGACTTTCAAGAGGTGAAAGTTTTATTTTATTGATCAAGAATTGAATTATAAGTTTAGTAAAATCCTCAAAATTACTTATATATAATATATGTTTTAAAAATAAGTAAAAAAAATTGTTACAAAATAATAATAAATATAGAATTATAATTTTTTTTTAGTAAAGAATTAAGGATACAAAAATTCAAATTTAAATTTTCTACGCGAGTAATATATTTTTAGCAACTGAATCAAAATAAATTAGACAATGTAAAATTATAATTTCGGTAATGAGAATAATGCTCGAAAATATATTATGTTGGTATTCTATAATTTTTGAAATTCTATGATTATAACAAAACATATTTATTTTTGGATTGTATGATTATAACAATACATATTTTTAGGATAATTATGTGTAGTTTTCATTGTAATTAGCTTTCTATTATACTTAGTTTTTTTTTTTTTTTTAGGTTAGATATTTATGTATAAATAGAAGTTTTGTGTATTTCCAAAATCATGGAGAATACATCAATTTTTTCCTCCAAAACGCTAGCGTATTTAATATTATGTTTTGTGATTTTCTATTATAAACTATGAACTCTTTAATTGTAAATAATAATTATTATTGTGGATGTGTTGAAACTAATATTTAAATTTGATTTAAAATTAAATTTAAATAATAAAAAAAGACAGTGGATTAAATTAAAAGAGATTCTAATATATTAATATTAAATACCATAATTTGACAACCACATTTAGGAAAGTAAATAAGCAAAAATAAGAAAAAGTAAAGCAAAAGAAAAAAGAGAAGGGAACAATACTAGTGGAAAAAAAGCTAGATTAAGAAAAACTCTTCATAATAAAAATGAAGTAAAATCTCAAACTTTGAAATTACCCTCTCTACGTGTGCTGAGATTCATTTTAAAAGAAAATAATTTAAATAAAAAAATTATGTATATATTTTTTTTAAATTAAAATTTCATAAATTAATAAAGAAAAATTTTCTGATTAATATTTAATATGAAAAAGCTCCAAATATTCAAGATTTACAAAATAAGAACTATATTTGAAAAGTATGGGAGAATAAGAAAATAAGCGACACACTTTTCTTTTCAATACATATGGATACGCAACACAATCTTAGAACGCATAATGCATGTATGACCGAATTGTACTTAGACCAATTTTATTATTTTTAATATTTTAGTATTTTATGAAATTTATTTTAAATTAATTTAATCTAAATTATAAGCTAAATTTGTGCATACCATTTAGAAAGGAGATTCCTCCAAAACAATTTAGGAAAATAATTCTCAATGTAATATAAGTTTCACTGTTTGACTAAATATCCTTTCTATATTATAATTACAACTTCCTACATTAGAATTAAAGTTTGAAGACTAAAAACATATTTAAAGTGACAGTCATAATTAGCTAATGAATAAAGCTGATGATGCTATGAACAATATTTTATTTTTCTCTATTATTTAATAATGTATCAAGGTTTAACCTTGTGACGTTCTAATATAGATCTCCTGCATACTTAGTTAACTTATCAAGAATTTCTTGTTACGTTCTCGAAACTGGAATCGCTTGGTTATCTATGTTTGTAGGTGTAGTAAAACAATATTTGCTTGATTATCTATGTTTCTAATTATATGTTTCTAATTACATTAGTTGGTTAAGGGGTGTAGTAGAGCAATCTTTGCTCTATTATCTATGTTTCTAATCACATTGGTTAGTTAAGTATATAGTAGGGCAATCTTCTAGAAAATATCTTTGTTTTGTTCTTTATCAAGTTGTGTGACGGGATTTTTTATTACGAGTTGGTCATGCGCTTAGCATATCAGAGCTAAAGTGAAGCAAATTCTGATTTATTTTAGATTTTAGGGTTTTTGAGTTTTCTTTTTTCCTCTTCATTAGAGAATTTGGTTTGAATTTTCTTTGTGACTATTGCTGCTTCTTTTTATTAATTTAAGTTTTATCTAAATCTATTTTGTTTTATTTCTTAGTTTGGCAAAAAATCTTCTCAATTGACATTATTTTCTGTTTGGCCGAAAATCATCCAATTTGTTTGGCCAAAATTTTCATTGCCTTAATTTTTAATGTTTGGCCGAAATTTGTGAGATATTCTTCCTGATTTTCTCTTAGCCAAAATTTAAGATATTGATTTGCTGTTCTAAATTTTTCCCTTGTTATTGGCTGAAGTTATAGAAATTAATTTTGAAATTTGAATTGTTTTGAATTCAGATTAAAAATAAAAGAAATTCTGCATATTTTCTTAGAGTGCTCATTTAAGACAATTGCACCTAAATTGATTTGATATCAAATCCTTCTTTTAAGACCAGAAAATTCATTTATAACACTGAAATTGATTGAAATTTATTTTTTTTTTTTTATGATTCTATTTGTGAGATTTTGATACTTTTCTTTTAGGATAGAATTTAAACAAATCTATAAATTTAAATTTTTTGTTCAAATTCATTTCTATTTGAATTCTAAGTTTCTGTTTTTGGTTTAAACTTCTTTTACTTCCTTGACATTGCTAGAATATTGTTTACTTGTATTTATACTCTAGGTGATAATTTTTAAGTAGCACAAAATTTTATTCGTGTGTTACTTTCTAAATTGTTAGTGTCTTCTTTCTAGTTTTTACATGCTGCAATTGAATAATCAACAAAAGAATGGTAAGAGTGCAAACACTTAATACTTTTACTTCTAACACCATATTTGCTAATTCTCTTTATTCTTTATTGATTTAAAGCAGGATGAGTAAAGATGAGAATGTAATGGATAGTGATAATGAAATTGAACCGGACATGGCTAGTGATTATAATCTCTTCAAAAAGTCAATTGGTGGTGAGTTTAGAAGACTCTATAGGAATCTTGAGAGATTGATCGAACCTATGGAGAGTTTAAAAGTCTCACAGGCTTTCACTTCTACAAAAATGCTTTAAAGAACTCTTAATTCCAATAGGTCTCAAATCTGAGATGAAGAGTTAATGCATCAATGATTCATCTCTTTACACTATTATAAGGATTTGAACAATAGGTTGGCAAGACTAGTGCAAGGAATACAGATAGAGAAAGAAAAGGAGAAAGAAGAGGTTAAAATTCCAATCTCAACTTCCATGGAGATTGAAATTGAAGAGGAAGTTGTAATGCATGAAATTAATGCAGTTATTACTGAAAATTCCATCAATGAGCTTATAGAGGAGGTTGTAAATGATGGTGGACATGAGGAGGACATGATTGATAAGGTGGAGGAGGCAAATGGGGCTGTTTTGAAAGTTATAGAGGAGAATGGGTCATAGCCACAGGATCTTTCTATGACTAACATTGTATGCCTAGTTTATTTATTCTTAATGTACAAGTTGTTGATGAAAACATCCATGGTGAAAGTTTTATACTATTTCCGTCTATTTAAGAGGTTTTTGAAGATACATTGGTTCTTAAAGTTTCCATTTCTGACATGAATATGAGCAAGATTCAATGACTAATCTTTCCTAAAGGAGAGAATGATACGAATCCAATAGAGTAAATTTTCAACAATAGTGTGGAGTAACCTTATATCATTCAAATGGGTCTAAAAAGAATTCAAAATTATATTCATATGATTTAAATACACTTGAGGCGTGCTTCAATTCATATGGGGCAGATTTGGAGCAGGTTAGGGGGTCTAATCAAACCTATGGGTCAAAACTACACAAAAGGAAGTCTAAAGTGAATATTAAGAAAGACTTTTATAAAGATTCAGTTTTGTCATAATGAGCTTGCTATGTTTTATTATTTAAACACTTGCTTTATTTTTGATTTTGTTTGGACTTGTATTCTAATCATATTTTATTTTTTAAGTTTTAGAGCATTGAGTCATATTTTGAGCTTATATTTTAATAGTTATGAGTTTGATGTGTTATTTCAGTGTATGATTGGATTTGAGTCTTGTGTGTGGTTCGACCAAACTTAAGAAGAGTGTGTTAGAATTTTAATTTTCTCTTTACTATATAAGGATAAGGAACCCTTGTAAAGGGCAACTTTTAAATTAAAATTTTCAGATTCTTCTTTATGCCTTTAGCTTGTATTACTTTGAGTGAGAGTGAAAATTTATTTTCATCAATTGCATCAAGAATCTTAGTTAACTTATCGATTATTCATTGTGGCATTGATCGAATTCTCATCTAAATCCTTCTATCATTGGTTATTCAGCTTCTCTAAGTGTGTGGGATGCCATAGGAGGTAGACTCATTAGATTCCATATCCATTTGTGTATATGGGTTTGAGACTTGTACCATAAGATTTCACATAAGTCGATATCAGAGCACAGTAATAGATAAATTCATATTTATCTATTTTTATTTGTTTCATTTTTCTTTAGTTTATTTTATTATTTCAATTTATTTTACAGTTTCTCTTAAAAAAAATAAAAAAGAAAGAAAAAAAGAAGTTTTATTTCGGTTGTGATTAAAAAAAAAGTAAAAAAAAGTTATTTCAATTGTTTGATTTTTTTTTTTTTTAAAAAGGGAGAAATATCAAAGTTTAGCGCTTTATTCGTGAAATTTCAGATTGAACTCAAAGAGAATTCCATGTATGTCTGATCGTTTTCTTATCATTATGGTTATGGTTGGAGATTCGAGAACGAATTTTTTTTCGAGAAAAGAGAGAATGATACGATTTTAACATGAGAAACTCCAAATCATGACAAATCAAGTTATCATCGCTTAATTTAAGACTTACGTGATGAAAATTATATTTGAAAAGTATGGAAGAATAAATAAATAAGAGATACACTCTTCAATACATATGAATGTATAATACAATTTCATATCGCGTGATGCATGTATGGCCAAATTGCACTTAGATCAATCTTATTATTTTTATATTTTAGTATTTTGTGATATTTGTTTTAAATTAATTTGACCTAAATTAGAAATCAAATTCATGCAACTCATTTAGGAATGAGATTTCTCCAAGACAATTTAAAAAGATGATCTTTAGTGTAATCAACGTTTTGACTGTTTGACTAGATACCCTTCTTATATTGTAATTACACCTTCCTACACTAAAATTAAGATTTGGAGGCTATAAAAATAAAGTGACGCCCACAATTAGACAGTAAATAAAGATGATATTATGAATAATATTTAGTTTTTCTCCATTATTTAATAATTTATAAAGGTTTAACTTTGTAGCATTCTAATATGAATTTTCTCCATACTTAGTTAACTTATCAAGAATTTTTTGTGGTGTTCTCAAAACTAGAATCGCTTGATTATCTATATTTCTAATCACATTGGTTGGTTAGGAGTGCAATAAAGCAACTTTCACTCCATTATCTATGTTTTTAATTATATTGGTTGGTTATGATGCAGTAGAGCTGGAAGATATCTTTACTTTATTTTTTATCAAGTTGTGTGACGGAATTTTTTATTATAAATTGGTTCTGAATTCCGTATTACTTTCAAATAAGAAATAAAATAAAATAAATTAAATTCTTATAAAATCTTTCATTTCAAATAAAGGATATAAAATGTGATAATCTCCTACAAATTCAATCGAATTAATTAATATATTCAAATTGAATAGTAAAATTCAATCATGATTTAAATATATTTAAGATTCACTCTGTTATTCATATTTGAAACAATTCCAGAATTATAAAATTCTAATAAGAATATTGCCATGAACTATTTGCAATTGCTCGGTGCTGAGGTAGATATAGCAAGGATTTCTAACTAAAGTTCTTCAGTTGATATTGGTGGCCCAGACATAAGTTTGAAACTTCAGTATCTGGTAATAAGATAGGAGTTATTAAGGTTGTCTTTAAAGGAAGTTGGTCAAGGAAGCGAGAAATTTTATAATGCAACCGTTTTATATGATAATATGTAATATTACACATGTAACGGTTATAATGATTATGTAAAATAATTTTTATTCTGATTAAATGAAAATTTTTTAAATTAAGAATGATTGAATTGTTTTTTTTCAAATAAAAGAATTAATAGAAAATTATTAAATTATAATTATAATTTTTGTGAAATTTTTAATTGCATGTAAAGAATTTTTAATTGTTATTTTTTCCAATAAACTAAATTAAAATAATAAATAAATAAAATGAGCTAGGACAGACATTAGTATTTTCATTCTCCATCTGCTAGAAGCAAAATGAAGAAGGGAAAATCTAAACTTCCACAATTATAATCTCTCCTTTCAATACCACTAGTCTATGAGAAATGAACATTTGTTTTTCAATTGAAGAAACCCTAATCAACTGACACTGATGTATTTGACTTTGTTGTCACAATTGAAAAAAAAAACCCTAATCAACTGATACTTTAAGTGAAGCAATTAGTTTGGCATTAAAATATTTATGAAGAATTAAGATTAACTAAATTATAATACTATCATATTCATGGACTTTTATTACACTAAGATTATAAATGAAAGATATTAAAAAATTAATAAATATTTATATAATATTAAATTATATTTCTTAATATATAAAAAAGCAAACGGACTGTTTGTAATTCTAATATGTATTTTATAATAAATTAATAATATACAGTTTATTTCAATATTAAAATAAATAATGTAACATATTAGTATTTTCACATATCAACTATCAATAACTTCAATTAAACATAATAGTTTTATTAAATATTTTACGATATATTAACAGATATTAACTATTAAAAATATATTCAACAAATCCTAGATGGATATTTTATGTTGTGCTTCTAAATTTTTTTATGTTTCATATCTCAAATGTATCCCTAATGTCTTTCAAATACAAAACATATTCATCAGTTGGATTAGAATTTGAACATGGAGGAAAATTTTATGTTCCAAACTAGGAAATCAAGACAAGAAGATCTTCTTAAGACATGCGCCTAATCTACACTAGTAACACTTTTTTATGTTTGTTGCTAATGTATATTATCAGGATCCATCATTTGTTATTGCTAATTTAATCTAGGATGTTTAAAGGGTAATTCAAAAATTCATCTAAAACTTCATTGTTAATTACAATTGGCACCCAGCTTTCTCTATCTTGGAAGGAAAAGATTGTATCTAATCAATGATCATGATAAATAGTATGTTGAAGTGGTGTTCTTCACATATATAGAATAGCACTATTTGGTATAAAATTTTTTTTTTTCTTGAATTTTATTGATAATGTATTTTCCTAACTGTGTGTACCTAATTAATATTTTATGAGGACACCTTTACTGGGTTGGGTTTGTGGTTGGATAGAAGATAGCAAAAGCAAATCCAATTAAGTAGTTTCCATATCCTAGAGAAAGAAATTAGTAATATAAAATCTTTGGAAAAAGGGTAGAAGAGGAGAAAGTTTTTGAGTTCTGACATAAACTGCTAGCTGATATCAATAACAGAAGATATCCATTGACAAGTCTAATCCTTGAGGGGAAAAAAAAAGAATGGTAATTGTGTTTCCCTATGTTTCTGGCTCCACTCTCTCATTTATGATATTCTTCTTTCTATAAAATGATTATAATTAATATTTTGTTCACAGAAACAAAAAGATTCTGGTGTTTATATACATATATTTCAGCCATTCTCTTCTCTTTTTAAGTTGTGTTTGGTTTAAGGGAAACAATATGATTCTTCCAAGATTAAACAATGAGATCACCAATGACACAAGAAGTAGATAGCCCAATAGAAAAGAAAATAAAAAAGGATATATCTGAAAAGAAAGAGAGAGAGAGAGAGAGAGAGAGATGAACCTTGAGCTTGCATATTCAAAAAGCTTCCCAGTTGCAGAAAAGACTATGAGAGCAATCTCAGCATCACAAAGAGTAGAGAGCTCATAAGCTTTCTTGAAAAGCCCTCTTCTTCTCTTTGAGAAAGTTACTTGCCTTGCAGTGTTATTGTCAATTTTCTTGATCTGGATTTTCTGCCTTGTCATTTTCCAAACAAGAGAAAACTTCCAACTGATGAGTACCCTTCAAGCAAAATCCCCAAAACCATCAACCTACAGTATCCATAAATCCAAAGAGAGGGAAGTTTTGTGAGTATCAGTAAGGAGATCTAACTGCAGTAATTCCTTACCTAAAAGTTACCAAAAAAAAAACTACAATAATCAACTAAGATACAAATGCTTCGTTGAAAATCAATCGGAGCTTCGGTTGAGAAGGAAAATAAATTGAGAATAGTTAGTGATGATCAATTACAAGAAATCAGTCACAGATCTTGCTGTATAGGAAATGATCCAGATACCTAACCCACCAAAGAAAGGGGGAAACAATCAAAGCATATTCAACAAGATCAATCAAAGAAACTATAAAAAAAAAATTACCTGTAAATAGAAAACGCAGAAGAAGAAAAATAATACTTTCTTCTAGTACTGTATGTAAAGGTAGAAGAAAACATAAAAAATTGAAGACAAAGAAGGAAAAAAAGTATCCCCAAGATAGAGAATGTTTCTGTAAATGGAAATGTACAGAAAAACCTCAGTTACAAGGGGAAAATCCTGAAAAAAATAAATGGGTATTGGATTAAAAAGCAGTAGAAGGAGCATAAAGAGCTCTTTTGCTAAATCAAGCCAAGAATCTGAATATGTCCTCTTAAAAAAATTAAAATCAAATTAGAATCTAAACCAACCCTAGAAAGACCTTGCAAAAAAAAACCCAGTTGGTGAAGAAAGAAGAGATGATGAGAGAACCTGCTGCTACCAATCCAAGCTCATGTTGGAGGCACTAGGATTGGCCAAAAATGTCAAGTTTCAGCTATTTCTTTACTTTGCTTTGCTTTTGCTGTCGTTTTTGGTGCTGCTGACACTTCGGATTAAGTCCACCAATGGCATTAAAAGAGAGAGAAAGAGAGATGACCTAGCTAATGTTAAAGAAATGAAAAAAGAAAGATTCTTTTTATGGCTAAACAAGCCAGAAGTGGCTGTGCAAAGTTTCCTCACACTGGTAAAAGGGGAAAAACAAAAATCAAACAAAAAGCCTTTTTTTGGCAAAAATGAAATAAACAAATTTTTTTCAAAATTTCAAAATAATTTAGTCCACTTACATAATTTAGTTTTATTTTATTTACAGCTGTTTATTTTTTTTATTCATTTATATTTTTTATATATATACTTGTTTTTTTCTATTTTTTGCATTTATATGTAATTAATTATTTTCAAATATAAAATTTTAAACTTTTATTCAACATGTTATGTAGAAAATAAATATAAAACAACAATGTAACATATAAAACTTAAAATAACAAGATTTTAAAATCAGTTATAAAAAAATTATAATAAATATGTAATGCATCAATTTAAAAAATAAATTAAAATGTTTTAAGTCATCACTCTTTTTTTTTTTTTTTAGGGTTTTATCTTTCTAAATCATCGCCGGTTGCCTTCCTTTGCCTCTTTTGAAAACGGCGAGGGAAGACCTCATTTTCCCCTGATTTTTGTGAATTTTCTTTTTCTTTAAATTGAAATATAATTTTTATTTTAATTATTTTGTAAAAATAGCTGAGCGTAATTGAAAAGATTTTGGTGATTTTTAGTTCAGTTTTTTTTTCTTTATGTGTTTATTTTGTATTTTAGGATGAATTTTTTTTAAATAGATCAAAAACTATAGACCAAAAGAAAAAAGTTTAGATTTCACGTATATCTGAAATCAATGATTAAAGATATTATAGAATTTTATTTTTTTGCATTTTATTATAATTTTTATTTATTTGTTTAATTTCAGAAAATCTCATTTTTATGTTTCGCATTGGATATCTTAGGCTCTTTTAGCCACTATCATATATAATTTCCCTATGGTGTGCAATTGTCACCGGCGAGCTCTATCTCACATCACTTTTCCGAGCTTGGATACCTCCGTAAGGCAGCTTGGATACCTCGACAGTGAAAACACTGATAAATGAAAATAAAAAGATATTTTGTTAAAATGATTAAAATAATTTTTTTATCAAAGGATAATAATAATAATTGAAGTTAATAAAATATCAAGGAAAATGAAGAATATGCATTTATTATAAATTAAATTAAATGTTTTTTTTTTTGAAGAATAGTTACAGTATTATTATTATATGGATGAGATTTGCTTTCCGTACAGATATTGCCATGCTGCCTGGGTTGTCAGAATTACGACACCCTTGTACCCTCGTACCAATCATGTCTCCCCACCACTTCTTTATTATTATTATTATTCTCCTTTCAATATTTTAATAAAAACCCTAACTTGCTTTTTCTCATTTGTTTTATAAATAGAAATACCACTTTTTATATTTATATTTTAATATTAAAATTTTAAATAATAAAATTAATTTTTTCATATTTATTTTAATTTTAACTATTTATCTTAATTAATTTTAATTAAAAAATTTTTAATGCACATATCATATAACATAAAATTATTCATTAAAAAATTTATTAAATAAAAAAATCAAAACATTTTATATTAATTTATATTTATATTTTAAATTTTAAATTTTAAATAATAAAATTAAAATTTTTTATTTTATTTCGATTATAATATATAAAAAGTTATTAAAAAATTATGATATAATTTTTAAAATTTTATTTGATTAATAAATTAATTTTTAAAATACATTTTTTTATTTCAATAATATACTTTTTTATTAATTTTATTATTCATTTTTATTTTCAATTTTATAATGTATTGTAATTTAATAAAAATTTAAAATATAAAAAAAATTATTATATAAAATATATAATATTTTATTTTATTTAATATTATTGATATGAAATATAATTTTTTTTACCGAATCAACTGATAAATTAATAACCTATCATAAGTATAATTGATATATAATGAAGAAAAATAAAAATATTAAATATTTTAAATAATTTATAAGAAATGTGATTAATATAAATATATTTTTTATATAATAAAAAATAAAAAATATAAATTTTCACTGAAATACTTTAATATATAATATTTATGTATGATATAAAAATTTATTTAAAATAAATATTTATTTAATATTATATATGATAAATATAAGGTAAATTTATTTTTAATATAAAATTAAATAAAATGATTATATATTTATTAATATAAAATTTTAGAAACTATATAATAATTTTTCACTAATCTTTTCATATTCAATTTAATTTTTTTAATTATAATTGTAATAAATTGAAAAATATTTAATTTTATTATACAAAATTTAAAATTTTAGATATAAATATGAATTAATATAAATATTTGAATTTTTGTATTTGATAAATATTTTGAGAAATAATCTTGGATTATAATTTTTTTGTTGAGATAAATATGAAATAATTTATTTTATTGTTCAAAATTTTAAAATTATGATATAAATGTGTAAAATGATAAAGGTTTAGAATTTTTTTTTTAATAAATATTTTAAATAATATTATAAAATTATTATTTTTTATCTTTATAATTTAAGAAATTATTATTTTATTTTTTATTTTAAAATATTATAATTACTTATCATATTTACTAAACCTTAATTATTTAATCATATATAAAATATGTAAAATATGTTTATTTGTAATCAATTAAATAATTTGACCAAATATTCAGTTCTTATAATTTTACTACTATTTCGTCCGTAAAATTTCAAAATTATAATTATTTATTTTTAGATAAACTAAAATTTAGTCCTTCTGATTTAGTAAAATACAACATTTCGTCCCTCTGTTTTAAAAAACCTTCAATTTAATCTTTCACATTTAAAAGAACTGCAAAATAGTTACTACCGTCAAATTTTCAATTAACCTTCCGTTTATTTTAATGAAAATTACTAAACTACCCTTTAAGTAAAAAAACACAGAAGAAGAAGAAGAAGAAAAAGAAGGAGGAGGAGGAGGAGGAGGAGGAGGAGGAAATTTACCCATATTCGCATAATCACCACTACCATCTCGCCCAATTGCATAAAATCAAACACAGAAGAAGGAGGAGGAGGAGGAGATCGGGAAGGAGGAGGAGGAGGAGATCGGGAAGAAGAAGAAGAAGAAGAAGAAGAAGAAGAAGAAGAAGGACGTCAAAATGGGTCTTCATCTCATCCTCCATCTCCTTCTCTGACTTTGCCATTAATGGACAAAACTACCATCACATATTCAAACCATAGAACCATACACAAACTGTTCTTTCCTCTGTTTTTTTTTTCTTTTCTCCTTCTCTTTCCAAGAGAACTTGATTGATTCATTGATATAATATAATATTAGTATATTATATATTTATGTTGTGAAATTAAGCTGCAGCTACAGTTCCAGTACGAGAAGGGTAGTCTCGATTTCTGATTGGGGAGATGGATTTCTTCTGGTCTTTTTTCCTTATAGCTTTCTTCGAACCAGAAAGATTTCAATTCTTTTCTTTTGCTTCATCTATCTCTATTTGCTCTTGTCTACACTCTTCACTATAGAATGGTGTGTCCCCTCTGCATCAATTAATTTCACCATTAATCCAAACAGTTCTCAGATTTATAATTAAAGAAGTGAAATTCCAGAAACCGTAAAATTAGAGAGAAAATAAGGGGAGAAAAAAAAAGTATCTATACATGAAGATGTCTCTGTTGTTACCCAGTGGTTGCCTAGATCTTTCAATTTAAAGTTTGTACTTAATGCTATCTTGAACTGGTTTATAAGATCTTGACTTTTGCTGCCAACGATAATATCATCTACATATAATAGGGCTGCAATAAACTCTCCTTTTGATTGTTTTGTAAATAATGAATAGTTTGCTTTGGATTGAATGAGCCCATTTTGTAGCAAGCATGCAGTAAACTTGATATTCCATTATCTTGAGGCTTGTTTTATCCCATATAGAGATTTTTAAGTTTGCAAAGCATCTTCTTTGTCCTTGCTTGATAATCCCTCTTTAGTGTATAACCTAATGGAATGTCCATGTATATATCTTTATGTAGATCACCATTTAGAAAAGTATTGTTAATGTCTAACTAAGCCAAGATCCATCCATGAGCAGCCGTAAGGGCTAGAAAGGATTTCACGGTGGTGTGCTTGGCAACTGGGCTAAATGTTTCTTGGAAATCAAAGCTAGCCCTTTGTGTGTATCCCTTGGTAACTAACCTTTGTATCTTTCAACTGTTCCATTTGTATTAAATTTGACTTTGTATATCCATTTACACCCTACAGTTTTGGCACCTTCAAATAGAGTGGCGATGATCTAAGTTTTACTTGACTTTAAGGCATTAATCTCATTTTGCATAGCCTTCTTTCGGTAGCTAAATTGAGAAGCTTGATGGAAAGTATGTGGTTCATATGTAGAAGAAACATTAAGAATGAAAGACTTATAAGCAAAAGAAAGTCTGTCATAAGAGAGATATTCTTGGATTGGATAAGAAGTGAAGCATGAAGCTGAGGGAGCAACTGACTTTACTTTGAGATGACAGCGATAATCATGTAAATAAACAGGCAGTTTTATGGATCTATAACTTCTTCTGACACAATTAGGATCAGATTTGTACAGGATTAACTGTTTCAGACTGCAAAGGATTAGCCATAGGTGCATATGCAGAATTATCAAATCCAGATTGCAACAAATTCTCTACAGTTGTATTTGATGATGTACTAATTTCAGTATTGTCTAAAAAGTAATATCAAGAATTGGCATAGTGGGAAAACAAGGTTAGGTACATCAATACAATTGTCAAACACTTCAATTTGTAACTTTTGAAAAAGAAAAATATTCTCATAAAATACTACATCTCTAGAAATAAAAGAAGAGTGTATGTCAAGATCATCCAAGGTATAAACCTTCGTGCCAATAGGATAGCTAATGAAAACATATTCTTTGCTCTTAGAGTAAACTTGGTTCTATGAGCTATAAGGTTAGAAGCAAAACAAAGGCATCCAAAAGTCCTTATGGAATCATAGGTAGGCATTTTATTGAATAATAATTCAAAAGGTGTTTTGTTGCTATGATTGACCAAAATTAATTAGTAGATCTTTTAAAATTTAATTAATATTTTAATATATTTTTTAAAATTAAAAAAAATTAACTAATAAATTTTTAGTAGCTAAATAATAATTTTTTTTTCATTTATTCCACTTTTCCCAATTAATCTTCAATTCATCACTTCCAAAATCTTAAATCTACCCTCCATAACTTCTCAACCTCTACCAAATACTTGGTTTTTGCAAAGGCACGTAACTTTATTGCAGCCACACAATAAAGGAACCCGAACTTCATGGAGTGCAAGATTTTCCGTAACATTCTCAATTTCCACATGCAAGATGTAGAAAAAGGAAAGAAGAAAAGGACTATTAGTGGCTAGAGGCAAGCTATAGCCAATCAACATATCAAAATCAATAATCCCAATAATTGATTTCAGCCTATCAATTATACCTAATACATCACAACATCAATACAAATTGCAATAAAATGTCATAAAATTTAAATGGGTAAGATTATATCATTCCCAATTTTCATGTGAAATGTGAAAAGAAAAAGGAAAATTATTTATAATTCAAGCTAATTTCCAAAAATATACATATATAAATTATGTTGAGATATGACTATTATCTAAAATGTTTTAGGACAAAAAAAAGATAGAAATAACTGTAATCGTTAATAATGATAGAAATGCAGAGTTATGCGTTATGAGTAAAAATTTTAATTTCAAGCGTTAAATGAATTATGTGAAGTTTAAAACGAATAAAATTATTTTTTTATTATAAGAATTCCCCAATAACAATCAAAAGAGTTAGAAATCTTGCATTAATTATTTAATTTTTTTAGATGAAAATTTATTTTTTAAATAGGAGAGTGAAATTTGAATATAAGAATCTAAATAAATTAAATATATTTTTAATTATCAAACCAAGTTATCTAATAAATGTATGATTGAGTAGTATTCGGTTCAAATCAAAAAAATCGACTCAACCGAATTAATTTGAAAATTCAAATTAATTTTTTATTTATTTTGGTTCGTTTCGATTTTTAATTTTAAAATTTCAATTATTTTGATTTGATTTAGTTTTAATTTGAAAAAATCGGAAAAATCAAACTAAACCGATTAGTGATAATAGTATATTATTTTCAATAACACAGAGAGATTAGATCATGGTTAAAATATTTCAATTAAATTTTAATATACTAAAACTAAAACTAAAATGTAAAAAATAAAAAATTTATTAAAAATTCAAATTGATCAAACCGAACCGAATAGAATCGAATCAGATCAGTTTATTTTGATTCAATTTCTTATCAAAATCGATTCGATTTAATTTTTATAAATACTAAAATTTAAAATTTTAATTTATTCAGTTCAGTCAGTTCAATTTAAAATCGAATCTACCGAATGGTAACTCCTAATAAAAATCTATTTAGGTTGTAAAATATTGAAACTTTTGAGAATTCCAAAAGTGTTTGGCTAGAGGAGCAGCTACTTTGATCCACTCAATTAAACAAAGAAAATTAAAATAAATTTAAAGAGTAAATGCAAAAAATAATTTTAAGGGAAATATATTTATTTTATTTTTAAAAGAGTGAGATCATTTATGAGGAAAAACAATTATTTTCTCTAAATATAAAAACATTTAAGCATATTTTATTGTCCAAATTTTTTCCCAAAATAAAGATAATTCATTGGATAAACAACAAAAGCCCATGGTAGGATAAAAGAAAAAAAACGACGTAGCATAAGCACATCAACATTATTTTATACAATTTACACATTTTTTGCATGTATATTTATAAAATTTGCTGAGTATTAATTTATATTTAATTGTAATAATCTTAATAAATGTATTTAATTGGACAATCAATTCATGGTTTATTATTTTCTGCACGTGCATTTATGAAATTTGTTGGTCAAGTGATTGATTTTAGTGTTAGCTCACATGTATTTAATTATAATTTATTATAATTTAATAATAATATTATTTATTATTAAATTAAACAAAATATTATTTGAAGAAAAGTGATTAGAAAAGTAGAAATGAAATTTCAAACATGATTAAATCCTGAGGAGAGATAATAATTTTTTTTTTTTACCCATAAAAGATAATTGTATTACAATAGAAAGTAAATTTACTATTATATATCAAAAGTAATGAATGAACCAAACAATTAAATATTTGATAATTCATAATAAAATGATATTTTTATTAAAATTATTATGAGCCGTATTCAGTTTAAATTATAAAAATTGACCAAATTAAATTAATTTAAAATTTTGATTTAATTTTTATTCATTTTGGTGCAATTCGTTTTTAATTTTAAAAATTTTATTTATTTCGATTCGCTTCGATTTTGATCAGAAAAAATAATTGAACCGAATCGATTAATAATAATAGCATATTATTTTTAATAATATAGAGAGATTATATCGTATTAAAGTTAAAATATTTTAATTAAATTTTAAAATATTAAAAATAAAAAATTTATTAAAAATTCAAATCGAATCGAAATTATATCGGTTTAATTCGATTCAATTTCTAATTAAAATCGGTTTGATTCAATTCGATTTTCATAAATACTAAAATTTCGATTTTCAGTTTATTCAATTCAATTTGATTTTGAACTGAACCGACCGAATATTCACTCCTACATATTTATATCCTAGATTTTATACCATACTTTTTAATCAATTTTATAAAAGACTTTAAAAAGAGATAAATTAAAAAAAATTAAATTGTATCCTATAAAAAAAAGAATACTTGCACTTTATTTTTAATAAATTTATAATTCTCCAAATCAATTGCATATTTTTATTTAATTTTCACAATTAGTTAAATGTACTAAAAAAATGATTATCCACATCAATTAAAAAAATAGCGATATACTCTCATCAAAGTAGGTAATTTTTACTCATTATTTTTGTGAAAATAACTATTTTAATATTAATAAGTGTCTAATTATTCATCAGCTGACAAATTTTAAAATATGCTATAAGATTTTTCTTTTAAAAAATTAAATTGATGAAAACTTTAGATATTATGATATTGTCGAAATGTATTGTGTCGCGATCGGTTACTTTGTAAAAAAGAAAATGTGAGGTGGTTGCATTTAGAGCAATTATTCCAACGCTCAAATCAATCAATTCAAAATAAGAGTGAAAATAATTTTTTTTTTTTTAAATTTCAAGAGGATTTGTATAAAAAATTTGTATCTTGCACTATAGGAAAGTGTTCTAACGAGAGAATAATTTATCTTTAAATATTAAAAATTGATCGTTAACGACTATTTTACTCGATCGTTAGAGATTTCATCGTTAAAAATGTTTAACGAGTATATTATACATCAGTGTTAATATTAATTAAAATAATATTATAATTAATCGTTAAATTTATAATAATAATGATAAATTTAATTAATATAGTTCTAAAAAATTTAATAACAGTAATGAAACTTGTCATTAAAATTTAATAAAAAATTATTATTTTTCTATATAATAATTTTAAAATAGTGATATTAATGAAAAATAATTAAATATTGATAATAATTGAATATACACTATTTTTCATAAAAAGAAAAAATTTAATTTGTACTCCTTGTGAGTTTATAATCTGTAAGTCATATTACTTGTTAATTTATAATAATTTTAGGTGATATCTCATTCCTTCTCTTTTTATGTGAGATTTGGAAAAAATGTGCGCTTACATTTTAATGGTCAATAATACTCCTATTTTTAACGAGAATGTTTTACAATGGTGATTAAAGTTTAATATAAAACTCCTATTTTTAACGAGAATGTTTTACAATGGTGATTAAAGTTTAATATAAAAATGACCAATTACATTATTATCATTATATATATATATATATCATTAATGAGAAAAAAAAATTATTCATTATTTTTTTATCATTAAAATTTATATTTCTTATAGTTTTGGTCTCTGCGATCATTAATTTTTATATTGTAAGAATATAAAATTAATTATCGCATCTACTGAAAATCTGGTTGGTACCGGCTAATTGATAGGTGATCCCATGATTGTAGGCGTAAAGGAAATCTAATATATAAATCCTTTAACGGTAACTTCTCATGGAGTCTTGCCCTTTAGATTGAGAGGGCAAGTCTTGACGAATAGCTGAGACCTGAAGCGTCTAGATATTCTTTTCTCTAGGTGGCAACGAGTATTATCTGATCAGAATCTTGTCACGTGAGCCTGTTTTCGAGTGCCAGTACATGACCTACTTTGAGCGATTATTGTGTTATATTGATTCTTCAGATTCGAAGGATATTTGTCTTCACGATTTTGATCACGTGACTTATTTAGATTATCCTTCCATACTCGTATCGCTTTGTCTACTATTACCCACAAATGATGATTGTCTTGTGGCTATGAAATAATTTAGAGAAAAAAAATACACCCAGCTTAACACCCGGTCATGATAACAACTTGAGGATTTAATTAGAACCAACACTTGGTCGTTAGCCTGGCGGATACCCTCCTGGTGGCCTGGTCGTGAAATGCCTTAAAGATTTTTTGCGAAACGGGAGTAACATCCGATCATGTAGCCTGCCTAACACTCACCTTATAGCTTGGACATAAAAATTCCTTAGAATCTTTTTATGAAACGGGACTAACACCCGGTCATGTGGCTTGAAAGATACCCGTCTTGTGGCCTTGGCTCAAAATGTCTTAGAAACTTTATGCAAAACAAGACTAACGCCAGGTCACGTGGCCTGGCTAATACTTGCCTTATGGCCTGAGCATAAAAATGTCTTAAAAGCTTTTTGCGAAATGAGACTAACACCCAATCGCATGGCCTGGCTAGGCTAACATTCGCCTTATGGCCTATGCATAAAAATTCCTTAAAAGCTTTTTATGAAATAGGACTAACACTCGGTCACGTGGCCTGGCAGATACCCGCTTTGTAGCTTGGTCATAAAAATGCCTTGGAAGCTTTTTAGGAAATGGGACTAACACCCGGTCACGTGGCCTGAAAATATCTACCTTGTGGCCTAGCATAAGATGCATTGTTTAGCGGGGCTAACACTCAAATTATGGCCCGGCAGGACCCGTTTTATAGCGTGACATAAGATGCCTTGTTTAGCGGGATAAGCACCGAATTATGGCTTGGCGGAATTTATCTTGTGGCCTAGTATAAGATCTCTTGTTTAGCAGAACTAATACTCGGATTATGGCCTGGCAGAACCCGCCTTGTGGCCTGGCTTAAAATGCCTTATTTAGTAGGACTAACACCCGGATTATGCCTGGCGGAGCCCGCCTTGTAACCTTTTCTTGTCTCCTTCCTATCCTCGCCTCTCTAACTGTAAGTTTTGCTTTTGAGTCATCCTTTTGTCCTCTTTCAATGCTTGGACTTCATCATTTAGCTTTATGTACTTCTAGGCTTTGTCCATTAGCTATTGATACGTAGCGGCTAGGTCCTTAATTAGAGAATCCATGAACTTGATGTTGCGTGTTCCTTTTTCTAATGTTTCACATGCTATCTTATGATTTAATTATTCTATTTGTATTGCTTCTACACTAAACTGTGAGATAAAGCTCCTTACAGCCTCGCCCTCTCCTTAGCAGATCTTCTGCAAGTCAGAGGAGAGCTTTTTAAGAGACATACAAATAATAAATCTGAATTTAAATAACATAGCAAATTATGTAAAGTTCTGAATTGAACTTGGGCTCAGATGTTGGTACTATTTCTGAGTCAAACCTATGAGTGTTGATAGAAACACTTGACACAACACAAAATCGTTGACATCCTGAAGTTGCATAATTATCCTAAAGATCGCCAGGTGACTTCTGGGATCTACTACTCCATCATATTTGTCCAAGTTTGGAAACTTGAATTTGGTTGAAAAAGTTTCTGCTAAAATCTCTTTTGATAGGGACGAGGCATCGTTCAGGCCGTAGTCCTCCTTATGCTCTTTTTGGTACCTTTGCACAATCCGTATCAATTTTCAGTTGACATCCTTAGGAGCCTCGTCCGACGACTCCTCTTCCTCCAGCTTTGCCTTCCCCTTGGACTGCATTTGAATTGCCTCTGCCCGAGTCCTTAGGGTGTCGATGGAAGCTTCCTCCCTTATCTTAGAAGCCATAAATGAGGCCTATTCCTGAGTCTTATATTGCTAGAGAGTGGTCTACAGCTTTAATGTATTTGAGCATTTACTCATTATTCAAATTATTGAGATCTGCTTCGTTGATCATAAAAGGTGTATTTTATGCACTGTCAGGAGTGGAAGAAATGATAGCGCCACTATTGACAGCAACCTTAGCAGCAACTCGTGAATTGTCAACCATTTCAAAAAAGGAAAAAAATTTTTTTTTTCTTTTTAAGAGAAAGGGAATAAGAGACCATTTTAATCTAAATGAAGATAATTCAATGGATTTCCAGATAAAGGAATCAAGTGATGTGGCTGAAACGAAACTGTGCCGTGATTGATCACTCTACAAGAAAGAGAGTATGAAGTGGTTGGCATTTAGGACAGCCACTACAATACTTAAGTCAGTAAATTAAAGAGAATGGTGAATGTAAAAAATTACTTAGAAAACAAGAGTATTTGTATAAGAAATGCATACCTTGGTCTCTGTGATCATTAGCTTACACACTTTTCTGATCTAGGAGCATCATCATACTTCATACATGATAACAAAAAGAGAGAAAGAGTGAAAGTGTAACGACCCGAAAATCGGACCGCTACCGGCGCTAGGATCCAGATCGGCTTAAGGCCGCTGGGACCCGTAGCAAGCCTGACATGCAACCTGTAAACCTGTTTAATCCCATACATGATCAACAATTATACATAAAAATTTAAAACTTTTCTTTCATACATTCTATCATCCACCAAACTCAACCTGTGCATGCACTGAACATATACATAATCATAAACTTGACCCCTCTGTGGGATCTCAGCAAAGCCCCCAATGGGTGGCATAACAAGAGTTGAGTTGGCTAAACATGGACATCAATAACATTAAGATCATGTTTCAAAAGGGATTACATTAAACTATGGTCAAGCACACTTCTAACCTCAATATCATTACATTACATATCTATACATCATTATACAATCTGTCATGTCCACTTTCTAACTATTACATACATAAGACTTCATTACTCTTCTTGACTTCTCTGTCTAACCTGTACCTGCAAACCTTGGGAATTTGGGAGAGGGGTGAGCTACTAGAGCCCAGTGAGCAGAATAGTAAAGCATTTAAAACATATGATAACATGAAATGCATCACATCACAACTAATCATATCAAGGATGAACTTGTCACCATTTAGCCCTCTACATAATCCAATCACGCCAGGGGCGTAGTGCAGGCCACACCTGGTCTTTCCTTATACATAACATAACATAACATACATAATCCATGATGCCGGGGGCGTAGTGCAGGCCACATTCGGTCTTTCTCTTACATAGTGCCAGGGGTGTAGTGCAGGCCACACCTGGACTTCCATATCATATCATCATGTCATAACATATGAGGGCTAATGGATCATTCAACATTCATCCACATCAACAACATATTATGCAATGCAACATATTCGTGATTTCTAATGCCAGCATCCTAGAATATCACATGGCAGCCATGATGCATGAACATGCTCAAAACTGATTTATTTATTTATTTAAAAGCATAAGAGTCATTCCACTCACCTCTGGCTAGCTCTGACACTGACTGAAGCAGCTGACTCACTGCTGGGGTCCTCGGTTCCTCGGGTCCGAACCTACACAGGTGGACTCAAATGAGGGACCAAACAACTAGAACATAACTCTAAAAACATCCCCCAAAAATCCTCTAAAACACCTCAAAACAATCATGTAAAAACATGCAAAGGAAGGCAGAACAGGGCAGGTTCGGCGGCACCTTCGGCGGCCGAAAGTCCCAGACAGAGACGAAAGTCTCTTTTCGGGGGCAACTTCGGCAGCCGAAAGGCCTGCCTCCCCAGCCATGTTCGGCGGCCGAAAGTTCCTTCGGCTGCCGAACCTGGTTTCTGCCAAAGGGCAGAAACTTGGCTCCTTCATGCACATTTGCCTCCAAAACCTCCAATCATGCATTTAGCTCAACCAAAACATGCAAATATACATACATTGGCTCCTAGGGGCTTCAAACTAACTTAAACCCCAACTACAACACACAACAACAACACAAATCCAACATACATTGTTCAAAACATAACATTAACTCAAAAACCTAACTATGAGCTAAACATGCATTCTACCCCATAGATCTTGCATAAAACTTACTTTAAACATGAAATGGGCTTAAGATCGGCTCTTACCTCTTGAAGATCGAAGGAGAGACGTCCTAAACTCGGAGGTGGGAGATTTTGAGTTCTTGAACCTCAAAGCTCCAAAACTTGCTTTAAACTCGAAAATCTTCAAAACAACGTGAAAACTTGTGAGAATCTTGAAAGATTTGAAGGAAAGAACTCAAGAATGGTGAGGAATGGCGGAAGGGCTCACCTTGGCCGAAAATGGGGAGAAAGCTCGCCCATTTCGGCTAAGGGGCTCTTTTATAGTGGCTGGCCAGGCCACATTCGGGAGCCGAACGTGCCCCCGCATGCATGCCATGTTCGGCGGCCGAACCTGGCCTTCCCTCACTTATGCCTTCGGGGGCCTAAGGCTCACCCGAAAAGCATGCATGTTCGGCGGCCGAACTTTGAGTTTCGGCGGCCGAACCTGAGTTTCCTCCAAGGGTGTTTTTATTCTAAAAACTCATTTCCTCTTTACTTAAAATCATCAAAACATTAAAACATTTCATGAAAATATGGTTTTATCCTTCTAGAGGTTTCCGACACCCGAGATTCCACCGGACGGTAGGAATTCCGATACCGGAGTCTAGCCGGGTATTACAGAAAGAAGAAGAAGAGTTTCATTTTTCACAACACAGACAAACAGTGAAGTTACCAATACTTTGACATTCGAGAGAGAAAGATAGAACATCAAAAAAAATTATTAAATGATGTTGAAATTCACTAATAAACCAACAAACCTACTCTCAAATTCAGTACCAATGTCAACAACCATATCCTTCAACTCTTCTAATAGATCACTAAACTCAGAATGCGCATCATGTTACTTTTTTTTTTTCCATCTGTTTTACCATACTCCCAAATTAAGAAAGATGATTAGCCTGCATTAGAAAATTATTAAGTATTGCCGGTTTTAGTTCTAATATATTGATTAAACATTAGAATAAAATGCATAAAAGAAATAGAATTAAAAAAAAAAACACACTTATGTAGATCTGAAAGTAGAAATTATGACATTATTTTCATCATACATGATAACACAATACAAGGAGCCAAGTAAATATGTGAAAATTCTTATCCTAAAGGAAGAATCATAAAATTACATAATAAATATAAGAAGTTTTCAATCTTATGTTTTGCAAAATAAAATCAAAATTCCCCATGTCAAACCAGGACTAATGGGAAAGCAAAAAAAATATATATATATGTGCGCCCATATGTGTGTTCAATATATATGTGAGAGTGTGTTCAATATAGAACGACACAGTTTTACTCCTGCAGCATTGGAAGGCAGAGGCAATATCTTCAGAGATGAAAGTCAGTTGTCTCTCATTGGCGAGGAAGTACTGCCAACAAATATTGCATGTCACAGTTGAAACAAACTTGCTCAAATGTTGATATAGGTGTGACCTGCAAGCCTAGCATTACGGTAGTCATGGGATTAGGTACAAAGTCTCTTTTTCAACTTAATTCATATTTTCTATTGAGTCATCTTTGTATTTTGATCCATTCCATCAGAAGTCCAGTTCAATTCAAAATGCTCAGTATAACGACTGGTACAATAAGAAGTAGCGAGTGAAAAAAATCATATTCTATCCACTTTTTGTATCCATTCATAATATTAGTGATTTAGTGACTTGTTGCATATTGAAGAAATTGAAAATAACAACTCACAATGAAACAAAAATAAAAGAAGAGGAAGAAATGGAAAAGAATCACACCCTGTTCAACTAGAGATTTAATTTCAAGCACCTATTGATCAAAGCATTAACTTCATGTTGCTTAATTACTCACCCATTATATCTTCCCTCATATACACCTACCATAAATTCTCTCACTCCTATAATCTCATAACCATCACATCCCATCTTCATTTATCTTCATTCAGAGACTTAAACCCTCACTCTTCCTCCCTTGCCTCCCCCCTCCCCCTTCTTATCCTCCATTTTTTATTCATAATTTCTCATCTCTAGACAAATTTGAAACATTAACTAAAAAAGAATAATGAAGAATCCACACAACAACAGTTAAAAACTAAATGTATAGAACTGAAAAATGGAAGAATCTGCATAAAAACAAAATTCCAAGTCTGACTCGAGTAGAAATCAACTATAGAACTCTTATTGGCTCTTGAGGACTAGTAATGGGTTCAATTAGCTACAGAGAGTTGTCATATATCGAGAGAGGAAATGCAGATAGTTGAAGACAATTTCTTCTGAGTTCTGACCTACAATCAACACATGCAAATTGAGGGCTGGATAGGCAAGTACGGTGCTTTCATGTATCAAACCAATAGAATCACCACGGTAAAAAGCAAAATCTACCTAAACCACTAACTTAGCAGAAAGACCACTGTGAGAAAAATGTGATCCCATCACAGCAAAAAATCAAAAGAAAAAACCAATCATCCAGACCTAACCCATCAGTTGGGAGCAAGGTGAAAATGACGGACTATTTGAAGCTGGATGCTCCCAAATATAAAACAGGTGATGATCCGTTTGAGTACCTCAAGACGGTGAAAACGATAACTGATAAGTTGGGGGCTAGTGACAGTAGAGCCATTCAGATGGCAGGATTCACTTTGAAATGCAAGAAGGCTATCATGAGTGTAGATAGAGTTTGAGACTGGACAGCCTATCATGAGAACAGTTTGCCAATGAATTTGCAGGATGGGCTTTTCCAGACAGTTTAAGGGAGTTGAAGGTGATAGAGTTTGAGCAGTTGAGACAGACTGAAGACATGGGTGTAGATGAGTACACAGATAAATTTCTGAAGTTGCTTGTGGGGCAGGCATACGACACTGACCAGAAGAAGGCTAGGAGGTATACCATGAGACTCTACTCTAGGTACTCCTCCTTGATTCTAGCAGCAGAGAGAGAAAGTTTCCACACTATTGTGGATGCGACTCGAAAAATGGAGGCTAGTGCCATCATCCAGGGGACAGTAAAGCAGCAAGTGGCACAGTCCTCGGGTTCCAAAACTCCGAGTGCAGGAAAGATTGATCTCTCTTCTCTGAGTGCAACCGCTTCAGGAAGTAAAAAGTGGAACAAAACCAGGTCCAAGAAGAGTAAGTTCTGGAACATATTGAAGTCTGGTCTGAGAATGGGCGGTGGTTCAAGCTCTGGTTCGGATAGCTCCGGATGTATGAGGTGCGGTAAGCCGCACAAAGGGGTCTGTCGGTTTGGGACTACAACATGTTTCAGATGTAGACAGGAGGGGCAAATGGCACGTGAGTGTCCCAATGCAGCTATTATGGCACAGGCTTAACAGACAGCTTCTGGCAGTGTAGCTCAGCCAGCAGCTTTAACCACATCTCAGGGCAGAGGGTGAGGTTGAGGGAGAGGGACAGCCTCTTCTTCAGCAGGTTCCCACGGGGAAGGTCCTTCAGCTCCAGCACGGATCTTCACTATGACACAGCAGGAGGCTAACACATCAAACACGGTGGTGTCAGGTAAACTCACTATTGGCTGTTCTGATGTGTATGCTCTTATGGAACATGGTGCCTCTCATTCTTTTGTTTCTCCGAGAGCCGTAGAGAGTTTGAGTTTGATAGCTTCTGGGTTAAAGTGTCTTCTTTGGATTAGTGGGCCCAAGTATGATCCATCTGTGGCAGAGTCAGTCTGCCGGTTCAGTCCAGTTTTTGTTGAAGGTAGGTGCCTTCCAGCTGACCTTGTGGTTCTAGATTTGACCGATTTTGATGTCATTCTAGGGATGGATTGGCTCTCTACTCATGGTGCTACCTTGGACTGTAGAGACAAGGTAGTCAGGTCCAGAGAACAAGATGTGTAACATCCTTAAACCCATAGCTACAGTAGTGACATCATTAGGTATGGGTTAGGCTATTTCACTTTTAGAGGAAGTGGCTTTAGGGGAGGTGCTAGCTTAACTTTAATCTGCTAAGAACTGAATCATAGAAAATCTAAATACAGAAACGGATGTATCCAGAAATAAAGCAGACAGTGTGATTAGCGAGTCGGGAACGAGTCACTTTCGGGAGGTGCTTAGGGTTTTCCGACGTGCTTGCTTGAGGTGCTTGTTTACATCCGTCATGCTTGCTTAAGTGAAAAGGACTTCTAAATGCTAAATGTATAGTTTAGTAGGTTCATCTATGAATATTGAAAGTTTGAAAACTAAATTGAAAGTTTGGAAACTAAATTGAAACATTGGAAAGAGTTTAGTAGGTCAAAGTATAAATATGGAAAGTTATAACATAACATTCAGCTTACTTTCCATGTGTCACCTAACTAAGGAAAGGAGAAATGATAAAGCAAATTGAAAAGGGATTGTCATCTTCTCCATCACACAATTGCCGTAGCTCACACCATAGAAGACCAAAGCTTTGTTTTGCTTTCCTCCCACCAAAGCCAAGCCAAACCTTACCAAATCAAGTTCTTTCTTTAACCAAAATTCATCCTAAGATCAAGAGCTAAAGGAACAGCCATATAGTGAAAGAATTGAAGAAGAAAAGTTTAGGGTTCCATATACACCAAGCTTGAAAAATCAAAGGTAAGCTAGAAAGGTGTAGGAAATAACATCTACTTATTTCTTCATGCATGAATTTGAATTATAAAGCTTTAATTTATAGTTTATTCAATCCTTTCCTAAGACATAAATTGATCTAGGTGAAGGAACATCCAAAGGAAAGGAGATAGCTAGAGAGTAGAAGTGGAAAAGGAAGAGAAATTCAAGAAAAGTTTGGTGTTTACTTGATTTTCTGTTTTCCTTTGATTCTGCCATGAATAAGTGAAATTAGGGGTTGATTTTACTTGCTGTAAATGTTGCTTTGATTGTATAAATATGTTATATGAATGTTAAAATGATGTTTGAAAGGCTTAGAGTAAAGAAATTTGACATGAGAGCTAAAAGTGCAAATCTGGCAGAATAGGTTGTAACAGGGCAGTGTGTGTTAACAACTTTATAACTTATTGTGTAGATATTGAAATTAGGCATAAGATATACCAAATGAAAGCTAAGATTAAGAGCTAAAACTTTTATGAATTGACCAAATTCTGAATCTGTAGGTAAGATGATGAAAATTGCAAGTGAACCTAAACTGGACACAGTGGTAGTGCATCCGGAACAGAGTCTATTGATTATACCATAACTAATTATGTACTCAGTGAAATTTGTTAATACCAGTTCCAAATGAATCCTAAGAAGTAGACCTAAAACTTTGTAGAAGACACTTAAGCTTGAATTTATATGGAATTACATGAATCTGATAAGTTTTGTAATACTATAAACAAGTACCAATACTGGACTGATTAAGACCTTATTGAGCAGCTTATAAAGAAAAATTCATAACTTATGCTAGGATGATCAGATTTTCATGAAAAATACCTTGTTGGAAAGATAAGACATAAATGTACATTTCTTATGAAGAAACTGAAGTCAAATTGTGACTCTAAATGGCTTGAACAGTTTATGCAATATATGGCAGAATGTAGTTTTCTATATTGAAATGTTAAGTCAATAAAGTTTTGCACTATTTGCCATGAGTTTTCCCATATTGTAAACCTTGGCATATGATATATGTACTTTGGAAAATGACTTCAAATAGTTTCACATGACATGCATTTACATTGATACATTGAATTAATGATACTTGGCCCTGGTAAACGTAATAGGAGTCGAGGTTAGCTTAAGGGTATGGCATGCCATATAAATATACAGAGTTCGCAGTACTGCTACCGATACATGATCTATATTTGAGGTTACATATCTGGTACCTCATAAGCATGGCCACAGAGCCCTGCTATCACAGTTTTGGCCTCTGAGTCTACCGTTCGGCACCCTGTGCCTACCGTTATAACTCCTTATCTACCTAGTCGATCCTACTATGTGTTTATAAGGGCTAAGATCTTAATAAAGATTGATACTTGATCTTGTGAACTTATTGGTGAATGTTAACATGTTTGCATCTACTAGCTTGTAATGGTTTACCTGATTATCTGCATCCATGAACTTGTTTGCTCTATTATGTTATTTGTTTGCTATCACCCACTGAGCATTAGCTCAGCGTGTTGGTTTTTACCTCACGCAGGTTGTAGATAAAGTAGGCACGCGAAGTTCATCAGAGGTTTACAACAGATACCAAGACCATCATCATAGCTGGTTGTTTTGAGTCTCTGAGTCATAGTACAGTTTTATTTTGGCATGTACATATTTAATAGAGTGAGTTCGAAAGGTTATGTAATCAAGGAATAGTAGAGTGTAATTAGAAGTGTGATTTTCATATGTATTATAGGTTACAGTGCTAATGAAACAGAGGAAACTCTGCCGAAACTTTTGTTTTTAAAAATCTCACAGTTACTTTAATCACTTGATGAAATTTACATGCATTACCTAAAAACTTGGTATTTGCAGATAAAAGAAATTGTTTAGTATGGATATTTCTCAAAAGGCATAGTTTGTGACATTCCTTGCTCTGTCTACACTTTGATAGGGTAAGGGGTGTTACAATTAGTGGTATCAGAGCAAAGGTTTAGGCGATTCTAGGTCATAGTATGTAGATGTATATGTGTCATATATGTACATGCCAAAATGAGTTACAGCTATGATATGGTTCTGATGTAAATCTCTTCTTTGTGTCTTTAGGTCATATAAAAGATGTCATCGGAGTCACAGAGAGCCGTAGATGAAGAGGTAGAGAGTCATGCTCCCTCTGAGGCAGCTGCACCTGCTGCTACTCCTCCACCTGGTGCTGCTGGCGGACTAGGGCAGGATGCATTGTTTCAGCAAATAGCTGAGTTGCTTAGGAGGGTTACACAAAATGTACCAGAGGTACCACCACCACCTGTAGCAGTCGAGGTTCCCCCACCTGTGGTACCTAGGCCTCCAATAGAAAAACTCAGGAAGTATGGTGCAACAGATTTTAGAGGTAAAAAGGAAGATGATCCTTCAGCTGCAGAATTCTGGTTAGAAAGTACAGAAAGGGTTTTACAGCAGCTACAGTGTTCACCAGCAGAGAACTTGATGTGTGCAGTATCATTGCTGAAAGATGAAGCATATAGATGGTGGACAACATTAACACAGATGGTTCGACTAGAGCGGCAAACTTGGGAATTCTTTCTGGCAGAGTTTAAGAAGAAATATGTTGGGGCCTTATATATAGAAGAGAGAAGGAGGGAGTTCTTATACCTCAGACAGGGCAGGCTTACAGTAACTGAATATGAGCGAGAATTTGTCAGACTTAGTAAATATGCCACAGAGATAGTTCCGACAGAGGAAAAGAGATGTAAACGCTTTGAGCAAGGATTGCATTCTGATATCAGGATGTACCTCACAGCTATGCATATCAGGGAACTCTCAGTTTTAGTAGAGACGGCCCACAGCCTGGAGCGAATTAAAGAAGAAGAGCAAAGTAGAAAACAAAAAGGGCAACAGAAGAGGAGCCAGAGTCAGTATCAGGGACAATCCTCTGCATCTCAGACAGCTAGCAAGAGACAGAGGGAATTTCAGCAGACAGGGCAGAGAGGGCCACCTAGGCAGATTCAGAGACCTGGGCAGAGTTCAGTAGTGAGGTCTGGACAGCAGACTACCTCAGTATCTAGCACAGGAGGACCAGGTAGAGGGTTGCCACCTATATGTGAGCATTGTGGCAGGAGACATGGTGGAGTATGCAGGAGATTGACTGGGGCTTGCTACTTATGTGGAAGCTCAGATCACTTTATGAGGGATTGTCCTAGAGGCCAGTCAGTGCAGCCTATACAGACGGAGAGATTTTTGCCGACAGGGTCTAGAGGCAGAGGTAGAGGTAGAGGTGAATCTAGCAGTGCTCAGAGTCATAGAGTATCAGAGACAGTAGATAGACCAGACAGTAGAGCACCTGCCAGGGCATATGCTATTCGTGCAAAGGAAGACCAGGACAAACCAGATGTTATTGCTGGTAAATTTTCTATCTTTGGCAAATATGTTTATGCATTAATTGATCCTGGTTCCACACATTCATACATCAGCATACCCATCAATAATGAGAAGGGAATTGAAGTAGAACCTTTAGAACATGACATAGCAGTGACTAATCCCTTAGGACATCTTGTGATTGTGAATAGAGTTTACAGAGATTGTCCTATATGTGTGCAAGGTCACACCTTTTTAGGTGACTTGATAGAGTTACCTTTTAGAGAGTTTGATGTGATTCTGGGTATGGATTGGTTGTCTAGACATCATGTTATAGTTGACTGTAAGTTAAAACGAGTTACACTCAAAACATTAGAGGGGTATGAGGTTATAGTTGTGGGTGAGAGATCAGATTTCCTCTCTAATGTCATATCTGCCACTACAGCTAGAAGGTTGATTAGAAAAGGTTGTACAGCTTATCTAGCCAGTGTGATTGACACTAAGAAGGAAGGTCCTAGTGTGTCAAACCTACCCACAGTATGCCATTTTCCAGATGTATTTCCTGAAGAGTTGTCAGGGTTACCTCTAGAAAGGGAAGTGGATTTTGCTATAGAAGTTGTGCCAGGCACTGCACCTATTTCTATTGCTCCTTATAGAATGGCTCCTACAGAATTGAAAGAGTTGAAAATACAGTTACAAGAATTACTTGATAAGGGCTTTATTCGACCTAGTGTTTCACCATGGGGTGCACCAGTGTTGTTTGTGAAAAAGAAAGAGGGATCTCTTCGATTGTGCATTGATTACAGACAGTTGAATAAGGTAACTATAAAGAATAAATATCCACTGCCCAGAATAGATGATTTGTTTGATTAGTTGAAAGGGGCCAGCATTTTCTCTAAAATAGATTTGAGATCGGGTTACCATCAGTTGAGAGTTAAAGGAGCAGATGTGCCTAAGACTGCATTCAGAACACGATATGGACATTATGAGTTTCTGGTTATGCCATTCGGGTTAACAAATGCACCTGCATCATTCATGGATCTGATGAACCGAATCTTCCATCCATATTTAGACCAGTTTGTTGTAGTATTCATTGATGATATACTAGTCTACTCGAAGACAAGAGAAGATCATGATAGGCATTTGAGGTTAGTGTTGCAGACTCTGAGGGAAAAGCAACTTTATGCCAAGTTCAGTAAATGTGATTTTTGGCTCAATGAAATAGCATTTTTAGGACATGTTGTATCAGCAGAGGGAATCAGGGTAGATCCTCAGAAGATTAATGCTGTTCTGGAATGGAAGCCACCAAAGAATGTTGCAGAGGTCAGGAGTTTCTTGGGTCTAGCTGGGTACTACAGACGGTTTGTGAAAGGGTTTTCACTTATAGCAGCTCCATTAACTAAATTACTACATAAGAATGTTAAGTATGTTTGGGATGATAGATGTCAGGCAAGCTTTGACAGATTGAAGACTATGCTCACTGAAGCACCTGTACTTACACAACCTGTTCCTAGCAAGGAATTTGTGATATACAGTGATGCTTCTCACAATGGACTTGGATGTGTTTTGATGCAAGAAGGTAAAGTAATTGCCTATGCTTCCAGACAACTAAAGCCACACGAGAAGAACTATCCTACCCATGATCTAGAGTTGGCGGCCATAGTTTTTGCACTAAAGATATGGAGACATTACTTATATGGTGAGAAATGTTACATCTATACAGATCATAAAAGCCTGAAATACTTGCCCACACAGAAAGAGCTAAACCTGAGACAGAGAAGATGGCTAGAGTTACTGAAAGATTATGATTGCATTATAGATTATCACCCAGGCAAAGCTAATCTGGTAGCAGATGCACTCAGCAGGAAATCCTTATTTGCATTAAAAGCAATGAATGCACAGTTGACTATAGCTGATGATGGGGCTATCATAGCAGAATTGAAAGTTAGACCCAACTTACTGCAACAAATTAAAGAAGCACAGAAAGAAGATACAGAGATAGCTTTATGGACTAGACAGGTACAAGAGGGGAAGAAGCAGAAGCATGTGATAAGTGATGACGGTTACTTGTACTATGGTAACAGAATATGTGTACCTAACATAGAGCTGAAACAAAGTATTCTTACAGAGGCACACAATAGTCCATATGTTATGCATCCAGGTAGCACTAAGATGTATCAAGATTTGAAGATGCACTATTGGTGGCCATGTATGAAAAGAGATATAGCTGAATTTGTAACAAAATGTTTGACATGTCAACGGGTAAAAGCAGAACATCAGGTTCCATCAGGGTTGTTGCAACCTATTGCTATACCAGAATGGAAATGGGATAGAATTACCATGGATTTTGTGACAGGATTGCCACTCACACCAAGGAAGAAAGATGCCATCTGGGTAATAGTTGACAAGTTAACTAAATCAGCGCATTTCTTGCCAATCAGAATGGATTATACATTGGAAAAGTATGCAGAATTGTACATTAATGAAATTGTGAGACTACATGGTGTTCCTATCTCGATTATATCAGACAGAGATCCACGATTCACATCCAGATTCTGGGAAAAATTACATGAAGCTCTAGGGACAAGATTGAATTTTAGTACAGCTTTTCATCCTCAGACAGATGGCCAGTCAGAGAGAGTAATTCAAATTTTGGAAGATATGCTCAGAAGTTGTGTAAGTGAATGTGAAGGAAGCTGGGAAAGATATCTCCCACTAGTGGAATTTGCTTACAACAACAGTTATCAGGCTAGTATTAAGATGGCTCCTTATGAAGCATTGTACGGCAGAAAATGTAGAACCCCATTGTGCTGGACAGAACTCAGTGAAGCTAAACTTGTAGGTCCAGAGTTGATAAGACAGACTGAGGAGAAGGTGAAGATTATCAAAGAAAGATTAAAAGCTGCGACAGATAGACAGAAATCCTATGCAGATTTGAGACGAAAAGATATAGAATTTGCTGTTGGGGACAAAGTGTTTTTAAAAGTTTCTCCATGGAAGAAAGTGCTACGATTTGGCAAGAAAGGTAAGCTAAGCCCTCGGTTTATTGGTCCATATGATGTAATAGAGCGTGTGGGTCCAGTAGCCTACAGGCTAGCTTTACCTCCAGAGTTAGACAGAATACACAATGTCTTCCATGTATCCATGTTAAGAAGATACAGATCTGACCCATCACATGTCATTTCAGCAGAAACCATTGATGTACAACCTGATTTAACTTATGACGAAGAACCAGTGAAAATTTTAGCAAAGGAACTAAAAGAGTTAAGGAATAAGAAGATTCCCTTAGTGAAAGTGTTGTGGCGAAATCACAAGGTAGAAGAAGCTACATGGGAGAGTGAAGAAGTGATGAAGCAACAATATCCACAGCTATTCAAAGCAGGTAAAATTTCGAGGACAAAATTTCTTAAGAGGGGAAGAGTTGTAACATCCTTAAACCCATAGCTACAGTAGTGACATCATTAGGTATGGGTTAGGCTATTTCACTTTTAGAGGAAGTGGCTTTAGGGGAGGTGCTAGCTTAACTTTAATCTGCTAAGAACTGAATCATAGAAAATCTAAATACAGAAACGGATGTATCCAGAAATAAAGCAGACAGTGTGATTAGCGAGTCGGGAACGAGTCACTTTCGGGAGGTGCTTAGGGTTTTCCGACGTGCTTGCTTGAGGTGCTTGTTTACATCCGTCATGCTTGCTTAAGTGAAAAGGACTTCTAAATGCTAAATGTATAGTTTAGTAGGTTCATCTATGAATATTGAAAGTTTGAAAACTAAATTGAAAGTTTGGAAACTAAATTGAAACATTGGAAAGAGTTTAGTAGGTCAAAGTATAAATATGGAAAGTTATAACATAACATTCAGCTTACTTTCCATGTGTCACCTAACTAAGGAAAGGAGAAATGATAAAGCAAATTGAAAAGGGATTGTCATCTTCTCCATCACACAATTGCCGTAGCTCACACCATAGAAGACCAAAGCTTTGTTTTGCTTTCCTCCCACCAAAGCCAAGCCAAACCTTACCAAATCAAGTTCTTTCTTTAACCAAAATTCATCCTAAGATCAAGAGCTAAAGGAACAGCCATATAGTGAAAGAATTGAAGAAGAAAAGTTTAGGGTTCCATATACACCAAGCTTGAAAAATCAAAGGTAAGCTAGAAAGGTGTAGGAAATAACATCTACTTATTTCTTCATGCATGAATTTGAATTATAAAGCTTTAATTTATAGTTTATTCAATCCTTTCCTAAGACATAAATTGATCTAGGTGAAGGAACATCCAAAGGAAAGGAGATAGCTAGAGAGTAGAAGTGGAAAAGGAAGAGAAATTCAAGAAAGGTTTGGTGTTTACTTGATTTTCTGTTTTCCTTTGATTCTGCCATGAATAAGTGAAATTAGGGGTTGATTTTACTTGCTGTAAATGTTGCTTTGATTGTATAAATATGTTATATGAATGTTAAAATGATGTTTGAAAGGCTTAGAGTAAAGAAATTTGACATGAGAGCTAAAAGTGCAAATCTGGCAGAATAGGTTGTAACAGGGCAGTGTGTGTTAACAACTTTATAACTTATTGTGTAGATATTGAAATTAGGCATAAGATATACCAAATGAAAGCTAAGATTAAGAGCTAAAACTTTTATGAATTGACCAAATTCTGAATCTGTAGGTAAGATGATGAAAATTGCAAGTGAACCTAAACTGGACACAGTGGTAGTGCATCCGGAACAGAGTCTATTGATTATACCATAACTAATTATGTACTCAGTGAAATTTGTTAATACCAGTTCCAAATGAATCCTAAGAAGTAGACCTAAAACTTTGTAGAAGACACTTAAGCTTGAATTTATATGGAATTACATGAATCTGATAAGTTTTGTAATACTATAAACAAGTACCAATACTGGACTGATTAAGACCTTATTGAGCAGCTTATAAAGAAAAATTCATAACTTATGCTAGGATGATCAGATTTTCATGAAAAATACCTTGTTGGAAAGATAAGACATAAATGTACATTTCTTATGAAGAAACTGAAGTCAAATTGTGACTCTAAATGGCTTGAACAGTTTATGCAATATATGGCAGAATGTAGTTTTCTATATTGAAATGTTAAGTCAATAAAGTTTTGCACTATTTGCCATGAGTTTTCCCATATTGTAAACCTTGGCATATGATATATGTACTTTGGAAAATGACTTCAAATAGTTTCACATGACATGCATTTACATTGATACATTGAATTAATGATACTTGGCCCTGGTAAACGTAATAGGAGTCGAGGTTAGCTTAAGGGTATGGCATGCCATATAAATATACAGAGTTCGCAGTACTGCTACCGATACATGATCTATATTTGAGGTTACATATCTGGTACCTCATAAGCATGGCCACAGAGCCCTGCTATCACAGTTTTGGCCTCTGAGTCTACCGTTCGGCACCCTGTGCCTACCGTTATAACTCCTTATCTACCTAGTCGATCCTACTATGTGTTTATAAGGGCTAAGATCTTAATAAAGATTGATACTTGATCTTGTGAACTTATTGGTGAATGTTAACATGTTTGCATCTACTAGCTTGTAATGGTTTACCTGATTATCTGCATCCATGAACTTGTTTGCTCTATTATGTTATTTGTTTGCTATCACCCACTGAGCATTAGCTCAGCGTGTTGGTTTTTACCTCACGCAGGTTGTAGATAAAGTAGGCACGCGAAGTTCATCAGAGGTTTACAACAGATACCAAGACCATCATCATAGCTGGTTGTTTTGAGTCTCTGAGTCATAGTACAGTTTTATTTTGGCATGTACATATTTAATAGAGTGAGTTCGAAAGGTTATGTAATCAAGGAATAGTAGAGTGTAATTAGAAGTGTGATTTTCATATGTATTACAGGTTACAGTGCTAATGAAACAGAGGAAACTCTGCCGAAACTTTTGTTTTTAAAAATCTCACAGTTACTTTAATCACTTGATGAAATTTACATGCATTACCTAAAAACTTGGTATTTGCAGATAAAAGAAATTGTTTAGTATGGATATTTCTCAAAAGGCATAGTTTGTGACATTCCTTGCTCTGTCTACACTTTGATAGGGTAAGGGGTGTTACAAGATGGGTCAGAGGTTGTCTTCAGAAGAGACAAGATAGGGATGCCTAGAGGTTTGATATCTGTGTTGCAGGCTCGTAGGCTGCTTAGGAGGGGTTATCAGGGGTTTCTTGCTCATGTCAGAGAGCTAAATGGTCAGGTTAGGGAACCAGCTTCAGTGTCCGTAGTTAGAGAGTTTCTCAATGTTTTTCCAAATGAGCTACCAGGTTTACCACCTGCTAGGGAGATAGAGTTTGAAATTGAAGTAATGCCAGGAACCAAACCCGTCTCTATGCCTCCCTACAGGATGGCACCTACCGAGTTAAAAGAGTTCAAAGAGCAGTTGCAAGAATTGGTAGATAAGGGTTTCATCCGACCTAGTACCTCACCCTGGGGTGCTCCGGTTCTGTTTGTGAAAAAGAAGGATGGATCCCTAAGAATTTGTATTGACTACAGACAATTGAACAAAGCCACTACTAAGAATAAGTATCGTTACCCAGGATCGATGATCTGTTTGACCAGCTAGCAGAAGCCGGTTATTTTTTCGAAGATAGATTTGAGATCCGGGTATCATCAGCTAAGAGTCAGAGAAGAAGACGTACCCAAGACAGCTTTCAGGACCAGATATGCGCATTATGAGTTTCTAGTGATGTCGTTCGGGCTAACCAATGCCCCTGCAGCATTCATGGATTTCATGAATAAAGTTTTTAGCCAGTTTCTGGATCACTTTGTTATTGTTTTCATTGACGATATATTGGTGTATTCCAGAACCCATCATCTGAGGATTGTGCTGCAGACCCTGAGGGAACATGGCTTGTATGCCAAGTTCTCTAAATGTGAGTTCTGGTTGAGGAGTATCTCTTTCTTGGGGCATGTGGTGTCAGAAAAGGGAATTGAGGTGGACCCCAAGAAAGTAGAAGCTGTAGTTAACTGGCCCAGACCCACTACAGTGATAGAGATTAAGAGCTTTTTGGGTTTGGCAGGTTACTACAGGAGGTTTGTCCAGGAATTCTTAAAGATTGCTGCTCCTATGAGCAGATTGACCAAAAAGAATCAGATGTTCGTTTGGTCAGAACAGTGTGAAGAGAGTTTCGAAGAGCTGAAGAAAAGACTGACGTCAGCAACGGTGTTAGCTCTGCCTGCCAGTAATGAAGACTTCATAGTGTTTTGTGATGCGTCCCGAGTGGGACTAGGTTGTGTGTTGATGCAGAATGAAATGGTGGTTTCTTATGCTTCTAGACAGTTGAAGAAGCATGAGTTGAATTATTCTACACACGATCTAGAGGTGGCAGCTGTAATCTTTGCACTTAAGATGTAGAGGCATTACCTGTATGGGGTAAAATGTGAGATCTTTACAGATCATAAAAGTTTATAATACATCTTGAGTCTAAAAGAGTTGAACCTGAGGCAGAGAAGATGGGTATAGCTGCTTAGTGATTATGATTGCAAGATCCAGTATCATCTGAGCAAGACAAATGTAGTAGCAGATGCTCTCAGCTGGAAGTCACTTGGCAATTTATCCCATTTTACAGTAGAGAGCAGACCAGTGGTGAGGGAATTTTACAAGCTCATTAATGAAGGTTTACATCTAGAGTTGTTTGGTGCAGGTGCACTAGTGGCTCAGATGAGAGTGACACCCGTGTTTCTGGAGCAAGTGGCATAGAAACAGTATGAGGACCCTGAGTTGGTGAAAATAGCTAGAACTGTTCAGGCAGGTAAGAATGATAAGTTTAGATTCGACAACAAAGGGATCCTCCATTACGAAAACATATTATATGTATCAGATGACGTAAGTCTGAAGGGAGACATTATGAGAGAGGCTCATAATGCTAGGTACAGTGTTCACCCTGGGGCCACTAAAATGTATCAAGATCTGAAGAGAGTTTATTGGTGGCCAGCTATGAAGAGGGAAGTAGCGCAGTTTGTGTCCGCTTGTGAAATATGTCCGAGGGTGAAGCTGGAACATCAGAAGCCAGCTGGGATGCTCAACCCACTACCGATTCCAGAGTGAAAATGGGAAATATGGCAATAGATTTCGTGGTGGGATTACCAGCAACGTCCAATAGATTAGACTCTATATGGGTAATAGTGGACAGATTAACCAAATCTGCTCACTTTATCCCTGTCAGGAGTGGCTACTCTGTGGACAAATTGGCACAAATATATGTTGAAGAGATTGTCAGGCTGCATGAGGCTCCAGTTTCAATAGTATCAGATAGGGGACCCAATTTACCTCCAAGTTTTGGTGGAGTTTGCAGAATGCGATGGGCATGAGGTTAGACTTTAGCATTGCCTTTCATCCACAGACTGACGGACAGTTAGAGAAGACCATCCAAACGATAGAAGATATGTTAAGAATGTGTGTGCTAGATTTTGGCGGTTCTTGGAGGCAACATCTACCATTGGTGGAGTTTGCCTACAACAACAGTTACCATGCTAGCATCGGGATGGCTCCTTATGAAGCTCTATATGGAAGGAAGTGCAGGTCACCTGTCTGCTAAGAAGAAGTGGGAGAAAGGGCCTTGGCAGGGTCAGAGTTAGTTGGGATCACTAGCAGGGTAATGCCTATTATCAGAGAAAGAATCAGGACTGCTGTGAGTCGGTAGAAGAGCTATACAGATGTCCGTAGAAAACATGTTGTGTTCCAGGAGGGAGATATGGTGTTGCTCAAGGTGTCTCCTATGAAAGGGGTGATTTATTTTGGGAAGAAAAGTAAACTAGCTCCAAGGTACATCTTGCAAAAGATTGGGAATGTATCTTATAAGTTAGATTTATCTGCTTCTATGGAGAGAATCCATATGGTTTTTCACGTTTCAATGTTACGAAAGTTCATGTCAGATCCGGGCAAGGTTCTTAATGAACCTGATGTAGAGATCCTAGGAGATCTCACCTATGTTGAGCAGTCAATTTGGATCGTAGACACGCAAATCAAAAATTTGAGGAACAAGGAAATCGCGATGTTGAAAGTCCTTTGGAATCACCACAACATAGAAGAGTGCACCTGGGAGACCCGGGAGTCCATGCTCCAACAATACCCCTATCTCTTTTAAGGTAAGTGTTTTAAGTTTATGTGTTTTCTTGATGTTTATGTTTGCTTGTTGAACATTCAGGGACGAATGTTCTTAAATGGGGGAGAATGTAATATCCGGCTAGACTCCGGCGTCGGAATTCCAAGCTTTCGACGGAATACTCGTTGGAATCTGGAATCTCAGATGTCGGAACCTCTTAGAAGAGTAAAATAAGTTTTTCACAAAATGAATTTTATGGTTTTACTGTTGGTTTTTGTGTTAAAGAATTTTAAAAGAAAGAAAAATGCAATGGAGAGGAAAGCCCAGATTCGGCCGCCGAACATGGTGCTGCCGCGGAAGCTCTCCTTTTGACCCCCGAAGGTGGTCTGGCCAGCCATCTATAAGAGGCCTCCAGTCCAAAAATGGGAGAGGTTCTCTCTTCATTTTCGGGCAAAGGTGAGTTCTTGCCCTCCCATTGTTGATTTTGTTTTTTTTTTTCCTTCAAATCCTTCAAGATATTCATGAGTTTTCTCTTATTTTTGAAGTTTTAAGTTTGAATCCAAGATTTTAAAGTTTGGAGACCATTTCTCCTCAACTCCAAGCTTGGGTTGCATCTACCTTAGATCTTCAAGAGGTAAGTGTAGATCCTCACTTTTTACTATGTTTTAAGTAAGTTTTAAAAAGAGTTAAGGGTTAAAAATGCATGAGTTGGTTAGATCTAATGTTATAGGGTTTGAGTTGAGTTTTGATGAATGTTTGCTCTTAGGGGGTTTATACTAGTTTTATGCCCCTTATGCTTGATGAGTGTGTATGCATGTTTTGAGGGGTTGTATGTGAGGATTTGGAGAGTTTTGGTGGCTGAGTACATAAGGCAGAATCGGGTTCTACCATTCTGGAGAACCCAGGTTCGGCTGCCGAACCTGCCTGTGGAGGCAGCCTTTGGCTGCCTAACCTGCCCCCAAAAGGATGGACTTTTAGATCTGGGAAGGCTTTCGGCTGCCGAACCTGCCCTCGAAGGTTGGTGACTTTCGGATCTGTGATGGGGTTTCGGCCGTCGAACTTGCCGCCGAAAGTGCCTGACTTTCCGATCTGTGGAGGACCTTCGGTCGCCGAACCTGCCGCCGAAAGTCCCCTGCCCAGCCTTCCTTTGCTTGTTTTATGTGCATGTTTAGTTATGTTTTTGGGGAGTTGTTTAGAGTCTTGTTAGAGTTATGTTTGGTCCCTCATTAGAGTCCATCTGTGTAGGATCGGATCTAGGAGACTGTAGAGGCCAGCAGTGAGTCAGCTGCTACAGATTAGGCGAGCGTCAGCCAGAGATGAGTAGAACTGAACTATCTTTTTAAAGTAATTAGACTTTTTAAGCATGTTCATGCATCACGAATGCCATGATATGTATTAGGATGTTGCATTAGAATTCACATGCCTCAAGCTTCATTCAAACATAAAACATATGTAAAACTTTTACATAAAGATCATGTTAACAAGGATTACAAGATGAATTGCATAATTATCTTTTGATGTGGATGGATATTGAATGACCTACTAGCTCTCGATATGATATGATATGATATGATACGAAAGTCCAGATCGAGGCCCATTCGACGCTCCTGGCAATATGATAAGAGAAAGTCCAGGTCGAGACCCATTCTAGGCTCCTAGCAATATGATAAGAGAAAGTCCAGGTCGAAACCCATTCTATGCCCCTGGCATTTATGGATATGTTATGTTATGTTTAAGCGAAAGTCCTGAGGAGCTCCGTCGAGGGCCGAGCACATTGGATATGTAGAGGGTTACTGGTGACAAGTCCATCTTATTGTGAATTATTTGTACTGTGACGCATTTTATATGAGCATATGTTTATTAAACTGTTTTTTTTTATGGTTCTGCTCACTAGGCTCTTATAGCTTATCCATTTCCCCTAACCCCAGGTTTGTAGGATCAGAGATAGCGCGGGGAGTCAGCTTAGTGGCTGGTATAGCTGATGTAATAGAATAGTTGTGAACATGTAATGTATAATGGATTAGAATTGTGCTTGGCCCTAGTTAAAAAGCTTTCTGTTGCTCTTCTTCCCACTTGAACCCAATTTCCTTCTTAATAATTCATGTGAGTGGTTATATAAGAGAGAAAAGAGCAAATAATAAAATTACTTAAAATACTCACAATTACAATTATTATAAATTACTTTTATTTTAATTGATTAAAAAATAATAGATAATTTACTATTATATAAAATTTTAATTAATTAATTTTTTATTTAAATCTAATCGTAAAGTATGATAACATTTATCAATTATAATTTTTATAATTTATTTAATCTCTAAATTAGATTAGCTCAATTATATTTTAAGATAGTTAACCATACTAGAGCATTTGATGAGGGCTCTAGTATGAGTTTTATGTTTTCAGTATGATACATGCACAGGTTGAGCTCGGTTTCATGGAAATGTTTAAGTTTTTGTTATAATGTTTGATCATGTATGGGATTCTATTAGGTACACAGGATGTATAGTAGGCTTGCTACGGGTTCCGACGATCTTAAGTCGATCTAAATCCTAACACCGGTAGCGATCCGGTTTCCGGGTCGTTACAATATTGGTTCAATTTATTGCTTCCAGTGACATCCAATTGGAGATAAAAACTCAGTCTAATTTTGGGTAATTAAGCACATAGAAATTAAATTAAAGATAGGATACGAGGAGATGGTTTTTTTATTTAGAGACACTAATTTGACTCAAATTTCCTAAAGCAAACTAATCTCACAAACCTCAACATGACAACATCAATATGTTACTTTATCAAGAGGGCATGCACTTAGTATACATATTGGAGGGGGACAAATATCTTATATCATATTTTATTAGTTTATTCATATGAAATAACTATCATTTGTGTCATTTGGATCTGTTTGGTATTTATGTTCCAACATGAAACCTATGAATAAAACTGATAATGGTGAGATCCGGCGAGGCGTCCAGATGAGAATACCTAGGCAAAGGTCTGATTCGTTGAATTGATCATCATTCTGTGATTGGTTCGTTAGATCCCTTTATGCTTAGTTTTAGGGAGTGAGACCTTAGAGAATGAGACCTGTAAGATAAAGAAGACGGTCAGAGGACCACCGCGAAAGTTCCCGATGGAGATCCCCCGAAATTCAAGTCAGATTTAAAAACTTCATGGAGTTAAGGGAAGTAAAATATAGAAGAGAAGAGAATAGTGGTTCTGGATTCTCCCCGTGTGACCGCCAGAGAGAGAGAGGTCTCTCTTCCGAGAAGGAACGATCCCTTTTTTAGGGTTAGTCTGGTACATAATACCTTTGAATAAAGTTGATGCCTCTAGTGTCATGTCCCTTTCTGATAGAACATTGATACTTTTATGCAAGTGTGTCAGGCAGTACATTAATGATAGCTATAGGACAATAAATATTGAGCTGGCTGATTCATACCCTCTTCATGCACGCTTATGATCTCTTACTGAACCAAGGAGGTGAGTAGCTCATAGGAGATCGATATCTTTACCCTGATTTCATCAGATCGTGTCAAGCTCATCCGACCTACGTAGAAATGAGCTCCTTCCAGTTGTTGGGTCGACCATGTTGGCGTTTAAAGTCTTATTGCAATACAGGTCTTTGAGGAGATCGATTTGTTCGTTCCAGACTTAGATAAACTTAAGAGTGTTACTGGTCTGATTTTTTATACTCAATATGTCGAGTTTTTTTACTATTCAATCCGACTAGATGAAAAAGTTTTCGATTCATATATATACAAATTATGATTTTTAGGTCATATTTTTTATTCGTTATAAAAAATAAGGAGAAAAAAAAAACAGAGGAAATCTTCTTAAAAATTGATAACATCTCACATAATTCTAGTTCTAGCATATCTACAAATTAAACAATTAAATCAAGACAATGACACAACGGATATTGGAAAGTTAATAAAAGTCGGGAGGTATTTTAAAGGAAGAGGAGAGAAGATTATTATATTTACTAAAAAAGTTCACGCCCAGTGCCAGAAAGTTCTCTTTGACGCATTAAAGGTTTGTTACAGATTTTATTCAGGCTTCAGTTGACACTGACTTCCTTAGTTGTCAGGCTGGACCTAAATACAAGTTAAAGCTACGAATCTTACTTCCAAACAGCACGATCAACATGAAAAAGTAATCATTTCAGAAAACAAAGAGATGGAAAAAGCAAAATGCCTGCGAAATATACGCTGAAATCAACACCAAGGCAAAATTGCAAACCTAATGCTGGTAACTCTCCATGATAAATATTCTACAGCCATACAAAAAAAGAGAGGGAAGAATACATCAAACTAAACACCACATGGAAGGGTCTTACTTCACTAACTAGCCTTGACTTTGTCTTCCCCGACGACGGAGAGTATTGGCAAGCTGCTCAAAAATTCGTCAAGGCCCTCAAAAAACCCAATACCTTCAATATTATCCTCCTCCCCGTTTCCAGCTCCATGCCTTTGGCTCACTCTAGGCACTGCCTCCTCCACCTCATTGCTAAACATTACATTCAAATCCAACTTCCCCAAATCCTTTGTTCCCTTCTTCTTCCCACTACTTCCTTCCCCCTTTCCTACCACCTCTCCTTGCACATTACTCCCACCAACCGCATTTTGAACATTCACCTTCTTTGCTCTCTCATTTTGTGGTTTCTTCACATGTTTACTATGTGTTGCTTTCCCTCTGGCATTTTTTGCTTTCTTTCTTCTACCATCCCAATCATCATCATCCGAATCACTCATCGTCGCTTGGGTCAGAAATATCTATAAAGACATCATCTTTGTAAATCACTTTCGGCTCAGATCGCTTAGATGGATTACTCTGGCTTGATTTTCCACCGCCTGGCAAAGGGGTGCTAAACATTGCCGACACCAGTGACCAATTAGTACTAGCACCACCTCCACATTTACCATGACCATTAAATCCCAACGGGAAATAAGCCCAGCAACAAAAGTAGGTGTCTGTACCTTCTACCGGTGGTGATGGTATCATTACCGCATGGAACGCCCGTTTACATTTCTGACATCTAATTGCACAGTCTTCATAACCCTTGGGATACTCATAGAGAATGTAACAGTAAGGACATGCGGTCCAGAAACTCGGTATATCTGATTCAGTAACACTTGTCTGGGTCGTCGACCGAGTTCCATGTGATGATTCAACACTGGTAGGCTGGGCAGCTGGTCGACTAGGCTCGGATACATTCCGCTGGGGAGCTGGGCGACTGGGCACCGCTGCTTTTGGCTCGCTTGCTTTCCTAGTTGACTCTCTTGCTGTCCTAATTGGCTCAGTTGCCACAGGCTGCGGTGAAGGACGAATAGGCTCAGTTGCTTTTGCTTGTGGTACAGCCTGAGGCACAGGATGATTCAGCTCGGTGATTCTATGCTGAGGTATTGGCCGAATCGGCTCAGGCATTCTCGGTTGAGTTTCTTGGCGAGTTGACTGAGTTGGCTCTTGAGCCATGTCATCCTCGTCCAGCACTACTCGACCATCCCTGCTGATTTTATGGTTGCTCCGTACATTTCCTTGTGAGGATTGCCCCTGTGGAAACTCTTGAGCAGGCGGGACAAGTTGCCCCACTTGTCCCAGTTGGTCGAGTTTTCCGAGCTGACTCATCTGCAACTCGTGATCGTACATTGCCTTCTTCGAGGGATTCGAGAACACCATCCAAGCCTCAGAAACAAGCCTAAAAGCATGATCCGCAAAAGAAAGCCTATTCCTAGTAGGATTTAATAACAAAGCAAGCTTACGATACTGATTAGCTACGTGTTCCATGGACTGAGATAATCTCGGGAGTTGAAGGATTGCATAATAGTCATGGCTACCACCACCATTGTAACTAACGATTCTCAACTCTCCGGCGAGGATCGTGTCAGCGACGACGATGATTTGATCGGAAAACTCCATGAGCCTCGGGTCGGACTCTGTGGCTCGAATCGCGAAGCTCTTAGCTCCCTGGAAGTCGCGTGCGGTTAGAAGCTTCTCCGCTATAGTAAGCCACCGCTCCTCTTCTATCCTGTAGCCGCTACCGTCCATTTCTCTTTCCCTCTGCACTTTTTCCCTAATTTTATTTATTTATTTTTAAGGTCAAGCGATGGAGAGAAAGGAGGACAAAAGGGAGAGGAGCTTTTTTGAGTGGACGGAAAAAGACTGTACTTTTCCGGAAATGACGACTATTTTCTTCCTTTGGCGTGTGTTAGAGGAGGGTGTTTCGGTCATTTGGTAAATCTCGTTCCGGTGATCGGAGATGTGCCTCGTGTTCTGAGCAGATCAAGAATGGTGATTGTGAAGAAAGATCGCAGGAGGGTAAAATAGTCATTTTAAAAGGGAACAGAGAGATAACAGTACAGTACCAGTCAGGTTTTCTTTATATGGTTCATTGTCTGGTCAGAACTTGGAAGAGAGTGAGAAAGGCAGTAACGGCAGGTGAGAGATTGAAATTTTTGTGTGGACGAAAAAGGACAGTGAATTTGTGAAAAGAAGAAGTTAAACAGGGGTAAAATGGTAAATTAATGATAGAATGGGTTGGCCAAAATAAATACAGAATTGGATTGAGTTAATGGGAGCGTCGGAGATGGGGAGTCAGAAAGTAGAGTACTTTTTGATGGGTGAAGGACAGTGACGGTGAGGTAATGACCTATCGTACAATGAGAAATTTACTATTAAAACGACGTCTCAGTTTAAAAAATATATTAAATTATTTTTAATATTTTAAAAAATTTATTAATTAATTTTTTATTAATTTTTAATATAAAAAGTTTTATTATTTAATTATTATAATTAAAAAAATTAATAATTAATCTCTTAATTTTATAAAAAAATTTATTAATTTAGTTTTGTATTAAAAATATTTTAAATTTTTTTATAATTTATAAGAATTAAAATTAATGGAGTGATTAATTAATAAATTTTTTAAAAATATTAAAATATTTCAATATATTTTTTAAAATAAAAAATTAATTAAAAAATTTTTTTATAATATAAAAATTAAATAATAATTTTTCCTTATAAAATATTTCAACATTTATCATTTTTTTTAAAGATACAAAGAATTTCATTAAAAAGAGTTCAAAGGCTCAAAGAGTACAATCAAAGATACGAAATCTTAATTACAACACACAAGGGTCTTAAGGCCTAAAAGAAAAAAAACGACCCATGAAATCAAGGAACCCTAAGACCTGAAAACCCATTGATCCATCACTCTAACCCGAAAGCCAAACAAAACAGTGCCACGCTCCTTCCCTATAGACCTGGTTCTATCTCCGAGAAAGAGAAAATGAGCGCTCTCGCAACAACAACCTAAACCTAATAATACCAATTGAAGAACGGAAGAGAGGAATCCAAAAGGGCACTCGGCATCCCAACTTTAAGAACTAGAGAAAACGGTGCTAACCGTAAAAGAACATGCAACATCGAGGGAGAGATGAGCAAAGCAGATCGAACACCAACGAAAGAGAAGATGAAGCTTCTGCAATCATATCCAAATTCCACCACAGCTCGAGTCGAAACCAAGAGAGTCGCTGACAAAAGAAATAACAAGAGATAGGAGCACCATCACTTACCATCAACTCAAAAACCTTGGATTTCCACTGTCTGGAGGTCTTAAACACATATGCAACAACAGATCTGGAGGAGAAGGAGAAGGCGGTTACAAAGAGAAAGGAAGATATCTTGGTCGGATTGCCATTCCATCTCCTCCAAAACTCAGAAGCTAGAAAAAAAGAAGAAACAATCATGGCAGCCGAAAGAAAACAGCCTCCTTTGCAAGCTTTACTACCATTCCAAAATAGACGACCAACAATATTTAAGGTCGCCGGGACCGTAGTAAGCCTGCTATACTGTCTATATACCTCTGAAATCCATACATGATCCAACATTACTGTCTGTAAAACTTAAAACTTTCCCTGTACCAAGGCTCAACCTGTGCATACTCAATCTCTGTATTGTAAAACCCCTGCTAGAGCTCTCATCTTTACTCTAGGCGGGTCAACTCATATAATATTAAGCCTGGTTTTTCATACATATATAATAAAATCATACAGACCATGTATATACAAAAGGGAGTACAACTCATATGGTCAAGCATCATCGATACAACATAAACTATCTTTTACAATTACATGTCCACACTAGCTATTACATAACTCTTCTCTTTATCTGTACCCTGCTGACCTCTCTGGACTCTGAACCTGCAAGACTGGGATTAAGGGAGATGGATGAGCTATACTAGCCCAATGAGTAGAACATGTAAAACATGTGATAAAACATGATCTCATGGAATGCATCACATCACAAGTAAATCACATCATCTCAGATGGACGGATCAAAACTCCTTCGAATCTGTGTCCGGCCCGCAAAGGAGCTCCTCAGGTCTTTACTGTACACTCAAATAGTACCTAAGTACTCTGTGTCCGGCCCCTCTCAGAGGCTCCTCAGGACTTTACTATGCCTGGCCCGCGATGGGGCTCCTCAGGTCTTTACTATGAGGGCTAATGTATCCAAAACTATGTCTGATCTATCACATCATACAATGTACAAGGAGCAGTGCCAAGTACAAGGTTCAATGCAATGCATCATATTCGTGTACACTAATGCAATCAATCGTACTATTCATCATGATGTATGAAACATGCTAAAAGCATTTGATGCCTTCTTAAACGTTTGAGTTCAGTTCCACTCACCTCTGGCTAACTCTGTACTGACTCTGCAGGTTCAGAAACAGTGCTCACTGCAGACCTCCCTGTTTCCTCTGGTCCGTTCCTACACAAGTGGACTCAAATGAGGGACCAAACTAACTCAAGACCAACTCTATAAAACTCCCCAAAAGCCCGCTAAGAGATCCTAAAACAATCACATAAAACATGCACAAGAAAGCTGGACAGGGCACTTTCGGCGGCAAGTTCGGCGGCCGAAACTCCCCTCCAGAGACGAAACTCATGCATGTTCGGCGGCACCTTCGGCAGCCGAAAGTCTCGTCCAGAGACGAAACTCAACCTTCGGCGGCACTTTCGGCGGCCAAACCTTGCCTCTAGAGACGAAAGTCCAAATTTGCGGAGGCAAGCTTTGGCAGCCGAAACTGCCTCCACAAGGGGTTCGGCGGCCGAAGCCCGTTGGGCAGAAACCTGCTCTGCTTCATGCAAAACTCCTCCAATCCTTCACTCAACATGCACACACAACTCCTCAACAAGCATATACACATGTATATGCACAAAGGGGTCTAAAACTATCCTAAAACCCCAACAAACATAACAAACACCACATAAACCCACTTATGCACCAAAGATCCTCAAAACTCAACTAAACCCTATCATGCATACTACCCATGAAACTTCCATAAAACCTTCAAAAATCAAGAAAGGAAGTTCAGGATCTTCACTTACCTCTTCCAAACAAGAGATTAAACGATCCCTATGTGGAGATATGGGGAAATCCTCTCTTAAAATCTCCAAGCTTCCAAACTTTGCTCTTTTGCTCAAAAACTTCAAAACCACACGAAAATCCATCAAAACCATGAAAGATTTGAGAAAACACATAAATCACTCAAGGAAGATCAAGTCTCACCTCAGCTCGTGCACATGGAAAGAAAATCTTATCAATTTGACCGATCTCAGGCCTTTTATAGGTGGCTGGTCAAACCACCTTCGGCGGCCAAACGTGAAACCCGAAAGCCATGCAAGTTCGGCGGCTGAAAGTCACCTTCGGCGGCCGAACCTTGGCTTTTCTGCCTTGGTGCTTTTCTTTCAAAAACTCTTTTCTTTAACACTTTAAAACATTCAAAACTCGTAAAAACAACATATACAACATAACCCGAACCCTTCTAGGGCATTCCGACATCAGAAATCCACCGGACTACAGGAATTCCGATGCCAGACTCTAGCCGGGTATTACACATCACGAATGCTATATATATGTAATTAGGTTGTTTTGCATTAGAGTTCATGAATACGATGCATTGCATAATTTATTCGTATTGTGGATGGATGTTGGATGACCCACTAACCCTCGAGTATGTTATGATATGTTATGACGGATATGGAAAGACCAAGGCTGCATATTCTACGCCTCTGGCACTATGTAAGAGAAAGACCAGGGCTACCCATTCTACGCCCCTGGCACTATGGACATGTTATGTTATGTTTAAGAGGAAGTCCTGAGGAGCACCCGTCGTAGGCCGGGCACTATTGGAATCTGTAGAGGGTTACTGGTGACAAGTCCATTATAATACCCGGCTAGAGTCCGGCATCGGAATTCTACTTTCCGATAGAGTTTCGGATGCCGGAAGACTAGAAGGGTTAGATTTATATTTTTCTAAAATGTTTTGGTATGTTTCATAGTTTTAAAGCATAAGGAAATGAGTTTTTGAATGAAATGACCAAGGCAGAAAAGCCAGGTTCGGCCACCGAAGTTGAGGTTCGGCCACCGAACATGCATGGCTTTCGGTTTCACGTGTGGCCGCCGAAGGTGGTCTGGCCAGCCACCTATAAAAGGCCCTCAGTCGGTTGAAACGATAAGATCACTGTTTCTTTGACCTGCTGAGGTGAGACCCTGTCCTTTTAAGAGTTTTCTTCATGTTTTCATTAAATCATGCAAAGATTTGATTGATTTTTGTGTTTATTTGAAGGTTTTGAGTTAGAAACTTGAATTTTGAAGTTTGGAGAGTTTGAAGGAGAGTTGCTCCAAAACTCCACGTTAGGATCGATCAGCTTCTTGGTTTCAAGAGGTAAGTGAAGATCCTGAGCTTGTTTTTATGTTTTCTGAAGGTTTTATGAGGTTATGGGAGAGAGTTGCATGAATAGGGTTATTTTTGAGGTTTTGATATTTTTGTGAGAAAAGCTTGTTTATGTATTATGTGATTGTGTTGTTAGGGTTTTTAGGTAGTTTATGACCCCTTTAAGCATATACTTGGGTATATGCAAGTTGAGGGATTGAGGTGTTTGAGATTGGGAGATGTTTTGTGCTTTTGGCGAGAGGCAGAGCAAGTTTCTGCCTTGCGGATGAACTCAGGTTCGGCCACCGAAGGTACATTCGGCCGCCGAACCCATGAGGAGGTGGCTTCGGCTGCCCAAGCTTGCCCCCGAGCTTTTGGACTTTCGGCTCTGGAGGGGAGTTTGGCCGCCGAAGGTGCCGCCGAAGGTTAGAGACTTTCGTCTCTGGAGTGCCTTTCAGCCCCCGAAACTTGCCCCCGAAAGGGTTCGGCTGCCGAAAGTAGAGCTTCGGCCGCCGAAGGTGCATGAGTTTCGTCTCTGGAGAGGACTTTCGGCCGCCGAACCTGCCGCCGAAAGTGTCCTGTCCAGCTTTCCTTTGCATGCTTTGCATGGATGTTAGAGTGAATTTAAGGGGATTCTTGGGGAGTTTCTTAGAGTTGTTCATAAGCTAGTTTGGTCCCTCATTTGAGTCCATCTGTATAGGTACAGACCAGAGGAACCAGAGAGAGCAGCAGTGAGTACTGCGCCAGAGTTTTCAGAGCCTGCAAAGTTAGTCCAGATAGCCAGAGGTGAATGGAACTAAACTGAATGTTTTCAATTGAGAAATGAAATGCTTTTAGCATAGTTCATGCATCATAAGTATACAGTAGGTTGTTTGCATTAGACTCCACGAATATGTTGCATTGCATCGTTATTTATTGATGTGGGTGAATGCTGAATGATCCAATAGTCTCTAAGAGAAGTCCAGGAGCCTTTGACTACGCCCTGGCAGGTATAGTAAAGTCCAGGAGCCTTTGACTACGCCCTGGCAATGGTAAGTACAGAGGTGTGATATACACATATACATATATGACAGGAAGACCAGGTGCTCGATTCTACACCCTGGCACGGTAGAGTTACCGGGACTATATGGTGACAGGTTTACCCTTGATGTGGCTTGTCTATGGTTTGATGCATTCCATCAGAGCATGTGTTAATGACTTGTTTTACTGTTCTACTCACTGGGCTATAAAGCTCATCCCACTCTCTTAACTCCAGTTTTGCAGGTTCAGTGTACAGTGTACAGGGAAAGTCCAGCAAAGTACAGGAAGAGAGAAGAGTTTTGTAATAGAATATAGTGGACATGGAATATTAAAGAGATGTAATAGTTGTGTATAAAGTTAGAAATGTGCTTGACTTAGTGATGTTTGTGTTGTAACGCTTTTGTTATATACATGATCTGTATATATATATATGTTTTACAGAGTATGTGAAAAACCAGGCTTAACAGGTATGAGTTAACCCATCTAGAGCAAGCTCTAGTCAGGGGTACAGAGTACAGAGTACAGAGTACAGAGTACAGAGATAGTGCATGCACAGGTTAAGCCTTGGTTCAGAAAAGAGTTTTTATTTTCACAGAAAATGTATGATCATGTATGAGTTTTACAGGTACACAGAGAGTATAGTAGGCTTGCTACGGGTTCTGGCGGCCTTAAGCCGACCTGAATCCTAGCGCCGGTGACGGTCCATTTTGGGGTCGTTACAGATTGGTATCAGAGCCCTAGGTTCACATGATCGGACCTATAGAGAGAGTGTTGGGCTCATAGAGGTTAGAGGAAGTCAAGCACAATAGGAAATCCATCTTGATGTGAATTGTTTGTATTGTGACGCATTCATACGATCATATGTTTTATTGAACTTTTTTTTATGTTCTACTCACTAGGCTCTTATACCTTATCCCTTTTCTCTTTTCCCTAACCCCAGGTTTGCAAGATCAGAGTTAGCTCGGAAAGTCGGCTGGGTTGCTGGTATAGCCTGTTGTAATAGTATAGCTATAGACATGTATTAATTTGTGGATTAGAATTGTGTTTTGTCCATGTTCTTCCTCGAAATCCTTATTTCATGATCCTTTTATGTAAAAGTTTTTAAGTATAAGTTATACTCGAATCAAGCTTGAGACATGTTATGTTGACCATATTAGAGCATTTGATGAGAGCTCTAGTATAAATTTTATGTTTTCAGTTATGATGCATGCATAAGTTGAGTCTTGGTTCATGTAATGATTATGTTTTTGTTGTTCGTGTGATCATATATGTGATTATATCAGGTGTAGCAGGATGTATAGTAGACTTACTATGGGCTCCGATGACCTTAAGTCGATTTGAACTCTAGCGCCGATAGCAGTCCGGTTTTCGGGTCGTTACATCTAGCATTTCTATTGTCCCTCGCCTCTCGCTGCTCCATGATGATCCTCGATGGTGGATGCTTGATGCTCGTCGCTCGCCATTGAACCTCGATGCTTGTCGCTCGATTTTTCTCATGACCATCTTATCCTTAATCACTTTTGGGTTGAATGGACCCTTGAGATATGAAATTTGTGGGTTGAATGGATTATGGAAAGGAAAAAAGAAGAAGAAAAAAGAATATTAATGAATTTAGATTAGATTTTTTAGTGAGAAGAAAAGGAAGTCAGAGTATTCTTGAATGAATTTAGAAGAAAAGATGAATGAGTATGTGAAATGGCGATTTTTTTTCATTGATAATGGTACTTTTAGAATTACATTTTAATTTCTTTCCTTTGTTCAAGTTAAAATAATTGAATTAATAAAATTATTAGATGAAGAAATTACCAATTTTGACAGAATTAAAATTTAAGGACTAAAGTATTGAGTTCTAAAACTGTAGGGATAAATTCATTAATTATACTATATCTATAGTACTAAAAAATAATTTTTTCTATTGATAAATTGAAGTTAATTAACGAGTTGCAACAAGTCTGAATTTTTATCTAATTAAGTTTATGCTTATTTCGCATTCTTCAACCTTTGATACCAAGAAAATTGATCACCATAAAATATTTTCTTAATTAAAACTAAAATATAGTCATTTTTAATGAAAATAATTTCATTTTTTTATAAATTTTATTAACCCGTATATATATAAATTTATTAATTTTTATTTTTTAAATTACAACAAAAAAATAAAATTCGGATGTTTTTTCCAAAAATATATTTTGCACAGAAAATATTTTCTATATTTTTTATAAATAAATTATTTTTCACAAATAAATAAAATCTAAACCACATAGTTAACAAGTAACTTAAACCTTTATAAGGTTAGTTTAAAAATAATATACTACTATTTAAAAGTAAATAATTTTTATTAAATAAATATATTCACTAATTAACTTATAAACCTATAAATAAATAAATTCTTAAAATTTAAAAAATTGAATACTATAAACTTGAATTTATCCCATTTATTAAATAAGTCTAAAAATTAAATTTAAATTTACCTTTTAATAAAATAAATTCACACCCAACTTTTATCGAACTTCGATTCAAATAGTTCACGACCATATTAGAGTGAAATTTTTAATTAATTAGCCTAACCTACCTAAATTTACTTTTTTTTTTTTGGTAAGGAAATGAAGAGCCAAAGCTCAAAAAAATTATTCTAACTTGGGGTATCTTGAGCCAGAAATGGCTTCAAGTCCTCGAGGGAGCATCAAGAAAGCAGACTCCTAGATGGTTGTCTTGTGCTCATTTGCCCAGTCAGTATGTTGCAGCATTCGCTTCTGTGTATACATGATTAAACTGAATGTTTTTAAAACATTTTTTCAACTCCTCTACCTCTTGGAAAATTAAGTCCAAATGCCTTGGGGTTTGCTTTTGCCACATAAGACTTCAATGGCTTCTAAACAGTTTAATTCCACTACCAAATAGTTGACATGAGTATGTTTGACAACTTTGAGACCTTCAGCTATAGTTTGAAATTTAGCACTAAGGGCAATATTTCTTTTGAAGTTTGCAACAAAGCCTCTAATTCAGCATCCCAACGAGTCCCGTAACAACTCTCCACTAGAAGCCATTTTGTCTTGACTTCTCCAAGAGCCATCAACATTTAACTTGAGGAGGGGATCGTCTGGGGGCTTCCATTTCAGAGGAAAAGAGTGTTCCAGAGTCAGCCCAAAACGACCATAGACCATTGACAAAGCTTGAACAAACTCTCTAGCGCTGTGAACTGCCTTGTAGAGAAGGCTGTCAAGACTGGACAGGTTGTTAGTGAAGAAAAAATAGTTCCTTCTATTCCAAAGCATTCAACATGTTACTCCAAATAGGATAGACCATAGCATGTCATGGCACATAACATCATATCTTTGGATATCTGACAAAATTCAGTCGCTTATGTGAAGTCTAGAGAAGAACAAACAACCTGAGTCAGGAGTGAGAATCTTATTCCATAAGCACTTGGCATCATTACAATCATGCAAAATATGAAATAAAGATTCAACTTCCCTTTTACAAATTGGACATAGGCTACTGCTAGCTAGATGTCTCTGTTTGCATTCCTAGTTGGTCAGAAGCTTGTTATGGACAATTAGCTAAAGGAAGGTTTTGATATATTGTGGACCCGACCATTTCCACACGTAATTCCATCGGGTGTATGTTCGGACGCTCTGTGAGCCTGCAAGCAAAGAGTAAGCAGACTTAATAGAAAACATACCTAAGGTGGACGGAAGCCAGATAGAATTGTCTTAATCACTATTTTCTGACGGTGCCAGCACCAAAGCTAAGAGAAGAAGCCTCAAGGGCAAAATAAGATGCTCAAATTTATGTCATTTCCACCCAGTGTGTGAGCAGTAATAGGATTCAATTAATTCAGATATGATACTTTCTAGGATAGGAATTCGAGCATCATTAAAAAGGCTAGATCCATTCAAAAGCCAGACTATCTTGCCAAAACCTAATGGATTTTCTATTTCCAAGGGACCATCCTACACTTGCCTTAAGGTCATCCCAAATAGGATAAACTCCATTCCAGAGGTTGGAACAGTTCCTGTTAGTGATGCATTGGGGTAGTGGACCTTTTAGAATTGAGTATTTAGATTTGAGAACTTGAGCCTAAAGATCCTGTTTGTTGCAAACAAGACCCCCACATAATCTTAAACATAAAGGCCTTATTCATCAAGCGTGAATTGCGAAATCCGAGTCCTCCTAGCTCCTAGGATGAATCACTTGATCCCACATCACTAGACTAATTTTTTGTCTCCACCAAGATTACCCCCATATAAAATTTCTACATATCTTATCAATGTCATCGCATATAGAGACCGAAAGGAAAGAGGTTTGCATTGCATACATGGGAATGGTGGACAACATGGATTGAGCTAAAGTGATACAAAGGGAGAGTTTACCAATTCCCAGTTGAAAAGTTATTCCTTACTTTGTCAATGATATATTGAAAACTTTTCTTGGTTACTCTATTGTGAAAAAGAGGGATACCAAGTATTTCCCTAAATCATCAGTTTCTTGAACTCTTAATAAAGAGCATACCTCTTTTTTTTTCCTTGAGTCCACATTCTTAGAGAATAAGACTCAAGTTTTGGCTTTATTAATATTTTGTCTAGAAATCTTACAGAAGTCCTCAAGCACCCTGTTTATGATAAAAACTTGTGAGCTTGAAGCTTCAGCAAAGATAATAAGGCCATCTGCAAAAAATAAGTTTGTTTGTTTTGGACCTCCTTTATTAAGCTGGATGGGCTTCCACTTACTTTGGGATATTGCTTGACTGATGCTTTGCACCAACCTTTCCATACAGAGAACAAAAAGGTAAGGAGAAAGAGGGTCCTCTTGTCTCAGTTCTCTAAATGGTTGAAAAGACTTGGTTAACTCAATTATTAATGAACTAATGCAATTCATCACCACTTTAACAAAGTTAATGGGGAGTCCTGCATCTAACAAAGTATCTTGAAGAAAATTCCAGCGGAGAGCTAGAAACCCCTTTCTCCCTTTTTTAAAGTGCATAGAGTGCATAACTTTCTGAGTGATAATGATATTATCTACAATTTTCCACCCCGAGACAAAACTAGTTTGATTAGGGCTAATGATATGAGAAAGGAGTGGTTTCAATCTGTTCACTAAGACTTTAATAACAATCTTTATAAATAACAGAACATAGAGATATAATACGAAAGTCAGCAATAATCTCGGGATTAGCTTTCTTAGGAATCAAAGAGATTAAAGTGCTATTAAGGAGTGTTCCAAAGGAAGTCCTAAGAGAACTTGGCCAACTACCGAGACAATTTGAGCATTCAAAAGATTTCAATATTTTTGAAAAGAACCTTGCATGAAACCCATTAGGACTGGTTTCCTTCCAAGGCTTCATGTCAAAAAGAGTTGCGTGAACTTCATTAACAGAGACAAGAGAATTCAAGTTACTTAGAACAGTTGGGTGAAGTTTAGGAAACATACCTTTTACTTGATAAGGAATAAAAGAACATGTGTCCTGCTGATAGAGCCTTTGAAAGAACCAACATGTTAAGTATTTAAGAGCCTCCTTATCACTTACCCAAATGCCCATTTCGTCTTTGAGAGATTCCACAAAATTTTTTTCCTTCTTACCAGAGTTTTAGTGTGAAAAAACAGGAAGTATTCTTATCTCCCCATTAAATCCAGTCAATTCTGGATTTTTGAAACCAAATAAGCTATTCTTTATAAAAAATGATATCAAGATGTTTTTTGAGCTTAATATCCAAATTAGTGTTGAGAATCAAACAATCACACAATCTAAAAATAAGCACGAAAAGAAATTAACATACAGTTTTAACGTGGTTCACCAATTTGGCTACGTCCATGGCGGCTAGGGTTTTCTTATTTCTCTGTGAGTTTTGAAACGAAATATACTAGGAGAATATTACATATTTATAAGTTTAGGAAAAATACAAAAAGGCAAAATAGCCCTCAGAAAAAATTCTCCCACTTAAAGACTAATCCAGCCAACCCAACCATTTTCATTCTCCATGCCAATGTATCCAACAAATACACCTAGCTGTAAATATCTTCCATACTACTGTAGAAGACCAACTGAGGCCTTGCACAATCCCAGCTTTCCAGCATCAGCACCTTTAGTCAACATATCTGCTGGATTCTTAGTACCTTCAATTATCTTCAAACACATCTCACCTTCTTCCACCAGACTGCGAGTAAAATGGTACCTACATCGAATGTGTTTTGTTCTGAAGTGATACACTGGGTTCTTCACCAACTATATGGCACTCTGATTATCAGTGAAAATAACATTGTCAAGCTGCTTCTTGTTCAACTCTTCCAAGTAATCAGTCAACCATATCATCTCCTTACCAGTTTCAGCAATTGTATCATATTCAACCTCTGTAGATGACATAGAGACACACTTTTGAAGTTTAGACATCCAACTCACTATTGTCCCATCTATAGTGTAGACATACCCAAATGTACTTTTGCTTGTATCCACATCTCCGTTAAGATCGACATCAACAAAACCTTCTAATACTACCTTGGCATTCCCATAATAAAGTGATATACTAGCTATTCCTTTCAAGTATCTCAAAAGCCACTTCACAGCTTCCAAATGCTCTTTTTCTGGATCTGACATATATCTGCTCACAGCTCCTATTGCATGTGCTATATCAGGTCTAGTACAAACCACAACATACATCTATTAGTGTATTTGTCCTAGACCATAATCTTGGACCTTTTGTATGTCATTTTGTTTATTAATAAAAGAGGTTTTATTATCATTATTATTGGTTTGCATGTTACATAATAATGATTGACATCCCTGGTTACTTATTATTATGATAAAAATAATAAAATATGACTAGTATGATTATTGATTGATAATCATAAGATGAATATGTGTATGTTGATATAAATCAATAATCATAAATACTTGTTAGAAAATAATGTATTGGATGGACCCACATTGAAATCACTACATGGGTTATTATTATAAGTGAATCTCAAAATGCAATACCCGGCTAGAGTCTGGCATCAGAATTCTACAGTCCGGTGGAATCTCGGATGTCGGAACTCTCTAGAAGGGTAATAGATATGTTTTTCTAAATTGTTTTTCTAAGTTTTAATGTTTTAAGTGTAAAGAAAATGAGTTTTTGAAAGAAAAGATCCAAGGAAGAAAAGCCAGGTTCGGCCGCCGAACATGCATGACTTTGGAATCACGTTCGGCCGCCGAAGGTGGTCTGGCCAGCCACCTATAAAAGACCATAGGTCAGTGAATGGATAAGATTTTTCTTTCCATTTCCACGGACAGAGGTGAGACCATGATCTTCCTTGGGTGATCTTCATGTTTTCTCCAAATCTTTCAAAGTTTTGATAAGTTTTCATGTTGTTTTGAAGCTTTTGAGCTCAAAAACAAAGTTTTGAAGCTTGGAGAATTTGAGAGAGAATTTCTCCATATCTCCATGTTAGGATCACCTATCCTCTCGATCTTCAAGAGGTAAGTGTAGATCCCTACCTTCTTTTATGTTTTATGAAGGTTTTATGGAGTTTTATGGGTAGAGATGCATGAATAGGTTAAGTAGGGTTTTTGGTTGATTGTTGGTGAAAGCATGTTTATGTGTTGAATGGTGATATTTGATGGGGTTTTAAGGTAGTTTTGGACCCCTTTGTGCATGTACTTGGGTATATGTTTGTTGTTAAGTTGTTGGTTGCATGTATGAGGAAGTTGGGAGGTTGGTTGCATGTATGAGGAAGTTGGGAGGTTGGTTGCATGAGGCAGAGTAGGGTTCTGCCTTACTGGAGAACCCAGTTTCGGCCGCCGAAGGAAGTTTCGGCCGCCGAACATGCTAAGGAGGTGGTTTCGGCTGCCTAAGCTCACCCCCGAAAGTTTAGACTTTCGACTCTGGAGGGAGTTTCGGCCGCCGAAGGTTGGGGACTTTCGTCTCTGGATAGGACTTTCAGTAGCCGAAGGTGCCGCCGAAAATGCCTGAGTTTCGGCTCTGGAGGGACTTTCGGCCGCCGAACATGCCGCCGAAAGTGCCCTGTCCAACCTTCTTTTGCATGTTTTCCTTGATTGTTTTAGGATGTTTTAGGGGGGGGTTTTGAGGAGTTTTATAGCGATGTTCTTGAGTTAGTTTGGTCCCTCATCTGAGTCCACCTGTGTAGGAACGGACCAGAGGAACCGAAGAGCTCAGCAGTGAGCATTATTTCAGAGTCAGTACAGAGTTAGTCAGAGGTGAGTGGAACTAAACTTAATCTTTTTAATTGAGAAATCAAATGCTTTTAGCATGTTCATGCATCATGATTATGCAATAGGTTGATTGCATTAGAATTCACTAATATGTGCATTGCATTATTTCCTGTATTTGCGGACGGACATAGTGTTGGTTTCATTAGCCCTCCCAGTAAAGTCCTGAGGAGCCCCATTGAGGGCCGGGCACAGTAAAGTCCTGAAGAGCCCCGAGAGGGCCGGGCACAGAGTACTTTTGTACTATTGATTGTATAAGAAAGTCCTGAGGAGCTCTTTCGTGGGCCGGGCACAGAGGGATTTTTGATTCAGTCCGTCCAGTATGTGATTACTTGTAATGTGATGCATTTCATGTGAGCATGTTTATTAACATGTTTTTATTGTTCTACTCATTGGGCTAGTATAGCTCACCCCTCTCCCTTAACCCCAGTATTGCAGGATCAGAGTTCAAGGGGAGTTCAGCAGAGTACATGAAGAGTAAAGAGTTGGGTAATAGCATAGTGTGGACATGTAATATTGTAAAGAGATGTTTTAGTATTGTATAGAGTTTAGTAGTGTGCTTGACCCATATATTTTGATAAATCCCTTTTTGTATACATGGTTTGTTTTTGTAAATGTTTTCTTAATGAGTATGAAAACCAGGCTTAACATAGTTAACCCGTCTAGAGCAATGATGAGAGCTCTAGTAAGGGGTTCTGTAGTACAGAGATAGTGCATGCACAGGTTGAGCCTTGGTACAGAGCAAAGTTTTATGTTTTTACAGAAAATGCATGATCATGTATGGGATTTTACAGGTACACAGAGAGTATAGCAGGCTTGCTACAGGTCCCGGCGACCTTATGTCGATCTGGATCCTAGTGCCGGTAGCGGTCCGGTTTCCGGGTCGTTACACAAAATAGTTATGTTTTAATCCTTTGAATTGAGATTATCTAATATAAGGACTGTTATGTTTTGACATAACCAAACATTATCTTTAATCGGATAATCATAAAGGTTATGATTGAGTATAATAGAAATTATATAGAGAATATTGGACAATCAAGATAGAATTTGCCCCTCTCTTTGAGAGAGATATCTTCTGGACCCCTCGATAAGTGAGACTGAGAAATGCATAGTCGTGCTCAAATGAATTGATAATATAATCAATATCATTTGGTTTTATCAGTCTACTTAGAGATCGAGAAAGCATAAGCTTGAATATTATAAGTTCAACATTGACCATGACTTATGTTCAAACTAGATATCGTATGACAAAGGGATTAATACATGTTATATTTATTAGGCTTAATCGGACTATCAATCCTCATATTAGTTGGGTAGTCATAATGTCTTGCTAGAGGTCGCTTATGATTTATGGGCCTTATTAAAATGGACCTATTGCCAATTAATGTGAGCCTATTATATCACACACAAAAGAACGTCATTGATGTGCTATGTCATATTAATGGGCTAAGAGCCCGTTAGTATAATTAATAATAATATTAACAAAGATGTTATATTATTAATATTAATTATTTGTAATTATTATAAGATAATAATATCTGCAGCCTATATGTAACGGTTACAGATAAAAGGTCTTTTTGTTTTCTTTTGAAAAGGACTTATCGCACAGATATATTGGTATCTGCGATTGTGTGCTTGTTACAATTACCACAACTCTTTTATGAAAAGAAAAGTGTGAAAATGAGAAGTTTTTAAGAAAAAACGAGTGAACAGAAAACATCTTCTTTGAGAGCTTTATAGAAAGCGTGAGGAGGATTTTTTGATCGTTTTCTGTGTTGCATATTTGGATCATATAGTTAATCTATCAGTTCAGAGAGCTAGTACTCCAGACGAAAACTTTCGTGTGGATACCATTGAGGGTATTCATTTCAGAAGCAGCACCATCAATCCTACTAGGATTTTCGAAATCTAAAAGATTAGTTTCTTTATCCTTCCTTTCGAATTAAACAAAGCGCTCAGATCCTGAAAGGGAAAACAAAGATCTTTTATTTTTTCGCTGCGTATTTTTGGGTTGCAGCGATCTTTGGGCTTCCTTACAACATCAAACTCCCAACTGCAATAGTATAAGGTACTTTTGCCATATGATCACACTCCATAGCTGTCTTGGGTGATTGCTCCTTTGACAATTTGAGATGGTTAGTCAAAGGTGTGCTCCTAGGCTTAACATCATTAACTCTGAACCTGGACAACACCTTCTAAATTTATTGCTTCTGGGATAAATTTAGAATTCCAGCAGACCTGTCCCGGAAAATCCTCATCCCTAGAATCTGCTTTACTACACTCAAATTTTTCATCTCAAACTCTAATGACAGTTTTCCTTTAAGATTATTGATTCCCTCCATACTTGACCCTGCAATTAATATATTATCCACATATAAGAGTAAAATAACAAAGAAGTCAGTAGACTTCTTAATATAACAACACTGATCTTTTTCACTCCTGTGATTCTGCACATGAAAAAGTCAAACTTCTTATACCACTGTCTTGGAGCCTTCTTCAACCCATACAAACTCCTCTTGAGCTTGCACACTATGTGTTCCCTACCAAGAACCTCATATCCCTGTAGTTGCTGCATGTAGATCCTTTCCTCCAGATCTCCATGTAAAAATGTTGTTTTTACATTCATCTACTCAAGGTGCAAATTTTCTGCTGCAACAATACTCAGCAAAATTTTGATTGTGGTTAACTTCACAACAGGAGAGTATATTTCAGTGTAATCAATACATTTTCTTTGTGAATACCCCTTGATCACCAATCGAGTCTTGAACCTAATTTTTCCATCCGTTTCATTCTTAATCCCGTAAACCCACTTGTTCAACAAGTTTCCTTACCTGTAGGTAAGTTAATTTCCAAGTATCATTCTTCTCAAGTGACTATATCTTATCATCCATGGCTTGCTCCCACTTGATTAAACCCTCCACCTGCAAAGCCTCATCAAAGGATTACGGTTCCCTCCATCAGTCAACAACAAATAATACAGGAAAGGTAAATACCTTTGTGGTGACTTGGTAGCTCTGGTAGATCTCCTTAACACTGGTGCAAGTGTGACTGGCTGTTGTTCTAGTTCTGCAATAGTATTTTTGTAATACCCGGCTAGATTCAGACATCGGAATTCCTACCGTCCGGTGGAATTCAGGGATGTCAGAGATTTCTATAAGGGTAATAGAAATCTTTCCACATGTTTTAAGTATGTTTATAGTTTTGCGGAATTGGGTGTGAGAGAAGGAAAAGGCCAAAGGAGACAAAGAGCAAGTTCGGCCGCCGAAGGGTAAGTTCGGCCGCCGAACCTTGCAGCGTTTCGGCCCCCGAAATTAAAGTTCGGCCGCCGAACGTTGCATGGTTTTGCATGCGATTCGGCTGCCGAAGCTGAAACGGGCAGTCACCTATAAGCACTCCTCAGTCAGTAATTTGGACAGGTGTTGCCTCCAGATCATTGCCAGAGGGTTAAGCCACGTCTCCCATGACTCATCTGCAGAGTTGTATCAACTTATGCAGAGGTTTGGCTTTGTTCACCTGGTTTTGAAGGTTTGGAGTCAAAAGTGAGCTTTGATGGTTTGGGGAAGGAGAAGAGGTGTTGGTGCATAGTTTTGAGTTCAGGTTGTTCAGCTTCTAGTTTCAAGAGGTAAGGGAAGTTTTTAAACTTGTTTTAATGATTTATGACAGCTTTTAAAGAGGTTAAGGGTAGAGTTGCATATATAGGTTTGGTTTGATAGTTTTGATAGTTTATGCATGAAAGCTTGTATATGTGTTATGTGTGCTGTTTGTGTTGGGGTTTTTAGGTAGTTTTGGACCCCTGTGTACATATACATGAGTATATGTGTGTTGAGGAGTGGAGTTATGTGTGTTTAGAGAGGTGGAAAGGATGGAGGAGCTAGGTTGCGGGTGAAGCTGAGTTCTTGAAGAACTCAGGTTCGGCAGCCGAAGGAGCATTCGGCCGCCGAACCCCTTGCATGGTGGCTTTGGCTGCCACAGCTTGCCCCGAGTGTTTTTGAGGTTCGGCTCTGTTTAGGGGATTCGGCCGCCGAAGGTGACGTCGAAGGTTAGAGACTTTCGTCTTTGGCGTGTGTTTCAGTCCCCGAACCTTGCCCCCGAAAGGGTTCGGCAGCCGAAAGTAGAGCTTCGGCCGTCGAAGGTGCCTGAGTTTCGACTCTGGAGAGGACATTCGGCCGCCGAACCTGCACCGAAAGTGTTCTGTCCAGCCTTCCTTTGCTTGTTTTGCATGCATGTTTTGAGGTGTTTTAGAGGGGTTTTGGGGAGTTGTTTATTAGTTGCATAGAGTATGTTTGGTGCCTCATTTGCGTCCTCCATTGTAGGATTGGACCCGAGGAACCGAGGTGTTTAGCAGTAGTAACTGCGTCAGAGGTAGAGGTAGCCCAGAGTTAGCCAAGCAGAGGCTACAGGTGAGTGGAACTAAACTTGTTGTTTTAATTCAGAAATGACACACTTCTAGCATGATCCATGCATCATAAAATGCCATGTTTTTGTATTAGGTTGTCTTGCATTCGATTCACGAATATGACGCATTGCATAAGATGAGATTTGTATGGATGAATGTTGGATGATCCTTAGCCCTTGATAGAGAGCAGAGACAGAGTTATGGCTTGTGGTAGCCATACCAGGTCGCTCCTGGATAGTCCAGGTCGCTCCTGGTACTATGGGTTAGACAGACAGTCTGTCAGATCAGAGATCAGAGTAGTCCAGGTGAGGCCTAATCGCCCCTGGCACAGTTGGACATATTATGATATCTTAAGAATAGTCCAGGTGAGGCCTAATCGCCCCTGGCACAGTTGGACATACTACTGTGTATGTAGAGGGCTATGGTGACAAGTTCATCCGTGAGATGATATGTTTGTGATGTGATGCATTTCATGAGAGCATGTAATGAATGAACTGTTTTTATTGTTCCTCCTCACTGGGCTCTAGAGCTCATCCCACTCCCTTGACCCCAGTTTTGCAGGTTCCGAGATAGCTATGGGAAGTCCCAGTCAGCAAGAGTAAAGAAAGATATGCATGAATGTATGTTTGTACTAGCATAGTGGACATGATGTAAATAAAGATTAGTTGTAATGTATAGATAAGTACTGTCATATACTGGATAGACTTGTGCTTTCCCTAGAGTCATTGCTATAGTGTGATGTATGATTAATCCCTTGTACATGAATCCTGTTTTACGTTTCTTGATGAGAAATGTGTGAGTTAGGCTTAATGTATGGCTTGGATGAGATACCAATGGGATGTGTTACAGATTAAAAGGGTTTCAATCCCTTGAGCCACAGCAGATAATAGTCCCTGGTATAGGCCCTGAGGGCCATTTCAGATTGACATATCTGAGTAACAGTAGTTAAGCCTACAGAGTTTTACAGGTTTGTTGAGTCGTTTTGTATCATGTATGGGATTTATCAGGTACACAGAGAGTATAGTCGGCTTGCTACGGGTCCCGGCGGCCTTAAGCCGATCTGGATCCTAGTGCCAGTGATGGTTCGAACCGTTACAGAGGGGTACCGGTTTCCGGGTCGTTACAATTTTCTGGATTTTCTTGTGGTCTTACTACAACATCACTAGGTGAAATTTTCTGCAACTCAACCTCAGCTCCCACTTCTTCTACATCTTCAAATTGTACTCCAGATTTGTCCTTATACAGGACATTCTCATTAAAATTCACATCACAGTGTCTCAAGATCTTCCTATTTTTGTCATCCCAAAATCTGTATCCAAACTAATCCGAACCATATCCAATGAAATAACACTTCAAAGTCTTTTCATCAAGCTTGTCTCTCTATTTTGGATCAATGTGAACATAGACAGCACACCCAAAAGTCCACAGATGAGTAAACTTGACCTCCTTATCCGACCAAACTTCTTCTGGAATCTTAAAACCCAAAGAAATTGAAGGTCTTCTATTTATCAAACATGCTGCTGTGCTCACTGCATTTACCCAAAATATTTTTGGCAGTCCAACTTGTAGCCTCATGCTTCTTGCTTGCTCATTCAACGTTCTATTCATTCTTTCAGCAATCCCATTTTGTCTTGCCTTGCTAAAAACTATCCTAGTGCACCTGATTCCCTCATCAGCACAGAACTTATTGAATTCTGTAGAATCATACTCTCCTCCATTATTAGACCTTAGGTATTTGATCTTCAACCCAGTCTGATTTTTAACTTCAGCCTTCCATCTCTTAAAAGTGGCAAACACATTTGATTTGTGTTTCAGAAATTAAACCTATACCCTCCTACTGAAGTTATCAATGAAGGTAACTTAGTATCTCGAACCACCAAGAGAGGAAACTGGGGATGGCCCCCACATATCTGTATATACTAGTCCTAACTGTTCTGCCTTTGGTTCTCTGATAGCCTTTGTGAAACTATCCCGTTTCTGCTTTTCTAGAACACAACTCTCACATAAACCTATATCTACAGATTTTAATTCTTGCAGATACCCTTGCGAAGCTAGTATCTTCATTCCCTTCTCGCTCATGTGTCCAAGCCTGTTGTGTCACAAACTTGAATTCGATGTACTATCAATTGCAGCAACCATATCCGAACACCCTGGAGTAGTGTATAAAGTTTCAGATTTTGTGCCCCGTGCTATCACCATAACTCCTTTCACAATTTTCTAGGAACTCTGCTCAAACACTATTCTGTAACCTGTATTGTCTAACTCGCCAGTAGAGATCAGATTCTTCTTCAAGTCAGGAATATATCTAACATCCTGCACCTTCCACTTACCCCCACCTGAGGTTTGGATATATATATCCCCCTTTTCAGCAATCTCTAAGACTTTATTATCAATAAGATACACCTTTCCATAATTTCCAGACTTGAAATTATGGAATAACTGTCTGCTCGGAGAAGAATGGAATGATGTACCCAAATCAAGTATCCATGAATAAATCGGATTGTCCATATTAAGAATTAAAGTATCACCAATGTCATATGCAGAATATACAAAATCATCATTTTTATGAGACTTGTTCTTATGGCATTTCTTTTTCTTAAATTTAAGGTAGTCCTTTTTAAAGTGTCCCTTTTTACCACAACCTCAACAGACAATCTCGTTTCTGCCATGAGATTTCCCCCACCCCTTTGACTTCGATCGAACATGTTTACTATGGCCTCCTTTCACCTTGCTCTTGCCTCTACTCTCGACACTGAGTGTGTTACCAGATGAATTCCTGATTTTCTTTTTGCGAATGCTCTTGCTCATGACAACATCCCGGACTTCATCAAACTTTAACTTCTCAGACCCACGTGAACTGCTAATTGCAGAATTCAATAGTATCCCACAACTCAAGTAGAGAGGTTAATAAAATTAGAGTTCTTATCTCATCATCAAAATTAATCTTGACAGAGCTTAATTGACTGACGATCATATTAAATTCATTAATATGATACGTGATAGATCCACTTTCAGACATCTCCAAATTAAACAAACGACGCATCAAATACATCTTGTTAATGGTTGACAGTTTCTCATACATATTCGCCAGAGTTGTCAATAATCTTGCAGTCGTTGTCTCTTTAATGATATTAAAGGCAACGTTTCTTACCAACATCAAACAGATCAACCTTATGCCTTCCGATCTTTCAAATTCCAAACTTCCTGTTTCATAATTTCTGGCTACTCCCCTAGCAGGGGTTCATGGAGGTTATTCTGATACAGACAATCTACAATCTTCAATCTGCATCTTTCAAAAACCAAAATCTATTCTATCGAACTTCTCAATTCGAACCTTCGAGTTTTCCATCGTCTTTTCAGATTGTTGTGATACGAACCAAAAGTTCTGATACCAATTGTTGAGAATCGAATAATCACACATTCTAAAAAAAGTATGAAAAAAAATTAACACAGATTTAACGTGATTCACCAATTCGACTACATCCACGGCGGCTAGATTTTTTTATTTATCTGTGAGTTTTAGAACAGAATAAACTAAGAAGATATTACATATTTATATGCCCAGAGAAAATATAAAAAGATAAAATAATCTTTAAAAAAAATTCGCCTCGAAAGCTCTACCCTCAAGCCCCCACTTTCGAGTGAGAGGCTTCCGCCCTCACATCTCTCGGCAGTGTCAAGTTAAATCTGCGACAGTGGAGTATGGTGTACAGTCTATAATATATTATTAGTCTATAATATATTATTAGACTTCATATCTTAACAATTAAAAGATACATGGAGAGATTCTTTTCCATAGCACACTCAATTCCTTCAATACGGGCCAAGATACTCCTTTTCTCTTTAAAAATGTTACCAAAAACCTCTTTGTTCCACACCTTGAGTTTATTTTGGAGATTCAGAAGGTTGGTGGAAAAAGAGTCAGTAGAGGACCAAGCGTCACTAACAACTCTTTTGAAAGAGTCATTGGTCAACCACGCGGCCTGAAACCGAAAGGGTCTAGAATCCATGGAGGGAGGTTTGTAACTGTTAAGACGGAGAAAAATAGGCCTATCGTCTGAACTGAGATTGGGCAAATTGAACACTGTATATTCAGGAAAGATAAATCTCCATTTGTCATTATTGAAAACTCTGTCTAATCTCTCAAAAAGGTTACCCGTCTGCCAAGTAAATTTTAGCCCTTTAATACCCAAATCCATCGTGTTATCTCGCAGAGTCCAATTCATAAAATCTTTTGAAATACTAGTTCTAGTGTGAGAACCGCCTTTCTTCTCATCTACAAATAGCAAAGCGTTAAAGTCTCCAGCAGCAATCCAGGGATCTGAAGAACTAACCTTTAAAGAGGAGATAGCTTGTTTCACAAAATCTTCCGAATACTTGGTGTACAGCTTCCATAGATAGCTGTAAAGAAAATGGGGGTACAGTCTCTGCTAGAGATGCGTGAGTGAATAAACTGCCTATCATTGTGAAGAACCTCCACTGTCCAACTATCATTCCAGAGCATTCAAATACCACCCGAGTGACCGTGAGCTTCCACTCTATGGGATCTTTCCAACCCTATATTCTTGATAACTATGTCCGTCCTTCTTCTGCTAATGTGCGTTTCAAGGACCACGAACTCTGCTCTTTCTTGCTTAACCTGAAACTTAAGAGAACGCAAAAAGGAAAGGCTACCCGCCCCTTGGCAGTTCCAAATAAAGATAGCCATGAATAAGAAGACTAAAACTAGTAGACAACAAACTCTAATCTGGGAGATAGGGGTCGCAGTAGGGTTCTTCATCAAACACACTACCCTCAGCAACATCTTTAGAGAACACCTCTTCCTCCATATCCTCGTTACTATTAAAGTGAGGGTCATTAGTCTTGTTATTCCTGATCTCTTAAGAGGTGTGGCCTATATTCCTGTCCTGCATACCTGAGGCATCACAATTAGGAATAAGGAAATTTGTCGTGCAATCCATACCTAGATTTAGATCTGGTGGTCTCCTTTGTTTGGCAGTCCGTCGGTCCTTTGTAGCTTGTGACTGTCTTTCCCTGTTCGACACAGATGCAATGTGCCCACTATTGAGGATGACGTCGGAGGAAAGGTTGACCACAGACTGTTTTGTTGGGTCCAGAATTGTTCCTATGCTAGTATCAGCCACAACATTATGCATTGGAGTCTTGCTGAGACCATAAGATTGGATTGAAGGTCTGTTCTTGCTTCGAGACTGGGAAATAGAAGTTTCTCGGTTATTACTGTGATTTCCTTGATATTCTTGCTCTTTTATTTGTGTAAGCTCTGTCGTGTTTTGCATGGTTGTGGGTCCTGCTAGAATGACACCCGAATTTGGCATGGCTCTGAGTTCACTCCTTTGGCACCTCGAAGTGGGCATTTGTTGCCACTTGAGGAATTCACGTGCCGGACATGATTACTAGGCTTAGATTGGCATATCTCCAATCACTGGGATAGGTTAATTGCTTTCCTTTTTCACAGGAACCGAGATTTCCTCTCTAAGAGCGTCAAATTGGGATCCTGATTTATTGGGTTTCTCTAGGTCAGCATCTTTCCTAATTTGGACTTTCCTCGCTTTCCTGACAACGACCATCCATTCACTGTAATTCTCCATAGTTGCTGGACCGACCTCAACTTCCTTAGAACTTGCATCATTTTTGTTTTTATCAGTCCTGTTAAGAAAGCTACATTCCATACTTCGATGACCTGTTCTTCCACAAGAAAAACAAATTTGCGGTAAGTTTTCGTATTCAATCAGCTGAATAAAATTTTTTACCTTGACTTTAGCGACCAGAGGACGTCGAAGATCAATAGCAACAGTGATGCGAGCATATTTTCCCCAAATGGCCTCTGTTGTATTATTTTATTATTGTCAATCTTAATGATACTTGATCTTTTCATTCCCCAGATTTATCACTATTTTTTTAAATGGATATAAATACCTACCTGTTAAGTTTCATTTAATGCATTATTCATCAATTAAGATATTCAGAACTTTAATGACCAATACACATTTTTTTCTATATAATGCATATAGTAGCTTTTCTTGCTAATAATTTCTTGCTAATAAAATGCATTAAATAAATTCTAACAATTGTGCATTTACACTTGTTAGGCATCCGTTTTTCTTTCGTCAAAAAAAACTACTACTGAATCTTCTCTTGGCACAACATTATCCACAGTTTGCTTTGTCTACATAATCAAGCCGAAAACATGGAATTTGAAAACAACGTTCCAAATATCCTCTATAAATGAGGATTAGGTTTTGACAAGTGAAGAGCAAAATGTTGATACTTCAATTCCAGCTACTAGAACATAATCTAGCTCCCTTCCCTCAATAATATTCTCCTTACTTCAGTAGCTGCTGTTCGAAAGGCGACATCCTCCACAGACATTTTGGTTTTCCGCCAATGTCTCATCCAAATTAGACTAATGGTCAACTTGAACACTCAGAAATTGTAGGCGAAATATTGGATGGAGGGATAGAGGTGGACATTTTAGAATGAAAAAAAAAAAACTAAGGCCAAGGAGAAATAAAAAACACGGAGTTAATGGGAAGAACTCAGGTAAGCTCAAAGAACTCCAACAATATTCCGACGAGAAAAATGCGAGAGAACTTTGAGTAAGAGGAGCACAAATGGAGAACTGCGATCAACGCAAAAATGTTTGGAGCTCTTGCCAACTTGCCAAAACGGAGAAAGGAACTTCATTCACAATTATAATACTTTGAAGTAAATTTCTTCTGAAAACCAAAAAAAAAAGGAACCATATAACTAACAAGCATACCTTTCCCATCTAGAGAAATATCAATCGCTTGTGTAGTTGAGCTTTTGATCTGAAAAGAATGCTGTCTGAATAGGCTTCCCAATTCTTGTCTAATTGCAGTATCCAATGCTTCAAAAACCTTATTATTTCGAGCATCCTCTCCTTTGTAATAAGTTTTCTTTTTTCCTTCAGGATTGCTTCCATTTTTGACAGGAGAGTGAACAATAGATGAGTGTAATATAAGCACAATAAAGAACATCTTCATAACCAAGGCCATACCAAGTACCTTGAAGCAACCCAGTTGGACTATCCGAAGCCCGTAAAAAGCATAGAAGCATTGGTGGGAGAGGGGAGGGGTGGGGTGGGGATTTGGGAAGGAACAAAAAGAATCCAGAATTCACAAAGAGACATGAAAAAAAGGGGAAGCTATGCAGAAATCCATTCTGCAATAACTCGATAAAACATTTAACACCAGGCCGTCATAAGAAGTGATCCCAAAAAAACCAAAACTAGTTGAAAACATACATAATTAGATTTTTGAAGGTGACAGCTTTATAGTTTCGTCTCATTTTGACCTACATAAAAGTAATGGTAATATAATTTTTAAGAAACCCATTTTTTTCAGCTGTGCTTTTATCCTTTGAATTCTACTAACTAGGAAACGAAGGGAGAAACATGTGCATTACAATTAAAAAACAAAAGAGAAAATAAATTCAGAATAGTTGTCCACCAAATCAAGGCTATAGAGACAACAACAGCAAAGGGCCCCAAGATTAGCCTAGCACAAATATCAGTCTCCCAACGTTCAAATCAAACATTTTGGTAGATTCAATAAAAATCACCACTTCCAAGAATACCAAAATGACAAGCTTCAATTATGTTTGTTTGAGATATAGTCAATGCAGGACCAAAGTGTTGAATTTTTATAAAGCTGCAGGGTAAGTGATTCATTTTGATAATCCAAGGAATCACTGCAATACATACAATAACCAGCTTAAAACACAAACACATCTCAGCAGCAAAAACACAGACAATGTCCCTAAAACTGCTACACAATCTTCACCAAACATGAACCAAAAAAAGATGGGAGATATTCCAGTTTATGCACTTGCAATTTTGTTGTTGGACACTTCGTGAAGCATGAATTAAACAGACGTTGAAGTAGGAGAGAGAATATAACTATTCAACAAAAAATATATCATCCCAAACCATCAAGGTAAATCCCCACCCCTAGATTTGAATACTTTAGTACATGGACCTTCAGTCTATTACATTATAACCCTTTACTGTATAGATGCCAAATCATGGAGTAGAAACCTCATAGTAACTACCCATGAGGAGAATCAAGCAAGGAAGCCAATTAGCCAACATGTAATATTCAGTCAAATGAATTTTATGGTAAAACAATTAAATTATCATATTAGACTGGGAAATAATTGCTATTACAATAAACAAGGGAGACAAAAAGGCTCAAACATGCCTACAGCACTGCTAATTGGACATGCCAACAACAAGAAGAGGAAGAGCTCACTATCATGCCAACAAGAAGAAAAGGAAGAAGTCACTATCACCCTTTTGCCAATAAACAGAGTACAAGGCACAAGATTACCAAAAACAAATCAACAAAGTAATAGTCAAGGAGGCATGAAGAAAAATGTGAACTCTCAATCATATACGATTCAGTGAAAAATATAAAACATTTAAGTTGCTCATATAGTAGATGAAATGGATTTGAAAAACCACAACACGAAGGCGACTTGGAGTACATCTCTCTGGCAAACTGTGTGGACTAATAGGTCACAACTAATATGTAAGAAATTATTTTTAAAAAAACTTAAAATAATGGCCCAGGTTGTTGGCAGTTGCCTTAAAGTTAAACTGCACAATGCACATGCTTCCTTTGGAGGTAAATCTCATGTTAAAAAAGCCTGTGAAGATCAATTTGAGAAACCCCATATACAAACTTTCCTAATAAGGGTTCGACTTCAATAAAAAAAAACATTGAATAGCAAAGAGAGCTCCTAGACATGATCATGTCAAAGCCAAAGTGACTAATCCACAAATCATAAATATCCTTGTGTTATATACTAGAAAAACAATAGTACAAAGTACAAAGTTGCATAAGAAAGCAGTAGAACAGCAAAGTAAGAAGCACCTTTAAGAATGCATGTCCATCACATTTGACATATCCAAGGAAATGCATCGAACAAGCCCAATATGTAGGTCATGCTAGGTTAATAGCCTAGGATAAAAACAAACAAGAAGCAGCAGAAATCTACAGCAGCACCAAACATGGCACAAAAGCATTTTTACCCATGTTTTTCAACAATATCAACCTCATTTTATGGTAGAGCTTCAAGAAGCAACACCAAAATGAGAATGTTTGGTCTATTTTATTTCAAAATTTTGTTGTTTAGAAAATCCATTGCATTTTGGATTAGGTTATTTGACAGTATTCAATTCGGATAACACAAATAAAAGTTCATCTCAAATAACAGTACATGTACAAACATCTGACATGAGAGTGAGAAAGAGAGAGAGAGAGAGAGAGAGAGAGCCTTTGAATGCAAAGCCACTATCCTGCCAGTGATCCAATTCTGAAGACTTGCATTCAGCAACTAAAATAATTATCCCTAATATGATAAGCAATCTCCACGACGGAATTTTGTTATATTTCCAAGGACAAAAAATTGGTTGACTTTATTTCTTGGCGATAACATCCAACTGGAGATTAAAAACTCGATCCAATTTTGCGCGCTCAACTACTTAGAATTTAGATTAAGATACAAGGAGATGGTTTAGGGACACTAATTTGATTCAAATGTCCTAAAGCAAACTAATTTCACAAACCTCAATATGACAACATCTTTATCTAGAATGTGTGCACTTAGTATACATATTAGAGAGGGATAGACATCTTGTATTGCATTTTATGGATCTATTCATATAAAACAACTATCTATTTCATCATTTAAATCTGCACTTGGTATCTACACTCCAATACGAAACCCGAAACAAGAGAGGAAATCTACTTAAAAATAGATATCATCTCACATAATTGTCTCCAACGCCTATAAATTAGACACTTAGAATCAAGTCAATGCCACAACACATATTGGAAAGGTAATAACAATCAGGAAGTATTTTAAAAGAAGAGATGAAAAGCTTATATTTATATATATATATTTTTTTTTAAAAAAAAAAAAGGGAATCAAGCACAGTAGCAGAAAGTTATCCTCAATACTAAAGGTTTTGCCACACAGATTTTATTCTGGCTTCAGTTGACATTGACTTTCTTAGTTGTCGACTGGACTTAAATAGAAGTTAAACTACCAATCTATCCTTCAACAACAGCACGATAAACAGGGAAGAAGTTATCATTTCAGAAAAGTAAGAGATCAGATCAGGAAAGCAAAATGCCTGCAAAATATACACTGGATTCAACAGCAAGGCTAAATTGCAAACCAAATGCTGGTACCTCTCCATGATAAATGCTACAGCCATACAACAAAGGACTTTAAAAAGAAGAGAGGGAGAATACATGAAAACTAAAAACAAAATGGAAGGGTCTTACTTCACTAACTAGCCTTGACTTTGTCATCCCCGACAACCGAGAGTATTGGCAAACTACTCAAAAATTCGTCAAGACCCTCAAAAAACCCAATACCTTCAATATTATCCTCCTCCCCATTTCCGGCTCCATGTCGTTCACTCACTCCTGGCACTGCCTCCTCCACCTCGTTGCTAAACATTACATTCAAATCCAACTTCCCCAAATCCTTTGTTCCCCTCTTCTTCCCACTACTTCCTTCCCCCTTCCCTACCACCTCTCCTTGCACATTATTCCCGCCATCCGCATTTTGAACATTCACCTTCTTCGCTCTCTCATTTTGTGATTTCTTCACATTTTTACTGTGCGTTGCTTTCCCTCTGGCATTTTTTGATTTCTTTCTTCTACCATCCCAATCATCATCATCCGAATCCGACTCATCACCACTCGGATCAGAAATATCTATAAAGTCATCATCTTTGTAAATCACTTTCGGCTCAGATCTCTTAGATGGATTGCTCTGGCTTGATTTTCCACCGCCTGGATGAGGGGTGCTAAACATTGCCGATACCGGTGACCAATTAATACCAAAACCACCTCCACCTCCACCTCTACCATGGCCTTTAAATCCCAACGGGAAATAACCCCAGCTACAGAAGTACGTGTCTTTACCTGTTACTGGCGGTGATGGTATCATTACCGCATGGAACGCTCGTTTACATTTCTGACACCTAATTGCACAATCTTCATAACCCTTAGGATACTCATAGAGAATGTAACAGTAAGGACATGCAGTCCAGAAACTCGGTATCTCTGACTCAGTAACACTTGTCTGGGTCGTCGACCGAGTTGCACGTGATGACTCAACACCAGTAGGCTGAGAAGGTGGTCGACTCGGCTCAGATACTTTCGGCTGGGGTGCTGGGCGACTGGGCTCCGTTGCTTTTGGCTGGGCTGCTGGCCTAATCGGCTCAGTTGCTACAGGCTGCGGTGCAGGACGAATAGGCTCAGTTGATTTTGCTTGTGGTACAGCCTGAGGCACAGGACGATTCAGCTCGGTGACTCTATGCTGAGCAATTGGCCGAATAGGCTCAGTCATTCTCGGCTGAGTTTCTAAGCGAGTTGACTGACTTGGGTCTGGTTGAGCCACGTCATCCTCGTCCACTACTACTCGACCATCCCTGCTGATTTTAGGGCTTCTCCTCGCATTTCCTTGTGAAGACTGCCCCTGTGGGAACTCTTGACCAGGCATGACAAGTTGGCCCAGTTGTCCCAGTTGACCGAGTTGTCCGAGCTGACTCATTTGCAACTCGTGATCGTACATTGCCTTCTTCGAGGGGTTGGAGAACACCATCCATGCCTCAGAAACGAGCCTAAAAGCATGATCCGCAAAAGAAAGCCTATTCCTGGTAGGATTCAATAACAAAGCAAGCTTACGGTACTGGTTCGCAACAAGTTCCATGGACTGAGACAATCTCGGGAGTTGAAGGATCGCGTAATAGTCATGGCTACCACCGCCGTTGTAGCTAATGATTCTCAACTCTCCGGCGAGAAGTGTGTCGGCGATGGCAATAATTTGATCAGAAAACTCCATGAGCCTCGGGTCAGACTCTCTTGCTCGAATTGCGAAGCTCTTGGCACCCTGGAAATCACGTGCTGTGAGAAGCTTCTCAGCTATGGTGAGCCACCGTTCCGCCTCTATCCTGTAGCCGCTACCGTCCATTTCCCGTTATCTCTACTGAAGAACTCTCGCTCTCGCCACACTTTTCCCCTAATTTTATTTTATTTATTTTCTAGGTCAAGAGAAGGGGGAAGAATGGACAAAAGGGAGGAGCTTTTCTTGAGTGGACGAAAAAGAACTGTACTTTTTCAGAAATGACGACTATTTTGTTGCTTTGCCAGGTGTTAAGGAGGGTGTTTTCGTCATTTCGTTAAAACTCGTTCCGGCAATCGGAGATGTCCACGAAAGAAGACAAGGAAGAGGGAGCAGATCAACTATGATAATTGGGAAGAGACATCGCGGCAGGGTAAAATGGTCATTTAGGATTGGAGAGAGAACAGTGCGCTATCTGTCACGTTTTCCTTTTGTGGTTTATTGTCTGGTCTAGTTGGGAGAGAATGAGAAGGGCAGAAACGGAAGGTGGGGTTTAAAATATTCTTTTGGGTGGACGAAAAAGGATAGGGAAATTTGGGTGAAAAGGAGAAACTGAGAGGGGGTAAATTAGTAAATTTAGGAGATGAGCAATTTATTAGAATATTTTACTATTAAAAATTAAATATAAATTTGAAGGAAAAATGACTTTTCCTTTTAAATTTCAAAACCTTATTATATCACTAAATTTTTTTATAATATATTATCCATATCCTTCACTTTTTAATATTATAGTAAAAAAATAAAAATAAATCACCTCTTTCAAAATATTTTACTTTAAATTTTATTATATAATACTTCTATAAAATAAGTGAAATTGAAGTATAAATTTTTTTTGTATAATTATAATCAAACACTTTGGACAGAGGTAAATTACCCTTCATGAAATCTAACAAGTGAAAAAGTATGCATTATGTAAGACTATTGAAGCTTTTTTTATTAAAAATAATTTAAGTGGTTGGATATAATTATAATAAAATTTGAAACATAATTAAAATTAAAAGATCACGTTTTAATTATGAAAAATATAGAGTTTTAAAATTTTATGTTTAAAACACCTAAAAAAGCTTTAACTATGAAAATATATTTTAACGTTGAAAATTTTAAAAATATATTTTAACGTGGTATTTCTGGTTTATCAAAATGTAATGATATATAGGTAATTATTGAAACTTTAACTTTATTTCGCTATTTATTTTTTGTGACGGAATTTTTATTTTTTAATAGTTGCATTCTTGTGGACCATTTGCGGGTGGTTCAAACTCTCCGGTCTCCATATTTAAACATTTCTGAATTGTATTTGATTTTGAATGATTGTAAATTTTTGTTAGACTCTAGAACTAGAACTGATATTTTTGTTATATGATTTATCATCATGCCACTCTAACTACTCATATTTTAGTCAGAGAATCTATTAGGTATAATTGTCTCTCTATTTAGGATGACATCTCTCTTGATGAAATTGATTAAGATTTTATTAATACAACCAGTAATTTTATTTAAAAAAAACACCTAAAATTTATGTGTTTTTTTATGTAAATTTATCATTTTATTAAAAAATTAATGCATTTAATATAAACTCATTTTTATATGGATATAAATTTAATAATTTTTAAATGGTATATTTATATAAAGTGGCATTAAATTAAATTAAAAGATATAATGAATATATGAAGCTTCCTTTTATATGAGTTTGAACTTTTTATAGACTTATCTAAAATATTTTTTAATAATTAAAAAAAATTAGGATGCAATTAATATAAGTTTAATATTTATAAAAAGTGGTTTAATAACACTTACTCAAATATTTAGAAAATAATAAATTCATTCAGTTTTATCATTGAGATTAAAAAAAAAAAAAGTTTAGTATGATAAATTCATAAATATGGAAACAAGTTTATTTAATTTGGATTTGTATTGTTTTGAAGGAATTATTATTGAATTTAGTAATTTTTTATTAATTTCTTCTATTATTTCTTTTAATTATTTTATTCATTAATTTCTGTGTCCTCCAATGCATGAGTTCTCTTAATTTTCTCATTAAATGTTTAATAATATTCATAAATAACTTTCACTTTTTTGTAATTTAATTATACAATAGTAGATAGTGAGTTGAGCTTGTTACCGTATAATAAATTTAAGTGGAAAAAAATATAATAAGCGAATAACTCCAATCCTAAAAACGAAAAAAATTCAAACACCACACTGTAATATTCAATTTATCATCAAAATTTATTTCTTCTTTAAATATAGCGATCACAATATAAAATAATTATTCATTATCGAATACAGTCCAATATATTTCTGTTAGATTGTGAAATTTTTTATTAATTAGCTAGCGAAAATTTCTTATCAGTAAATCGGTCATATCATTATTAAATTATCAAAAAATATTATATTTATTTCTATTTTATTTTGATATAAAAAGAAAAAAATTATAAAGATAAATGTATATATTTTCTTACTAATTTTGAGTTGTAAATATTATACTCATCGTTCTCTTTAACTTATTGATTTAAGTGTTTGAGTAGCTATCGGGAATATATATTATCTTATATTTTCTTTTTTTTTAATATTAGCCAATAATAGTATAATTTCATGTCGACGACGCATCATTTTATTTTCAGCAATATTATATATAAAATAAAAAATTATTATTTTCAACAACATCACATATAAAATAAAAAAAATTATTATTTTCAGCAACATTACATATGAAATAAGAAAATTATTATTTAATTTATATAATATAAAAAATTATTAGTTAATTTTTAAATTTTAAATAATATATTAAAATATATTTCAAAAAATTTATTAATTAATATGTGTCATTAAAAATTTAAATTAACATGAAAATTTTTAAATTAAAAGTGAGGAAATAAATTTTTCTAAAAATTATATTTATTTTATATTAAGTGAATAATTTAAATAATTAAAAATATTTTAATTTTTAATTATTAAATTTAATGAAAGATTGATTAATAAATTTTTTAAATATTAAAAATACTTTAATTTATGTTTTAAAACTGAAATATAATTTTTCTATTACACGATAAATAAGTTGAAGTATTTATAGGCTATTTAAATTTTGATTTAAAAAAAATTAATTTAAACTTTATTTTCTTTTTATTAAATTGAGTTGAAACATAAATTTAACCTCAAAGAAGCTGAATTTACACTATTAATTTCAGCGAACCAAAATTTTCTTTTCTTTCTTTAATAAAAAATCAAAATTTTTAAATAAATAAATCTAATTCATTTAACAACAATTAATATTTCAATAAAGCTCACAATACATGAAATCAGTGCGGAGCCATGAGCTTCTCTTTGGTAGGGTACCGGCTGCGCCGCTGCGGCACCTTCATTCCCCTTCAAAGCATTTTCCGATCGCCAGTACGACACGTGCCTCCTTGCCATACCTTCCTCCGCCCCTGCATGAAATTATACATTGAGGGAAGCTAAGATCAAATTACCATTAGGAGAAAGTTTGGCAACATTCAAAGCTTAACAAATTGGTAAAGAAAATCATTTTCCACGAGAAAATAAATTTTTGCAATTAAAGGAAAAAGTACAAATCGGAATTTAAGCAAGTTTTTTAAATAAAGAAAATTTTTCTTATCCATTTTTATTTTAGGCCTATTGGCCTAAAAAATCACAATTTACGTCTAGCTTGTTTCCTAGACAGACCAAGCTCCCACAAAAAAAAAAAAAACAAAAAAAATACATTTACAATCTAAAATTTTAATTTTAAATTAAAAAGTTTAAACTCTTAAATTTTTTGTGATTATAGTAATTTTTTAAATTAATTTTGATCATATTTAAATTAGCTCACATGACACACTAGGTGTCATTATTTTTATCATATAAATAACTCGATTAACTTGAATTAAACTTTAATTAAAATTCTAAACCATTAATTATCTAAAATCTTCAATTAAAACACTCATTATCTAAAATTTTTTATTAAAATTTTTATTTAAGTATGAGAGAATTAAATATTTTAATTATATAATTTAGAAATTTTATATAATTAAGAGTTTAGAATCTTAATTAAGGTTTAATTTCAATTAATTAAATTATTTATGTGATGAAAATATATATCATGTAAGTTAATTTAAATTTTATTAAAATTAATTTAAAAAGTTACAATAATTATAATAAATTTAAAAATTAGGAACTTTTTATTTAAATTAAAAATTTAGATTATAAACGTGAAAACTCTAAAAATTAAAATTTCTTTAAATTAATAGACCTTTATTTTATTAGAAAAATAATTTTATTAATAATAAAATGAGAAAAAATGACAAGATAAAAGAATTCACTGGAAATTGCAAACCGGGAAAGAAATTGAAAGTTTCAATGTATTGTGAACCGGGAAGAGAAATTCAAAGTTTCGGGTGTTGTATTCGGTATAAATTAAAAAATTGATTAAACTGAATTAATTTAAAATATTTTTTATTTTTTATTTATTTCAATTCGATTCGATTTAATTTTTAATTTTAAAAATTTTTATTATTTTAATTTAGTTTAATTTTAATTAAAAAAATTAAATTGAATTGATTAATAATAATAAGATATTATTTTTAACAATATAAATAGATTAAACTATAATTGATGTTAAATATTTTAATTAAATTTTAAAATATTAAAAATAAAATATAAAAAAATAAAAAATTTTATTAAAAAGTCTAACTGATCAAATTAAACTGAATTAAATTAAATCAGATCGATTCGATTTAAATTAATTTTAAATCGATTTTCATAGTAAAATTTCAATTTTCAATTTCTCCGATTCATCCAATTTTAAAATAAACAAATCGAATCCTCACCCCAACACCCCTACCACTCACTCTGATCACCCCCTACCACCATTGTCATTCATCCAATTAGACTTTCTTTATTTAAAGTTGAAGGAATTAGGCATTTGATGTAAAAAATGAGAGCATTTTGAATTAATTTTTATTTTTATTTTTTATTCAAATATCAATTTTCTCTTTTTTCATTTAGATGCACGTGTTGAGTATATGTTCTTTATACTACAAAATGAGGTTCAATATATATATATATTCACTAATTAATGCTCAAAATCACTAAATAAATGTATAAATCCATTTAAATACATGGGGTAAGAAATAGTTTAATAGTTATAAAATAAGATAACTTCTTGTATTTGTATTATTTACTTTAATTAATTATGTATAAATCCAAATATAACTATTAATTTAATAAATTAATTCCATTATTATATGAAGTCGAGTTTATAATAAATTCGTATTAATTATGTATAAATCCTAATATAACTATTAATTTAATAAATTAATTTCATTATTATATGAAATCAAGTTTATAATAAATTCGCATTAAAATTGAATAAAATAAAATATAATTAGATTTGTATACCAAGTATCCCGTTTTTAAATATAATAAGGTTCGGACTCGTTTAAAAACTGTTCAAATTGATATCTATTGAAATAAATATATAATACTATATACACATATATTTTAATTCTCTATTTAGAATAAAAAATTTTATAATAATTTAATTTAACTAATTTTAGAATAAATGAGTTTTTTCAACTTAAAATTTTCTTTTATAATGTATAAATATAAAATTATGTATGATTTTTTTTAAAAAATTATTTATGATAACCGCCAGACCTTCTACATTGGGGTGAGGTCAGCCTCTAATGAGGAAGGTAGGCCCAAAGCCCACTAAGCTCTTTTTAAAGTAAATCAGCCCTCGTTGCGCGTCTCAGCCTAGTTGAGAGAATTAAGTCGGACAGACCTCACACGCGGGCCCTTTTAAAGGAAGTCCAACCTGGTGATGTGACAAGAGGAAGGAGAGCAGGTCCAGTCACTTCGTAGCCCTGCCCGCATGCGCGCAGGGGGGAATTAAATAACTCCTTGGCGTGGAGAGAGACTCTAACACATCCGTACGTACGAACTTGGGTGACAGAGACATGTGGCACTGTAGTAGAGAGACGGTTAGACGTCACTAGCGGACAAAAGGAAAGGGAATAAAAGGGGAGAAACGTCTTCCTCTCCATCTAAGTTTATACAACCACTGTAAACCTTATTTTCTAGACCTCAGAACATCAATTGACGCCGTTTATGGGGATAAAGAAGATATTTTTATCATCAGAGTTCCGTTTTCGTAACACCCACTAAGATCCATATGGTAAACCATAACGAAAACCATACCAATAACAACCAAAGGACCTGAGCTTTGCTCAAGAAAGGCAGCAGTTCTCTTTTTCCAGTCCTACAACCCTCTCCAACCAACTACCAGTGATATTTAATCCCTCGCCGAGCTCGACAAGGAATGCGTCCAAAACCACCATATCCAACCAAGAACTTCAAACCATGGCACTTCAGCTACAGAACACTGCCCACTGGCTAGGGCATATGCTGCAGCAGAGGGGTCTCAATACCCCATTAAACATACCCCTGTAGCTGAAGGGGTTCGTACCACTAAGCCTCAACCCACTTTCAACTACCAAATCCCTCAGCAAAGTAGCGGGAGGACTGGAGAAGGGAGAGGAGGAGCTGGTAGAGAGGAGGAGCTCAGCACAGGAAGCAGCGAAGCAAGTCCGACCCCATTGAAAGGATGGAGACACTTGAAAATCGAAAACAAAAATTCGAGCTGACGGACTCGTTGAACAGACGGGCTCACTAGCCGGACGGACTCGCGACATATGGACAACCCAGTCAAATAAAGCCAAAATGTGAAGAAAATAGTAAAGAGCCGAACTCCCTATATGAAGGGGCCCACGAACACATAACGGATAAAAATAAATGAGAACAAAGAGTCGTGCTTCCAACCCGGATCAGCTCACAGTAAACAAATACTTAGCAAAGACGAGCCAAGTAAAAGAAAACACGAAAAGGCTGAGCTCCCATCCCCACAGGGTACACAGCCCAGACCGCACTTGTAACGACACGGAAACCGGATCGCTACCGGCGCTAGGATCCAGATCGATTTAAGGTCGCCGGGACCCGTAGCAAGCCTACTATACATCCTGAACACCTGATAAAATCCCATACATGATCAACATTCAAGAAAACTTTAAACTTTTTATACACCAAGCTTGACCTGTGCATTCACCATAATTGTAAACATAAAACCCCATACCAGAGCCCTCATCAAATACTTTAGTGGGGCAACATATCATATGTCAAGCCTGGTTCAACATAACTCAATATTAAAACATTAACATAAGATCATGTACAAAAAAAGGGATTACTATTACTATTAGGGCCAAGCACAATACTAAACCATGAAACATTCTTTACATTACATTACATCATACCATTTTACATTTCATGTCCACTACTAATCTATTACACTTAAAAATAACCTTCAACCTTGACGACTTCCCGGTCTATCCTGAACCTGCAAACCTGGGGGTTAGGAGAAAGGGGGTGAGCTACTAAAGCCCAGTGAGCAGAACAATAAAACAATTTACTAAACAAATGCTTTTTATGAAATGCATCACAACACAAACAATTCACATCACGGATGGATTTGTCACCAATAACCCCCTTTCTCATACTCATAACAAAATGCCAAGACGCGTGGCATGGGCAGCCCTGGACTTTCTTACATTGTGCCAGGAAGAGTGGCATGGGCAGCCCTGGACTTTCTTATCATACCGAGGGCTAATGGGTCACCCAATATCCATCCATATCAACAATCATATTATGCAATGGATCATATTCGTGAATTCTAATGCAAACAACCTAATACATATCATGGCATTCGTGATGCATGAATCATACTAAAAAGGTTTCATTGCTTTGAAAATAAAAGAAGTTATGTTCTACTCACTTCTGGCAGACTCTGAACTAACTCTGAAGCAGCTAACACTGCTGGCCTCCTCGGTTCCTCGCGTCCGATCCTACACAGGTGGACTCAAATGAGGGACCAAACAAACTCTAACATGACTCTAAGCAACTCCCCAAAAACCCCCTAAAACATCATAAAATATTCATAGAAAACATGCAAAGGAAGGCTGGACAGGGCACTTTTGGCGGTAGGTTCGGCGGCCGAAAGTCCCTCCAGAGCCGAAAGTCAGGCACTTTCGGGGGTAGGGTTCGGCGGCTGAAAGTCCTTCCAAAGCTGAAAGTCACCCACTTTCGGCGGCAGGTTCGGCGGCCGAAACTCCCTTCAAGAGCCAAAAGTCCAAACTTTCAGGGGCGAGTTTAGGCGGCCTAAACTGCCTTCCTTGGCAGGTTCGGCGGCCGAACCTTGCTTCGGCGACAGAACCCAGATCCTTCTGAGTGGCAGAACTCGATTCTGCCATTCCACATTCAGCCACCCCAACTTCCCAACATGCATTCAACTATTCTAAAACATGCATAAACACTTATTCAAGCATATAGGGGCATAAAACTAGCCTATACCCCAACAATCATCACATTAAGCATACATTTATCATTTAACTAACATAAACCCTAACATTTTACCCCTAGCCTAAACATGCATCAAAACCCCTTAACCCTTCATAAAACTTACTTAAAACATGAAAGAAGAGAAGGATCTACACTTACCTCTTGAAGATCGAGAGGAGGGTGATCCAAACTTGGAGATTGGGAGAAATCGAGCTCTAGGGGTCTCCAAGCTTCAAAAACTTGATCTTAGCTTAAAAATCTTCAAAACAAAGTAAAAACTCATCAAAACTTGAAGTGATTGAAGGAAAACAACAAATTGACCATGGAAGGCCGAAATCTCACCTATGCCGGAAAATAGAGAGAGAAAACTCGCCCATTTTCAGACAAGGGGCCTTTTATAGGTGGCTAGTCAGACCACCTTCGGGGGCCAAAGGTGCCTCCGCAAGAGGCCAATGTTCGGCGGCCGAACATGAGGTTCGGCGGCCGAACCTGGCTTTTTCCTTCTTTGGTCTTTTCTTTCAAAACTCAATTTCTTTCCTTATTAAAACTATAAAAACACATAAAAACACTTTAGAAAACCATATTTTACCCTTCTAGAGTGTTCCGACATCCGAGATTCCACCGGAAAGTGAGAATTCTGATGCGGGAGTCTAGCCGGGTATTATAGCACTAACTGTCAAAGGGTCACATCGAAAAGGATAAGGTGTCCGAGCTTGCAACACCGAAGAGGTCGTGAGCCCAAAGACAAAAATGACCTCATCTAAATAATAAAAGCTCGTGAATGAGAAATTCAGCCCAATGCCGAGCTCTTAGCCCAGGTCAGTTCGATTGGCAAAGTCCTAGAAGACATAACTTAGTCCATTGATTATGTAAAGATTAAGTGAGTTGAAATATTGCTAAGGGCACATATGGTTTAAGGCCTTTATTATTGAGTCGAGTTGGAAGAAATTCACAAGTCAGATGGAGAAAATGGTTTAAGTCTTAAAAGGTTTGAGCAGATCGACAAAGCCAATAAGGCAGTCTAAGTAAAAAATAATCTAAGTATAAATGAGGCAAAAGTCGAGGTGAAATCTCATTCAACATTAGACATACATCTCCAGATCAACATTCATTCAAGCACCAAAGTAAAGAGACAAAGAAATAAAAAGGTAGAAAATACAACACAAGTACAAAGAAGAAAAATAATATCTTTATTTATTTATTTGTCCAAAGGTACAGAGGATGAGCCCGAACTGACAAGATCGTTCAAAGGCTTATTTACACTATCTTCTCCTTAAAGTCCTGTGTTGTCTCCTTGGAGTCCAGTACCTTCTTCTTGGGGTCCAGTCGGTGGGGGAGGAGCCCCTTTGGGCAATGGGTTATCATCCTCCTTGTAGCGCATCTCCTCGCCATCAGAATCAATCTCAGGAGCTCGAAGGTGAGCCAACGGGGTAGAGAGGGCATCCCTAGCTGCCTTCAGGCCTTGATTAAATCCAAAAGTGAACATGTGGAAGGTTGAGGTGTATAATTTTTCTTTTATTGCATCAGAAGCCTGGTACTCAGCAAGTCGCACCTCACAGGCCTGCTCGATTTTGGCCTTCAACTCAGAGGAGTCTTTGTACTCTTGTAAGTGCTTCTCACAAGCCTGATCAATCTTGGCCTTTAGTTCAACAGAGTCTCTATACTCCTGTAGGCGCTCCTCACACGCCAACTGGACCCTGTCTTCCGCAAGCCTGGGATCCTTGAGCAGGGCAGAACACCTTTCCTCCAGGACAGTAACCTTTTGGTGGAGTTGCTGTTGTTGAAGTTGCGACTCCTCCGCTAAAGAGGCTATGCCTTTCAGGTCCTCAGTGCACTTGCTGAGCTCCTGCTCAAGAACAACAACTCGAGCTAGAGCCTCCTCCCTTTGGGTCGTCATCGCCTCACACCGAGCCTAGGCATTATCGCGTTCCACCTTAGCCGCCTCGCACTGGGCCCAGGCCTCGTTGCGCTGAGCTATGGCCTCGTCTCGCTCTCGACAGGCATCTTCCAGAGAAGACAACTGTGCCAAAGCCTCATCACGCTGAGACTCAGCCACAGAAGCCTGCTCGGAAGCCCTATCGGCCTCATCTTGCATCCTAGCCAAGCGGAGTGTAAGATCGTCAAGCTGGCCCTTGAGGGCTACTATGTGCCCATGGGCATCACCGGTCGCCACAAGATTCTCCTCACAGCGGGCCTCCTCAATCCGCCAGTCCATCGAGCTCTGAAGGGACTGATCTTGAGCATCGATCTCCATGTAAATACCTAGCATCTAGCAGAAGGAAACAACAAGCAAAGTTAGAAGACAACAAAAACAAAATAAGCTCAAAATGATAAAGCGACTCACCATAAGGAGCATCTCTCGGAGGCTGTCTCCCAACTCCTCCCGAGACCGCGAGCGAAAGGCCACCTACTGTTGAGTAGAGCAGCCCAAATGAATGGCGAGAGCGAGAAGACACGGATCCGAAACATCAGAAATACCACCGAACATCTTCTCCCACAACAGCTCAGCAACAGAGGTCGCCGCAGACCCGGGAGTGATCTCTGCAGCATTAAGGAGCTCGTTGTCAGGAGTAGAGGACAACGACTCCATGGACTATTTCCTTTTCTCAGCAGGGGGAGAGTGGCCTCAAGCGACTTAGCTATGCAAGCCCTTTTGGAGGCTTGACCTGCAGTAGGAACCTCTGTAGGTGGAGCTCGCTTACCAGCAGCTTCTCTGATGGTGATACCACCACTGGTAGCGGCCTTTCTAGGACGAGGAGCAGGGGGACGACCTCAGTCCTTCCTCGAGAGGCGCCCTCAACAGTAGGAGTCACCTCGGCCCCTCCTTTGGAGGCGTCCTCAGCAGTAGGAGCGACCTCGACCCCTCCTTTGGAAGCATCCTCCGTAGTAGGAGCGACCTCGGCCCCTTCTTTAGAAACGTCCTTGGTAGCAGGAGCGACCTTAACCCCTCCTTTAGAGCTGCCCTCTGTGGATTCTTCAATAATGATGGGCTCTTGAGAAGCTGGAAGGGAGGCCGACTTGGGCTTGGGGGTAGTAGGAGATCTGAAGGAACTGGGAGTCCTGCCGCGACTAGATGCCTTAGAGCCACTGGAGCGGGAGTCCCTGGAGACTGGCACCAAAGCGCGAGAAGAAGCTGGGGCAGGGGAGACAGTCGGCGCAGCAACATGAGGGGAAATGGCATGGAAAACCTCCTGAGACACGTCGGCCACACACTAGCCAGCTCGAAAGGACTCCAAGGTGGCCTTCATGTTCTCCATGGAGATGGTGAAATTCTTGGGCAGCTTAACTTGATCCATCGGGAGGTCAGAAGCTGCAAAAAATAAAAACAACCACACTGTCAAGAACGAATACAAAGAAAAAGTAAAACAAGAGAAAAGCAGAACATCAACGAACAAGTACCAGCTTTTCGGCAGTCCTAAAGACTGGACACGAACATATACTTCTCGACATCATACTTTCGTGAGACAGAGGTCAGTCGGAGAAGGTAGATCTGGCCTAACAGGGACAACCGAGGAAGGTCGTTATGCCCTGGGGGAACATCCCTCCAAGAGAGATCCACCTCCCAAGACAGTCCCGAGCTTTCCTTCAGTTCTGCCACGATGAAACTCTCCGCTCAGCCCTTAATGGAGTCCTTATGTCCTGAGAAGATGGACAATTCTCCTTGGGGAGCAAAGTAGTAAAAACCCTGGCTAGCCCGGACTAAACGAAAAAAGGTGGAAAAAAGGGTGGCGGTTGGAGAGAAATCCCAACACAAGCTGACAGACTCAAAAGAACACATAAAAACAATGCAGTTGGGAGCAAGCATACGGGGGGTTACCTCGAAATAACGAAAGACCTTTATGAAAAAAGGGGAAAAGGGGAAGGTTAAACCAAACTTTCACTGCTTGACAAAGAAGACCAAGCTGCGATCCTTCTGAGGGTCAATCAGACCAGAAGGTGGAGGAACAGGAAGAACAATCCTCTCATTACGATGATGAGCCCTAATATGAAAAAGGGAGGTATCTAGATACTCCCGAGAAAAGAAATTGGAAAGGGAGCTAGGGGTGATGTTAGATTCTAGATTCAAGACATCAGGAAGTTTGGGACCAGCCATTAGAGAGCAAGAGACATACCTCGGAGCAGAATTTTATAAAGAATGGGAGAGACAGAGCACACAAAAAGCAAGACAAGAGGAAGAGTCTAGAGAAAATTGGGGTTTTGAATTTGAAAAGAGGAAAGGCAAGGAAAGGATGTTTTGAGGGGAGCCGTTCTTGAGCCATGAGGTCATAATGGGTTTAGAGGATTTACCCTCCATCAATCATGTAATAACGGCTGAGGAGGTAAAGGGGCACTTGATAACCGTCAGGCCTTCTACACCTGGGGGCGAGGCCAGACCCTAGTAAGGCAGGCCCAAAGCCCACCAAGCCCTTCTTAAAGTAAATCATTCCTCGTTGCGCATCTCAGCCCAGTCGAGAGAATTAGGCTGAATAGACCTCACGCGCAGTCCCTTCTGAAGAAAGCCTGGCCTGGTGATGTGACAAGAGGAAGGAGAGCAAGCCTAGTCACTTCGCAGCCTTGTCCGCATGCGCGCAAGGGGAAATTAAATGGTCGCCTAGCGTGGAGAGGGGCTTTGACACATCCGTATATATGGACTTGGGTGACAGAGACATGTGACACTGTAGCAGAGAGGCGGCTAGACATCATTAGCAGACAAAAGGAAAAGGGATAAAAGGAGAGGAATGTCTTTCTTTCCAACGAATGCAATATATACGAAAGAGAAAAAACATAAATTTAAAGTAGTTCAACTGTAATATATATATATATATATATATATATATATATGTTTCGTTATGATAAAAAAGAATGTGATATAATTTCTTAGAGTTGTCAAACCATAATCCTATCATCCGGGCCTTTCACGACCACCATAAACCTCACAAAATTTTATTTTATTTTTAATTATACTGCTTAACTTTTAGATCGAATTACAATTTAACCAATAAAAAAATCTAAAATTCATTAACAGTTTCACTAGGATGGAAGAAAAATGAAAATTTTCTTTTGGCTTTTAAATTTTTTCTTGCCTATAATTGTGAGTGTACAAAAAAAAAAGGAAAATTTCCTTTATTGATTTCTTTTAAAAAATGTAATCATTACACTTCTATGCAAGAAGAGTCCCTATTTATAGGGTACAAGCAAATATCACTAACAAGACAAAATAAGACATAAGGACAGAAAAAGTTGTAACGACCCGGAAACCGGACCGCTACCGGCGCTAGGATTCAGGTCGGCTTAAGGCCGCCAGAACCCGTAGCAAGCCAAACATACATTTTGTGAACCTGTTCAATCCCATACATGAACCAAAACATACATAAAAATTAAAACTTTTCTTTCATTCAAACATTTCTTTACCCAGCCTAGCCTGTGCATGCATAAACATAACATAAACCCCTCCTTGAAGTTCTCAACAATTACTCCAATGGGGTACATAACATATAGCAGGCTTGGGTTACATAAACATCATAAAACATTTATCTCATGTATTTAAGGGATTACAACATACTCTAGTCAAGCACACTATAAAACTTACATTACATTACATAACATACTTTTTACATTACAACTAATCCATGTCCACTTCTATGCTATTACAGAGACTTCTCTTACTCTTGCTGACTTCTCTATCTACTCTGCACCTGTAAGACTGGGGTTAGGGGAGAGGGGTGAGCTAAAAAGCCCAGTGAGCAAAAAGTAAAAACATGATATTAATTCCTCCATTTTTAGGTATTTTATTCTCCATTTTATTATTAACATTTGCTTTAATTCCACACTTTTTAGGTATATTATTATTCATTTTATTAATAACATTGAATAACATAACTTTTACTTTACATGCTTTCATGAAATGCAACACATCACATTTAATCACATAAAGGATGGTATTGTCACCATTAGCCCTCAACATCTCCAAATTCCAGGGGCGTAGAATGGGCCTCACTGGACTTTCTCTTACATAACATAACATAACATTCCAAAGTGCCAGGGGCGTAGAATGGGCCTCACTGGACTTTCTCTTACATAGTACCAGGGGCGTAGAATGGGCCTCGCTGGTCGTCCATAACATATCATCATAACATAACATCAGAGGACTATGGATCATCCAACAACCATCCACATCAACATCAAATTATGCAATGCAACATATTCGTGAATTTCTAATGCAAACATCCTGAAACATCGCATGGTATTAATGATGCATGAGTATGCTATCAGATTCATTCATTTTTTCATTTATTCATTACTTAAAAACTTAGGGAATAATCCCACTCACCTGGTGACCGAAGCTTTAACGACGGACTCTGAAAGACTATCTCACAACCGGGGGTCTCGGGTCCTCGGGTCCGAACCTACACAGGTGGACTCAAATGAGGCACCAAACAACAAGAACATAACTCTAAACATACCCCCAAAAACCTCCTAGAAACACCTCAAAACAATCCTAGAAAACATGCAAGAAAAGGCTGGGAAGGGCACTTTCGGCGGCACCTTCGGCGGCCGAAAGTCCCTCCAGAGCCGAAAGTCAGGCAGGTTCGGCGGCACCTTCGGCGGCCGAAACTCCCAGACAGAGACGAAACTCATGCATGTTCGGCGGCACCTTCGGCGGCCGAAAGTCTCGGACAGAGCCGAAACTCCAACTTTCGGGGGCAGGCTTCGGCAGCCTAAAGCTGCCTCCCAAGCTGGTTCGGCGGCCGAAAGTACCTTCGGCTGCCGAACCTGGTTTCTGCCAAAGGGCAGAAACTTGGTTCTTCATGCCCAAAACAACCCCCTACACAACCAATCATGCATAAACCTATTCTACAACAAGCATACTCAAGCATACAAGCTCCTAGGGGCTTCCAATAAGCTTAAACCCCAACTACAACACACAAGCAAGCCACATTGCACATAAACACACATTAAAACCATGGATTTTTCATAAAAACCCATCAAGCCTACTCATGCATTTCTACCCCAAAAACTTGCATAAAACTTACTTAAAACACATATAGAACTAGAGATCGGCTCTTACCTCTTGAAGATCGAGAGAGAAACGATCCTAGCTCGAAGATGGGGAGATTCGAGTTCTTGAACCTCAAAGCTCCAAAACTTGCTTAAACTTTAAAACTCTTCAAAAACAAGATGTAACTTGTTAAGATCTAAAGGATTTGAGGGAAAACACTTAAAATGACCATAGGAGGGCTAAAGCTTACCGTCGGCCGAAATGGGAGAGAAAACCTCGCCTGTTTCGGTCACGGGGTCCTTTATAGGGCTGGTTCTGCCACCTTTCAGCGGCCTAACGTGCCCCCACATCTCATGCATGTTCGGCGGCCGAACATGAGGTTCGGCGGCCGAACCTTGAGTCTTTCAAGCAAGGCTTTCGGAGGCCTAAAGCGCTCCCAAAACCCCACCATGTTCGGCGGCCGAACTTAACTTTCGGCGGCCGAACCTGGCAAAGTCTCCTTGGTCTATTTCATTCAAAACTCAATTTCCTTTTTGCTTAAAAACATAAAATACATTAAAAACATTTCATAAAACATGGTTTTCCCCTTCTAGAGACTTCCGGCATCCGAGATTCCACCGGACGGTAGGAATTCCGATACCAGAGTCTAGCTGGGTATTACATTCTCCCCCCCTTAAGAACATTCGTCCCCGAATGTTCACCAAACAACACATAACATGGCAATTATATAACATACATACAAGGCACATCAACACATAGGGACCTAACCTTAAAAGAGCTGAGGGTACTGCTGGAGCATAGATTCCCGTGTCTCCCAAGTGCACTCTTCCAAGTTGTGGTGGTTCCACAGGACTTTCACCATCGGGATTTCCTTGTTTCTTAACTTTCTGATCTGCGTGTCTATGATCCGTACTGGCTGTTCAACATAGGTGAGATCCTCTTGGACCTCCACATCAGGCTCACTAAGAACCTTGCTCGGATCTGACACAAACTTCCTCAACATCGAAACATGGAAAACCGGATGGATTCTTGCCATTGAAGCAGGTAAATCTAGCTTGTACGACACATTCCCAATCCTTTGCAAGATTTCAAAGGGTCCGATGTATCGTGGGGCTAGTTTACCTTTCTTCCCGAAGCGAACCACTCCCTTCATTGGAGACACCTTAAGCAATACCATATCCCCCCTCCTGAAACTCTAACTGCCTTCTGCGGATGTCTGCATAACTCTTCTGTCTGCTTGCAGCAGTCTTGATTCTTTCTCTGATTATGGGTACCACCCTGCTGGTAATCTCTACTAGCTCAGGCCCTGCCAAGGCCTTCTCTCCAACTTCCTCCCAGCAAACAGGTGATCTGCACTTCCTTCCGTACAAAGCTTCATATGGAGCCATCCCGATGCTAGCATGATGGCTGTTATTGTAGGCAAACTCCACCAAAGGTAGATGCTGCCTCCAAGAACCGCCAAAGTCCAGCACACACATTCTGAGCATATCCTCGATAGTCTGGATGGTCCTTTCTGACTGTCCATCAGTCTGGGGGTGGAAGGCAGTACTGAAATCCAACCTAGTACCCATGGCATTCTGCAGACTCCGCCAAAACCTGGAGGTGAACTGGGGCCCTCTATCTGACACTATCGAAACGGGAACCCCATGCAGCCTGACGATCTCGTCCACATACACCTGTGCCAACTTGTCCACAGAATAGCCACTCCTGACAGGAATGAAGTGAGCAGATTTGGTGAGTCTGTCCACAATCACCCATATGGAGTCCACTCTGTTGGACGCCGCCGGTAACCCTACTACGAAGTCCATAGCTATATTTTCCCATTTCCATTCTGGAATAGGTAGCGGGTTAAGCATTCCAGCCGGCTTCTGATGTTCCAGCTTCACCCTCTGACACACTTCGCAGGCTGACACGAACTGTGCCACTTCTTTCTTCATTGCTGGCCACCAATAAACTTTCTTCAAATCTTGATACATCTTGGTGGCTCCGGGGTGAATGCTGTATCTTGCATTATGAGCCTCTCTCATAATGTCTCCTTTTAGCCCTATGTCGTCTGGTACACATAATCGACTCCCATAGCGGAGGATCCCCTTACTGTCGAATCTGAACTCACTATCATTGCCTGACTGAACAGTCCTGGCAATCTTCACTAACTCGGGGTCCTCATGCTGTTTCTGAGCAACTTGCTCAAGGAACACGGGTGTCACTTTCATCTGAGCCAACAAGGCACCTGTACCCGACAACTCTAACTGTAGCCCTTCTTCGATGAGCTCGTAGAACTCCTTTACTACTGGTCTTCGTTCTGCTGTGATGTGGGATAGACTGCCGAGTGATTTCCGGCTTAAGGCATCAGCTACTACATTAGCCTTACCCGGATGATACTGGATTTTGCAATCGTAGTCACTGAGCAGTTCTACCCATCTTCTCTGTCTCAAATTCAAATCTCTTTGACTCAGGATGTGCTGCAGGCTCTTATGATCTGTAAAGATCTCACATTTTACCCCATAGAGGTAGTGCCTCCACATTTTGAGTGCAAAGATTACTGCTGCCATCTCAAGGTCATGTGTGGGGTAATTCAACTCATGCTTCTTCAGCTGCCTAGAAGCATAAGCAATCACCCTCTCATTCTGCATCAGTACACAACCCAGTTCCACACGGGATGCATCACAAAAGACTGTAAAGTCCTCATCACTAGATGGCAGAGCTAAAACTGGTGCTGAAGTCAACCTCTTCTTAAGCTCTTCAAAACTCTCTTCGCACTGGTCGGTCCACAGAAATTTCTGATTCTTCCTGGTTAACCTGGTCAGAGGAGCTGCTATCTTTGAGAAGTCCTGAACGAACCTCCTGTAGTAACCAGCCAAACCCAAGAAACTTCTAATCTCTGTCACTGAAGTGGGTCTAGGCCAGTTAGCCACAGTTTCTGTCTTCTTGGGGTCCACCTCAATACCATTCTCTGACACTACATGCCCCAAGAACGAAATGCTCCTCAGCCAGAACTCACATTTAGAGAACTTGGCATACAAGCCATGTTCCCTCAAAGTCTGCAAGACCAACCGCAGATGATGGGCATGCTCTTCTGCATTCCTGGAATACACTAAGATATCATCTATGAAGACAATAACGAAGTGATCCAGGTATTGGCTAAATACTCTGTTCATGAGATCCATGAATGCTGCAGGGGCGTTTGTTAACCCGAACGGCATCACTAGGAACTCATAGTGCCCATATCTGGTCCTGAATGCTGTCTTCGGCACATCTTCATCTCTGATCCTCAGCTGATGATACCCAGATCTCAGATCTATCTTGGAGAAATAACCTGCTCTTGCTAGCTGGTCGAATAGATCATCGATCCTAGGCAACGGGTACTTGTTCTTGGTAGTGACTTTGTTCAACTGCCTATAGTCGATACAAAGTCTAAGGGATCCATCCTTCTTTTTCACGAACAACACTGGAGCACCCTAGGGTGAGGTACTCGGTCGGATGAAGCCCTTGTCTACCAACTCTTGCAACTGTTCTTTAAGCTCCTTCAGCTCTGCTGGCGCCATCCTATAGGGAGGGATAGAGATCGGTCTGGTTCCTGGCATCAATTCTATCTCGAACTCTATCTCCCTAGGAGGCGGTAAACCTGGCAGTTCGTCTGGGAAAACATCTAAGAACTCTCTAACCACAGGCACCGAGGCGGGCTCTCTGACATCTCTATCTAGTTCTCTCACATGAGCTAGGTAACCCTGACAACCCCTCCTGAGCAGCCTACGAGCCTGTAGGGCTGATATCAAACCTCTAGGTGTACTCCCCCTGTCTCCTTTAAAGACAACCTCTGACCCATCCTGACATCTGAACTTAACTACCTTGTCTCTGCAATCCAAGGTAGCACCATGGGTAGATAGCCAATCCATCCCTAGAATGACGTCAAAATCTGTCAAGTCTAGAACCACAAGGTCGGCGGATAGGCATCTTCCCTCTATGAAAACTGGACTGTACTGGCAGACTGACTCTGCCACTGACGGGTCACACTTGGGTCCACTGACCCATAGGGGACACTCTAACCCAGAGACCATCAAACCCAACCTCTCGACCGCTCTCGGAGAAACAAAAGAATGGGATGCACCCGGGTCCATTAAGGCATAAGCATCTGAACAACCAATGATGATATTACCTGACACCACGGTGTTGGATGCGTTTGCCTCCTGCTGTGTCATTGTGAAGATCCGTGCTGGAGCTGACGGACCTTCCCCTCTGTAAGCTGATGAAGAAGAGGCTGACCCTCTCCCTCGGCCTCTGCCACTAGCCTGTGTTGCGGCCGAAGCTGCTGGCTGTGCCACACTACCTGAAGCTGTCTGCTGGGGTCGTGCCATAGGAACTGCTCTAGGACACTCCATGGACATGTGTCCCTCCTGCCCACACCTGTAGCAGGCTGTTGTCCCAAAACGGCATACCCCTCTGTGTAGCTTACCACACCTTGCACACACTGCATTATCAGCACCAGAGCTTGAGCCACTTCCTAGTCCCAGACCTGACTTGATCTTGCTCCAGAACTTATTCTTCTTTGGTTTCTTAGTGGTACTGCCCCACTTCTTACTAGCTGAACTCAAGGATGAAGGGTCTATCCTTCCCCCACCTGGGGTCTTAGAACCTGAAGGCTGTGTCACTGACTGTTTAACTGTCCCCTGGATAATTGCACTAGCCTCCATTCTCCTGGCCATGTCTACAATGGCATGGAAACTTTCTCTATCAGCTGACTGAACCAAGGAGGAATACCTGGAATTGAGCCTCATGATATACCTCCTCGACTTCTTCGAATCTGTGTCCAGATGTTGCCCAGCAAACGGCAACAACTCTAAGAATCTATCGGTGTACTCATCGACACCCATTTCATCTGTCTACTTCAGCTGTTCAAACTCAATCATCTTCAGCTCCCTTGAACTGTCAGGGAAAGCCCATCCTGCGAACTCATTCGCAAACTCCTCCCATGAAAGACTGTCCACCCTTGGCTTCACATAGCCCTTGAACCACTCACGGGCCTTTTTGCATTTCAGGGTGAAACCAGCCATCTGAATGGCTCTGCTGTCATCAGCACCTATCTCATCTGTAATTGTTTTGACCTTCTCCAGGTACACAAACGGATCATCACCGGTATCAAACTGGGGAGCACCCAACTTCATATAGTCGGTCATCTTGGCCTTGCTCCCTCCAGATGAGGTAGGTTGAGGTCTTTGGGTTTCTGTCACTGCGGTTTCTGCTGGTGGTGGAGGTGCGGCATCCCCTGGGATAGGGTTTGCTGTGCCTGGATGGAAGGATGGAGGTGGGTACATAGGGTACTGTGGATACTGTGGGTAGAAAGGTGGATATGGCATGTGAGAAGGGTAAGGATTAAAACTGGGGTAATCCGATGTACTTCCCATCGAATACCCGGGGTATGGTGAAAAAGGTGGGTACTGGGGTGGTGGAATAAACCCCGAGGCCTGAGTGCCTCCCTGTGACTCACCCATGCCCTCTTCTGGCATGTTTACACCAAGGTTACCATCCCTCCTCTGCTCCACATCCATCTCTACTTCTTCATCAACTGACATCCTTTCCTGAACTGTACCCCTTACTGATCTGCTTCTACCCAGATCCAAAGACCTTCTAGGGTCCCTCACTGTTCTGTCCCTGTTGGACCTGCTTGACATTGCCCTTGGCAATGCTGGAGGACGGGCGCTCGTGCCCTCATCCTCCGGTGGTACTCTAGTCAATCTAGCTGATCGACGAGTTCCTCGCATTCTGTTTACTGAAAAACAGCACAGATAACAAAACATTAGCATCAAATGGTTCATGTGGAAACACATGAACCCACATCATAGACACATCATATTCATAGCATATCTCATGGCATACATACTTTCATGCAAGACAGGACTCTACATCCTATCCTAGTGGACCTGATTTCCTATTGTGCTTGACCTTTCTATCACATCTATGAGCCCGACACTCTAGGTCCGACCATATGAACCTAGGGCTCTGATACCATTCTGTAACGACCCGGAAACCGGACCGCTACCGGCGCTAGGATTCAGGTCGGCTTAAGGCCGCCAGAACCCGTAGCAAGCCAAACATACATCTTGTGAACCTGTTCAATCCCATACATGAACCAAAACATACATAAAAATTAAAACTTTTCTTTCATTCAAACATTTCTTTACCCAGCCTAGCCTGTGCATGCATAAACATAACATAAACCCCTCCTTGAAGTTCTCAACAATTACTCCAATGGGGTACATAACATATAGCAGGCTTGGGTTACATAAACATCATAAAACATTTATCTCATGTATTTAAGGGATTACAACATACTCTAGTCAAGCACACTATAAAACTTACATTACATTACATAACATACTTTTTACATTACAACTAATCCATGTCCACTTCTATGCTATTACAGAGACTTCTCTTACTCTTGCTGACTTCTCTATCTACTCTGCACCTGTAAGACTGGGGTTAGGGGAGAGGGGTGAGCTAAAAAGCCCAGTGAGCAAAAAGTAAAAACATGATATTAATTCCTCCATTTTTAGGTATTTTATTCTCCATTTTATTATTAACATTTGCTTTAATTCCACACTTTTTAGGTATATTATTATTCATTTTATTAATAACATTGAATAACATAACTTTTACTTTACATGCTTTCATGAAATGCAACACATCACATTTAATCACATAAAGGATGGTATTGTCACCATTAGCCCTCAACATCTCCAAATTCCAGGGGCGTAGAATGGGCCTCACTGGACTTTCTCTTACATAACATAACATAACATTCCAAAGTGCCAGGGGCATAGAATGGGCCTCACTGGACTTTCTCTTACATAGTACCAGGGGCGTAGAATGGGCCTCGCTGGTCGTCCATAACATATCATCATAACATAACATCAGAGGACTATGGATCATCCAACAACCATCCACATCAACATCAAATTATGCAATGCAACATATTCGTGAATTTCTAATGCAAACATCCTGAAACATCGCATGGTATTAATGATGCATGAGTATGCTATCAGATTCATTCATTTGTTCATTTATTCATTACTTAAAAACTTAGGGAATAATCCCACTCACCTGGTGACCGAAGCTTTAACGACGGACTCTGAAAGACTATCTCACAACCGGGGGTCTCGGGTCCTCGGGTCCGAACCTACACAGGTGGACTCAAATGAGGCACCAAACAACAAGAACATAACTCTAAACATACCCCCAAAAACCTCCTAGAAACACCTCAAAACAATCCTAGAAAACATGCAAGAAAAGGCTGGGAAGGGCACTTTCGGCGGCACCTTCGGCGGCCGAAAGTCCCTCCAGAGCCGAAAGTCAGGCAGGTTCGGCGGCACCTTCGGCGGCCGAAACTCCCAGACAGAGACGAAACTCATGCATGTTCGGCGGCACCTTCGGCGGCCGAAAGTCTCGGACAGAGCCGAAACTCCAACTTTCGGGGGCAGGCTTCGGCAGCCTAAAGCTGCCTCCCAAGCTGGTTCGGCGGCCGAAAGTACCTTCGGCTGCCGAACCTGGTTTCTGCCAAAGGGCAGAAACTTGGTTCTTCATGCCCAAAACAACCCCCTACACAACCAATCATGCATAAACCTATTCTACAACAAGCATACTCAAGCATACAAGCTCCTAGGGGCTTCCAATAAGCTTAAACCCCAACTACAACACACAAGCAAGCCACATTGCACATAAACACACATTAAAACCATGGATTTTTCATAAAAACCCATCAAGCCTACTCATGCATTTCTACCCCAAAAACTTGCATAAAACTTACTTAAAACACATATAGAACTAGAGATCGGCTCTTACCTCTTGAAGATCGAGAGAGAAACGATCCTAGCTCGAAGATGGGGAGATTCGAGTTCTTGAACCTCAAAGCTCCAAAACTTGCTTAAACTTTAAAACTCTTCAAAAACAAGATGTAACTTGTTAAGATCTAAAGGATTTGAGGGAAAACACTTAAAATGACCATAGGAGGGCTAAAGCTTACCGTCGGCCGAAATGGGAGAGAAAACCTCGCCTGTTTTGGTCACGGGGTCCTTTATAGGGCTGGTTCTGCCACCTTTCGGCGGCCTAACGTGCCCCCACATCTCATGCATGTTCGGCGGCCGAACCTTGAGTCTTTCAAGCAAGGCTTTCGGAGGCCTAAAGCGCTCCCAAAACCCCACCATGTTCGGCGGCCGAACTTAACTTTCGGCGGCCGAACCTGGCAAAGTCTCCTTGGTCTATTTCATTCAAAACTCAATTTCCTTTTTGCTTAAAAACATAAAATACATTAAAAACATTTCATAAAACATGGTTTTCCCCTTCTAGAGACTTCCGGCATCCGAGATTCCACCGGACGGTAGGAATTCCGATACCAGAGTCTAGCTGGGTATTACAAAAGTAAAACCATAATTACATATAGTAAAACAATTAAATTAAGAAAGGACAATTAAGGTACAATTAATCCTTATCATCCCCCTCCTCAAGTTGAAACCAGGAGTGGAAGCAGGTTCAACTTGTGAGATAAGGATTGGTGTCAATCGATAGGCAATGCCTTGGTGAACAAATTCGCTAATTGATGTTGTGTAGAGATGTGGTTGGTGCTGATCAATCCTTGTTGCATCCGTTCTCGGACAACGTGACAATCTATCTCAATATGCTTGGTTCTCTCATGAAAGACTAGGTTGGCAGCAATATGTATTATAGTCTTGCTATCACAATGAAGTGAGATGGGAAGTGCAACTAATACCTACAAATCTTGAAGTATATAGGTAATCCAAAAAATTTCACAAACAGTGTTAGCCATAGCATGGTATTCTGCCTCAGCAGAAGACTTGAATATAGTGGTTTGTTTCTTAGTCTTTCAGGATATGAGGGATGAGCCCAAAAATATACAGAAGCCAGAGAGAGACCTCCTGGAATATGTACAGGAGGCCCAATTTGAATCATAATAAGCTTTGAGGGTTAAATTAGTAATGACAGGATAGTATAGACCCCGATGCAAAGAACCTTTCAAATATCTCAAAATATGTAAGGCACCCTTCCAATAAGATTGATGAAAAATATTAATAAACTGGCTAAGGTGTTGCACAACATAACTAATATCAGGCCTTATCAAATTAATATAGAGGAGCATGCCCAACAACCTTCTATAAAGATTAGGTTCAGGCAGAAGTTCCCCAATGTTTGAGGTTAAATGTAACCCTTGAGGTAAAGTGGCGGATACTGGTTTACAATGCAACATACTAGCATCCTTTAAAACATATGAAATTGTAATACCCGGCTAGACTCCGGTATCGGAATTCCTACCGTCCGGTGGAATTTCGGATGTCGGGAACCTCTAGAAGGATAAAAACATGTTTTATAAAATGTTTTCATGAATTTTAATGGTTTTAAGTATGAAATTAAATGAGTTTTTGCATGAAAAGTCCTTGGAGGGAAAACCCAGGTTCGGCCGCCGAAAGCCAAGTTCGGCCGCCGAACATGCATGCGTTTTGGAGGCACGTTAGGCCCCCGAAAGCATGAGTTAGGGAAGTCCAGGTTCGGCCGCCGAAAGTCAAGTTCGGCCGCCGAACATTGCATGGATGCGGAGGCACTTTCGGCCCCCGAACGTGGCCTGGCCAGCCACCTATAAAAGGGGCACTTAGCCAAAATGGGCGAGCTTTCTCCCATTTTCGGCCACAGCAAGCTTCCGACCTTCCCTTTGCAACTCTTGTGTTCTTCCTCCAAATCTCTTCCATTTTTCTTGAGTTTTAAACTCACATTGCAAGTTTTGAGCATTTAAACCAAGTTTTGGAGCTTTGGGAACTCAAGAGCTCATTTTCGTGGATCTCCAAGTTTAGGTCGTCTCCCTCTCGATCTTCAAGAGGTAAGAGCCGATCTTAAGCTCCTTATGTGTTCTAAATAAGTTTTATGCAAGATCTATGGGTAGAAATGCATGTTAAGGTATATGTTGAGTTTATGGGTTATATTGATGATTTGAGCAATGTGTGTTGATTATGTGTATTTGAAGTGTTGTAGTTGGGGTATTTAATGTTTTGAGGCCCCTAGGAACTTGTATGCATGTGATGGTTGAGATGTATGCATGATTTGAAGTTTTGGGAGGCAAGGGGTTCATGTGAACCAAGTTTCTGCCCTTCTGGCAGAAACCAGGTTCGGCCGCCGAAGGGAGTTTCGGCCGCCGAACCCCCTTGTGGAGGCAGCATTCGGCTGCTGAAGCTTGCCCCCGAAAGAAGACTTTCGGATCTGTCTGGGAGGTTCGGCCGCCGAAGGTGCCGCCGAACCTGCCTGACTTTCGGCTCTGGAGGGACTTTCGGCCGCCGAACCTGCCGCCGAAAGTGCCCTGTTCAACCACTTCTTACATGTTTTTATGTGATGTTTTCAGGATGTTTTAGGGGGTTTTTGGGGAGTATATTAGAGTTGTAATTACGTATGTTTGGTCCCTCATTTGAGTCCACCTGTGTAGGTTCGGACCCGAGGAACCGAGGACCCCAGCAGTGAGTTCAGCTGCTTCGGTGTTGTCAGAGTCAGCCAGGTGAGTGGAACTAAAACTTAATCTTTTAAATTAAATGCTTTATCATGTTTCATGCATCATGATTATGTAATAGGATGATTGCATTAGTTTTCACGAATATGCCGCATTGCATAAATTGTTGTTGTTGTGGGTGAATGTCGGATGACCTAGTTAGTCCATGACAGGAAGACCAGGCCCCATGCTACAGGCCTGGCACAGAGTAAGAAAGACCAGGCCCCAGTCTACAGGCCTGGCACAGAGTAAGTAAAGACCAGGATCCCATCCTATGGTCTAGCACGGTTATGGGACTTGAAGACCAGGAGCCCAGAGGAGGCCCTGGGAAAATGGTAAGTAATGTATGTTCTGACAGGAAAGACCAGGCCCCAGTCTACAGGCCTGGCACAGAGTAAGGAAAGACCAGGACCCCATTCTACAGGCCTGGCACAGAGTTAACTTGGACTAATTGGTGACAAGTTCACCCAACCCTTATGTGAATTGTTTGTGTTATGATGCATTTCATAGAGCATAGTATTAATGTGTTTTAATAGCTCTACTCACTGGGCTTTTAGCTCACCCCTCTCCCTTTACCCCCAGGCTTGCAGGTACGGTATAGTGCGGGAGTCCGGATAGAGTAAAGAAGTCATGCTTATGTAATAGCTAGCAATGGACATGATCAAATTGTAATGTAAAAGTACAGTATAGTCATGTAATGAGTTTTATGGATGTTAGTGTGTGCTTGACCATAGAATGTTGTATCCCTTTTTATACATGATCTTGGTTATTTTATGTCATTTATGTAAACCAACTCAACAGATGTATGTCACCCATTGAGGGCACAGATGAGATCCCACAGAGGGATCAAAGTTATGTTTATGTTTATGCACAGGTTGAGTTTGGTTGATGTTCATGGAAAGAAAAGTTTTTAATTCTTATGGATGTTGTTGATCATGTATGGGATTATACAGGTATACAGGTTTTATGTCAGGCTTGCTACGGGTCCCGGCGGCCTTAAGTCGACCCGGATCCTAGCGCCGGTAGCGGTCCGATTTTCGGGTCGTTACAGAATGGTATCAGAGCCCTAGGTTCATATGGTCGGACCTAGAGTGTCGGGCTCATAGATGTTATAGAAGGTCAAGCACAATGGGAAAGATCATGTCCACTAGGATAGGATGTGGAGTCTTGTCTTGCATGATGATGTGAAATGCCATGATAATAAGCATGTGCATTAATGATATGCTATGATATGTGATGTGTGTGATGCGGGTTCATGTGTGCCCACATGAACCATATGATGCTAATGTTGCTTGTGTTGTGCACTGTTTTTCAGAGAACAGGATGAGAGGAACTCGTCGATCAGCAAGATTGACTGGAGTACCACCTGAGGATGAGGGCATGAGCGCCCGTCCTCCAGCATTGCCTAGGGCAATGTCTAGCAGGTCCAACAGGGACAGAGTAGCAAGAGACCCTAGAAGGTCTCTGGATCTGGGTAGGAGCAGATCAGTCAGAGGGACAGTCCAGGGAGGAGCGTCAGAGGATATGGGGGATGATATGGACGTAGAACAGAGGAGGGATGGCAGTTTGGGAGTCAGTATGTCAGAAGAAGGAATGGGAGAGTCCCAAGGAGGCACTCAGGCCTCGGGATTTCTACAGCCACCTCACTACCCACATTTCTCACAACATCCCGGGTATTCGATGGGAGGTACATCGGATTACCCTAGTTTCACCCCTTATCCCACACAGATGCCATACCCACCATACTACCCACCGTACTCTCAGTACCCAATGTATCCACCTCCACCCTACTATCCAAATCCAGAAAACCCTACCTCAGAAAATGTTGCACCACCTCCACCACCTGCAGAACCAGCAGCCCCAGTTGTTCAGCCACCTAGATCTAGCTCAGCCAGTGGGAGCAAGGTTAAGATGACAGACTATATGAAGCTGGGTGCTCCCCAGTTCGAAACCGGTGGCGATCCGTTCGTGTACTTGGAGCGGGTCAAGGCAATTACAGATGAGATTGGGGCTGATGACAGTAGAGCCATTCAGATGGCCGGGTTCACGCTTAAGTGCAAGAAGGCACGAGAGTGGTTCAAGAATTATGTGAACCCGAGAGTGGACAGCATGACGTGGGAAGAGTTTGCAAACGAGTTTGCAGGATGGGCTTTCCCTGATAGTTCAAGGGAATTGAAGATGATAGAATTCGAGCAGTTGAGGCAAACTGATGACATGAGTGTAGACGAATATACTGACAGGTTTATGGAGTTGCTGCCATTTGCTGGGCAGGACCTTAGCACAGACCAGAAGAAGTCGAGGAGGTATATCATGAAGCTCCATCCCAGGTATTCCTCCTTGGTACAGTCAGCAGATAGAGAGAGTTTTCATGCCATAGTAGACATGGCTAGGAGAATGGAGGCTAGTGCCATCGTTCAGGGGACAATTAAGCAGACAGTGGCACAAGCTTCTGGTTCTAAAACTCCGGGTGGGGGAAGGTTAGATCCCTCTACCTTGAGTGCAGCAGCTTCAGGCAGTAAGAGATGGAGTAAGCCCAAGGGTAAAAAGAACAAGTTCTGGAATAAAGTCAAGTCTAGTCTGGGATTTGGGAGTGGCTCAAGCTCTGGTGCGGATATTCCAAATTGTGCAAGGTGTGGTAGACCACACAAGGGAGTATGTCGGTTTGGGACGAACGCCTGTTTCAGATGTGGTCAGGAGGGGCATATAGCTCGAGACTGTCCAAGAGCGGCCCCGATGGCTCAGTCCCAGCAGACAGCTTCAGGCAGTGTAGCGCAGCCAGCAGCTCCAGCCATGTCTCAGGCCAGTGGCAGAGGCAGAGGGAGAGGAGCAGCCTCTTCTTCAGCGGGTTTCAGAGGTGAAGGTCCATCAGCCCCAGCACGGATCTTCACAATGACACAGCAGGAGGCAGACGCATCCAACACCGTGGTGGCAGGTAATCTCGTCATTGGATGCTCGGATGTATATGCATTGATGGACCCTGGTGCATCTCATTCTTTTATTGCTCCGAGGGCCGTAGAGAGGGTGGGATTGATGATCTCTGAGTTAGGGTGTCCTCTCTGGGTCAGTGGACCCAAGTGTGATCCATCAGTGGCAGAGTCAGTCTGTCAGTGTAGTCCAGTTTTTGTTGAGGGGAGATGCATGTCCGCCGACCTAGTGGTTCTAGATTTGACAGATTTTGACGTCATTCTAGGGATGGACTGGTTATCTACCCATGGTGCTACCTTGGACTGCAGGGACAAGGTAGTCAGGTTCAGAGGTCAGGATGGATCAGAGGTCGTCTTCAGAGGAGACAGGAGGGGTACACCTAGAGGTATGATCTCAGCTCTTCAGGCTCGTAGGTTGCTTAGGAAGGGATGTCAGGGGTATTTGGCTCATGCGAGAGAGCTTAGTAGTCAGGTTAGAGATCCCGCCTCAGTGCCAGTGGTGAGAGAGTTCGCAGATGTGTTTCCAGACGAACTGCCAGGTTTACCACCTGCTAGGGAGATAGAGTTCGAGATAGAACTGATGCCTGGAACCCGACCGATCTCTATCCCTCCCTACAGGATGGCGCCAGCAGAATTGAAAGAGTTAAAGGAGCAGTTGCAGGAGCTGGTAGACAAGGGCTTCATCCGACCGAGTACCTCACTCTGGGGTGCTCCAGTTTTGTTTGTGAGAAAGAAGGATGGATCCCTTAGACTTTGTATCGACTACAGGCAGTTGAACAAAGTCACTACCAAGAACAAGTACCCATTGCCAAGGATCGACGATCTATTCGACCAGCTAGCAGGAGCGGGTTGCTTCTCCAAAATAGATCTGAGGTCCGGGTATCATCAGTTGAGGATCAGGGAAGAGGATGTGCCAAAGACAGCTTTCAGGACCAGATATGGGCATTTTGAGTTCCTCGTGATGCCGTTCGGGTTAACTAACGCCCCTGCAGCATTCATGGATCTCATGAATAGAGTGTTTAGTCAGTACCTGGACCACTTTGTTATTGTCTTCATAGATGACATCTTAGTGTATTCCAGGAATGCAGAGGAGCATGCCCATCATCTGAGGTTGGTTCTACAGACCTTGAGGGAACATGGCTTGTATGCCAAGTTCTCTAAATGTGAGTTCTGGCTGAGGAGCATTTCATTCTTGGGGCATGTAGTGTCAGAGAATGGAATAGAGGTAGACCCCAAGAAGACAGAGACTGTGGCTAACTGGCCTAGACCCACTTCAGTGACAGAGATCAGGAGTTTCTTGGGTTTGGCAGGTTACTACAGGAGGTTCGTTCAGGACTTCTCAAAGACAGCAGCTCCTCTGACCAGACTAACCAGGAAGAATCAGAAGTTTCTGTGGACCGACCAGTGCGAGGAAAGTTTTGAAGAGCTTAAGAAGAGATTGACGTCAGCACCAGTTTTAACTTTGCCATCTAGTGATGAGGACTTTACAGTCTTTTGTGATGCATCCCGTGTGGGACTGGGTTGTGTGCTTATGCAGAATGAGAGGGTGATTGCTTATGCTTCTAGGCAGCTAAAGAAGCATGAGTTGAATTACCCCACACATGACCTTGAGATGGCAGCAGTAATCTTTGCACTCAAGATGTGGAGGCACTACCTCTATGGGGTAAAATGTGAGATCTTCACCGATCATAAAAGCCTGCAGTACATCCTGAGTCAAAGAGATTTGAATTTGAGACAGAGGAGATGGGTAGAGCTGCTGAGTGACTATGATTGCAAGATTCAGTATCATCCGGGTAAGGCGAATGTCGTGGCAGACGCCCTAAGCCGGAAGTCACTAGGCAGTCTATCCCACATCACGGCAGAGAGGAGACCAGTGGTGAAGGAGTTTTACAAGCTCATTGAGGAAGGTCTACAGTTGGAGTTATCTGGTACAGGTGCCTTGGTCGCTCAGATGAAAGTGACACCCGTGTTTCTGGAGCAGGTGGCTCAGAAACAGCATGAGGACCCAGAGTTAGTGAAGATTGCCAGGACGGTTCAGTCAGGCAAGGACAGTGAGTTCAGATTCGACGATAGGGGGATCCTCCGCTATGGGAGTCATTTATGTGTACCAGATGACATAGGGCTAAAAGGAGACATTATGAGGGAGGCTCATAATGCAAGATACAGCATTCACCCCGGAGCCACCAAAATGTATCAGGATCTGAAGAAAGTTTATTGGTGGCCAGCTATGAAGAAAGAAGTGGCACAGTTTGTGTCAGCCTGCGAAGTGTGTCAGAGGGTGAAGCTGGAACATCAGAAGCCGGCTGGAATGCTTAACCCGCTACCTATTCCAGAGTGGAAATGGGAGAATATAGCTATGGACTTCGTAGTGGGGTTACCGGCGACGTCCAACAGATTGGACTCCATATGGGTGATTGTGGACAGACTCACCAAATCTGCTCACTTCATCCCTGTCAGGAGTGGTTATTCTGTGGACAAGTTGGCGCAAGTGTATGTAGATGAGATAGTCAGACTGCATGGGGTTCCTGTTTCTATAGTGTCAGATAGAGGGCCCCAGTTCACCTCCAGGTTTTGGCGGAGTCTGCAGGATGCCATGGGAACCAGGTTGGATTTCAGTACTGCCTTCCATCCACAGACAGACGGACAGTCAGAGAGGACCATCCAGACCATAGAAGATATGCTCAGAATGTGTGTGCTGGACTTTGGCGGTTCTTGGAGGCAGCATCTACCTCTGGTGGAGTTTGCCTACAATAACAGCCATCATGCTAGCATTGGGATGGCTCCATATGAAGCTTTATATGGAAGGAAGTGCAGGTCACCTGTTTGCTGGGAGGAAGTTGGAGAAAAGGCCTTGGCAGGGCCTGAACTAGTAGAGATCACCAGCAGGGTGGTACCCTTAATCAGAGAAAGAATCAAGACAGCTGCAAGCAGACAGAAGAGTTATGCAGACATCCACAGAAGACTAGTAGAGTTTCAGGAGGGGGATCTGGTATTGCTTAAGGTGTCTCCAATGAAAGGAGTGGTTCGGTTCGGGAAGAAGGGTAAGCTGGCTCCGCGATACATTGGACCCTTTGAAGTCTTGCAAAAGATTGGGAATGTATCGTACAAGCTGGATTTACCTGCTTCAATGGAGAGAATCCATCCGGTTTTCCATGTTTCTATGTTGAGAAAATTCGTGTCAGATCCGGGCAAGGTTCTTAGTGAACCTGATGTGGAGATCCAAGAGGACCTCACCTATGTTGAGCAGCCAGTACGGATCCTAGACACCCAGATCAGGAAGCTGAGAAACAAGGAAATCCCGATGGTGAAAGTCCTGTGGAACCACCACAATATAGAAGAATGCACTTGGGAGACACGGGAGTCTATGCTCCGGCAATATCCTCATCTCTTTTAAGGTTAGTCTCTATGTGTTTATGTGTGTATGTTATGTTGTTTGCTATGCATGTGCTAGTGAGGAACATTCGGGGACGAATGTTCTTAAGGGGGGGAGAATGTAATACCCGGCTAGACTCCGGTATCGGAATTCCTACCGTCCGGTGGAATTTCGGATGTCGGGAACCTCTAGAAGGATAAAAACATGTTTTATAAAATGTTTTCATGAATTTTAATGGTTTTAAGTATGAAATTAAATGAGTTTTTGCATGAAAAGTCCTTGGAGGGAAAACCCAGGTTCGGCCGCCGAAAGCCAAGTTCGGCCGCCGAACATGCATGCGTTTTGGAGGCACGTTAGGCCCCCGAAAGCATGAGTTAGGGAAGTCCAGGTTCGGCCGCCGAAAGTCAAGTTCGGCCGCCGAACATTGCATGGATGCAGAGGCACTTTCGGCCCCCGAACGTGGCCTGGCCAGCCACCTATAAAAGGGGCACTTAGCCGAAATGGGCGAGCTTTCTCCCATTTTCGGCCACAGCAAGCTTCCGACCTTCCCTTTGCAACTCTTGTGTTCTTCCTCCAAATCTCTTCCATTTTTCTTGAGTTTTAAACTCACATTGCAAGTTTTGAGCATTTAAACCAAGTTTTGGAGCTTTGGGAACTCAGGAGCTCATTTTCGTGGATCTCCAAGTTTAGGTCGTCTCCCTCTCGATCTTCAAGAGGTAAGAGACGATCTTAAGCTCCTTATGTGTTCTAAATAAGTTTTATGCAAGATCTATGGGTAGAAATGCATGTTAGGGTATATGTTGAGTTTATGGGTTATATTGATGATTTGAGCAATGTGTGTTGATTATGTGTATTTGAAGTGTTGTAGTTGGGGTATTTGATGTTTTGAGGCCCCTAGGAACTTGTATGCATGTGATGGTTGAGATGTATGCATGATTTGAAGTTTTGGGAGGCAAGGGGTTCATGTGAACCAAGTTTCTGCCCTTCTGGCAGAAACCAGGTTCGGCCGCCAAAGGGAGTTTCGGCCGCCGAACCCCCTTGTGGAGGCAGCATTCGGCTGCCGAAGCTTGCCCCCGAAAGAAGACTTTCGGATCTGTCTGGGAGGTTCGGCCGCCGAAGGTGCTGCCGAACCTGCCTGACTTTCGGCTCTGGAGGGACTTTCGGCCGCCGAACCTGCCGCCGAAAGTGCCCTGTTCAGCCACTTCTTGCATGTTTTTATGTGATGTTTTCAGGATGTTTTAGGGGGTTTTTGGGGAGTATATTAGAGTTGTAATTACGTATGTTTGGTCCCTCATTTGAGTCCACCTGTGTAGGTTCGGACCCGAGGAACCGAGGACCCCAGCAGTGAGTTCAGCTGCTTCGGTGTTGTCAGAGTCAGCCAGGTGAGTGGAACTAAAACTTAATCTTTTAAATTAAATGCTTTATCATGTTTCATGCATCATGATTATGCAATAGGATGATTGCATTAGTTTTCACGAATATGCCGCATTGCATAAATTGTTGTTGTTGTGGGTGAATGTCGGATGACCCAGTTAGTCCATGACAGGAAGACCAGGCCCCATGCTACAGGCCTGGCATAGAGTAAGAAAGACCAGGCCCCAGTCTACAGGCCTGGCACAGAGTAAGTAAAGACCAGGATCCCATCCTATGGTCTAGCACGGTTATGGGACTTGAAGACCAGGAGCCCAGAGGAGGCCCTGGGAAAATGGTAAGTAATGTATGTTCTGACAGGAAAGACCAGGCCCCAGTCTACAGGCCTGGCACAGAGTAAGGAAAGACCAGGACCCCATTCTACAGGCCTGGCACAGAGTTAACTTGGACTAATTGGTGACAAGTTCACCCAACCCTTATGTGAATTGTTTGTGTTATGATGCATTTCATAGAGCATAGTGTTAATGTGTTTTAATAGCTCTACTCACTGGGCTTTTAGCTCACCCCTCTCCCTTTACCCCCAGGCTTGCAGGTACGGTATAGTGCGGGAGTCCGGATAGAGTAAAGAAGTCATGCTTATGTAATAGCTAGCAATGGACATGATCAAATTGTAATGTAAAAGTACAGTATAGTCATGTAATGAGTTTTATGGATGTTAGTGTGTGCTTGACCATAGAATGTTGTATCCCTTTTTATACATGATCTTGGTTATTTTATGTCATTTATGTAAACCAACTCAACAGATGTATGTCACCCATTGAGGGCACAGATGAGATCCCACAGAGGGATCAAAGTTATGTTTATGTTTATGCACAGGTTGAGTTTGGTTGATGTTCATGGAAAGAAAAGTTTTTAATTCTTATGGATGTTGTTGATCATGTATGGGATTATACAGGTATACAGGTTTTATGTCAGGCTTGCTACGGGTCCCGGCGGCCTTAAGTCGACCCGGATCCTAGCGCCGGTAGCGGTCCGATTTTCGGGTCGTTACAGAAATAAACTTAGTTTGGCTCAGTATGGCCTCAGTGGACCTTGCTATCTCAAGGCCTAAGAAATATTTTAGAGGACCTAAGTCCTTGATAGTAAACTTAGCATTTAAAGTCCGTTTGCAAATATTCAAGTGATAAATGAAATTCCTAGTCAATATCACATCATCAACATATTTCAGAAGAGCAACAAATACATTGGCAGTATGCTTGATAAAGAGGCAATGATCATGAGATGATTGGATAAATTTTAATGACTTAAGAAAGCCAAAAAATTCAATATCCCATTGGTAGGAGGATTGTTTAAGGCCATATAAAGACTGTTTGAGCAAGCATACTTGCTCTGGTTGGGCATTTTGATACCTTTGAGGTGGTATCATATATACTTCTTCATCTAAGTATCCATGAAGAAAAACATTATTGACGTCCAATTGGAAGAGGGCCATTGTTTGGAAGTGGCCAAAGCAATAAAGATTCTCACAATGGTCAATTGCCACTGGAGAGAATCTATCTTTAATTCAGCCCTTCAATTTGGTTGTATCCTTTAGCAACCAAATGAACTTTGAATCTATCAATGTCACCCGAAGGTTTAAACTTGACTTTGTAAACCCATTTACACCCTGTGGCTTTCTTTCCTTTGGATAATTCAATTAATACCCAAGTCTGATTGTTCTCTAAGGTTGAGAGCTCTTGTTTCATAGCCTCTATCCAACAAGCATCTTGAGATGCCTGAGCATAGGTAATGGGTTCATGAATTTTAGAAATATTGTAAATGTAACTGGTGTATGAGGGACAGCAAGTGAGAGGGACAAAATGATTAGAATTCCCTACATAGTCTTGCATCTAAACAGGGGGATGTATGGTTCTAATTGACCTCTTGAGGGGAGGTAAGGTATCTTGATTGGTTGTAACAGCAGCAGGGCTACTAGATTCAGATTTGGAATACATAATAGGTATAGGAAGAATGAATCTTCCTAAATAACATGTTCTTTGAAGGGAAAAATGTGCTCATAAAAAATCACATCTTTACTAATAAAGAAGCACTTATCAGTGATATTGTATAGTTTGTACCCTTTATGGCTTCCTGCATATCCAATTAAGATTGCTTTAATGGCTCTTGTATCCAATTTATCTCTATGTTTTCTCATATGAGTTGCATAGCAGAGACACCTAAATTTTCTGAGATGGGTATATTGAGGTGGATAATTATAGTCTTTCATATGGAGTTTGCCAATTAAGTTTCTCAACAGGTAGTCTGTTTATTAGGTAAATAGTAATGAGTATGCATTCTGACCAGAAGGTCTTTGGAGCATTAGATTGGATCTTTAAGTAGCAGTGAGATAGGTATGCATTTATGCAATTGTTCAAAGGAAGTTAATAATGACTTGTTTGAGGACATATGATCTGTGGCACCAGTGTTCAGAATCCAGCTAGTGTCATTATACAATTTAATAATGCAGGTTTTGAGTGAATGAGATTTACCAGCAAAGTCCATGAGATATGATTTGGAATCATATCCGGCTTGAGTGGAGGTGTTAGCAGTGCCTTATGCTACCTTTCATCAGTTTAGTCACTTCTTGTTACAAAGAATTTAGTATCACCATCACAGTAAGTTCATCAATCTTTGTAGCAGTATCAGGGGAACCTATAGGATTATCCTCTTCAATGTTGGATCCTTCAACAGTAGTTATAACCCTTGGACCTTTATTGTAATACCCGGCTAGACTTCGGTATCGGAATTCCTACCGTCCGGTGGAATCTCGGATGTCGGAGACCTCTAGAAGGGTAAAATCATGTTTTCATGAGATGTTTTAATGTTTTTGATGATTTTGAATGAAAAGGAAATGAGTTTTTGAATAAAAACAACCTTGGAGGAAAGCTCAGGTTCGGCCGCCGAACCTCAAGTTCGGCCGCCGAACCTCAAGTTCGGCCGCCGAACATGCATGCGTTGCGGGTGTGCTTTAGGCCCCCGAAAGCATAAGTGAGGGAAGTCCAGGTTCGGCCGCCGAACATGGCATGCATGCGGAGGCACATTCGGCCCCCGAACGTGGCCTGGCCAGCCACTATAAAAGGGTCCCTTAGCCGAAAACGGGCGAGTTTTTCCCCATTTTCGGCCAAGGTGAGCTCTCCGCCGCCCCTCACCGATCTTTGATGCTTTTCCTCTAGATCCTTCAAGTTTTTCACTTGTCTTAACTTTTTTTTGAAGATTTGAGCTTTTGAGCAAAGTTTTGGAGCTTTGAGGTTCAAGAACTCAAATCTCTCCCAACCCCAAGTTTGGTCTCCTCTACTCTCGATCTTCAAGAGGTAAGAGTCGATCTCTAGCTTACATTATGTTTTAAGCAAGTTTTATGAAGTTCTTGGGGGTAGAATGCATGTTTAGGTTTTAGTTATGTTTATGGATATAAATGTATGTTCATGAACAATGTGGCTTGCAAATGCTTGTGTATGTGTGTTGTAGTTGGGGTTTAAGTTAGTTTGAGACCCTAGGAGCTTGTGTGCATGTTTTGGTTGAGCTAAATGCATGATGGTATGAGTTTGAGGCTTTTGTGCATGTTTGAACCAAGTTTCTGCCCTTTGGGAGAAACCAGGTTCGGCAGCCGAAGGGACTTTCGGCCGCCGAACCCTCTTGTGGAGACAGCCTTCGGCTGCCGAAGCTTGCCCCCGAAAGGAGACTTTCGTCTCTGTCTGGGAGTTTCGGCCGCCGAAAGTGCCGCCGAACATGCATGAGTTTCGCCTCTGTCTGGGAGTTTTGGCCGCCGAAGGTGCCGACGAACCTGCCTGACTTTCGGCTCTGGAAGGACTTTCGGCCGCCGAACCTGCCGCCGAAAGTGCCCTGTCCAGCCTTCCTTTGCATGTTCTTGCATGAATGTTTTGTGATGTTTTAAGGGGTTTTTGGGGGATGTTTTCAGAGTCATGTTATAGTATGTTGGTCCCTCATTTGAGTCCACCTGTGTAGGTTTGGACCCGAGGAACCGATGACCTCAGCAGTGAGTCAGCTGCTTCAGTCAGTGTCAGAGCTAGCCAGAGGTGAGTGGAATGACTCTTATGGTTTTTAATAAATAAATAAATCAGTTTTGAGCATGTTCATGCATCACGGATGCCATGTGATATTCTAGGATGCTTGCATTAGAAATCACGAATATGTTGCATTGCATAATATGTTGATGATGTGGATGAATGTTGAGTGATCCATTAGCCCTCATATGTTATGACATGATGATATGATATGGAAGTCCAGGTGTGGCCTGCACTACGCCCCTGGCACTATGTAAGAGAAAGACCGGATGTGGCCTGCACTACGCCCCCGGCATCATGGATTATGTATGTTATGTTATGTTATGTATAAGAGAAAGACCAGGTGTGGCCTGCACTACGCCCCTGGCATGATTGGATTATGTAGAGGGCTAAATGGTGACAAGTTCATCCTTGATATGATTAGTTGTGATGTGATGCATTTCATGTTATCATATGTTTTAAATGCTTTACTATTCTGCTCACTGGGCTCTAGTAGCTCACCCCTCTCCCAAATTCCCCAGGTTTGCAGGTACGGGTTAGACAGAGAAGTCAAGAAGAGTAATGAAGTCTTTTGTATGTAATAGTTAGAAAGTGGACATGACGGATTGTAAAATGATGTATGGATATGTAATGTAATGATATTGAGGTTAGAAGTGTGCTTGACCATAGTTTAATGTAATCCCTTTTGAAACATGATCTTAATGTTATTGATGTCCATGTTTAGCCAACTCAACTTTTGTTATGCCACCCATTGGGGGCATTGATGAGATCCCTCAGAGGGGTCAAGTTTATGACTATGTATATGTTCAGTGCATGCACAGGTTGAGTTTGGTGGATGATAGAATGTATGAAAGAAAAGTTTTAAATTTTTATGTATGATTGTTGATCATGTATGGGATTAAACAGGTTTACAGGTTACATGTCAGGCTTGCTACGGGTCCCGGCGGCCTTAAGCCGATCTGGATCCTAGCGCCGGTAGCGGTCCGATTTTCGGGTCGTTACATTTATGTTCTTTGTTAGATTGACCTCCCATCTTAGTTTTAGGTTTATACCAATCTATTTAAAACATCCTTCCTTTGTGTGCCCATCCATATTACAATAGGTATAATGACCTCATTTAGTCTCAAACCTTTTATATTTTCCTTGTCCCTGTCCCTATGCTTTGTTAAAAAACACAAGGGAGTCAGCAATCTCATTCATAGCCCTTAAGACTTCCCTTTGAGACTCAAATTTAAAAACCATTGAGTAGGCTTTATTAACTGATGGTAAATGGTCCATTCCAAGTATTTAGTCCCTTACTGATCCAAAAACATCATTGAGTCCCATTAGGAATTACATTAGCTTGTTTCTATTTGCTATTTCGGCCATAGCCTTGGAAGCTCCATAGGTACAGGGAGGTAATGTCTCCATGGACCCTAATTCATCCCAGAGTCTCTTCAGCTTAGTGGATGAGGGCACGAGCGCCCGTCCTCCAGCATTGCCTAGAGCAATGTCTAGTAGGTCTGGCAGAGAAAGAGTAGTGAGAGACCCTAGAAGGTCTTTGGATCTGGGTAGAAGTAGATCAGTCAGAGGAACAGTTCAGAGAGGAGCGTCAGAGGACATGGGGGATGATATAGATGTAGAGCAGAGGAGGGATGGCAGTCTGGGAGTCAGTATGTCAGAAGAAGGAATGGGAGAATCCCAAGGAGGCACTCAGGCCTCGGGATTTGTTCAGCCACCTTACTACCCACCCTTCTCACAAAACCCTGGGTATTCGATGGAAGGCACATCGGACTACCACAGCTTTAGCCCTTATCCCACACAGATGCCATACCCACCCTACTACCCACCATATTCACAGTACCCGATGTATCCACCTCCACCTTACTATCCAAATCCAGCAAACCCTACCCCAGGGGATGCTGCACCTCCTCTTCCTCCAGCAGAACCAGCAGCCCCAGTTACCCAACCTCCTAGACCTAGCTCAGCCAGTGGGAGCAAGGTCAAGATGACCGACTACATGAAGTTGGGTGCTCCCCAGTATGAAAAAGGGGATGACCCGTTTGTGTATCTGGAGAGGGTCAAGGTGATCACAGATGAGATTGGGGCTGATGATAGTAGAGCCATTCAGATGGCTGGGTTCACACTTAAGTGCAAGAAGGCACGAGAGTGGTTCAAGAATTATGTGAACCCGAAAGTGGATAGCATGTCTTGGGAAGAGTTTGCAAACGAGTTTGCAGGATGGGCTTTCCCAGATAGTTCAAGGGAACTAAAGATGATAGAGTTTGAGCAGCTGAGGCAGACTGATGAGATGGGTGTAGAGGAGTTCACAGACAGATTTTTGGAGCTGTTGCCTTTTGCAGGGCAAAGCCTTGACTCAGACCAGAAAAGGTCAAGGAGGTATATCATGAAACTCCACTCCAGATATTCCTCCTTGATCCAGTCAGCAGATAGGGAGATCTTCCATGCCATAGTGGATATGGCTCAGAAAATGGAGGCCAGTGCCATCGTTCAAGGGTTAGTTAAACAGTCAGTGGCACAGCCTTCTGGTTCTAAGACCCCATGCTCTTCTTCAATGAGTGCAGCAACCTCAGGTAGCAAGAAGTGGGACAGAGGTCCCAGGAAGTCTAAGAAGAACAAGTTCTGGAACAAGGTTAAGTCCAGTCTGGGACTAGGGAGTGGCTCAAGCTCTGGTGCGGATAATGCAGTTTGTGCAAGGTGTGGTAAGCCACACAGGGGAGTATGTCGGTTTGGGACGACGGCCTGTTACAGATGTGGTCAGGAGGGGCATATGTCTCGAGATTGTCCAAGAGCAGCCCCGATGGCACAGTCCCAGCAGACAGCTTCAGGCAGTGTAGCGCAGCCAGCAGCTCCAGCCATGACTCAGGCCAGTGGCAGAGGCAGAGGGAGAGAGGCAGCCTCTTCTTCAGCGGGTTTCAGAGGTGAAGGTCCATCAGCTCCAGCGCGGATCTTCACGATGACACAGCAGGAGGCAGATGCATCTAAAACCGTGGTGGCAGGTAATTTAGTCATTGGTTGTTCAGATGTGTATGCCTTGATGGACCCTGGTGCATCTCATTCTTTTGTTACACCGAGAGCCGTCCAGAGGTTAGGGTTGATGATCTCTGAGTTAGAGTGTCCTCTCTGGGTCAGTGGACCCAAGTGTGATCCATCAGTGGCAGAGTCAGTCTGCCAGTGTAGTCCTGTATTTGTTGAGGGAAGATGCTTGTCCGCCGACCTTGTGGTTCTAGACTTGACAGATTTTGACGTCATTCTAGGGATGGACTGGTTATCTACCCATGGTGCTACCTTGGACTGCAGGGACAAGGTAGTCAGGTTCAGAGGTCAGGATGGGTCAGAGGTTGTCTTCAGAGGAGACATGAGGGGTACACCTAGAGGTCTGATATCAGCTCTTCAGGCTCGTAGGTTGCTTAGGAGGGGATGTCAGGGGTATTTGGCTCATGTGAGAGAGCTTAGCAGTCAGGTTAGAGAGCCCGCCTCGGTGCCAGTGGTCAGAGAGTTTCTAGACGTCTTCCCAGACGAGTTGCCAGGTTTACCACCTGCTAGGGAGATAGAGTTCGAGATAGAATTGATGCCTGGAACCCGACCGATCTCTATCCCTCCCTACAGGATGGCTCCAGTCGAGTTGAAGGAATTGAAAGAACAGTTGCAAGAGCTGGTAGACAAGGGCTTCATCCGACCGAGTACCTCACCCTGGGGTGCTCCAGTTTTATTTGTCAGAAAGAAGGATGGATCCCTTAGACTTTGTATCGACTACAAACAGTTGAACAAAGTCACTACCAAGAACAAGTACCCTTTGCCAAGGATCGACGATCTATTCGACCAGCTAGCAGGAGCGGGTTGTTTCTCCAAAATAGATCTAAGATCTGGGTACCATCAGCTGAGGATCAAAGATGAGGATGTGCCAAAGACAGCTTTCAGGACCAGATATGGGCATTTTGAGTTCCTTGTAATGCCGTTCGGGTTAACCAACGCCCCTGCAGCACTCATGGACCTCATGAACAGAGTGTTTAGTCAGTACCTGGATCACTTTGTTATTGTCTTCATAGATGATATCTTAGTGTATTCCAGGAATGCAGAGGAGCATGCCCATCATCTGCGGTTGGTTTTGCAGACCTTGAGAGAACATGGCTTGTATGCCAAGTTCTCTAAGTGTGAGTTCTGGCTGAGGAGCATTTCGTTCTTGGGGCATGTAGTGTCAGAGAATGGAATAGAGGTGGACCCCAAGAAGACAGAAACTGTGGCTAACTGGCCTAGACCCACTTCAGTGACGGAGATCAGGAGTTTCTTGGGTTTGGCAGGTTACTACAGGAGGTTCGTTCAGGACTTCTCGAAAATAGCAGCTCCTCTGACCAGACTAACCAGGAAGAATCAGAAGTTTTTGTGGACCGACCAGTGCGAAGAGAGTTTCGAAGAGCTTAAGAAGAGGTTGACTTCAGCACCAGTTTTAGCTCTGCCATCTAGTGATGAGGACTTTACAGTCTTTTGTGATGCGTCCCGTGTGGGACTGGGTTGTGTACTGATGTAGAATGAGAGGGTGATTGCTTATGCTTCTAGGCAGCTGAAGAAGCATGAGTTGAATTACCCCACACATGACCTTGAGATGGCAGCAGTAATCTTTGCACTCAAGATGTGGAGGCACTACCTCTATGGGGTAAAATGTGAGATCTTTACAGATCATAAGAGCCTGCAATACATCCTGAGTCAAAGAGACTTGAACTTGAGACAGAGGAGATGGGTGGAGCTGCTGAGTGACTATGATTGCAAGATTCAGTATCATCCGGGTAAGGCGAGTGTCGTGGCAGACGCCCTAAGCCGGAAGTCACTAGGCAGTCTATCCCACATCACGGCAGAGAGGAGACCAGTGGTGAAGGAGTTTTACAAGCTCATTGATGAAGGTCTACAGTTAGAGTTGTCTGGTACCGGTGCTTTAGTGGCCCAGATGAGAGTGACACCTGTGTTTCTGGAGCAAGTGGCTCAGAAACAGCATGAGGACCCAGAGTTAATAAAGATTGCCAGGACTGTTCAGTCAGGCAAGGACAGTGAGTTCAGATTTGACAGTAAGGGGATCCTCCGCTATGGGAGTCGATTGTGTGTACCAGATGACATAGGGCTAAAAGGAGACATTATGAGGGAGGCTCATAATGCAAGATACAACGTTCACCCCGGAGCCACCAAGATGTATCAAGATTTGAAGAAAGTTTATTGGTGGCCAGCGTTGAAGAAAGAAGTGGCACAGTTCGTGTCAGCCTGCGAAGTGTGTCAGAGGGTGAAGCTGGAACATCAGAAGCCGGCTGGAATGCTTAACCCGCTACCTATTCCAGAGTGAAAATGGGAGAATATAGCTATGGACTTCGTAGTGGGGTTACCGGCAGCGTCCAACAGAGTGGACTCCATATGGGTGATTGTGGACAGACTCACCAAATCTGCTCACTTCATCCCTGTCAGGAGTGGCTACTCTGTGGACAAGTTGGCGCAGATATATGTGGATGAGATTGTCAGGCTGCATGGGGTTCCGGTTTCGATAGTGTCGGATAGAGGGCCCCAGTTCACCTCCAGGTTTTGGCGGAGTCTGCAGAATGCCATGGGTACTAGATTGGATTTCAGTACTGCCTTCCACCCCCAGACGGACGGACAGTCCGAAAGGACCATCCAGACTATCGAGGATATGCTTAGAATGTGTGTGCTGGACTTTGGCGGTTCTTGGAGGCAGCACCTACCTTTGGTGGAGTTTGCCTATAATAACAGCCATCATGCTAGCATCGGGATGGCTCCATATGAAGCTTTATATGGGAGGAAGTGCAGGTCACCTGTTTGCTGGGAGGAAGTTGGAGAAAAGGCCTTGGCAGGGCCTGAGCTTGTAGAGATCACCAGCAGGGTGGTACCCATAATCAGAGAGAGAATCAAGACTGCTGCAAGCAGACAGAAGAGTTATGCAGACATCCGCAGAAGACAGGTAGAGTTTCAGGAGGGGGATCTGGTATTGCTCAAGGTGTCTCCAATGAGAGGAGTGGTTCGCTTTGGGAAGAAAGGTAAACTAGCCCCACGATACATCGGACCCTTCGAAATCTTGCAGAAGATTGGGAATGTGTCGTATAAGCTAGATTTGCTTGCTTCAATGGCAAGAATCCATTCGGTTTTCCATGTTTCAATGTTGACAAAATTTGTGTCAGATCCGAGCAAGGTTCTTAGTGAGCCTGATGTGGAGATCCAAGAGGATCTCACCTATGTTGAGCAGCCAGTGCGGATCATAGACACCCAGATCAGAAAGCTAAGAAACAAGGAAATCCCTATGGTGAAAGTCCTATGGAACCACCACAATATGAAAGAGTGCACTTGGGAGACACGGGAGTCCATGCTCCAGCAATACCCTTATCTTTTCTGAGGTTTGTCCCTTGTGAGTTCTATGTGTTTTATGTGTATGCCATGCTATGTGTTAGTTGAGGAACATTTGGGGATGAATGTTCTTAAGGGGGGGAGAATGTAATACCAGGCTAGACTTTGGTATCGGAATTCCTACCGTCCGGTGGAATCTCGGATGTCGGAGACCTCTAGAAGGGTAAAATCATGTTTTCATGAGATGTTTTAATGTTTTTGATGATTTTGAATGAAAAGGAAATGAGTTTTTGAATAAAAACAACCTTGGAGGAAAGCTCAGGTTCGGCTGCCGAACCTCAAGTTCGGCCGCCGAACATGCATGCGTTGCGGGTGTGCTTTAGGCCCCCGAAAGCATAAGTGAGGGAAGTCCAGGTTCGGCCGCCGAACATGGCATGCATGCGGAGGCACATTCGGCCCCCGAACGTGGCCTGGCCAGCCACTATAAAAGGGTCCCTTAGCCGAAAACGGGCGAGTTTTTCCCCATTTTCGGCCAAGGTGAGCTCTCCGCCGCCCCTCACCGATCTTTGATGCTTTTCCTCTAGATCCTTCAAGTTTTTCACTTGTCTTAACTTTGTTTTGAAGATTTGAGCTTTTGAGCAAAGTTTTGGAGCTTTGAGGTTCAAGAACTCAAATCTCTCCCAACCCCAAGTTTGGTCGCCTCTACTCTCGATCTTCAAGAGGTAAGAGTCGATCTCTAGCTTACATTATGTTTTAAGCAAGTTTTATGAAGTTCTTGGGGGTAGAATGCATGTTTAGGTTTTAGTTATGTTTATGGATATAAATGTATGTTCATGAACAATGTGGCTTGCAAATGCTTGTGTATGTGTGTTGTAGTTGGGGTTTAAGTTAGTTTGAGACCCTAGGAGCTTGTGTGCATGTTTTGGTTGAGCTAAATGCATGATGGTATGAGTTTGAGGCTTTTGTGCATGTTTGAACCAAGTTTCTGCCCTTTGGGAGAAACCAGGTTCGGCAGCCGAAGGGACTTTCGGCCGCCGAACCCTCTTGTGGAGACAGCCTTCGGCTGCCGAAGCTTGCCCCCGAAAGGAGACTTTCGTCTCTGTCTGGGAGTTTCGGCCGCCGAAAGTGCCGCCGAACATGCATGAGTTTCGCCTCTGTCTGGGAGTTTCGGCCGCCGAAGGTGCCGCCGAACCTGCCTGACTTTCGGCTCTGGAAGGACTTTCGGCTGCCGAACCTGTCGCCGAAAGTGCCCTGTCCAGCCTTCCTTTGCATGTTCTTGCATGAATGTTTTGTGATGTTTTAGGGGGTTTTTGGGGGATGTTTTCAGAGTCATGTTATAGTATGTTGGTCCCTCATTTGAGTCCACCTGTGTAGGTTTGGACCCGAGGAACCGATGACCTCAGCAGTGAGTCAGCTGCTTCAGTCAGTGTCAGAGCTAGCCAGAGGTGAGTGGAATGACTCTTATGGTTTTTAATAAATAAATAAATCAGTTTTGAGCATGTTCATGCATCACGGATGCCATGTGATATTCTAGGATGCTTGCATTAGAAATCACGAATATGTTGCATTGCATAATATGTTGATGATGTGGATGAATGTTGAGTGATCCATTAGCCCTCATATGTTATGACATGATGATATGATATGGAAGTCCAGGTGTGGCCTGCACTACGCCCCTGGCACTATGTAAGAGAAAGACCGGATGTGGCCTGCACTACGCCCCCGGCATCATGGATTATGTATGTTATGTTATGTTATGTATAAGAGAAAGACCAGGTGTGGCCTGCACTACGCCCCTGGCATGATTGGATTATGTAGAGGGCTAAATGGTGACAAGTTCATCCTTGATATGATTAGTTGTGATGTGATGCATTTCATGTTATCATATGTTTTAAATGCTTTACTATTCTGCTCACTGGGCTCTAGTAGCTCACCCCTCTCCCAAATTCCCCAGGTTTGCAGGTACGGGTTAGACAGAGAAGTCAAGAAGAGTAATGAAGTCTTTTGTATGTAATAGTTAGAAAGTGGACATGACGGATTGTAAAATGATGTATGGATATGTAATGTAATGATATTGAGGTTAGAAGTGTGCTTGACCATAGTTTAATGTAATCCCTTTTGAAACATGATCTTAATGTTATTGATGTCCATGTTTAGCCAACTCAACTTTTGTTATGCCACCCATTGGGGGCATTGATGAGATCCCTCAGAGGGGTCAAGTTTATGACTATGTATATGTTCAGTGCATGCACAGGTTGAGTTTGGTGGATGATAGAATGTATGAAAGAAAAGTTTTAAATTTTTATGTATGATTGTTGATCATGTATGGGATTAAACAGGTTTACAGGTTACATGTCAGGCTTGCTACGGGTCCCGGCGGCCTTAAGCCGATCTGGATCCTAGCGCCGGTAGCGGTCCGATTTTCGGGTCGTTACATTTATGTTCTTTGTTAGATTGACCTCCCATCTTAGTTTTAGGTTTATACCAATCTATTTAAAACATCCTTCCTTTGTGTGCCCATCCATATTACAATAGGTATAATGACCTCATTTAGTCTCAAACCTTTTATATTTTCCTTGTCCCTGTCCTTATGCTTTGTTAAAAAACACAAGGGAGTCAGCAATCTCATTCATAGCCCTTAAGACTTCCCTTTGAGACTCAAATTTAAAAACCATTGAGTAGGCTTTATTAACTGATGGTAAATGGTCCATTCCAAGTATTTAGTCCCTTACTGATCCAAAAACATCATTGAGTCCCATTAGGAATTACATTAGCTTGTTTCTATTTGCTATTTCGGCCATAGCCTTGGAAGCTCCATAGGTACAGGGAGGTAATGTCTCCATGGACCCTAATTCATCCCAGAGTCTCTTCAGCTTAGTGAAGTAGATAGGTACAGACTCATTCTCCTTACTAATGAGAGATATTTTCCTATGTAACTGATAGATCGTAGGACCATTGCATTCGCTGAATCTTTATGAGATCTCTAGCTAGAGATCTTTGGCAGAAGCAATGTAGATGAAATTGTCGACTAACTCTTTAGAGATAGAGTTCAAAATCCAAGATGTGACCATGAAATCACATCTTTTTCATTGCTCATAAGATTTAGAATCTCTTTCAGGTGTCAAAACTGTTCCTTCGATAAACCTTAACTTTTACTTGGCTCCTAGGACTATTTTAATAGCCCTACTCCAAAATCTAAAGTTAGTTCCTACAAGAGCTATAGAAACTAAGACCATACCTGGATGATCGGACGATTAGAGGCTAAGCGAATCTTTAGTTCCTTGTACGCTAACTTGTCCTTTGTCGGCGACCATCGTTGATGTCTAATTCTTGCTACTATTTCCACGTTCCAGTATGTTCTCTTTTTGAGCACAAGCATGACGTAGGTTTCAGATCTGAATTTAAAGGAGAGGAATCACCTGGATTCAAATCCTAGGCTTTGATACCATGTGAGAGAACAGAAAAAAAAGAAAATTTCCTATCTTGATTCCCCTTAAAAAACGTAACCGTTACACTACTATCCAAGAAAAGTCCCTATTTATAGTGTACAAAAAACAAATATTACTAACAGTCCTTATTAAGACAAAATAAGACATATAAGGACAGAAAAAAGTAAAACAATAGTAATTGTAGATAGTAAAACAACTAAACTAAGAAAAGACGATTAAGATACAATTAATCCTTAACAATATTAATCGTACAACAACGTATCCACTCACTATTTCAAGGCCTTACCATTTTATCATCTCATTCTCTATATATTTTTTTTATAAAAAAAAGAAAAAGAAAAAGAAGTTTCTCCTTCTCAATACATTTAATATTTAATTGTACAAAGTTCACATCTAGAATTAATGATATATGATATTTTCATTTTCTTCATGTTTATTAAGTTATGTATGGTTGGAACAGTGTAATATGTTTCCACCCCTTCAATGTGGAAAGAGAGACAGCATGCATGAGGGTTTAAGATGATAAGAGTCCATGCATGGCATGCATCATGGCTGATGAAGGTGAGGCCACCATCAGTATGAAAGTGACTGCTTATGAATGCTTGCTGTTGACCTAATTAAGATGATACTCGACCTCAATTCAAACTCAAATAGTAATAATTTTATTTATTACTTAAACAAACTAATTCAGATTTAAGTTAAAATTTTACTTGTTAATAACCTCATTTAACTTAAATTTAATTAATTTAAAGTTTTAAATTCTAAATTAAAAGTCGAAACTTTACTAAAACTAAATATAATTTAATTAAAGTATTTTATAATTAAAATTTTAATTTAAACTATAATAAAAAATTTTTTTTATTATAAATCTTCATTTATGGAGGAGTTCTACTCTTCCGTCTCTGTAAATTTTCAGTGTGGGGGCGGAGGAGTGTCGGTGCACGAAACCTTATTAGGTTTAGGGATGGCAACAGATCAGATATTTTCGGGTACTCGATCTGAACAAACCCTAATAGAATGAATTTGAATAGTTATAATTGGGTTTGGGATGGGTTCGGATTTTAAAAATAATACCCATTACGGGTTTGGATCGGATTCGAATTTTATATACAGGGTATCCACTACCCGAACCCGTTTATATAAATAATTAATTTAATATAAAAAATATATTTTACAATAATATTTATAAATTTTTTTATATTTTTATTTAAAAATTTAAATTTAAATATTAATAAAAAATATTTGTTATATAAATTATTAATTAAAATATATAAGATTAAATAGGTTCGGGTTTTATTCGGATAATAATAATCGGGTTTGGGATGGATTCAGATAGTTTAAATTAATTTTTAATCGGATTCAGAATGAATTCAAATATTACTAATATAAATCGGATTTGAATTCGGATAGTTTAATTTTTACGGATATCTAGCCATTTACCTCCCTAATTAGATTCTATATAATATAACGCGTAGTGAGTGGGCTGAAGTTGGCTTATGGTCCAATCGTTAATCAATGATTGATTTATAGCCCATGTGTTTGCCAAGCATGTCGCAAAGCCCGACTGGGCCACAGGGAGGGGCAACTTAGATTTAGATATAAGGAAGAGGGTTGTGGCCATGCGCTGCAAGCTTCAAAATCGGAGCCCCATTTTGTTTGGGCTAAGCAAAAAAGCCATGCAGTCGCAAAAAGACCCTTCTTATTTTTTTTTTAATAAATATTTTGGTAAAGCAATTGAATCCAAATTGAATTTTTTAAAAATCTAACTGTCTTAAAATATTTAATAAATTTATTTTATTTTTTTATTATTAATTGATTTTTGTCAACTCTGTGTCAGAAAAAGCAATATTAATTAATTAGATTTTTAAATAAAATATGGGAACCGTAAAAGAGGTTGGGAACTTTCAAGTTTCAACATCAGGAGAAGATCACCGTGGGTGAGTTGGCCTCGCTATTAAACCATGAACTTCGAGTTCTCCGTCGTTGTTGGAGACAAACAAGTGTTTCTTGATCCAACCAACACATACCCACCTTTTTTAAAAGCTATGCTCATAAATGCCTCTCAAATCCACATTTTCAGCATTTTCCACCTCAAAAGCAGCTCTTTTGCCTTTCTAGACCCCTCCAATGGCTATTCTTTCTCCATCCTCTTCCGTTTCAAAGGAACCCTTGTCCTTCCCACTCTCAATTCAAGGAAGCAATTCTAAATATTTATCATTGAGAGAACAGACAGTACTCTCTCTCTCTGCTTCATTTACATGTTTGTATCTCTGTATCATTTGGTTCTTGTTCCTTGATATGAATGCTTACCTGAATTGTTACAGATCTTTGGTGCTAAAGGGAAATTAGGTGCATTTGAGCAGACCCAGTTGAAACTATACAATGATTCGAAGTAAGTTAATGTCTATTTCATTTTACTTTTTTTTCCTTTTCTTTTGGAGTAATTGTTGTTGTTGTTATTATTACTGTTCTTATTATTATTTGGGTTCAAAAGAAAGGATATTCCTTGTTTGTTGTTCTCAATTAATAGTTTATATTTATGTTGCTAATTCTTTAATTTGGTTCAACTGCTGGACTGCTGGTGCTGTAAGTTGCTTTGGTGCTGAATTGTTTACTTCAAGAGATGAACTTAATTAACTGAGCTGAATGTCTAAGTTACTTAAAAGCTTCTTAGCTTCTTGATATGTTGTATGCTTCTTTCTAGAGTTAGAACATATTCTGGAATATGGGTTGATAATTCTTAAAATTTTTTCCAATTAGGTTTTAGCAGCTTTCTACTTTTTCTAGTGATACATATTGTTATTGAACTTGTGTTAATTCGACACATCCATCTAATTATTGGAGTTTAATTGTTTTGTAAAATTATCAAAAGCTTGAGCAAAGATTTAGTAAATGTTGAATCTTGGAATATGAATTCTAATGCCAGCATGAAGAACTTGTACCTGTAATACCATTGATCAATTTTTTAATTCCAGGAGTCTTGACACCTCATCCGAAAATCTACAGATTACTCTCCCAGTGAAATTATTTGAATGGGTATTTGAGTTTTTTTTCTTTGTTTTAGGATGTCGTTCATGTTGAAGCTCGAAATATAAATTATTGTTATGATGTAATGCCAGCATGAAGAACTTACATCTGTAGTACTATGGATCAATCTTTAATTTCAGGAGCCTTGGCACCTCATCTGAAAATCTACAATTCCATTTCTTCCAATGAAAGTATTTGAATGTGTATTTGAGAATTTTATGCGTGGTAATTTTCTGAGTTTATTGTATTTTCTCAATGATATATTTATAAGAAAAAAGCTGGGAATTTATATGAAAATGACTATATACTGCCTTTGGGATTGTATAGGAATATCTGTCATCTGATATAAATTATAACTTTACAAGCTGTGTGTTTCATTGAACTTAACATGACTGGAATTTATTTATGCTGTTACAAATGTCTCAGCTATTCAGGTCTGAAAATGAAGGCTTCCAGGGATCCTTCTTGGCTGATCAGCGAAATCAAAAGTGACAAGCTGGAGAGCCCAGCAACTAAAAGTGATACTGACTTATTTGATGAGATGAAACAACGATTTTTGAGTTTCAAAAAGCATAAATACATGTAATGGTGTAGTATTGTGGCATTATGTTTTTCTTTCATGAAAGTAATTTGGACCTTTTAACATGACATTCATTTTGGAACAGAGAAAACCTGGAGCACTTTCAAAATCTTGCCAAGGGTCAAGCCCCAAAGGTAATAATTGCTTTTCTAGTTTATTAATGAACAATATATTTTGAATTTTTATGGATTTAATTGCACATCTTTTTTAATTTTTCTTCTTGCAATGTGCTGCTGAAGTGTCAGCGAATATAAGTTTGACTAACAATTTGAAGAACAGTTTATGGTGATTGCTTGTGCAGACTCCAGGGTTTGCCCCTCAAACATCCTGGGATTCCAACCAGGAGAAGCATTTATGGTGCGCAATGTTGCAAATATGGTCCCCTCATATGAGGTATATATACATTTATTCAGAATTTTTAATCATTGATGCTATGAACTATGAAGGAACTGTTGTGAAAACACAATATGAAAATGTTCATTTGTTGGTGTTTGTCCTTTTTGTTTATGCAGAGCGGACCATCAGAAACAAATGCTGCTCTGGAATTTGCTGTAAATTCTCTCAAGGTAAGTTATTCTACAAATTTAGTGTTTTCCCCCCTGGTAATGCATCACAGTCTTTTGACACTGTTATGATTATGGATAGAGTATGTAATGAGATGTTGAATGTGCATGTGACTTTTGGAGATAGCGAGTTTGGTGCGATTTAGTCCAGCAGTAGAATAAAAAGATTATGTATTAGCTAGTCAGTTGTAACTACTCTTCTCAGTCAGTTATGACCGGCTGATTTTTTTATTGTAAATCCTTGAATGTAGAGGGTAGTAACAGTGGTTGCTTGTTGCTGCCTGAATTCAGATTAATGCAGAAATGGTTCTTATGGTAAACTTTTGAGCAACTATGGATGGCTAGCTTGTGCAATCAATATCTCATTAACCCCATGCATGCAATAGCTACAAGTGGCTGTGAGCATAAGAAACAGGGTGTACTAAAGCTTCAAAGAAACAAAAACAGGGTGTACTAAAGCAAATCAAGTAGAAAACAAATAGAAACATACTATTTCATCTCAAACTTAGAAGTGATTCATGAAATATGTTGTCGTTTTGAATTATGACCAAGTAACATTAGGACAGGCTTGTTGTAACATGGTGAAGAGTAAATTGTTTTTCTTTTTCAGAAAAATGGCAAGTAGATGGAAGCTCATTCTATGTTTTGCTTTTAAGTATGAAATCAAATGTTTTAGCTGTTGGGATTATATCTCATCATTCTTCTTTGAGAAATCATAAATAATTCCTTTTTCAGGTTGAAAACATTTTAGTTATTGGCCACAGTTGCTGTGGAGGCATTCGTGCACTAATGAGCATGCATGATGATGTTGAAACAAGGTTATGTTAGACTATTTTTTTTTTTGTTGTTTCTTATGATTACTATAGAAAGGTAATATTTGTTATCTATTACAATAGAGATTACAACTTATTTATACATGAGAGACCGTATCTAGAAAGGAAAGGAAATCAAACTTATGACCATGCAATCCCTAAGATTAAGCAACTAACGCATCTATCAATATTTACTTTCTATATTAACATATTTACTTCCTATAACCTATAACACTCCTCTCAAGTTGGAGTATAGATGTTAATCATGCCTAACTTATTACATATATAATCAACTCGAATTCCATTTAGAGCCTTAGTGAAGATATCTCCTAGTTATTCTCCAGTTTGGATATGTCCTGTTGAGATTATCTTTTGTTGGACCTTCTCATGAACAAAGTGACAGTAAATCTCGATGTGTTTAGTCCTCTCATGAAATATTGGATTGGATGCAATGTGGATAGCTGCTTGATTATCACACCACAACTTAGCAGGCAACGAATTTGTGAACTCAACCTCTTCCAATAGTTGACGCACCCACAAGACTTCACATACGGCTTGTGCCATGACTCGGTATTCAGATTTAGCACTAGAACGAGAGGCCATATTTTGTTTCTTACTTTTCCATGAGACCGGGTTACCTCTCACAAAAACACATATCCTGTGGTTGACTTCCTATCAACCTTCAAGCCTGCCCAATTAGCATAAAAAAAGCATTCAATATTTGAGTGCCCATGGTTATCATAGAAGAGACCGCGTCTTGGAGCCCCTTTCAAGCAGCAAAGAATCTGTCCCAGAGCATTCCACTGAGCAACAGTAGGAGAGGATATAAACTGAATATGTAATATCAGGACGAGTCACTGTCAAATAATTTAGCTTGCCAACTAATCTTTCATACATTTCATGATCTGTAAATGGCTCGCTGTCTTCTGTGGTAAGTTGAAGATTAGGGGTTTTTGGTGCACTACAAGGCTTAGTATCCAATTTTCCTGTTTCTGCCAACAAATCAAAAACATATTTTCTTTGAGATAAGAAAATGCTTTTCTTACACCGCATAACTTCGATGCCCAAAAAATATTTCAAGGAGCCCAAATCCTTTGTATGAAACTGTGTTTTGAGAAATTTTTTTAGAGATGTAATGCTAGCAACGTCACTTTCTGTGATAACAATATCATCCACATATACTACACGCAGAATTACTCCACTATCGGAATTTCTATAAAGCACTGAGTGATCACACTTACTCATCTTTATTCCAAACTGTTGGACCACCTTACTAAACCTTCCAAATCATGCCTGAGGACTCTATTTCAAACCATAGAGGGATTTTCAAAGTTTACAAACCTTGCTTAACTCCCCTTGAGCAACAAAACTAGGCAGTTGCTCAATATAAACCTCCTCCTGAAGGTAATCATGGAGAAAAACATTTTTAATATCCAGTTGATGCAAAGGCTAATCATGTGTAGCTGCCAAAGAAATAAACAATCGAACAGATGCGAGCTTGGCAACTGGAAAGAATGTATCAGAACAGTCAACGCTATAAGTTTGAGCATAACCTTTGGCTACTAAATGGGCCTTGAGGCAAGCAACAAATCCATCAGGGTTTACTTTCACTGTAAACACTCATTAATACCCAATAGCCCCTTTTCCTGGAGGCAAGGACATCAACTCCCAAGTACCATTAATGTCTAGCGCCATAATTTCCTCTTCCATAGCAGCACGCCAACCAAGATTGGATAAAACCTCAATAACAGTTTTGGGGATTGAAATAGAGTCTAAAGCAGTGGCAAAACAACGAGAAGAAGAGGATAATTGATCATAAGAGACAAAAGACAAAATGGGATGAGTGCAAATACGTTTACCTTTGTGAAGAGCAATGGGAAAATCCAAATCAGACGATGAAGGATCAGTGGGAGAAGGATTTGTCGACGAAGAAGCTGGTAGCGGAGTGGAGTCAGAGTCCTCTAAGCGTTTAGAATAAACATGATAAATGGGAGGGCGACCTAGCTCATGAGTGGAAGGTGCATGAAGAGTCTAAGGAGACAGAGAGCGAACAATATATAACAAGAGGTCATCTTCCTCCCCCTGGGTGTCATAAACAGATGGTGGCAGAAAGAACGGAGTGGACTTAAATAATGTTATATTAGCAGACACAAGGTACCGATTAAGATCAGGAGAAAAGTAATGATACCCTTTTTGAAGTCGAGAGTAGCCAAGAAAGACGCATTTTGAGTGATTTGAGATCTAATTTAGTAACCTATGGACGAACATCACAAATAAAATAAGTACAACCAAAGATACGTGGCTCAATAGGAAATAAAGATTTATTGGGAAACAAAATGTTATAAGAGATATCACCATGAAGGACAGAGAAGGACATGCAATTAATAAAAAAATAAGCAATAGATACAACATCAACCCAAAAGCATTTAGGTACTTTTATTCGGAATAAGAGGGCTTTGGCTACTTCAAGAAGATGTCGATTTTTTCTTTCGGCGACTCTATTTTGTGAAGGAGTGTCAACATAAGAAGACTGATGAATCCCTTTTTGTAACAAATAAGATTGAAATTCCTTAGAAATATACTATTTAGTATTATCACTTTGTAAAATTCGAATGGAAATATTGAATTGAGTTTGGATTTTAGCATAAAAAGCACAAAAGATAGAGAATAATTCTAAACGACTCTTCGTTAAAAATAACCAAGTAGTGCGGGAGAAATCATCAACAAAAGTAATAAAGTACTTAAAGCCAAACTTAGACACAATAGGACAAGGATTCCAAACATCTGAATGGACAAACTCAAAGGGGGACGGAGTCCGTTTATTGACTTGAGACACTGTAGGTAAACAATGATGTTTGGCAAATTGACAAGACTCACAATCTAGAACAGATAAACAGTGAAACTATGGATAACTTCTTCAAAGTTGAGAGAAAAGGATGCCCTAAACGACAATGAACATCAAAAGGCGTTAACCTCGTGGAACATGCAAGGGATCTAGGTAATTGTTGATCCAAGATGTAAAGACCTTCTGGCTCACGCCCTCTACCAATAATCTGCTTTGTTGAAAGATCTTGAAAAATATAATGATCAGGAAAGAATGAGACACAACAATTCAATGCACGAGTGAGTTACTAATGGAAAGCAAATTAAAGGAGAACTTAGGAAGACATAACACAAAGGATATAGGAAGAGAAGGGATTAAGTTGATATGTCCAGAACCCATGGCAAAAGATTTAGTTCAATCAGTAAGAGTAACATAAGAAGACAATGCATGAGACTTAAGATTGGACAAAATGGTAGAATTACCTGACATATGATCCGTAGCACCAGAATTAATAATCCATTTGGAGGATGAAGACACAAGACATGTAGCAGAGTTACCTGACTCGGCAATTGCAGTGATAAAGGAGTCAGAAGATTTCAAAGATGCCTGATACTGAGTGAATTGTGCATACTCATCTGCAGATACCAAAATTCCCTGATCAGAAGAGGCCTCAACTGCCATATGCGCCATTATAAGCGCTGGTTCTTATTCTGAAATTTCAGGTATGTCTTCTTTGTATGTTCAGGTTCACGACAATAATAACAAATGATTCTAGCGGAGTCAGAGGTAGGAACTGCTTCCTCAATACATTGAGATCCTCTACTACCATTAAAACCTCCCCTGTGCCCACTTCTATTATTCTGTCTGCTACTATCTTTGCGACTAACAAGAACACTAGTGGTGTGTGAAGCAATTGGAAACTCTATACGCAACACCCTGGTGAAAACATCATGTAACGATGATATTTCAGAGTCAGAAAGAATATGAGATTTAGCTGTCTCAAACTCTGGAGGGAGACCTACAAGGAAGCTCATAATAGTCATTTATTCTCATTGGACTTGTTGAGTTTTCACATCTGTACTAAAAGGCATCAAGACATTAAGTTCCTCGTACACTATTTTAAAATCCATGAAATAAGAGGTTAGAGTTCTATCATTTTTTTCAGCTCGATAAAATGCCTTACACACATCATAAATGCGAGAAATATTCCTTTTGCCAAAACAGCCATGAGAACAATCAACCCAAAACAATAGCAATAAAAGAAACACAGAATTAGAAAACAATACCCAACGTGAACAGTACCCGGACGTAAACAGTACCAAAAACGCCTCCACCTAACACCCAAACGACAAATGAACCACAGATCTGACGAGAGGGTTGTGAGGCGACTCCGGCGAGGGTGACCGGAGCAGCGACAGATAGGCTATGCGCCTCCACATGCCAGCGAGTGGGACGGCGTTAGAACCTTGTTGCGGCGCCTGAAGAGCACTCGTCGGCTGGACACCAGTCGGCTCTTCAGGGCAGCTTCGCCGGCGCTCCGGCGTCCTTTCTAGGTGGGCGGTGGGCGGTGAGAGACAAATGTTACCTTAGATGGGTAACCCAAAAGAACAGGAGTCTTAAGTCTCCAAAAAAAATTTAACACTCTACAGGAGAAAAAATTAAATTTCTACGGGAATGACTCTGATACCATGTAGAAATGTAATATTTGTTATGTATTACAATAGAGATTAGAACATATTTATACATGAGAGACCACATCTAGAAAGAAAAGAAAATCAAGTCTATGATCATGTAATCCCTAAGATTAAGCAATTAACACATCTATGAACATTTTCTTTCTATTTTAACATATTTATTTTCTATAACCTGTAATAACCTGTAGCAATTACTACCTTCCATTCTTAAAAAATATAGTGTCATTTGTTTCTTATTCCACTGATTTTTGTTTTTGGCTTTTATTTTCTGTATTTTTCAGTAGCTTCATTGGAAGTTGGGTGGTAGTTGGGATGAATGCAAGGTTAAGAACAAAGGCTGCTGCATCCAATCTCAATTTTGATCGGCAGTGCAGGCACTGTGAAAAGGTGAGTTATCCTTCTCAATCCTTCTCTTGGAGTTCAGAACATTCAAATTCTGCATAATGGTTGAAATTGGTTTTTGAAATGGACCCTTTTAAATGCTGTCACAAAATGCAGATTGAAATTCCTTTTTAGAGGTTTTCAACTTTTTATGGCCAAAAACATTCTTTATATTGTAAAGAATCAATTTCAATTGCTTTTAGTCAACATATTCAAGGTATTATTTTTTTCAACAGTAATTACAACAACAGTGCCATGCCATTGACTCGGTTTAATCCTTCTTCTGCCATTCTGCTTTAGCCCATCTTTATTATGGAATTTGGTCACAAATGGGTTGTTCTTTCATCTCATTTCTGTTCTTTTCTGGAACTGATATTTGGAGTCTCTATGTAATAGAAGTGTCTTAGTGCTCGGTTGACATGGTGGTTGAGGGCCAAAAAGCGTTTTTTAGAAAAAGCATCATTTAAAATGCTATTGAAAGCAACAGTGAAAGAAATATTTTATTTAAGAAAAATACTTTTCTCAACAACACTACCAACATTAATGCCAAGCAGAGAGTTTTAGATTGCAAAGTCATGGGTAGAGACAAATTTAATTGATGGTAGGTGGTCTAAATTATTAGTCCTGTAGAATGATGAACAAACCTTTTTCGGGCAACTTCTGATCAATTTGTCACCTGAAACATTTTTAACAGGAATCAGTCAACTGTTCATTAGGAAATCTCCTTACTTACCCTTGGATAGAAGAAAAAGTGAGGAATGGTGAACTCTCCATTCATGGCGGCTACTATGACTTCATTGACTGCACATTTGAGAAATGGACTCTGGATTACAAGGCAAGCAATTTGAAGGAGGAGAGCCGCAAAGTTGCAATAAAGAACAAAACATTTTGGTGCTAAATTTATCTTTGCTTCGTATGTTGTACTAATATGTGTTGTTTGATGTTCTTCTGTTTTGTGCCTAAGAATAATTTTGTTCCCTTGAATCAAGGGAATAACTACCTTGTTATAAGGTGTTGTAATTATTTTTCCTTTTTGATGTTTTAAGTTGTTGTATAACGCTTACCACCTTCATGCAATTTCCAGTAAATGATGTATTCAACCTTTCTTGTACCTATGTGAATAAGTAAACTGAGTCTAATCAGTAAAAGTAAAGAATATTAGCTCAATAGGTTCTGAAGGTTTGTTTGGTTAAAAAGGGGCTTTGATCTGACAGCTTGTGCCCTACATTGGATCATATAACCGACAGCTTATGGATTCATTTGCTAAAAGGCTATTCTATTTATTTATTTTTTCCACATAAAAACAAAAAAATTTTAAGAGAGTGATAACTACAGCTGTTACAAATCATGAGGAGTTTACATGTCTTGGATTGGTTGGATAATACTGATTAAAGGTTAATGGAAGCCTGATATCAAGCCTAAGACATGAACATTAGCCAAAAGCAGGTTTTAGTCTAATGATATAGGTTTCATATTGGAATGTCTGATGGGGTCGCACATATTGACTTCAAATTTTAACTATTACAAACCTGCTTCATCTGATGTACGTGTTGATTCTGTTATGAGCAGTCAATATGTATTTTATATGTTCCTATTTATGGGGACTTAGTATATTGTTATTTAGTTAGTATTCTTTAATTTGTAGTATCATGTCATATATATCTCAAGTTTTCGTATGTCGAAAAGCTGATATTTTTTAGTTTCAGATTTAACAGATGATCATAGAATAAATTAGAAATATTTACTTGTTATTTTATATTTTATTTTCAGTTATATTAAATCCAAGAAAATAGACATTCATTATTGTTATTTTCTCTTTTTATAAATATTAGTTTTTCAATAAAATATATCATATCAGTTTTAGATCAGTTTCCTGCCAAAAAGAATACTGTATTGTTCTATTTGTGTTTTGATACAAGTCTTTGAAGAATTGTGGGAAAAATCAAAATAAGTTCATATTTTTAAACTCAAAATGTCAACCAACACCAAACCTTTCTTGTTAGCGCCACAAATCTTTACAGAAGAAAATTATCAAATCTTTAGAAGCATTTGATTTTTGGGAGATCATTGATGAAGACAGGCCTTTGCCTCCAGTCCCCACAAATCCTACCGTGGTACAAATAAGAAATCGCAATGAAGAAAAGGCCAAGCGACCTAAAACGAGGACTGTTATTCAGAATTCTGTATCGGATTCAATTTTCTTTCTAATCATGGTTTGCAAGACAGCTAAAGAAGCTTGAGACAAATTGAAGGTGAAATATCGGGGAAGCGATTGAATTCGTCAAATGCAAGTTTTAAATATAAAAAGAGACTTTGAAGCCTTAAGCATGAAAGAAGATGAATCCATTAGCAAATTCTCCGACTGAATTTCTTTAATTGTTAACCAAATTCGGTTGCTGGTGTGGATTTTCCTAATAGCAGAATTGTGAAAAAGGTTCTAGTGACCCTTCCTGAAAGGTTCGAATAGAAGATTTCCTCTTTAGAAGAATCCAAGAATCTTTCCACTATTACGCTAGCTAAACTTATGAGTGCTCTTTAAGTACAAGGGCAAAAGAGAGCTTTGAGACAAGAAAAGGTTACTAGGGGAGCCTTTTATACATAGAACCAGCAGGGAAACATACGCAAACAACACTTCAATAAGAAGTCGAAAGGAAAAAATGAAGGTTTTGCTGGTTAGCAAAAACATTCACCTTGCAAGTATTTAAAAAGACTACACATGTGGAGAAATACTATTGGTGGAGACTAGATGCGATATGTGGCAAAGGCAAACAACTTGCGCACATTGCCTAGGTATGCAAAAATAAGACAAGAGGTTCTCAAAGCAACCAGCAAGCGCAGACAGTTGAATCTGAAGCTCGGGAGAAGCAGCTCTTTTTTGCTTCATGTTTTTAAAGCATAGATATTGACAACAGTTGGCTCATTAACAGCGGATGCATAAGCTAGATGACATTCAATGCAGCAATGTTGAAGGATCTTGATAAAAGTTTTAGAACCACTGTAAAAATTGGTAATGGAGACCTCCTAGATGTGAAAGGCAAAGGTACAGTTGAAGTAAGAACTTCTTCAAGTATCAAACTTATTGTTGAAGTGTTATATATACCTGAACTCAGTCAAAATTTACTAAGTGTTGGGCAAATGCTGGAAAGGGGATGTCTCTGGAATTTAAAGATAATTGCTGCATTATTTTTGATAGTGTTGGAGATTATTTTGTGTGAAAATGAAAAAGAAAAGTTTTGCTATAGAATGGAATGGGGATGTAGCTTATTTGACTCAACTTTGTGGCATAAAGATTTGGACACTTCAACCACAGGAGTTTAACCAACATCAAAAGGCAAATTTGGTGGAAAATATGCTAGAAATCATAACTGAACCTTATGATTGTGATGCTTGTCAGCAAGGAAAACAAGTGAAGCTTTCATTTTCAAAAGGCCAAGCTTGGAGAGCTTCTCAAAAGCTGCAACTTGTACACAATGATGTGTGTGGACCCATGAAAACCACATCAATGAATGGTAATCGACACTTCTCTTCATTGATGACTTTTCCAGAATGTGTTGGGTCTATTTTCTTAAAATGAGAAGAGAAATTCCTATTATGTTTCAAAATTTTATAAATTATGTTGAGAATTAAAGCAATTTAGAGATTAAAACGTTGAGCTAGATATGATAACGGTACCGAGTACAACTCTAGCCAATTTGATAAGTTTTGCAGTAATGAAGGAATTGAACACTAGCTGACAGTCACTTATACACCTCAACGAAATGATGTAAGCGAATGGAAGAATTAGATTGTCATGGAGATAGCCAGATGTTTATTATTTGAGAAAAACTTATTGAAATACTTCTGGGCGAAAGTTGTAAACACTTTGGTGTATTCGTTAAATCGATTACCTACCAAGGCTCTCAAGGACAACACTCCCTATGAGGCTTAGAATGGTGTGAAGCCATCTATTCATCATCTCAGAAGGTTTGGATGCATTTGTTTTTATCAAATTTCTCAGCAAAAGAGAGACAAACTTGATAAAAGAGCATAAAAGAGAATTTTGTTGGTTATAGCCTTGTCGCAAAGGGATATGAATTTATTGCTTGAAAACCAACAAAATTCTTATGAGCAAGGACGTCAAATTTAATGAAATGGCAGTTTGGAATTGGGACAGCCGAGGCGAAGTGCAACCTGAAGTTTTTAGTAGCCAACTAGACCAGCCACAACTTGTTGTAGATGATGAAACTTTCGATGATGAACCCATTGGAGGCACAAGAACCCTACAAGATTTATATTAGAGGTGCAATCTCGTTGTCTCAGAACTTGGCAATTTCAGCGAAGTAAAATCTTCACCAGCTTGGAGAAAAGCGATGCAGGAGGAGATTAATATGATTAACAAAAATGAAACATGGCAACTTGTTGAAAGACCAGAAGTGCAAAAAGTAATTGGAATCAAATGGGTTTTTAAAACTAAATTAAATCCCGATGCTCTATATGAAAACATGAGGTGAGACTTGTCGCGAAGGGATACGCACAACAACAAGATATTGATTATTAAGAAACATTCACCTTGGTGGTTAGGTATGACACTATCAGATTAATTATTGCTATTGTTGCATTCATAAAAATGGCAAATTCATCAACTTAATGTCAAATATGCTTTTTAAATGGATTTCTTGATGAAAATATTTATATTGAACAGTTTGAGGACTTTGTAATTTCTAAAAAGGAAAATTATGTCTATTTGTTGAAAAAGACTCTTTAAAACCGACAATCATTTGTTGCTGTAATAAGATAAGAAATAATTGGACAATTTCAATATATTTCTCCATTGAAGTAAGTGGGTATATATACAGATTACAAGGCATTGTTAAGACAACTCCTAATAATCCTCCATCAATCAATTAGCTTATAATTATGTAATCTTCTATAATTATGTACAAATTATGTTCACACTCTAACACTCCCCCTCAAATTAGATCATAGATATTTATTATGCCCAACTTGTTAGAAAGATATTCTATTCGAGACCCATTTAAAGATTTGGTGAGTAGATTACCCAGTTGCTCTCTTGTCTTCACATAACTGGTGGAGATTAACAAGTATCAGAATAGTCAATGCCATAGGTTTGGGCATAACCTTTGGCGACAAGACGGGCTTTAAGCCTCGCTATGGAGCCATCTGGATTGACTTTGGTGGCAAAAATCCATTTATAGCCCATAGCCTTCTTGCCAGAAGGTAAATTAATTAGTTCTCAAGTATGATTTTCATCTAGAGCCTTGATTTCCTCAAATATTGCATTACGCCATCCAGAATAAGCCAAGACCTCTTTAACTATCTTAGGCAAAGAAATGGAATCTAGAGAGACAATTAAGGAGGTAGAAGAAGAAGACATGTGATCATAAGACAAAAAATTAGCAACAGAATAGATAGATTTACATTGTCGTTTACCTTTATGAAGACTAATGGGGAGGTTAAGGTCACTCGGTGGTGGATCTTATGGCAAAGAGGATTCTGGTGCTGGACATGTATCATCAAATACTAGTCTCCGAGAGTAAACTTGAATAACTGACAGTTTAACAAGAGGCTGAGTATTAGGAGGAATGTTATCATCAGATTATACAGCAGAAGGCATACTCGAAGAGGTCCCACCATCAGATATGATTCTATAGATGAGCCACTCATCATCCTCCTCTTGATCAGGAGAGGTTTGTGCAACAAGATAAAAAGGACCTTGCTCGGAAAAGACGATATCTGTTGAGACCAGATATTTGTTGAAGTCTGGAAAGTAACACTGATACCCCTTCTAAAGGCGAGAATGTCCCAAAAAAACACACTTCAAAGCTTTAGGATCAAGTTTAGTCACATGTGGTTTGACATCCCGAACATAGCAAGTACTGCCAAACAGTCGTGGTTCGAGAGGAAATAATAGCTTCTTAGGAAAGAGGACATTATAAGGAGTATTACCGTTTAGTGCTGCGGAGAGCATGCGATTAATGAGAAAGCATGCAGTAGAGACAACATCGATTCAAAATTGCTTAGGAACTTGCATTTGAAGCAACAGAGCTCTAGTAGTCTCAAGGAGATGTCAATTCTTTCTTTCAGCTACCCCATTTTGAGCGGTTGTGTAACGACCCGGAAACCGGTACCCCTCAGTAACGGTCCGAACCATCACTGGCACTAGGATCCAGATCGGCTTAAGGCCGCCGGGACCCGTAGTCAGCCAACTATACTCTCTGTGTACCTGATAAATCCCATTCATAATATAAAACAATACTCACAATCCTGTAAAACTCTTAAGTAACTCATATCATAACATGTCCAACTGTGCCAGGGGCGATTAGGCCTCACCTGGACTGCTCTGAGCTCTGATCTGACAGCCCAGCTGTCTCACTCATAGTACCAGGAGCGACCTGGACTAACCAGGGGCGACCTGGTATGGCTATCTCATGCCACAACTCTGTATCTGTGCTCTATCAAGGGCTAAGGATTATCCAACATTCATCCACACAAATATCAGCTTATGCAATGCAGCATATTCGTGGAATCTAATGCAATACAACCTAATACATAACATGGCATTTTATGATGCATGGATCATGCTAGATTCGTGTCATTTCTGAATGTAAAATAGTACAGTTAGTTCCACTCACCTGTAGCCTCTACTTGGCTACCTCTGGGCTACCTCTACCTCTGAAACAGCTACTACTGCTAAACACCTTGGTTCCTCGGGTCCAATCCTACAGTGGAGGACTCAAATGAGGTACCAAACATACTCTAACATAACTATGAACATCTCTCCAAAAACCCTCTAAAACATCACAAAACATGCATGCAAAACAAGCAAAGGAAGGCTGGACAGGGCACCTTCGGCAGCACTTTCGGCGGCCGAATGTCTCCTCCAGAGACGAAAGTCAGGCATGTTCGGCGGCCTAACTTGGACTTTCGGGGGCCGAACCTGAGTTTAGCCAGAACTCAGTTTCGTGCACAAGGACGCCTGTCAGTCCCTCCATCACCTGTTCAGACCTCAACACATGCATTTAACCCTTCTAAAACATGCATAAACACTTCAACAAGCCTAAGGGAGCTTCAAATAACTTTAAACTCCAACAAATAAGCTCACAAGACACACAGCAAGCATAAAGGATTCATAAACCCTATGATGCACATCTCATGCAAACTCATGCCTAGCTCCCTTTTCCCTTTACAAAACTCATAAAAACATCATAAGAACCATGGATCAACACTTACCTCTTGAAGAATAAAGGCTGAGATGATCCAAACTCAAAGATATGGAGAAACCAAGCTTCAAAAGCTTCAAACTCCAAAACCTTGTTTAAAGCTCACAACTCTTCAAAACAAGGGTAAAACTCATTACAACCGTGAAAGATTTGAAGAAAAACCATGAAAATACTTTAAGGAGATCAAGACCTCACCTAGGTCAGAAGGAGAGAAGAAACCTCCTCCTTTTTCTGCCACTCGGTGCCCTTATAGATGAGCAACCGCCTCAGGTTCGGCTGCCGAATCGCATGCAAAACTATGCAACCTTCGGGGGCCGAACATAACCTTCGGGGGCCGAAACTAGGGAACTTTAGGCGGCCGAACTTAACCTTAGGGGGCCGAACATGGCAAAATGCCTCCTTGGCCATATCTCTTCAAAACTCAATCCTTTTCTACGCTAAACCTTTAAAACACTTGAAAATATTTTAGAAAACTTTCTCTTACCCTTCCAGAGACCTCTGACATCCTCGAACTCCCCCGGACGGTAGGAATTCCGATGTCTGAATCTAGCCGGGTATTACATTCTTCCCTCCTTTAAAAACATTCGTCCTCGAATGTTAAAACAACAACAATAGACATACAGGGAAACAAGAAGAAAGTCTACCATCGGTCTCTACGAAGAGACACAGATACTCCTGGAGTAAAACTCCCGGGTTGGCTATACTGTCTGATTTTGCTGACCCTTCACTGCTTAAGCTGTGTCTACACTGAGTGTTTACCACTCTTGCTTGTACACAAACGACCTGACTCTTTCATATGACTACTAACTTTTCTTTTCTTTGCCTTTTCTCAGCTTCTTCACACTCTTCTGGTTATACTAACCTTTACTTCTCTTTACTTATCACTTCTGTCAGTATACAACAACTGACTTGCATCTTTCATCTGCCTACGGATCTTCCTTTCTCTTTGATGCTTCTCGGCTTTATAACTCTACGGAAATGCTAGATGACTTGGCTATCACGTTCTCTCTCTCTACTTACTTTCGATGTTATATTGTGACACATCACAATGAAACAGACATGCCCTGAAATTGCACTCAGCTTACAGAACTTGACCTCTATGCCATGTTCTCTGAAAATCTACAACATTTCGTAGATAACGGGCATGCTTCTCTGTTTCTCTAAACTATTCTACGATTTTGCTGTGCACTCTGATCCTTGCCCGCTTTTCTTCTTCTTTACTATACTGGCTTCTTCTCTTTTGATCCCTTTTAACTACACTGGACTATCTCTAGAGAGCTCGCTAGCTCTCTAGCTTAGCTGTTTCTATAGGCTCAACTGATAAGCGACTTCTGACTGAGGGCAGCTCACATCGCAGTTGCCTCACCCAGTAGATACTGTCTGGTATACTCAGAGTCGCTGAGCAGGTTTACCCCTTATTGCGGGTTTAGACTCTTCACTATGATCAAGATGTCAGTTTCCTAACTTTCGACGTATAGTTCCCAACTCTCAGATCTCTTCTAGAAAACCACTAGCTTCTACTAGCTGGTCCTATAGCTCCTCCATTTTACATGGAAACACCTGTCCTGGTAGTGCTTTTGTGCAACTGCTCACAGTCGTTACAAAATTTCAAGGTTTCATCCTTTGTTTCTCATACTGACACTGGAACATTCCAGGATGAGGTACGAGGTCGGATATAACCTTTCTCTACCAAGCTTCTCTATCCTATGCTGACTAGGCTCTCTGCAGGTGCCATTCTGTAGGGTAGAAGGAAAGAAATGGTTCCGCGTCCAGACACCACTTCTATTCCACACTCTGACTCCCTGACAGATGGTAAACCTGACAGCTCGTCTGGGAAAAACATTTAGAACTTGCTAGCAACGGGCACTGAGGCTGATTCCCTGATCTGACTCCTAAACGCGCTCACAAGAGTTAGAACCCTCTGATACCCTTTCCTGTGTACCGTTGAGCCTACTGGGCTGACATCAAATCTCTAGGCACCTATACTCTGTCCCTTTCAAGGACTCTCTCTGATCCATCTTAGCCTCTGAACTCTCTTACCTTGTCTCTACAGACACAGACACAAATAGTACAATGAGTAAGTAGCCAATCCGCCCTAGAATGACATCAACTAGTCAACTCTAGAACCATAAGGTCAGCTGGATAGTCTCTACTCACTCCAACCGCTAAACTGCTCTGACTGACTCTGCCTCAGATGGATTATACTCGGGTCCACTAACCCAGAGCAAAATACTCTAAGCCTAGAAGTCATTCAACCCACTCGAGTCACAGCTCACTAAGTCACAAGGAAGTAGGAACACGCGGGTTCAAAACAAAGCATACACATCCGAACATCCACAAGTGAACATACCTGACGTCACTGTGTTCGATGTGATAGTTTCCTACTGAGTCAGAGTGAAGATCCGAACTATAGGTAACGGACCTTCTCTCGGGAACGTACTAATGAAAAGGCTAACCCTTTCCTCTGCCTCAATTTAGCACCGAATCCCAGAGTAAACTGAAAGCTCCTCCTGAACGTACCCTGAGTCTTACTCGTTTCTTTCTCTATTTCATTCTAGTTTGCGTATTCTTTTTCTTTCTTTTGTTTTGTTACTCTGATCTATGACACTTACTTTTTTCTTACTCTTATTCTTTTCTTACTCTGTTCTTTGACTGATTTCTTATACTGGAGGGCTGCACTCAGAGATGAGAGATCACCCCTATACCTGGATAAAAAGCATCTCATAGCACCACTCTCGAATATCTTTCCTGGTTCACTATCTCGCTATTCCTCATTTGGCTTTTCCTATCTCTCGCACTCTCCTTACCATTCTTCGTTTAGCGGGTGGTACACCTGATGACTTGTCTGGGTCCTATCGATAACTTGTCTCTGGCTGTGGGCACTACAACTGTTCCCCTTCTAATCTGACTAACTACGCTGTTCTCTGACACAAGCAAGAAACCTATGATAACCTCTCCTAAACAGCGTAAGAGTCTCTAGGGCTGATAGCAAACTTCTAGGCAGCTCTACTTTGTCCCCTCACACAGTACCTGTGATCCATCCATCCTGGTCTCAAAGCCTGACTACTTTGCCTCTGCTATCGAAGGTAGTACGATGAGTAGCTAGTCCATCCACCCCTAGAATGACATCAACCAGTCACTCTAGAACCACAAGGTCAGCTGGAAGGCACCTACTCAAAATTCGCACTCAACTCTATTGGCAGACTAACTCTGCCACTGACGGATCACACTTGAGTCTATTGACCCAAAGAGGACATTCTAATCCCAGAAGTTATCAAACCCATACTCTCGACGGCTCTCACGGCCCTAAGGAAAGCGAAACATCAGAGTCACTATGAACAACCACATCAAAACATATGGAAGTGAAACGTACCTGTCACTGCCAGGTCCGATGTGTCAGCCTCCTGCTGCGTCAAAGCGAAGATCCGTGCTGGTACTGATGGATCTTCCCCTGGGGAACCTGTGGAAGAAGGAGTGAGCCCGCTCCTTCTGCCTCTGCCCTGCGCCATGGCTAGAGCTTCTGGCTGAGCCACTCTGTCTGAGACTGTTTGCTGGGACTGTGTTATCAAAGTCGCGGTGGAACACTCACGTGCTATGTGCCCCTCCTGTCCGCACCTGAAACATGCTGTTGTCCCTACTAAACAGACTCCTTTGTGCGACCTACCGCACCTCGGACATTTTGAGGTATTCAACCCAGAACTCGAACCCTCACCTATTCCCAGACCAGACTTTATCTGCTTCCAGAACTTATTCTTCTTTGATCGTCTGAGGCCTCTACCTCCCTTCTTCCTTTCTATACCAGCCTCGTGCAGAGGGGAGAGATTCACATCACTTGTCCCTGCAAGTTTGGCACTAGCTTCTCTCTTCTGTGCCATATCTACTATATCATGGAACCTCTTCCTTGCGCTATCTGGAAAAGCCCCTTCGGCAAACTCTGTTGCAAACTGTTCCCAGGATAATCTTTCTACCCTCGGGTTCACATACTGGTTGAACCATTCCCTTGCCTTTTCACATTTCAAGGTGACCCCTGCCATCTGAATGGCTCTACTCTCACTGGCTCCCAACTCATCAGTTATCATCTTGACCGTTCTGAGATACTCAACAGGGTCATCACCAGTCTCAAACTTGGGAATATCTAACCGTAAATAATCTGTCAGCTGCACCATACTTTCTCCAGGTGAACTAAGCTTAGGTGTTTGGATGACTGGGGCTACTGGTTCTACTGGTGGTGGAGGAGGTGCAACTTGCCCTGGGTTAGGGTTTACTGACCTTGGGTAACAAAAGAAGGGTGGACACATGGTATACTGTGGATATGATGGTGGATATGGCGGATAAAAGGGAGGATAGGGCATAAAGGTAGGATATGGGTGATACCTAGGAAACTCTGCTGTATCTGTCATCGGGTACTCAGCCCCCCACTGGTAAGGTGGATACTGAGGTGGAACAAATCTCGAGGCCTGAGTGCCTCCTTGGGACTCACCCATATCTCCTCCTACTCCGCTCATACCAAAACCGCCCTCTCTACTCTGGTCATCCTCCTCTCTTTCTCTCATAAGCCCTGACATACCACTCTGGACAACTCCCCTTCTACTCTCCTCAACAGACCTTCTAGGGTCCCTTGATGTACCTTCTCTGCTTACACTATCTGATGTTGCCCTTTGCAGAACGGGGAGGTGAGCATCCATGTCCTCATCCTCCGGCGGAGCTCCAGTCAATCTACCAGATCGACGAGTTCCTCTCATCCTGCCTCTGTAAAGCACAACAGCACACAAAAATATCATCACATGATCCATGTGAGAACACATGAATCCTTAGCACATATCAAACATATTCATAGCACATGTTGCTCATCATGGCATTTCACATCATCATGCAAGACAGGACTCCACATCCTATCCTAGTGGACATGATCTTAACTTATTGTGCTTTCCCTCCTATACAAGACACGACCTCTTTCCGATGTGGGCTATCCCAACACACCGTACTCTTGAGGCCCTATGCTCTGATACCAATCTGTAACGACCCGGAAACCGGTACCCCTCAGTAACGGTCCGAACCATCACTGGCACTAGGATCCAGATCGGCTTAAGGCCGCCGGGACCCGTAGTCAGCCAACTATACTCTCTGTGTACCTGATAAATCCCATTCATAATATAAAACAATACTCACAATCCTGTAAAACTCTTAAGTAACTCATATCATAACATGTCCAACTGTGCCAGGGGCGATTAGGCCTCACCTGGACTGCTCTGAGCTCTGATCTGACAGCCCAGCTGTCTCACTCATAGTACCAGGAGCGACCTGGACTAACCAGGGGCGACCTGGTATGGCTATCTCATGCCACAACTCTGTATCTGTGTTCTATCAAGGGCTAAGGATCATCCAACATTCATCCACACAAATATCAGCTTATGCAATGCAGCATATTCGTGGAATCTAATGCAATACAACCTAATACATAACATGGCATTTTATGATGCATGGATCATGCTAGATTCGTGTCATTTCTGAATGTAAAATAGTACAGTTAGTTCCACTCACCTGTAGCCTCTACTTGGCTACCTCTGGGCTACCTCTACCTCTGAAACAGCTACTACTGCTAAACACCTTGGTTCCTCGGGTCCAATCCTACAGTGGAGGACTCAAATGAGGTACCAAACATACTCTAACATAACTATGAACATCTCTCCAAAAACCCTCTAAAACATCACAAAACATGCATGCAAAACAAGCAAAGGAAGGCTGGACAGGGCACCTTCGGCAGCACTTTCGGCGGCCGAATGTCTCCTCCAGAGACGAAAGTCAGGCATGTTCGGCGGCCTAACTTGGACTTTCGGGGGCCGAACCTGAGTTTAGCCAGAACTCAGTTTCGTGCACAAGGACGCCTGTCAGTCCCTCCATCACCTGTTCAGACCTCAACACATGCATTTAACCCTTCTAAAACATGCATAAACACTTCAACAAGCCTAAGGGAGCTTCAAATAACTTTAAACTCCAACAAATAAGCTCACAAGACACACAGCAAGCATAAAGGATTCATAAACCCTATGATGCACATCTCATGCAAACTCATGCCTAGCTCCCTTTTCCCTTTACAAAACTCATAAAAACATCATAAGAACCATGGATCAACACTTACCTCTTGAAGAACAAAGGCTGAGATGATCCAAACTCAAAGATATGGAGAAACCAAGCTTCAAAAGCTTCAAACTCCAAAACCTTGTTTAAAGCTCACAACTCTTCAAAACAAGGGTAAAACTCATTACAACCGTGAAAGATTTGAAGAAAAACCATGAAAATACTTTAAGGAGATCAAGACCTCACCTAGGTCAGAAGGAGAGAAGAAACCTCCTCCTTTTTCTGCCACTCGGTGCCCTTATAGATGAGCAACCGCCTCAGGTTCGGCTGCCGAATCGCATGCAAAACTATGCAACCTTCGGGGGCCGAACATAACCTTCGGGGGCCGAAACTAGGGAACTTTAGGCGGCCGAACTTAACCTTAGGGGGCCGAACATGGCAAAATGCCTCCTTGGCCATATCTCTTCAAAACTCAATCCTTTTCTACGCTAAACCTTTAAAACACTTGAAAATATTTTAGAAAACTTTCTCTTACCCTTCCAGAGACCTCTGACATCCTCGAACTCCCCCGGACGGTAGGAATTCCGATGTCTGAATCTAGCCGGGTATTACAGGTTGTATCAACACATGACGATTGGTGAAGCATACCATGTTGAGTCATATAAGCCTGGAATGATTCTGACATATATTTTTTAGCATTATCGCTCTGCAAAATTCCCACAGAAATATTAAATTGAGTCATAATTTCAGTACAGAAGGCAAAAAAATGATAGAACACTTCCGAACATTGCTTCATAAAATAAATCCAAGTCATTCTAGAGTAATCATCCACAAAAGTGAAAAAATATATGAATCCAGTCTTAGATCCAACCGGACATGGGCCCCAAATATCTAAATGAACTAATTCAAAAGCAGACTCAACTTGTTTATTGACTCTAGAACTTAAAGAGCTTCAATGATGTTTTGCAAAATGACATGACACACATTCCAATAAAAATACCTTATGAAATTGAGGGCATAACTTCTTCAAAACCGATAAAGAAGGGTGTCCCAACCAACAATGTGCTTCAAACAGAGGCACGACACTAGAGCAGACAACAGACTGAGGCACCCATGCATCCAAAATATAGAGACTCCCAGATACATGTCCTTTGCCAATAATCCGGTTCGACACAAGATCCTGAATGAGACAATGATCAAGAAAAAATGAAACACAACAATTTAGGTTTTTGGTAAGTTTACTCACAGAGATTAAATTAAAGGCAAGATTAGGTAAAGTTAGCACAGATGATAGGGTAATAGAAGGAGTAGGTTTAACAGTCCTAGAACCCTCAACATTATAGGTTGACCCATCAGCTATAATAACAGGAGAATGTGCTTTATAAGATTGAAGGCTAGTAAAAATATGAGGATTACCTGTTATGTGATCCGTGACACCAAAATCAATAACCCATTTATATGAAGAGGACATAAGACACGTTTTACCTGTCTCAGTCGCTACTGAAGACGTTGTGATAATTTTAATAATATGGGTCTTACTGTCAGAAACCATTTCAACCAAAATCCTATACTCATATACTTTCAAACGAATTAAAGGAAGATAATAAAACCTAACCCAATGAACAGTATCAAAAAACAGCTCCACCCAACACCCAAATGGCAAACGAACTACAGATTTGACAAGGGGCTGCAAGGCAACTTCGACATCCTCCCTAGGTGGACGGTGAGAGATAAATATTATGGGTAACACAAAAAAACAAAAGCTCTAAGTCTCCAAAAATTTAAAACTTGACGGAAGAGAAAAAATTAAATCTCTACGGAAATAGCTTTGATACCATATAATAAGATAAGTAATAATTAGACAATTTCAGTATGTTTCTCCATTGAAGTAAGTGGGTATATATACATATTACAAACCTTGTTAAGACAACTCCTAATAATTCTCTATCAATCAATTAGCCTATGATTATGTAACAGTGCAGCTTGGTTTCAAAAGAAGTGATGAGCCACCTGATACATCAGAGGAGAATGCAACAGAATTTTGGTGGTGTCTCTGTACGTTGATAACATGTTTATAATCGAGGAAGCTTCTGATCTTATTCAATAATTCAAAACTAAAATGAAGCAAGCTTTTGAGATGACAGACTTGGGAATGATGCAATATTTTCGGTGCATGGAAGTGGAGCAGTCAAGTTTTGGTATTTTCATATGCTAGAAGAAATATGCAGCAGATATCTTGAAGAAATTTCACATGAAAGATTGCAAGCCAATGAGTACTCTAATTCCGACATCTAAAAAACAAAGATAGTGATGCAAACAGAGCTGATGAAAGTTTATTCGGAAGTCTCATAGGCAGCCTATTATATCTCACAATAACAAGACCAAACATTATGTTTGTTGTGAGTGTCTTGTTTAGATATATGTATTCTCCATCTAAGAGTAATTTTTCAGTAGCAAAAGAGTACTTAGGTACTTAAAAAGCACCATAGACTTTGGTGTTATGTTCAAAAGTGCAGGAAAAGAAGATGTGAAGCTATTGAAATGTTCTGATAGTGATTGGGAAGGCTACTTAAACGATTGCAAAAGTACTTTTGAGAATTTGTTCACTTTCGGTTCTGGTATCTATACTTAGAGCTCGAAGAAGCAAGAAAGAGCAACTTAATCGATAGCAGAAGCTGAGTATATCTTTGCTGTGAATCAAGCCATCTGGTTAAGAAAACTTTTAATGGATCTTGGTTGTCAACCAAAAGGTCCGATTAAAATTAGATATGATAATATTTCAGTAGTGTCAATTTCAAAGAATTTTATGTTTCATGGCCGGACAAAACACATCAAGATCAAGTTTGATTTCACTCGGGAAGTTCAGCAATCCAGTGAAGTGATTTTGGTTCGTTGTACATATGAAAATCAGCTTTCTGATTTACTAACTAAAGCACTATCCAAGAAAAGGTTTTAGGTTCTTAGACAACAGATTAGAGTCTATCACCAAAATGCCAAGCTAAAGAACTGTCAATTTTTAGTTCAAGATTTTAGCAGATGATCATGGAATAAATTAGAGATATTTATTTGTTATTTTATATTTTATTTTCAGTTATATCAAGTCCAAAAAAAAAGATAGTCACCGTTGTTATTTTCTCTCTTAACATTAGTTTTTCAATGAAATATATCATATCAGTTTTAGAGCAGTTTCCTACAAAAAAGAATACATCTCTCTGCATTTTTTCTATTTGTATTTTGTCCAACATCATTATAAATAGGGAAGCTTATATATTATGAGATATATAATACAGTTAAATAAAGAGGTAGCCTAATCCTTTGAGGTTTTTAGTCCAAAACTCTTATAGTCGAATCATGTAAATCTTCTCGTATTGTTTTCTTTATTCTCCTCCCTTATCCTAACTTTAACACAGTAAAAGAGCTTTTAATTCTTTAAGATTTCAGATATTGTGCATGGGTATTGTTAATCAATACCGTTTACAGGTGCTGTTCATGCATAAGTTTCTGTGTCTGATTGGTGGATGCATGCTGTAGCTATGGTTCGTTTTGGAGTTTCAGCTCTTTGGTTTCAATAATAGTCACTGATTCTTGTTATTTGGGTTGATAGAGGATGTGTTTAGGTCTACCCAATCATACTGGAATTGAAGAATCGAGAACCGAGCCGAACCCGAACAGAAATAGGAAATAACTGAACCGAAACCATATTGATAATTCGGTTAGGTTCCAATTCCTAGGTAGGCCCAAATCGGAATTGGATATTTACATCCATACACGTAGGATCTTGTAGCCGAACCACGCAAACCTTCTCATGTTATTTGTCTTCTTCACCCTTATTATTGTAACTTGAACAATCACATGTTCTTGCTTTTGACGACAGGGTAGGCCTTAAGGATTTCCTTTGTACTTGGGCTGGAACCATCGTAAGCGATCCACTGTAGTGTTGCCTCTGTTTTCTGTTCATTTTCATTCTTTTGGATTTTTCATGTTACTACATAATTTATTATGGTCTTACTAGATGGTAATTTTCAGTAATACAAACTTCAAACCTAGAAAGGCTATATGAATTTGGACAAATTCTGATGACTTGCCAAAGGGAGATCAGTGAGCAGGCAAGAAGAAAAGAAGAATATGCTGAATTTTTGGGGTGGATTGGCCCCATTTGTACCAAGTTGGTGAGAATAAGCATGTGTAAGAAACTCGTCTTTTAACTTTTCTTAGTACCTAAAGAAAAATAATTATCAAGAATCTTATCTTTGAAGCTGGAACCAGAGATAATCGCTGGAGAGAAGGTGTGCATATTAAAAAAAGAATCCCATTTTCTTTTGGAAGGATCATGAAAATAGAGAAGTTTGGAAAGAAAATGGGGAGAAGATATGAGATTCTGAATATTTCCTACCAACTCTCGCTTGAAGTCTCCTTATTTTCCACCTCTCACATCTATAAAAGCCCCATGCACATGAGAGTCAATGCAGAAAACAAGCCTGTCATAACTTTCAATTGCTAGAATTCTGATTTTCTTCCAAACTGTTGCTAGTTTCTTGTTCCAGATATGGCCTATCGTCAATTCTCAGCTTTTATGTTACCATTTTTCTTGATCGGTGTGTCATTCCTGAACAGCCAGGAAATTCTGGTGGATGCTCGACAGCTTCTGGAAATAACTCTACCGGAGATTCCTGAATTGCCGGAGATACCATCTTTTCCTAAAGTTGAACTGCCACCATTACCTGAATTGCCTGAACTTCCAGAGCTTGAAGTGCCAGAACTGCCTGATTTGCTTGACATCCCTGATTTGCCTGACCTTGCGAAGCCCACATTAGCTGCCAAGCCAACTATTTCAAAGGACATGAACCCTTTTCATTCAACCACCAGTCCTTAAATGATCGTACCTTCTCATATTTCTGCAGTGGATTTCATGGTGAACTTCATCCAATGCTTCTTGTTTCTATATATGATGTGCTCTTTGGTGTAGGAGTTCTGCACCTTGTTGCTTGAGCTGATGGTTTCTGTAATTTTTTATTTACTGGTTCCAATCTGAATGTGTTTATAGGAAAGATTCTTGTGTTTTCTACTATTTTCCAGTTACTGTGATGCATCCATACTCTATTGGTTGTTTAGTTTTATGATGAATTAGTGACGGAATTTCTTGTCCAGTATATGCAAATCTGCCTTAATGTTACTAAAGACACTATTTTGTTTTCTTCAATATAATAGAAGCTTAAAGGGCAAGGAAATGAGTACTTAAAGAGTGTAACAATGTTCAGTATTTCCTCGCAAATTACTAAGAAATATAAATAAATCAAGTTTCTTATAATTTATTTGAGATTCGATTTCATAGAAGTTTCTGTTTGCCCAATTCGTATTTTAAATGAGTTAAGTTTAATTTTAATTTTTAACCTTGTTTGATAGATAAGCCAAACTTGAGCTCGCAAATAGTTAGCTGATTAAGACTTGAGAGTTGATTCATAAAAGTTTAACTCATTTTTAACTCGTTTGCTAAATAAATTAACTTTGAATTTATTATTAATAATTGACTTGAGTTTGGCTTTAGAAATGAATCAAACTTGAATTCTTTAAAATTTATCATTTTCATGGAACATGAAAGTTTTCTTAGAGAAGTTGGTAGCAGAGCCAAAAAAGTCAAGGGTAGTCTCATCTTTATATTGAGCCCCTACCATTCTAAAACCAAAGAAGACAAAAGGGACTCTTAATACTTGAAGGAGATTTAAGTTGACTCTGGGCATAGCTTGGAATGCTTTCATTTGTCATGTAGGAAAGCTTCAGATCAAAGCGCAATGCTTACTTCTTGATGCTGACAACATTTGCAAATGGACAGCAAAGGACTTATGTGATGCAGAGTTCAGTTCCTTCATATCTAAAATTAAATTACCATGAAATTTTGGTAGTCATTTTGGGAATACCAAATGTTACCTTGATCAAAGTATTTGTACTGGGTTATCTTATTAAGGGTTAAGTGCTCTCAGCGAATATGTGCTCGTTCATTTAAGAATCGAACTCTTAATCTCACATAAAAGAGAAGAGCGACAGACTATTCATCCGAACACTCGTTAGTTTTTAAAACTTGAATTTAGTCTTGATATTAGAGAGTCTCACATAAGATCATTGTTTCGTTGTATCACATGTCAAATCCTGCTACTAGTTGTAAAATCCTGCAAGCAATGCAGCAGAAGTTACTTTGCTTCTAAACTGCTTTCCATCTTTTAACACAGAATTTCAGTTTCACACCATGTTTATTTATCTTACATCAAAGATTAAATACGCACCTCAGTTCTTAGTCTTAATCATAAATTGAATAAGCATATTGAGGAGGCAGATTCAATTTTAAAGATCAGTAACTTTCATAAATTGAATAAGCATACATCTGATTAGGCATTTCCTTTACTGTTAAATCTATATCTCAGATTCATTTGTGGTGTATGCATGGAATATATTGAGAACGCATAAACCTTGAATTCAAATGAATTTTTCCAAAATCACGTAAAATTTTTATTTTTTTTTAAATAAAAAAGTTTTTTTAAAAAAATTGAATTCCTTCAATTTTAAACAAAAGAATTTTTTTAAAAAAATTAATTAAATTTTTGTAAAATTTTTAATTTCAAATAGAAGGTATTGGAAAATATGTTACAGTTAGATGGTAAGTTGGCACAACAATGAAGACGTTGGTGAGAATAAGCATACCTGAGGCTTTCTTCCATTGACCATTGTAATTCACCTAAAACGAAAAATCATTCTTTACGATCTCATAATTTGAATCAGTAATATTTGATTCAAATCGAAAAAATCAATTAAATCAATTTGAAATTTTAGTTTAATTTTATATTTTTTTATTTAATTTGATTTAATTTTTAAAAAATTTATAATTTCCGTTCGATTCAATTTTAAATAAAAAAATTCAGCAAAACTGAATCGAATCAATTAGTTAATAATATTGTGTTGTTTTGATAATATAAAAAATTAGACACTAATCAAAATTAAAATATTTCAATTGAATTTTAAAATGTTTAAAAATAAAGTGTTAAAAATAAAAAAATTATTAAAAATTTCAATCCATCAAAACGAATTAAACTAACTTATTTATATTAATTTATATTTTAATTCGATTTAATAATTTTTATAAATACTTAAATTTTTATTTTTTATTTATTTAATGTTATTTTATTTTAAATAGAACGGCCGATTAGTACCCATAACAAGAAACTGGTGAATTATGAAATAGGTAAATCAGGTGGGAAGTTGAACTACCAAGACAAACTTTTTCTACCAAATAACCCATGAAGCTTCTCAATTCTCCGCTTCCCACTTCTATAAATTCTCAACAAAAGTGAAAATCTAGACACACAACAGCTGCGAGAACTAATAAGAGAAACTTAATTGTTACTCATTTTGCAGCTGGTTGATCTTGTCTCCAAATCTATGGCTAATCTTTCTTCCCCATGTTTCATCATTCTGCTCTCGATCATCACCCTGTCAATCAACGTAGATGCGCGGCGTCTTCTAGAGGCAACATTGCCTGAGCTTCCTAAGCCTGAGTTGCCATCACTTCCTAAGGTTGAGCTTCCACCATTACGTGAAGTCCCAATCTTGCCTAAACCTGAAATTCCTACTCTTCCAAAACCCGAATTGCCCGAGTTACCAAAGCCTGAGCTGCCGGCTTTACCCCACTTGCCTGAGCTCCCAAAGCCTACATTCCCTGTTATACCCACAATTCCTAAGGACACCAAACCTCTTCAGTCAACCACCAGTCCTTAAACAATGATCTCATCTCCGTTGATTTCGCATTTGTCAGCGTGATTTATTGTTTTACGAGTGTCTGCTTCATGTTTGCTTATGTTGTAGTGATTTATTTTCTATATATGTTTGGAGTTTATCTTCTTCATGTAAAGTTGACCTAGCTTATATATATGATTATGGGTATGAATATAATCAATGTAAATAAACAGTTTATGATCCAAGCGTCTATTTTAATAGTTTTTATTTTCACAAACACGACAGCCCATAAAATTAAACATGAAGAAAATCAAGAATATGAAATATAATTTTATTAAAAAAAATCAATGCAAAAAATTTTTTAATTTAGACTAGCCCAACCATTTTGGGTATTGGGAGAGTTATAATCCTATATAAAAAGTTTTCTTAAAAGATAAATGATTACTTATTCAGCCAATATTATTTTCTTACTTAATTTTAGTCATTACAAAAAAAAACTATCAGCGACGGAATTTTCCGTCGCTAATAGTCCAAAATTCGTCGCTGAAATTATCAGCGACGGATTTCCGACGGCATAAAATACGTCGCTTAAAGTCATGTCGCTAATTTTTCCGACGGATCTGAAATACGTCGGAAATATTTGCGATGGATTTCCGACGGATCATGCTTCGAAAACTTTAGCGACCAACTTTGTTCGTCGCTAAATCCGTCGGAAGAAGCAGAATTCATCCAATAACCAATTCGTCGCTAATCTTTCAGAAATAATTAGTGACAGAAAAAATCCGTCGGCAATCCATCGGAAATTTCAAAATAATATAGTTTGTTAAAACATCATATATTCTATTTTTTATTGTAAGAAATCGCATAATAACTAAATAAAAATAATATAGTTTTTCTCAAATCTAATTTAATTTAATTGTTAAAAAGCATATAACTCATGGATTCAATCTCCTATTTCAATGGTTAATTCACATTTGATCTATATCAACTTTCAGCGGTACAATTCAATTCTGTCTTTAATAATGGGAATTCTATTCTCCATTTATTTTCCAGAAAGTGATTTATATGTTAAAAATATTTTTCAAAAAGAAGCAAAAAAAATTATACCGCTGCAGGCAAGCTCCCCACCTGTGGTTGCAGCAAACAGGACAATAGCCAACATAACTCCACGAGTAGAAAGAAAAAAAAAACAAAGTCAAGTAGATAACTTCCCATATCAACAAGGCAAGTCTTACAAGTGAGAAGTTGAACTGACTGCAGGCAAGCTCCCCACCTGGGCTGGCACCCACACAAACTTCAAAACTGGCCTATTTTCGACTTTCCAAATCTATAAAAGCCCAGCAAAATTGAATATTAACACATACAAGACACAAGACAGATTTCAACATTTTAGGAGTTGCTACAACCTCTATACCTTTCAAAGTAGCTAGCTCTTGATTCTTGTATCTGCTTCAAGTTATGGCTAAAGTTCATGCCACCGTAGTATTTCCACTGTTGGTGATTTCCTTGATTAGCTACCACAATTTCCAGGTAAAGGCTCGTCATCTCCTGGAGACGACGTTGCCTGAGGTGCCTGAGCTTCCTAAGCCTGAATTGCCTCAACTGCCACTACTGCCTAAGGTTGAGCTTCCACCATTACCTGAATTCCCAACCTTGCCAAAACCTGAATTGCCTGATTTGCCAAAGCCTGAACTGCCACCTTTTCCTCATCTGCCTGATGAGCTTCTCAAGCCCACTTTGCCTACCATACCCAATCTTCCCAAGGACATCAAACCACCTCAATCAACTTCTAGTCCTTAAAATGAATTCAAATTGTGCTGCTTGAAGGCTTGATTTGTGTATTATATGCATGTTGTTTTCAATTTCTTGAGTGTTGGTTCTGTTGAAGTCTGTATTTTTCTATTAGTTGGAGTGTTGTTTCTGAGAGTGGTGTAGGGCTACTTGTATTTTCTACTATTTTTTATTCTGAAATAATATATTAAAAATAAATTCACATATTTAATGATTAAAATTTCAAGAGGCGATCTACCTGCCCCTTAGATCCATCACTGAGTACCATGATGATATTTGAATGAAAACTTAATATAATACTAATCACTACAAAAATCTGTTGGAATAGTAACGAATATTAGTAACGGATTTAAATCCGTTACAAATTTGTAACGGATTAGTAATGGATTTTATATTCCGTTATTAATTTTTATTATTTAGTAACGGATTAACAATCCGTTACTAAATCTGTTACTTAATAAAATTATTTATAAATTTAATAACGGATTTTGAGATCCGTTATAAATCCGTTACTAAATTAGCTAAAAATTAGTAACGGATTTCAATCCGTTAATAAATTTGTTACTAAATCGGTTACTAAATAAATAAATTAAATAAATAAAATAGTAACGGATTTAATAACGGAATGCAATATATTATATAATTAGTAACGGATTTAGTAACAGATTTAATCCGTTATTATTTTTTTAATAAAAAAATCGATTTTTTATTTTTTAAAATTCCAAATTTTCTTTTTAAGTTTAATAACGGATTTAGTCCGTTACTAATCTAAAAATTAGTAACGGATTAAGAAATCCGTTACTAAAATTTGGAGAATAATACCGCCTTTTTATTTTAGTTCACCCGCGTTTTTTTTTAAATTTAGTAACGGATTTAATCCGTTACTAAATCCGTTACTAATCTAAAAATTAGTAACGGATTAAGAAATCCGTTACTAAAATTTGGAGAATAATACCGCCTTTTTATTTTAGTTCGCCCGCGTTTTTTTTTTTTAAATTTAGTAACGGATTAAATCCGTTACTAAATCCGTTACTAATTTGCGTATTTATACACTCACCCATTTTATCTCCCTTCACTTCATTCATTTTCTTTCTCCCCATTTTATTTCCCTTTCATTTCATTCATTTTCTTTCTCCTCTTCTCTCCTCATTTCTTCATTTCTCCCTTATCTTTTTTTTTTTTCTTAATTATTAACTCCAATGTTTTTTCATTTTCTTTCATTTCCTTCAATTTTCTCTTCAATTTTCTTTCATTTCCTTCAATTTTCTCCTCAATTTTCTTTCATTATTGATCTTTCTTTTATCACTTGATTTTTGTTTTATTTTCTCTCATATTTTTTTCTTTCATTTTCTTATATTTTCTTTCATTTTCTTTTATTTTCTTTCATTTTCTCTTCCACTTTCTATCATTTTCCCTTCCTTTTTCTTTCATTATTCATTCATTTACTTTCTTTTCTCCCATATATATACTCTAACCTTTGATTTTACATTCTTTTGTATATCTTCATTTTCTCTTTATTTTTCTTCATCTTTCTCTCATTTTCTTTCTTTTTTCTATTTTTTCTTCCTTTTTTCTCATTTCCTTTAATTTTCCCTTTTTTCTTATTTGCTCTTCATTTTTATCATTATTTTCTTTTATTTTCTTTCTTTTATTATTTTCTCTTTTATATCTCATTTTTTTCTATTCTCTCACTTTTTTCTTTTTTTAAATTTTCTCATGTAATTTTATAATAATTTTCTCATAAAATTAATAAAATTTAAAATATTAAAGTTAATATTTAATATAAAATACAATGAAAAAAATTAATAGTTTACCATAATTAAATTATTATCTAATGTAAAATATAATGAAATAAATTAATTCCATTTTAAAAAAATGAAATAAATTAATAATTTAATATAATTTTTAAAATTAACAATAGATTTAATAACAGAATATAAATTTAAAATATTTTTTTTATTTTTTATTTTATCAAATTAGTAACGGATTAGTAACAGATTTCTATCCATTACTAAATTTAGTAACGGATGTAATTTATTTATATATTTTTAATTTTTATTAAATTAGTAACGGATTTGAAATTCGTTACTAAATTTCATTATAAATCCGTTACTAAATCCGTTACTAAATCAGTAACGGATTGCTAATCGGTTACTATTGCATTAGCAACGAGGTTCATAGTAACGGATGTATATCCGTTACTAATCCGTTACTAAACTGGTTAGTAACGGATTTTTCATTGATTAGTAACGGAAAAAATCCGTTACTAATCCGGAAAAATCTTGTAGTGAATTGCTGGTAATAATCATTAAAATATGAAATAATTACAACCATAAACCAATATATCACAACAACCTGCAGCTATAAAAAAAAAAGTCTCAAACCCATAAAATAAATGACAAGCAACGATCAGAATCATAAATAAATCCACGAACACAACAAAGGGATGTAGCATGCAGCAGTCTTCTAGTGTATAGTCCACTTCTCCAATCTTCTTCCACAATTTAATCCAAAATACTTAGTTGCCAGGTGGTGGAGAAAGGAATGGGATTGAGGGAATTGTAGTTGGGATATTGGGGATTGATGGGATGCTTGGCAATGGAGGTAAAGCAACCTTAGGAACACTAGGCAAGCTTGGAAGCGGCGGCAGCGTTGGCTTTGGTAGAGACGGGTTTGTGGGGAATGTGGGCTGCGGCAGAGTTGGGACACTAGGCATTGGTGGTAATGAAGGCTTTGGCAAATTTGGCACTGAAGGTAAAGGTGGTAATTGCTGAAGATGACGAGCAGCTAGCCCAACATCCATTCTTGAAAATGACAAAGCCACGAACAATGCAGCGAAGATCAAGCACTTGAAAGAAGCCATGGTGTTATTAGACCTTAAAAGTGAATCAAAGATCTTTATGCTATGTTTGGGATGAAGGAAAACAAGGTCAAGTTTTGAGATTATATGGGAATTGAGCAAGACTTAGGTTGGTGATGTAGTTGGGGAGCTGTGAAAATCTTTCAATCTAGTGTTTCTGGTTAGGTTAACTTCCAGTTAAAAGTTGGCAAGTGCAGTTGAAGCAGTTGGCTAGATATCGAAATGGGGCAAGCATGCCACCAAAAAGAGAAGATCATCAAAATTATAATGCATTCTGTTGGAAAGCTTATGTGTAACGTGTGTTTGGTTGTTTAACTACAAAGCATCTCTCTCGTCATAAAGATTTATGGACAAGTTCATAATCAACGATGAACTTTTGTACTTGATAAACGTTATTGATTGTTTCGGATCTAAACTTGCTTCGTATGAAGAGAAGCTATGTTAGAAAATTCACCTACAAATCATTAAATAGAACTTTTTATGTTCATTATTATAGTTTATTATATTCATTCACGTTTAATTTTTCATTTTACTTATAATTTATCTATTTATATTCCTATTATAACTTAGAGTTGTGGCTTTATTTAATTACTAATTTAATTGTTTTACTTATTCATTTTAAATTTAAGAATATTTTGGCAAATTTTCTCTTTAAATTTTTTACATTACTAAAATATCATATACTAATTAGGAATAATAATAAGACTAATAAATGTTATTTAGTATATGCATATTAATTATTATTATTAGATTGAAAATTGAAAAGTAACCTTTTTTTTTAAAAAAATAATAGAAAGAGTTATCAGTTAATAAATGGAAATAATAAGATTTATTATATTTATTATATACTAGTATTTTTTGATGTGTTTTGCATGCTATTTATATTCATTATAAAATTATTTTTTAATAATTTAAAAAAATTAATTGTAAATATAAAGTTATATTAATATTATAAAACAATGGATATTATTTTTCAACATAACAATATTTCAAAGTAATGGTAAAACTATAATGATAGCATTTATTTTAGTTTTATAGAGATATATAATATTTAAAATGATAAGAACAATTTTTTTAAATTTATTATTTTTAAAAATATTATGAACTATATTTTTTGAAAAATTAATTTTCTTTTCTTTTTAAAAAATGATGGTGAAAGTGTTACTTCAATCTTTGCTAAATTTATATAAAAAAAATAAAAAAAATTTAGGTACAACAATCTCTTTTGGATAGTTATATATAAGAGTATACAAAAATAAAAACTCATTCATAAATTACCATCTAAATGTTATAATATTTTATAGTTTAATTTAAATAAAATAAATTAATTAAATTAAAATTTCAAATAATAGTAATTATTTATAATTTTTTAATTAATCAAAATAAAAGTAATTTATAATAAATATAATTATAAATATTTTAAATAATCTTATTATTTGCTCTTCTTTCACTTATTTATATATATATAAACAATCTCATCTTATTATTTGCTCTTCTTTCACACACACACACATATATATATAATAACTCAACTAAATTAATATTTAATTAAATAATTTTTATTTTATTTTTAAATATAATATATTATAAAATTTTGATTCTCAAGATAGTGATTTATATATTTTTATATACAATTTTTTGTTTAGTTCATTATTTAAAAAAAAAAAAATTTAACTTACGATAAAATTTTAATAAATAAATTTATATGTTAAAAATATTTTTTATAATAAAATTTAATAAAAATTTTGAAATAACAACAAATTGTAATTATTTATGATAAAATTTTAATACAAATAATTTAGATAATTTTCTACGATAAAATTTAATCAACTATGATTTAAATGTTTAAGAAATTTCTAATAAAAAAAAAAAGAAAATATATGAATCTTGATTTAATATTGCCACGACGATATTTGAATGAAATCAAAATAATTATGAGTAATAACTTTTGAATGAGAACACAATAAAATTACAAGTAATAATCATTAGGACATCAAATAATTACGTATGATCATAGAATAAACAACTATCAAAATCACAAATAACTCCAAAGGGATGTAGCAGCATTCTTCTAATACACAGTCCGAGATTCCAATCTCCTTCCACAATTTAATCCAACATACTTAGTTGCCAGGTGGTGGAGAAAGGAATGGGATCGAGGGAATTGTACTTGGAATAGTGGGGATTGATGGGATGCTTGGCAATGGAGGCAAAGCAAACTTAGGAACACTAGGCAAGCTGGGAAGTGGAGGTAGTGTAGGCTTTGGTAGAGATGGATTTGTGGGTAAAGTGGGCTGCGGCAGAGTTGGGACACTAGGCAGTGGTGGCAATGAAGGCTTTGGAAAATTTGGCACTGAAGGTAAAGGTGGTAATTGCTGAAGATGACGAGCAGCTAAGCCAACTTCCATGCTTGAAAATGACAAAGCGACGAACAATGCAGCAAAGGTCAAGCACTTGAAGGAAGCCATGGCGTTCGTAGATCTTAAAAGTGAACAAAAGATATTGTTGTTATGTTTGGAATGAGGGAAGGCAAGGTCAGGTTTGGGGATTATATGGGAACCGAGCTAGGCTTTGGTAGGTGATGTAGTTGGGGAAACTGTGAAAACCTATCAAGCTCGTCTTGCTGGTTAGCTTAATTTCCAGTTAAAAGTTGGTAAGTGTAGTTGAAGTAGTTGGCTAAATCAGAATATTCTCAATTGCAAGAAGGTCAAAATATGCAGATTAGCAGATAGAGAAATGGAACAGACAATGCCACCAAAATATAAATTAAAATCATCAAAATAATTTCTTTATGGGTTATGAAGGAGTTTTTTCTGGATTTTGGTTTTGTACCTCAGCCAGTCTTTTCATCTATTGGTACCCAACTCCTCTTTTGCTTGGCAAGTCCTTTCGGTGACAGTCCCTATATTGACTCTCCTAATAAGCTTCTGTTCTTTGTTTTTTGGGCCTCAAGTCTTCTTTGTTGAGCTTGCATTAGGTTTTCAGAATTATGTTTTAAGATTCTATTGTGCTGGGCCAAGAGCTTTTTTTATAAAATGAATTGCAATCTTCAATAAAAAAAAATTATAAGAATCTTCCCTTTTATTATTATTCCTCCTAAATAATATTTTCACTAAAACATCCTAATTAATTTTAACTTTTAATTCCTAATATTAATACCACTAATTAAGAAGTGGTGGATTTAGCTTAGTGTAGTATACTGGCATATTATTAAACTTGAAAGGATGAAATTCAATAATTTCATCAATGTAATACAGAAAACACAAGAAAACACACCGATAACTGTCAGACTTTTTGCATCCGAAGTGAGATTGACTCTTGAAAGAAAATATAGATTCAAAACTCATTAGGCCCATTAAAACAGAAAATATTGTATACTCCAACTCGTAACTAAAGCAGGCTGGACTGACTCCATGCTTAGATCCATAAAAAAATAGTCTAATTCAGTTATATAATGGGAGGTAGGAGAGCAGATCCAGCTATTTCGCAGTCCTATCAATATGCGCATCGGGAGGGAATTAAATGGCCGATTGACAGAGAGGAGTACGCTGATACGTCCATATATACGGGTCTGAGTGATAGGGACAGGTGGCACTGTAACAAGAAAACACACCGATAACTGTCAGACTTTTTGCATCCGAAGTGAGATCGACTCTTGGAAGAAAATATAGATTCAAAACTCATTAGACCCATTAAAGCAGACAATATTGCATACTCCAACTCGTAACAAAGCAGGCTGGACTGACCCATGCTCAGGTCCATAAAAAAATAGTCTAATTCAGTGATATAATGGGAGGTAGGGGAGCAGACCCAACTATTTCGCAGCCCTATCAATAAGCGCATCGGGAGGGAATTAAATGATCGACTGACAGGCTGATACGTCCATATGTACAAGTCTGAGTGATAGGGACAGGTGGCACTGTAACTTTATGCGTCACTAAAAAATAAAAAAAAAAAGAATAAAGTGGGAGAGACGTGATCTTACCATACTAAACTTTATGGATACCTTTATTTACATAAATTTAAATTTCCTTTGAATTATAAAGGATGAGATTTACTTCTTATAAGCGAGAACCCTAACCCTATTATTATTGACTTTAAAGTGAATGCTTTTGATATGGTGAACTGACTAGTATTGAATCATCATAAAATGTATAATATTATAAAAAACATGAATTGATTAAAGTTTATTTATAACATCAAAATTATCTATTAAAAAAAATCAAAATTAGATAATAATTTTCTCAAATAATAATCATCAAAACACAATAAAATTACAAGTAATAATCATTAGGACATCAAATAATTACGTATAATCATAGAATCAAATCAAACCCATAATGAAATAAATGACAAACAACTATCAAAATCACAAATAACTCCAAAGGGATGTAGCAGCATTCTTCTAATACAGAGTCCGAGATTCCAATCTTCTTCCACAATTTAATCCAACATACTTAGTTGCCAGGTGGTGGAGAAAGGAATGGGATCGAGGGAATTGTACTTGGAATAGTGGGGATTGATGGGATACTTGGCAATGGAGGCAAAGCAACCTTAGGGACGCTAGGGAAGCTGGGAAGTGGAGGTAGTGTAGGCTTAGGTAAAGATGGGTTTGTGGGTAATGTGGGCTGTGGCAGAGTTGGGACACTAGGCAATGGTGGTAATGAAGGCTTTGGCAAATTTGGCACTGAAGGCAAAGGTGGTAATTGCTGAAGATGACGAGCAGCTGAGCCAACATCCATGCTTGAAAATGACAAAGAGACGAAAAATGCAGCAAAGATGAAGCACTTGAAAGAAGCCATGATGTTATTAGACCTTAAAGTGAATTAAAGATCTTTATGCTATGTTTGGGATGAAGGAAAACAAGGTCAGGTTTTGAGATTATATAGGAATTGAGCAAGGCTTAGGTTGGTGATGTAGCTGGGGAAACTGTGAACACCTTCAACTTAGTGTTTCTGGTTAGCTTAACTTCCTGTTACAAGTTTGTGAATGTAGTTGAAGTAGTTGGCTAGATATTGAAATGAGAATATTCTCAATTGCAAGAAGGTCAAAATATGCAGATTAGCAGATAGAGAAATGGAGCAACCATGCATACCACCAAACAAAATCATCTAACTAGTTCTTATCACTGCTAATCTGAAAATTAATTTCAATGGGTATGTACAAGAAGTTTTTTTTTTTTAATGATAGATATTTTGGGAGGGGAGGTGAATCAAACCCTAGTTATCAGTGGATTCCTATACATGCTTTAGGCATCTACAAGAGTTGAACTAACAAGAAGCGACTTTTTTGTTTTCCCACCTACGCTAACCAATTCCCAACATTTGCAACTATATAAACCAAACACTAGCCTAAATTTTTCAACCAGTCAACTCAACTTTTTGTCTCCTGAAGCCCTAAGCATTATTCAAGATGGCTAATTCCAGATTTCTCATGTTAGCTCTTCTCATATCTCTGACAATTTGTCAGGTATTACTAATTTAAATTAAATTCGACTAATTTAATTTTCATAAATATAGATATCCTATTCGTTTATATTTCGTTATCATCAATTTAGTAATCGGTCCAATTTGTTTAAAACATTGTTTCATGGGTGAAAATTGGTCAAATTGTTTTTTTTTTTTCAAAATTTAAAAATGATACTTTCAAAAATTATACTTGAACAACAATTCTAAATAGGCACTTAATAAACGAGAGTAATGAACTTCCCAAAAATGTATAAAAAATATTTCACCGAGTAAAATTTTTTTTTTTTTAAAAAAAAAAATTATTTTATTTAAAAATAATTAATTTTTTCGGTTGGCCAATTCTTGTGTATATACCAAATATTAAAAATGCAAATAATATTTTTATATAAAGTATTTTTCATGGAGCAAAGGCTTATTCATTATGGATAAAACTGTATTTAATTAACTTGGCCATGACTAAAATGGATTGGAACCGATGGTTCCATTTTGAATCAGAATTAGTTTTTAAAATATAGATGATTGGATTTTTCCTATAATAGTCGATGGTTTTGACTGTATAGAGCATTTCTTGTGGGTGAATTACTGGGTACGTATACCCATCACCCTATCTTCATCCAGATGAAACAAGTTGCAATATTCAGAGCATTTCTCCAATCAATTGGGAAAGAATGTAACGAATGACAGACTAGCTTTTTTTCATTTATAGCATATGACTTTCTTACCCATTTTGTGTTTCCCTGATAGATTCTTAAATTCCCGAACTGGTAATGTAATAAATTCAAGCAGTGTACAGAGAATTTTCAACCAACACAGGAAAAAAAAAATGTACATCTGAGCATATCTCAAATCCAAAACTAGAATTCTATAAATTCTGATTCATTTTCCTCTCCATAAGTACAATTCCAAGAAATCAGTTTCCCTCCCCTCTAATCCAAATGTTCTAAGAATTCAAGAAGTTTTAACAGTCTCTTTCCAGTTTAGTTAGCCATGTCAAGAAAGAGCAAGGATGGCCCAAAGTTGGAGATGGTGAAAATACGAAGGGACAGTAATTTTTTGGTGACATTCTCCAAACGTAGATAGTGTTTTTAAGAAAGCTAGTGAACTAGCCACTCCTTGTGGTTCTGAAATCACCCTTATTGCCTTCTCACCTAAAATTAGAGCCCTTCGAAGCTCTAACATTGAGCTAGGGGATTTATTTGCTTTATTCCTTAGAATATTATCATACCATTTAATATCACACGTAAGACAATGATATAACAAGAAATGAAAGCAACAGAAATGCTTCTGTTTATTCAAGTATCAATTACACTAGCAACAAAAAACAAATGGATTCTGCTTTCTCAATAGAAACGAAAAGTGTGACTAAATAAACCCCTCCTATTTCCCACCAAAAGGATAAAAAACAAACCCAAATTTTCAATAATCCATGATTTACAACTTCCCATTTTACAAAATACATATGTAGGCATTCGTACAGTCACAAACATTTCTCAAGAAACGAAAGGAATAGCAGAGATCATATAGTTTTATAAAAGTCCAAATGAAATCAAATAAACCATATGTCTCGGCTTCTATTGGAAAAAAAAAATGAAATGGGAAAATACTATGCTAGATGGGCCTTGAATTCTTGGATCTTCTCAGCATCCAGGCTCTGGCGACTAAAGGCCCCCAGGAAATATTTATCTATCTTAAGTCCATATATGCAAACAATGAGAAATGAAAGGTTTATTTCTTTATTTACAGTACTTATCTCATTGTGAAATTGAATTTCTTGATCTGATATTTTTCCATGTACTATTGTATACTTAATTTTTTCTTTTTTAGAATACGACATGACATTCCAGTATTTTCAGATCTCTAACTTTCTAGACAAACATTCATACTTCCATGAAATGGATGAATCCCCTATTCAGATCTAATAAATGTTCTACAAAAAGCAAGGGTAAGAAAAATGCAAGATTACTAAATCTTATCAGTATGACCCAACTAGTTGTTCGAGTAGTAAATGCATTAAGACTACAATTTGATACAATAGCTAAAAAATCCCTCCTCATACTAATGTCTCCATAGAAAAAGATAAAACAGAAATACAAGAGTTCTCTGTGCATGTATGATGGAGAGACAGAGAGATCGTAGTAATAGTGCTAGATCTATTAGAGAATGTGAATGCGAATATGAATGCAGTAATGGAAATAGTATTTCCATGTAGAATAAAAGAAATACATCCTTTAAAGTGCTTCGGATATAAAAATGATGACAAATTTAAGATGTTAACAGGTTCAGTTGTGGCAAGATTGCGAGTAGTAGAGAAGCAAAAAGGTGCTAGCCAGGTCCCTATGTAGAATCGAACTACAAACCCTCAGTTTTAAAGACTGATGCTCTACCATTGAGCTATAGGGACTTCTATGTCGACATTCTTCTGATATTTTATTGAAACGTTGATTTTTTGGGACCACTAAAAAGGCAACTTGCTAGAATTGTTACATCCCCAAGCAACTTTGTCTTACATCCAGGTTCCAGAATCCATTGATGCAGACAATGAAAAAATGAGAAGAAAACGTCCCTTTATGAACTTAAAACTTGTATATATTATGTTCACCAGGAGGGTTTTTCATCCCTAACAATTATAGCACTATGCAGCTATAATAGAAAGAAAGGTTGCTCCATGTGTTTTGATAGAAAAAAAAAGGTCTTGTGCACAACGAGGTGTTTTCATGGGTTGGCTGTGCTTTTTACAGGGGTAGTGGGAGTTTGTCCAGCGTACAACTTTCCCTTGAGAACATTCGAAAAAAAAAAAAAGAAAATCACAACTCCCCAACAGATCTTGCTCCCCATATTTGCTGATTTATCTTATTCTACCATTGGGTAAATAAACCACAAACATAGGTCCCCATGTGTGTTTCCATCTAAGACTATAACAAAAACCAAGGGCAGACCACCTCTTAGTGCTTCCTACTCTTGCCGTGAAATCTTATTCTACCATTGATTAAAGGAACCATAAACAGAGGCCTCCTTTTACTTGTCCATCTATGAAAATTTTAAATAAATAGATAAATAAATAAAACCTGTAAGGCACCCATGTCTCTTATGAGGACTCAGAAGAATATGGTAAAAGCAAAAGGTCCCTACTCGCCTCAAAGAATCTAACAATCATATAGTAAGAAAATAAAAGCAATAGCAACCCTTCCTCTTATTCAAGAACCCATTGCACTTGCGACATGAAACAAATGGATTCTACTTTCTCAAATAGAACCTAAAACATTTCGATCAAGTATATATTCTTCCATATGATTGAATGTGAGTGTTTCTTCGCATGATTGAATGTGAGTGTTTTTTCGCATGATTGAATACTCAACTTTTGAAGTCAAACCAGTAGAAATCAAAGTGCAAGCAACTAAAAGCTCCTATTTCCCAACAAAAAAAAGGAAAGAACAAAACCCAAATTCTTCCATGATCATGTAATTTTAAAGAAAATCCCAATTGAAATCGAATAAGTCATATTTCCCTACTTCAAAAATTTTAAGAAAAAAAAAATGGAACGGGAAAATTACCTTGCCAGATCTGAATTGTTAGATTGTATTTGCATGTGTGAGTTTTAGCCGACACTTTCCCCCCAACTTGGATTTTCTTTGTTGTGTTCTCCTTTCGCTCCCTCACATTATCTCTTTGCAGTCCTCTCTTCTCTTGCTCAAGCTCAAATGCTCCTATCATTTTTTTTTAGCCAAAAGCTCAATTCAGCAGTTAACAGTGGGTGATTGAGTTTTAAGCACCGAATCATAATTGCGTTTGATTAACTATATAAATTTGGTTAATTAACCCTTGATGATCGCAGAGCTCGGGAAAGATACGGCAGCCCTGCCACAGTGCTACTGGCTAGAGGTCGGGGAACTGGGTTTTTATCAAACACACAGAAACTAATTAGTTTTGAAGAACAACTTAAAAGAGACGTTTTTAAAATATTAAAAAATCTATTAATTACTATTTAATTTTTAATTTCTTTTTAAGGTATAATTAGTATAAAATTTTATTAAATAAATATAAATACCATTCTAAACATAACCACGATTATTTAATAAATTTTATAGCTAAAGTATAAATAGTTAAAATAGAATTACGACGAATCATCTAATAAAAATATCAGTATTAGAATCTAATAAAAATTTATGATCATTCAAAATTAAATCCTTACATAAAATAATTTAATAGAAATATCTCTCAAGTGTCTGTCTAAATTTTATATAAAATAATTTGATAATATTTTTTTTTCTGTCTCTCAAATATAAATCATTAAAGTCTTCAAATATAAATCATTAAAGTCTTAAAAAAAAATCACGAAAGTCCATAATAATATAGAAGCAAAAGTTTGCAAAAATGATTATCTATGAAGAAGTAGGCTGAAATTACTTACCATTTCAGTGATTAATTACCTTTAATTCCCATTCATCCAGCAAATATATGTGCTAAGCATTTTTCTAAGAAAAATCTTCATTATATCTGGTCAAAATGAACACAACTGCTTTATCATTTTTAGAATCCTATTTTTGTGGGTGAATCACTAGATACATACACCTGTCATTTCTTCATCCAGGTGGCAATATTCCAAGCATTTCTCTAGTCAATTGGGGAAGAGTGCAACGAATGACAGACAGACTAGCTTTTTCAATTTAATGCTTATGAATTTCTTACCCATTTTGGATTTTCCTGAGAGATTCTTAAATTTCCAGAACTGGTAATGTAATAAATTCAAATAGTGTACGGAAAATTTTCACCTAACACAGGAAAGAAATGTAACATCCCAACATGTCTCAAATCCAAAGCTAGAATCTTATAAATTATAATTCATTTTCCTCTCCATAAGTACAATTTCAAGAAATCAATTTCCCTCTAATCTTAACATTCTAAAGATTCAAGAAGTTTTAGCAATCTTTTCTCAATTTAGTTAACTATGTCAAGAAAGAGTAAGGGTCGCCAAAAGTTGGAGATGGTGAAAATACCAAAAGAGAGTAATCTTTTGGTTACTTTTTCCAAACGTAGATATGGGGTTTTTAAGAAAGCTAGTGAATTAGCCACTCTTTGTGGTGCTGAAATCACTCTTATTGTCTTCTCACCTGGCAAGAAGGTCTTCTCTTTTGGTCATCCTTCTGTTGAAACTGTTATTGATCGTTTTTTCACTAGAAACCCTCCGCCAACTTCAGGTGCTCTTCAACTTATTGAAGCTCACCGCAATGCCAGGATTCGAGAACTCAATATACAGCTCACTCAGGTACTAACCCTCCAAAACTTGGCATTCCTTCTTTGTAAATATAATATTCTGCATTAGAGGACAGTCATGCTAGTATTAGCTACTAATCCAAACTATACATATATGTGATTCTGCACTAGGTTGTGAGCCAATTGGAAATGGACAAGAAGCGAGGAGAAGAGTTAGATCAATTGAGGAAAGTTAACGAGGGACAGCGCTGGTGGGAGTCTCCAATAGAGGAACTGGACTTGCCAAGGCTGGAGCAGCTCAGGGCATCTTTAGAGGTGCTAAGGCAGAATGTGACAAAGAGAGCTGAGCAGCTTCTGATTCAGACCACAAATCATCCTCAATTTTATACTCCAAAACCTGCCATTGGGGTTGTTCCTTTTGATCCAAAGCCTGAGGGTTTCAACACAAACATGATGCCTGCTGCTTATAACTATAATCTTGGATTTCGAAGTGGAAATGGATTCTTTTAATAAGTGAAATTGATTATTGGGTTGTTGTAATTTGAAGCCTTGATTACCCACAGACCACAGTGTAGATTATTTATTTGCTTATATGGTCATGTTTGACAATTGGGTTTACTAATGACCACAGTAATTTAATAAGAGACATCTGTATCTTAATTTATCTGTTCAAGTACCAGCGGAAATTATTGAACCAAATCATGTTAGGCATCCATATCTTAATTAGATAATAATATTTTTTTAGATAAAAGATAATGAAACGTTACGTTAACAATCCATAGAGGTTGAAATAGAACCGTTTAAATTTTATTAAAAATTTTAATTAATAATATTTAATTAAAATAAAATTTAAAAATAAAATTAATTTTCAAAATTTTTAAAAGTGTTTTAAACAGTTAAAAAAAGTTATTTATGATAATAAAAATTTTAATATGAAAAATTATAAAAAAATTTTAAAAATAATTAAAATCTAAGATTAACTTTTAAACGATTAAATTTGAATTTCAAATTTTGTAATAAATCTATCATTCTTCGTCACATTTTTAAAATTCGTCCGCTTTAAAATTTCATTTTTAAAGAGTTATTGTGAATTTCTTATTGACAGTAAAAATTAAATTTGGTTAAATTTTTTTTTTAAAATTTAAAATTAATTACTCCACGTGGATTACATTTAAAATGTGTATATAAAGATAATAATTTCTATCCAAACAAGCCCACTTTACAAAGATTATATCACAATTATTTTTTTAACGAGAAAAATTCACTCTTTTAATATATATATATATATATATCCATTGCAGAAGTTAAAAAAAGGGTCATGGGATATATAGGACTTATCATTTTTGGAAGGTTTGTTAATTTTAGATATTGATGAGAAATTAATTTCAAATAACATATAATTAATTAAAAAAATATTTTAATATTAAAAATAAGTTTTTATCTCCATAACAATGTCCTTCCCTATGTAGAAATGTTCTTTCCTATGTAGAGTAAGAGGCCGTTTTAGAGTTTGTAGTTAAGAAATATGAAATTTATATTTTTTTAATGAACTTTATCTTATTGGTATTGAATTCAATTTTAGGGCGAGAGATTTTGAATTTGAAATCCAGTTATACTCAATTGTATTAAAAAATTATATGTTTTTCAAATCTATAATAGAAGCAAAGGTAAATATCTATGAGTAAAAAATAATAATCACAACATCTATCAAACCATACAAATAACAGTAGCCATAAGTACTGTGAAATAACAATCAACAATGCTCAAACAAATTAATTAAACTACAAGCAAACTCCACAGTGAAGGATTCAGTTTCCAGGTGGTGGAGAAAGGAATGGGATGGAGGGAATTGTAGTTGGAATAGTGGGAATAGAGGGAATGCTTGGCAAGGGAGGGAAAGTGACTTTTGGGACAGTAGGGATGGTGGGCAAGCTAGGAAGTGGAGGCAGAGTAGGCTGTGGGAGAGTTGGAACGGCTGGCATTGGTGGCAGTGCAGGCTTTGGCAAGTTCGGCACCGAAGGCAACGGAGGAGCTTGCAGGAGATAACGAGCTGCGAAACCAACATCCATGCTTGAAAATGATAAGGCAAAAAAGAAGGCAAGAATGAAGCAGTTGAAAGAGGCCATTGTTAAATTTGTAAATCTTGAACAAAGGGGAACTTTAGTTTTGGTGACAAAACAAGGTATGGTTATAGCAATATATATATCTGAGCTGCAGCCTTGATTACTTGGCCTGGTCTCACGGGTAGGTGACTTGAACACCATGATTAGTTGGGAAAAGCTCCTTAGTCATATACTTATGGCACTTGTTAGTTCACCTCCTCATCAAATTTCCACTCAGAAAACTAAACTATTTCATAGCAATGTAAGGAAGTCAAAAGAATATGGTAATCAGTAGTTTGAATTCTATTGGTTAGGCAATCTAACAATGAATTTTAAGGGAGCAACTCGAAACAACCTAAGTTAAACTAACAGGATAACAGAAAGGGGTTAAACTAATCCTATATAAGCTCATGGGGGTACCTTGTCTTAACACATTCAAAGCCTCGAAGATCTCCTTTCTTCAAGATATCAAAAATCTTTGTAGAAGACATAGTATTCACTTCGAAATGTCCTCTTTCAACGGCTTCATCCTTGTAGTTTTCATTGCTTTGTCATTTTCAAGCATCAATGTTGCTCTAGCAGCTCGCCATCTTCTTCAATTGTCACCTCTACCTTCAGTGCCTTCTTTGCCGAACCCCACAGTGCCTTCTTTGCCTAAAGCAACATTGCCACCATTGCCTTCTTTGCCAACACTGCCACAACCTACACTACCAACTTTGCCAACCACTCAACCATCACTGCCTAAACCCGCGCTACCTCCTCTTCCTAGCTTGCCAACCATGCCCATTGTCCCTCAAATCACTCTGCCTCCGCTGCCAAGCATGCCCTCCATCCCGACAATCCCTACTACAATTCCCTCTATCCCCTTCCTCTCCCCACCACCTGGAAACTAGGTGCAGGGTTTTGTGTTCCCTAGTACAAAGAGATGAGTAATATACTATGCTTCGGTCTGCAATCTACTAGAAGTTCCCATCTCCTTGCTTCAGCATTGCTGGAATCATGTCTTGTTCTGATAATTCTCCTTTAAGCATTGCATTACCTATTTTCTTTGCTCTGATCCCCCATCTGCTAGAAGATTGCATCCCTTTGCTCCACCTCATGTAGCTATTTGTGAGATTGAATTGTTTGTTAAAATAGTTTGGCTTTACCAGCATCCGTACCTGTTTCTCATTTGGGGCCATATGTATTTCGTTGTTTGTCAGTGTATAAGTTATAATATATAGTTCAACATTTTGATGATCTCTGAGTCTCTATATATGATTTTTTTTTAGTCTCTATATATGATTTTTTTTCTTTTTTTTTTTGGGCAATTGCTAAAAGCAGTTGAATAATGGCGGAGGCAATTTGCCAAGTGAAAGAAGAAGAAATAAAGAAGAAGAGGGAGAGAGAAGAAAAAGAGAAGTGAAGAATTAGAGAGGAACTAGTAGTTTGCCTGCATATTGTGCGGCCATTAAAATACTTTATATTACTTATAAAGTTATTTTATAATATAAAGTATTTTATAAAATAATATAAAATTATTTTATAAAATAATATATTTTTATATGAATTTACCCGCTTATTAAAAGAATATCTAAATTTGGAATTTGAAACTATTTGATTGAGGGAGAATAGATCATAATAACTTATTTTATTTATTAATATTTAAAATAATATAAAAAACTATTAATTGAATATGCAACGGAGGAGAATTAAAAATTCAACTAATTTGTATAATTTTCAATTTTAAAATAAAAAATTTAAAAGTTTCAAATATTAATCTAAGTACAAACAAATTTAATTGTATAAAAAAATTTAAAAAATTAGTATTTATTATCATATATTATTAATATCTAATAATAGATTTCATTTAAGAAATTATATTTTTAGGAAAATAAAGTTTAATAACTTTCAATAGTGATGGATAGCTGTAGCAGCGGTGGTGGAGAAAGGAATAACTGTAGCCAAAGTACTATGGAATAATAATAATAATAACTAACAATGCTCAAACAAATTAACTAAACTAAACTACAAGCAAACTTCCCGGTGAAGGACTCAGTTTCCTGCAGGTAGTGGAGAAAGGAATGGGATGGAGGGAATAGTGGGAATGGAGGGAATACTTGGCAAGGGAGGCAAAGTGACTTTTGGGACAGTAGGGATGGTGGGCAAGCTAGGAAGTGGAGGCAGAGTGAGAGCAGGCTGTGGGAGAGTTGGGACAGCTGGCATTGGTGGAAGAGCAGGCTTTGGCAGGTTCGGCACCGAAGGCTATGGAGGAGCTTGCAGGAGATGACGAGCTGCTAAACCAACATCCATGCTTGAAAATGGTAAGGCAAAAAAGAAGGCAAGAATGAAGCAGTTGAAGGAGGCCATTGTTAAATTTGTAAATCTTGAACAAAGGGGAACTTTAGTTAGATGACAAAACAAGGTATGGTTTCTAGCAATATTGTATACCTGAGCTGCAGCCTCGATTACTTGGTCTGGTCTCATGGTAGGCGACTTGGACACCATGATTAGTTGGGAAAAGCTCCTCAGTCATATACTTATGGCAGCTTGTTAGTTCACCTCCTCATCAAATTTCCACTCAGATCTCAGAACACTAAGCGTTTTCATAGCCATGCAAGGAAGTCAAAAGAATATGGTAACCAGTAGGTTGAATTCTATTGCTTAGGCAATCTAAGATTGAGTTTTAAGGAAGCAACATCAAACAACCTAAGTTAAACTAACAAGATAACAGAAACGTGTTAACTAATCTTATATAATCTTATGGGTACCTTGTCTTAACACATTCAAAGCCTCATAGAGCTCCTTTCTTCAAGATATCAAAAATCTTCGTAGAGACAAAGTATCCACTTCAAAATGGCCTCTTTCAACGACTTCATCCTTGTGCTTTTCATTGCTTTTTCATTTTCAAGCATCAATATTGCTCTAGCAGCTCGCCATCTTCTCCAGTTGTCACCTATGCCTTCAGTGCCAAATTTGCCGAACCCCACAGTGCCTCCTTTGCCTAAAGCAACATTGCAACCATTGCCTTCTTTGCCAACACTGCCAACTTTGCCAACCGCTCAACCATCACTGCCTAAACCCACACTACCTCCTCTTCCTAGCCTACCAACCATGCCCACTGCCCCCCAGGTCACTCTGCCTGCAGTGCCAATCATGCCCTCCATCCCAACAATCCCTACTACAATTCCCTCCATCCCGTTCCTCTCCCCACCACCTGGAAACTAGGTGCAGGTTTGTGTGTTCCCTAGTAGAAAGAGATGACTAATATACTGTGCTTCGGTCTGCCATCTATGAGAAGTTTCCATCTCTTTGCTTCAACATTACTGAACCATGCCTTGTTCTGATAATTCTCCTTCAAGCATTGTACCTCTGTTTTCTTTGCTCTGATCTCCCATCTGCTAGAAGGTTGCATCTGTTTGCTCCACCTGGTCGTAGCTATTTGTGAGATTGAATTACTTGTTAAAATAGCTTGCCTTCCAAAATTGCATACCTGTTTCTCCATTATGGACCGTGTGAATTTCATTGTATCTCAGTACATCAGTTATAACATAGAGTCAACATTTTGATGATCTCTAATACCATAATATATATATATATATATATATATATATATATATATATATATATATATTGGTAAGTGCTCAAAACAGCGTACAGCAAGTATTTTTACATCTAAAAAGATTAAAAAAAAATGGCAGTGAATGTGTTAAAAAGCAAAAGGTCCCCATGTAGAATCGAACTACAGCCCTTCAGTTTTAAAGACTGACGCTCTACCATTGAGCTATAGGGACTTGTCAGTCACTCAATCCATTTGATACTTTATTTGTATGTATGGGGCCATTACAGAAGCAACAAATTCCTGCACTTGAGACCCATGGGAAATACCCACTGCTACTTTGTCTTACATTCAGGTTCCTCAATCTGTAGCTGCCGAAAATGAAGAGATCTATGATATTCCAGGGACTTGTTGGTATTATATTCACCATGAAGTTTTCTTTACCAACCAATTACAGCAGTATGCAGCTATAATAAAAATAAATGTTATTTCCATTCCATGTCATATTTATGCTTGAAAAGATGATAAAAAAATAAATGTTTATGTATACAACAGATGTCCTAATAAACAAGGCTCTGCTCATTGCAACAGCAGTGTAGTTCCGTCCGCTATAATGTTTCTTTCAGAACATCGGGAAGACAACAAATTTAAAGCTCCCAACAGGCTTTGCTCCCTTGTTTGCTATGATATCTCATACTACCAATAAATAAATAAACCAGAAACAGAGGTAACCATGTGTGTTCACATCTAAGACCATAACACAGCCAAGAACAGGCCTCTGCTTCTACACTTGCTATAATATCTTATTTACCATTGAATAAAAGGACCACAAGCAGAGGCCTCCATGTATTTGTACTTCCAAGACAATAAAAAAATCAAATAAAACAAATAAAAAGAGGCACCCATGTATTATATGGAGGAGAAAATACAGAAGCAAAATGTCCCTATGTAGAATCGAACTACAGACCTTCAGTTTTAAAGACTGACGCTCTACCATTGAGCTATAAGGACTTGCTTCCCTTATTCCCCAGGATTTTTATTATGTCATTGAACGATATCATGCAAAAAGTAAAAAACTGATGTCCTTAAGTCCACATAACAACAGAAGACTCCTATAGAAAGAAACTTAACTATTAGCCCCTTTATCAAGAATAACACTCTACCATCAAGCTTTGGGGACTTATTTGCTTCAGTATTTATTCTGCAACAACTTATCAATGGCTAGTGTAATTGTAATAAATTAGAGGTTCATGCTTGCAATAATTCATTCTACCTAAGTTGCATTACAAAAACAAACCTGCTGAAAATAATAAAAGCAAAAGGTTACTATGTACAATCAAGTTACAGCCGTTAGACTGATGCTCTAACATTGAGCTAGGACTTATTTGCTTTATTCCTTAGAATGGTTATCATACCATTTAATACCACAGGTAACGCAATCATATAACATCAAAATCAAAGCAAAAGAAATCCTTCTGTTTATTCAAGTATCAATTACACTAGCTACATGAAACGAATGGATTCTACTTTCTCAAATAGTCAAGTTTAATTAGCTTTTAACCCTATAAATTTGGTTTGTTAAGGCTTGATGAAAATAGAGCTCCTGAGGAGTGATTTAGCACTCCTTATTGGTCATAAGAAAGGGAAGGTTCCCATGGCCTATGGTTAGATTCTAATTTAGCCCCTTATATTATCTAGACTAACATCTATCACCAAATTACAGGGAGTTTGTACCCTGCATTGACCATAGTATTTTATTCTACCACAACTTGTCCACAGCTTTTCAGA